>NC_139563.1:39945178-40575935 GCF_965112155.1 Podarcis liolepis | reverse complement strand
TATCTTGAAGCACCTTCTCCCATTTATTCTCCGCTTTGCTAAGATCTGTAGATTCAGCAAGGTTCCCTTTCTGAGATTAATTTTCTTTGGCATGTGGAGCAGAGCACCACAAATAATCTAAATAAAAAAATCTTTCCATATCCTGTGCATCAAACTATCTGTGATTATTTTTCAGGAGTAGTGCTTTTCAACTGAAACAGTATGAGCACTGCCAGTTGAAAAAATATATATGAAAAAATGTGATGGAAAGGCAGTGGAACTTTTTTTCCTGCAATCTAAACTTCAGCATATCCAAGAGCAGGCCTTTGGACCTTTCAGTGAGATTTGCTTTCCCCTCTAAATATCTGAAGTCTTGCCTGCGCTGGAATTCTCTTCCTTAAAAGGCACAACAGATCCATAGCTTGAGAGACACTTAAAAGGCTTTCCATTTTGTCAAGCTTTGGGGCACTTTGATATCAGTACCTATATATCAATTTAGTGCGTTGAATATACCACAGTATGGCAAAGCTGTTGGTGGGGAGACCCGCATACACAGCCAGAGTAACATGCATGGTTGAATATACAAGGCATTTTTTTTCAATTTAAAACAAAGCAAAAAATGTTAAAGGCACATTCGATTGCACATCTACCTCTCTTCTAAGTGCACATGCAGCTTTGCACTAACATAGTCTTGGTTTTTAATGTTTACCATGTTTTATAGTTTTAATCACGATTTTAACTTGATTCAATTATGTTGTTATTACTATACACCTCAAGCATTTCTGAACTGGAAAGCCAAGTTGTAAAAGGTTTCAGAAAGATGGATTTCACATGAATTCAGTATGGAAATTTTGCAGGTTTCATGGCACTTCCTATTAAATAAAGCCCCCAAACCATTTAATTCTATGAAGGTTAGTATTCTGCATGAGATTGCATGCAGATATCCAATCCAATCCACACAGTATATGTAGTAAAACTGGTATTGAGAATGCTGGAGGGGGGCTTGGCTACAGGATATAGAATCTTATTGGTTAAGGTGAAAGCTGTTGGAAAAAGAAATGATAATACTGTAATGTATTTTGAAGGGGCAGAGATCAAGGAAAGGGGAAGTACCTATACTTTTTTACTTTAGCCTGCTATATTACATACCTCATAGGGACGCAAATGCGTGCGTGCGCGCGCGCCCACACACACACACACACACACACACACACACACACACTCATTCTTATATCAGTGGTTTTTGCACTTAGCTACTCATGAATATGTGTAGCAAAATTATATTAACATCTGTTCATGAAACACTTTTGTATGAATTTTCTCTGAATACATAACTTCTTACTGCTTTACAGGAGAAGAAAGAGTTTAGTTATATGGCCAGAATTGAATAGAGACAAAGCTTGTCATTTGATGCTTGCAGCAGGGCAAAACTGAAGGAACAGAAACCCGTCATTTTTGTAAATGTCTTGTTTTTGTTTATTTGCCCCGCTCTGCTTCCAGAGCACCTTACATAAAATCAATAAGAAACAGCACAGTCCCTGCCTGGAGCGTCAAGATTCTAAAAGACACAACACAAAAGGAAAAGGGCGGAGGAGAGAAGATGAAAACAAGCAAGCTCAGGCACCAGTTCTTAAAAGTGTTAAAGTTTTCAAAATTATCAGCTTGAATGAAAAGGGTTCAGGGAGAGGAAAACCTAGAGTGGCCCCTGTTTCCCATCACTTCCTCTTCTGCAGTCAGATGGAATGGGTGCTACTTGGTGGCACTTGACGGTGAGATGGAGCCAATACGCTTGTGTACATTTCCCCTCACTTAATCATGTATTTCTCATTAGGGAAGTGCAAAACTTTTTCCTTTAATTCCATATAGATTTCTGCTGTTACATTCTATGATTTCACATATCCACAGAGAAACTCATCTTTTATGATGGCACCTTCTAGTCTCATGAAAAGGGTTGTGTTTATCTTCCGTCTTCCTTCTTGTTTCCCCAACAGTTTGTATATCCAGCTGCCCAATCTAGAAATTTAGTTGCACAAGAACTTGGCTGTGCTCTTGAGTCCACGCTGGTCCAGGATTCCCATGTGACAGCTGATGACAGCATTAGCTGTGCTGTTTTCCAAATAGACATGATACTGAAGTGGTAATTCATGGTTGTGCAATATACATTCTGTACTGTGCTCTGCATGAGTGTGCCTTTGAAAAATACTTGGAAACTGAGACTGGTCTGAAATGTGGCTGCCAGGTGTTAACTTGGGTTGTGCCCACTCACTGGAGAGGAAAATCCAGAGAATTCCCCTGGCTGTGGTGGAGAAATTGATCTGCACTCTTATAAGACCAATTGTCAATTTCATCTATAGGAGGAGGGGCTGTGTCTCTCTCTAGTTTCTCCCATTCACCACCAGGATTCAGGATTAATTAATTAATCCACACCATTTATAAGATCGAAGAATTGTGTGCAAAGGCTGCAAACAGAAGCAGTGAAACTGATAAGTTATGCAAACACACACACACACACACACACACACACACACACCAGACACAGATACAGTGGTACCTCTAGATGCTAACGGGATCCATTCCGGAGCCCCGTTCGCATCTAGAAGCAAACATAACCCATGTCTGAGCATCTGCGCATGCGCGGGTCATGTTTCAGCGCTTCTGTGCATGCGCGTGACATCATTTTGAGCGTCTGCGCATGTGGCGAAACCCAGAAGTAACATGCTCCATTACTTCCGGGTTGCTGCGGAGCGCAACTTGAATGCACTCATCCTGAAGCACATTCAACCCGAGATATGACTGTACCCAGTGGCGTAGCGTGGGGGGTGCAGGGGGGCCGGCCGCACCGGGCGCAACATCTGGGGGGGGGCGCGCTTGCACTCGCAGCTCTCTGCCCCTACTAAAATCCACGGGTTAGGGGGCGCAAATTACTTGCCTTGCCCCGGGTGCTGACAACCCACGCTACGCCACTGACTGTACCTCTACAGTCACTTAATACTTTCTACTTTAAAGCTGAAACAGAAAATGGCAAAGGAACTTCTAAAGAATCATTACTGTAGTAGTTCAGAATTTTTTTTCTTCCATCATTGCTGTCTTAATACACAGATACTGTCCAAAATACTGCACATCCAACCATACCATTATTATTATTATTATTATTATACACCCGCCCCAGCACAGTTTGTACAAGAGTTTGCACTTCCAGTTTTTCCCCTGATGGAAATTAAATCAGATAGATTTAGACACAAAGAGGAAATATGTTATACTTGTTCACACCAGGGGAACATCTGTACCTGAAGGTGGAAAGTGGACTTTGGAGCTTCCCTCATTCCCGTTGCAATGCTTTCAAGATTTACTTTGGATTTCTTGTATTTTGGCAAATATGCAGTTAAAAAACTTAATTGCATTATTAAAATAAGTACCAAATAATTATATTTCAGGATTCAAAGTTTTATTTAATTGTTATGCTGTTTTAATGGGCTTCTTCACCCCTTCATTTTAATTATGGATACTCATTTTAATGTTTTGATGCAATTGTTTATTGTGTATTTTAATTATGTGTGACCATATTTTGCAATTGATTTTATACTGTATTTGGAAACTGTTCACAAGCCGTTTTGGCAAGTGAGTGGTATATAAATTAAATCTGATAATGATGCATTATCTAGTTGACTATGTATTTTTTGTAAGACCATTTAGTTCTATGAAATGGTGATAGGGGTTTAACCAGTTGCAAACCACTTCGACCCAAGGAATCACAGCCTTGATATCACAATATAGATGGGTATATAGGTTTGACAGCTTAACATCACCGCATGGCTTCAATTCAGGGATCATACACACTTTCCTCCTCATTTTCTAGGCATGGTCTGTGCTTTAAAGCTCTGTGTCTGAGCGCCTTTCCTGTTTTTGCTCCCGAGTTTTCCTTGTGAAAACCTGCTCTTTAAAGCTGAATTGGAGCAAACAACAATCCACTGAACACTCGGATGGTGTTTGCTGCAATTCACCTTTAAAGAGCAGTTAGAGCAAATGCAACACAGCTGAATATTCCATCCTCAGTGTTCTATAATTGCTACCTCGGTTACAACACCCTTTAATTTACATCACAGCAGCTGAAGAAGGTGGAAGCCGAAACACTTTCCTAGAAGAATTCAATATTTCTGTTTTGTTCCCTACTCTCTCCACCCCCTGCACCTCCCACACTTTTGTAAAGATATATGAAACGCAGATGATTGTGTTGACAGAAAAAAATATTCAACATGCAACTGAAGTACATATTAAAAAACTTCATAAATGACTAACTATTTACAACGTATTGAGAAGAACATAAATTTCAAGCTAGCAAGGCAACGGTTTAACTGTCATATTGTCACTTTCTCCAAAGACTAGCAGATGGAATATTCAGGTAACCCTGGAGACAACCTGCAGCCTAGACAAATATGTATACAAGCTCAGTGACACAGCTCATATACTGTTGTAACTCCAACAGATTGGGCCAGATACATGTATATGAATGCGAGTTCTTAAAGATGCATGTATAATGTCTTCACTTACATGTTTTCTGAGTAAATCATTATGTGTGAAGCCAGTGCCAGCGGTAAGTCAAAAGTATGCTCCTTCCCTATCCCTTTCCTCCTTCAGTATCAGCTATTGAATTTAGTGGGGAGCATCACTTACCAATAGCTGAGCTATATTTATTCCTAAAAATACACTTTCTCTTCTCTTATGACTCTCAACTCATATATCCAGATGTTGCTCTGCTGTCAGCTAATTCTTTGCCTCTCTTCCACACTTTGTGTCAACTGCATTAGGGACAGCAGCCCTGTTTATGAAAGGGTTTTATTCTAAATCATTAACAATTGGTGGTGTTTCAAGTAACTCATTACTTGGTCCAGAAGGGAGAGTATTTTGTCATTTTGCTTCGTGAGCTTGTAGCATTGTGAATCATCATCATTTTCTTGTTATTTAGTAGCAGTTGGGGTAACGTAGGAGAAAGCTGTATCTGATCTGCACATTTTCTCAATAAAAATTGTGTGATTTTAGTTAACCTCTCAATTTCATATCCTTTCATTATGGAGTGTTGTGTACATTTTGTTAAAAAAAAGAAATCGTTTACGTATCAGTGTTGGTCAAAGTACTATTTGTTTTGCTTTTTTTTTTACCCCACTGATATGTTCCATATTCATATTCTGCAAAAGAAAAAGGATCAGGTTTTTTTTATTAATGTGGTGCATTTTAATATAGGCACTCTTAACAGATTTTAGTAGGGAAAGAATTATCTAGTTTGGCATCTTCTGCTTACTGAGATTAGATCATCCGTTTTGCTACAGGACAATCCTACAGTGAAATTGTGTGGGAATTATTTTGGTGCAAAACATGATAAGACTCAGCTTTCCTTTCCAGTAGATTCCCTTTGTGATAGTTCTGACTACTGCTTATACCTAGTCTTATTGATCACCCTGTCTGGAGTTCAGAAGGAATAATTAGGTTAGTATTTTAAGAATACAGTGGTACCTCGGTTTACGAACTTAATCCGTTCCGAAAGTCCTTTCTTAAACTGAAACTGTTCTTAAACCAAGGCGGCTTTCCCTAATGAGGCCTCCTGCCACCGGTGCCCTTCCACTGTTCAGATTCCGTTCTTAGACCGAGGTAAAGTTTGCAAACCGGGACACTACTTTTGCGTGGTTTGTAAACTGAATAGTTCGTAGACACGGCTGTTCTTAAACCGAGGTACCACTGTATAAGCAAAACCTTGCTGGAGCAGACTGAAAGTCCATATAGTTCTACATCCTGTTGGCCAAACAAAGACTTTCGGTGGGGGGAACCCCATAGAAGGACTTGACATGAACATGCCTTTCTGCTCTTTGCATCAAGCAACTGGTACTTGGAACTTGGAGGTTCCATTTTTGTCACCATAGCTTGTAGCTGCTGAATGTTGTGAAAATAATGGCAATAAAAAAGAAAATAATACTATACATAGACCATGGGATTCACTACCAGGAGACATTATGATGTCTACCAGTTTTGATGGCTTTAAAAGGGCACTGGACAAATTCATGGAGTTTAAGGCTTTCAGTGGCTACAAATCATGATGGCTATAGATACTATATCCAAGATCAAAAAGCAGCATGACTCCGAGTACCACTTGCTAGGGGACAACTGTGGGAGAAGACTGCTGCATCAGGTTGTCCACTGTGTAAAACAGAATGCTGGATTAGATTGGCTGTTCTCATTCAACTCTTCCCATGACTGACCTAATAAACATGAAACCCCCCCCCCCCCTAATCTTCTGTCAAAGCCATCTAAGCCTGTAGCACATCTAGTGGCAGCAAATCCATGTGAATTATGCATTGTGTGAAAAAGTACTTCCCTCTTTCTCTATCCTTTAAGCCTCCACTGGGTACTTACTAGTAGTCTTTTCCCCCTTTTTCCTTTTAAAAGAATAGCCTCCCAAACCATATGTCATAAGGGAAGTGCTTCAATCTCTTGATCATTGTTGTCCCTTTTGTCCCTTTTCCAGCTTTAGGGTTGATCTGAGATAGGAGATAGGATAAGTTTATCCTATTTTTTAGTATTTGATGTTGTATTGTGTTTTTACTATTTTTGTTGTTCTTGTTGTTAATAATAATAATAATAATAATAATAATAATAATAATAATAATAATATGTGTACACACTATGCAAAATACAGGCCTAATCACTGGTTATATAAATGTCGTATTATCCTTCTGTTGCCTTTTTCACTGCTGCTGGTAGACTGAGTTAACATTTGCACTGCACTACCCACTTTGTTGTCAAGATGTCATTCCTGGTTAGCCACGCCAATTCGAGCTGCACATGTGAAGTTGGGGGTTTCTGCCTCATTCGTAAATTGTGTTTCACTTACATGTGTTGAACCTGAACAACCATATGTAAACATATGAATCAGCCCCATTGGTCCATAATGGCCCAGGCTGGTCTGCACTGATTGGCCGTGGTTATCCAGGGTCTTGGGCAGAAGTCTTTCTTGTCATCTGCTACCTCCCTGATTCCTTTAAGTGGAGATGTCAAAAATGGCACCTGGGAGCTTATGCACACAAAGCATGTGATTTGCCACTGAACTGTGTTTCTACATTGAACTGGCTGTTTTGTTGCCAGTCCACCATTTTTAAGAGGTCATTCTGGAGTTTTTCCACAGCCTGTTGGGGAGAGGTATCAACCAAACACATAGCTTGGTTTACTTACACACATCATCTACTGTTATTGGTTTATTGGTTATATTGGCACCTCACAATAATGTTCTTGTGGTCTGCTGGTGTGAGTTTATCTGCACACTTAATATGTTGATGGTCCTGCACTGTGAGGTGGGTGATCCAGTAAACTAGCTGTGCACTATTGATATGTTTTATTTATTTACAGCAATTTATATTGGCTGACCAATAATAATGCTCACTGGGTTGTTCACAAAATGAAAATAATAAAGTACATGGCTTTATAATAATACTAAAATACAATAACCATAAAACATGAAACTGCGGTATAAGTATGCTGGCAAATTGGTTTTTTAGCATAACTAAAAAATACAGAATAGAACTGTGTTGGCTGCATGTTTGCTTCGACACCCTGTTGAAGGTGTTGCGTCACCTATTCAAGGTGTTACCCAAGCCTTTTGGTCTCTAGGGGAGGTCCTCCCTGTAGTCCCACCAAAAAGGGTGGCCCGTTGTGTGAAATAGAGCCTTCTCTGTTGTGTTATGTTGTGTTATCCTATGGAACTCATCTTCTGTCATGGAGACATGGAGGTGGCCTAGAAGATACCCATTACCTTTCAGAATGTGGAGCAAAACACTTGTGGAATAGCAGTCTACTCTTAGCTCCTGTCCTGAGAGAGAGAAAGGACCATTTAAAGCCTTTAGGAAGTTCCATTTGACATGGCTGAGCTTGGGCCTTGTAACTATTGGCTTATGTTCAGTCTGAGAGAGAACCGGAGCCAGAGAGTCAATTTCAGATCCTTGATTTGGCAGAACCCCAATAACACAATTGTTGAACAAAGAAAAAAGCTATTTCGAAACCCGCATCAATTGTTGACTAGTTTATGCCTGACAGCATAGATGTTTATAACACTTGTAAATGTAAGTGATAGCTAACTACAAAACTTATAAAAACCTTATAAATGTCTAATCCCATTGTGAAATCTATCCAGCCTCTGGCCCCATTCAGGTTTTTCCTTTGTAAGTACTAGTAAAAAACAAACAAACCCCGAAATATCTTATCCCGCCATCTCAGTTAGATAAGTACTCTATTGTGTCTTTGTAAATGATACCTTTAAACACTACTTTAATCCATATTTTAGTCAGCTCAGGGTGGTTCAAGTTACAGCGTGTATATAATAAAGTAATGTGCTCAATTCTAAAGAAATCAAAACAAAAACAATGAATATTTGATTGTTTTGAACTAGCTGAATAAACATAGGGCCCAATCCTACCATTTTTAGGTCCCTTTGACTGAGGTCATGGTTGGTTTTCCTGTTGAAATAAAGGGATTGAAAATGCTTAACTTGGCTTGATTTTGCCCTTAGTATTTTGCTATATGCTTTGGAGTTGCTGGCATCCTACATACTTTCCAACATTTCTCAGGTGAAAATAGCGACATCCTATTCTACATCAGGAAGCTTCTCCCATGCTTAATCTTGCTGCACGCATAGACGTCATATACACATCTACATCGGATCCCTCTGCTCAACCTGCCTCGCAGGATTGTTTTAAAGAAAAAATACGCAAAGGAAGGGATTGTGTACAACACCTTCCACAGATAAATGGAATAATGAAATTATTTTTTTAGCTATAAGCTGCCTTGAATCCCTTTGAGGGGGAAAAGATGGGATATGGTGATGATGATGATGACAGAAACTGAGAATGATCAGGAACATACCAGAGAGTAAACCCTATTGAACTCAGTGGGACTTACTTCCAAGTACAAATGTTTAGGATTGCAGTGTAAGGCTGCCCAGTCTGTACCCAGTTACCTGAGAGTAAGCTGCATTGAATACAGAGGGACTTACTTCTGAGTAGACAGTGTAACATTCCATTCACAATAACACAGCACTCATTTCAAAACATGATAGCAACATAAGAGAGGAAAAAATAATTTCATTTTTTAATCCCGTTGTGGTTCTCTTGAAAGAGCAAGTTATGTTCAGAAGACAGTGGAGGAGAAACTTCGAAAATCTGCTGATGATATAAGAGTCCTCTGATTAACAATTCTTGCACGTGTGTGCTTATTATACCATAAACATGACCTTTATAAAAATATTAGGAAAAACCAACTGTGGAACTTGCCAGGTCAAAGCTTTTTTAAATGTCAACAAATACAATGTCTTTACATTAATGTGGCATTACAGTATCTAGCAATAGATTTGCTAGCAAACTCTCCCCTGGGGTTTTAATGTTTATATTTAAGGTGTATTTAATGGTGGTGGGGATTTGTCTTGATCACTGATGGCATACATACATTATTTAATTGTATACCACCTTTCCACAATTCAAACCATGCTCAAGGCAGCATACAACATTAAAAAAACCCCTGTAACTACAACATAGCAAGTCATAACCAGTAAATAATACATTAAAAATACAAAACCAAAGAGCCATTTCCACATAACTCTAAAATAAGGATACAAAAAACTCCATAAACAGCACCCCAGCCTTATATGTTTACTTCCCCATCCAGAATTATGGGAAGTGTAGTTTGGTAAGAGTACTAGGAACTGCAGATTGGGAGGTGGGGTAATCTACAGTTCCCAGGATTACTGAGTGCATGTGCTTTAAAAGTGCCTTAAATGTGTGATGTGTTTGAAACCACTTTGTTGGATGCCTACAATATTTAGTTAAATACAACGAAATGCCATAATAGAAGAAAATAGGTGAGGCATTGTCTCACCTCTCTCTCTCTCTCTCTCTCTCTCTCTCTCTCTCTCTCACACACACACACACACACACACACACACACACACACACTGCACTCTGATGTGAGGGTAGATGTTGTTCTTTTTACTTTTTCGTAAATTAGCTATAAACAGCATTATAGATGCTACATACATAAAAATACTAGATAATCATCTCAACACTAATGATCATTTTTTAAAAAAAACAACAACAACCCTGTGAATACATTCCAAAAGACTTTACTAGAAATAACTTACAGCAATATTTCTTAACTCAAGACCAACAGTTGCACAAATAATGAAACAGCTTGCTTCACATATGCAAAACAATTGTAAACAACTTAAGCTTGTCTTCTCATGCTCAATTGTAAGCCCATAATTAGTACCTGGTGAAAACCTGTCATGAACTGGCAGAGCAACAGGGAGGAGGAATAGGAACCTGGCGAGGGGGTGTAGCCATGAGTGGGACACACTGGGGCAAGCTGGGGTTGGGGAAGAAGAGGTTGGTATAGGCAGTACTTACAGAGTGATGGAAGATGACGAGGGGATGGGGGTCAGTGTGCAGGAACCAGAGCAGCAGGACCCATCACCAAGAGCCAGAGGGGGCCCTGTCTCCACGAACATGGCAGGCTTTGACATGTAGGGAGCAGCAGGAGTGGCTTTCTAAGAGGCTGGCTGAAGTAGGCAAGGGCCCATAGCCCAGCTCCCTAGCTGGTCGGGTGGGGCTAACTAGCTCTGAGAGGAGGTGTGTGATTCCTCAGCTGAAGTAGGCTCAGAACAGATAAGGGTCACATGCCTCATCAAGTCCAGATGCTGCAATCAGCATGCAAAGTGAAAAAGGACAGCAAAGCTGAGGTGCTGTGTCTGCTCAACTGCCCATGTTGATGGACCTCAGTTTGTATACTCCAGGATCTTTGCAGTACTGTTGCTTTGGTTTGGACTTTGGAAAAGTTGGTTGACCCTGGACTGGGGATTTGACATACTGACATGCTGCCAGGTAGGCCAGCAATTCTGTACAAAACCCTTCTCTAATGCAATGTTGTATTATAGCTGTCCTGTCTGTTCTTTTAATCTAAGAAACTATGTTAGTGTAACCATCAAGGGTATACTTCCAACATCTATTAAGCCAATCTGTGGAGGAAAGTAATTTACTGCGTCTTGATTTCCTTGCGTATAGGTGTCACAAAGTACAAGACCTTTACATTAATGTAGCATTACACTGACTAACAATAGATTTATTGGGTTTTAATGTTTATGTTTAAGGTGTATTTAGCAGGTGTAGGGAATTTGTATTATCATTGCATACACACCACACATTTGAAGCACCCTCCTCCCAAGATTCCTGGTAACTAGCTTTTAAGTTTGCTACAAGTTGTAAACTGTAGTTTTCAGGATTCTTGAGTGAGTCAGATGAGCATGTAGTGTTTGGTGGGTTTGTGTATAGTCATAATTGTTAATGACTCATTTGCAACCTCTTTGTTATGAATATAGAATCATAGAATTGTAGGTTGGGAAGGGACACCGAGGGCCATCTAGTCCAGCCACCAGTGGAACCGCTGCTATGCAAATGTTTTTACTTCATGCTAATGAAATGCCATAATAATATAAAATAATAAACATTATTATAGGGTGGTGTATCATCCAAAGTCCTTCTAGCTTAGAGCAGGAGCTAAGGTGTTAGATGTATTTTGTTTTCCCCTTGTGTGCATCCAATTCTCTTCGTAACTGTTTCCCACAGATTTCAATGGTGTGATAATTATTTATGCCAATTCCATACCCCCAACATGTTGAGTCCCAAAACTAGGATGCATGTCTTCCTGTCCATGCTCCCATCTAAGATAACAGAGCCCAAAAGACACACATTTCTCAGTGCTGTGCTCTCACACATTTTCTGAGTGTTGCACAAGATTGTGGCCCTGAAAAAGCCACAGGTGTGTTTTTTTTTGGGGGGGGGGTGTCTTGGTGTGAAATCACATACAATCACTGTGACCAAAAAGGCTACTGTGCTCTTACAGGGGGGAAAACCAGGATGTCCTGATTTTTCCAAGACACTTGAGGGAGGTATGCAATTCTAGGCTGGCATAGATGGGGGCGCCTCACCAGTGAATAATGGGGCCTTATGAGATTAAAAGGCTGCCTTCAGCTTGCCCATCCCAATGTGTGCTGTAACACCAGCTATTGTCAGCAGGAATACTCATGGTAGATCTTTGCCTACAGAGCTTTCTGTACACATAACAAGGGCCTCTGCAGCATATGAGGCCTGCCCACCAACAGAGTTCATCTTTGCAGGCAGCAAAGATGCCTGCAATCTCTTCTCTTTCTTTACCAGTGGAGCTGTTGGGTCAGGCTCACTCTGCCCACCTGTTTTGTCATATATACTAGCAGCATGTCAAAGAACAATCTAGCATTTGTATTATTTAAGTTGCCTGTGGGAGTAGGAGAAAAAATAAGAGTTAATTGTCAATCCCTGTGTTAGATCTCAGATGACTGTAAGAGTTCGACTCATTGCTCTCACATCAGGGTTCATCGCTGATCTGTCATTGCTTCACTGTTTTACACACAATGACTCTCAGTCAGATGTCTGAACTGTTTTCATTGGCAAAACTCAAGAGGGGGAAAGTGTGAGAGTTAAAATCTGAAAGTTCTGTTTGTTAAGGGTGTGTGTGTGACACATAGAATTGTCCCTTGAAATCAACAAGGATGCATGCAGGTGACCTGGAGCTGATATTCCCTGGAGTGGAATTAATTGAAGATCATATGCATATATCCTTTCATTCAAAGGTACTAGAACTTTTGAACAATAGTGTGGGACTTTTGTTATGAGCTACTGAATGGAAGTTTGATCATTTCAACTGCATAGCGCTGGCCGGCCCAGTATTCTGTACTGGTTATGTAACTTATAAATTGGTATATTTTAAAAAATGGATGATTAGATGTTACAGTGCTGTATATTTTTCTTCCACATTGGCCCTCTTTTGATGTTGCAGGATGCAGGGGATAAAATCAAAGCTTTTTCTCTTTTTTCTTTACCCATTTTCTTGTCTATTCCTTTTGACAGTTTCAGCAATACAGGTCTGGTGTATTTATGTATCTAAGATAACCTTTTCTGGCTCAACAACTTTGGGGGGGGGGAGTGTCCATATTTTTACCTCTTGAAATATGGCAACCCTAATCCAAGTATCAAACGATATTTAAGATAAGATGCTGGCAATTAAAATATATATATATAATTTTTTAAGAAAGTTCAAATGCTAATAAGCCCTGGGATGAGTATCCATTTGGAATGTGAAAGCTGGGTTTTAGCTGCTAGCATTTCCTGCCAGTACATGTTTCTTCCAACCCCCATGAGAATAGCACTTCTTCAAACAGCAGAGCTAGAGCATGGAGCAGTGGGAAGCAATTATTGTACAGTCCCTTTTGGCATAGCCTAAATAGCAGGGACAGGGCCAAGATCTGTGCAGGGCAAACATAGCTATTATTTCACGTCTTTCCTCCCTGCAGTTTACCTTAACGCTTTATTTGCTGAACCACAGCTTAGGCTCAGAGTAAATAACAGAGGATCTAATCCGGAACACTTTCATCATGAAGAAAGCCATGCAGTCCTTGTTTAAAAAACTCGATCTGTAGAATATTTAAGAGGTTTTGCAAAATATCAGGTACTATCTTTCTGGATTTCTTGTCTCTCTCCTAAACAAAACAACATTGTTGCTTTTGTACCCGGAGAACAATGCTCTGTTTCAACCAAAATAATTACACAATGTGTCCACAAAGGAACACACTGCTCTTCTTTTGATCTCCTTATTTCACAGATGATTTCACAGTCATGTGGGATAAAGAGCAGCATGTGTTGCCTCCACTTCAAATTTTCAGTTTAAAAAACCCTCCTTGATTAGGAACTACAATAAGCTCTCGTGTTATCTGTCAATTGATGAATATGAAACTTAAGCATTTGTTAAATGACTATGGGGGTGGGGGAGACACCAGATGTCCAACAAGGTGAGAATAATGTGCCATTGCTGGATAGTGGTTGGATTGTGAAACATAGGTGCATGTATGTGGAACTCCTACTGTCTTTTGAAGAGGAGGAGGATTTGGTGTTCTCAGCGTTCAGTTCTTTTTTTTTTTAATGTCCAATATACTTAGATGCATATTCCAGAATTACAGCATTGAAGGGAACAGGGACACCAGCTCCATTAGAAATCAATTCAGTTCAGTAGAAATGAATTCATATTAATTTAATTTTCTAGTCAAAGCTAAGATAAAACACATCAGATGCCTATCATTCGTTCTAATTAGCAAACGACAATAGTATGAAAGGTGGCTTTATATTAATATGTTTGAATGTTTCAAATAGATAATGATTATGTCATTTTCATTGTTAAGAGCATGAGTCATGCCACATTTTCCAAGAAAATAATTTGTTCAACATTGCCAAGGGTATTGAAGATTCACATGAGTATTTTTTAGTTGTTGTATGATGCCAGTGAATGGTCAAGTGATTCCTTTGTGCACCATCTACCCAAAACCCAAGCTGTTTTACTGCATATCACCACCCCAAAATGCCAAGTGAATTAGCACTGAGATGTGTGTACAATCATGTTCATCCAAACATGCATGCAGCACATGTTGTGAGCAGGTACATTTACAAGTGCATGCATACATTGGGTAGAAATATCTGACCCTCCAAATGTTCTATCAGCACCAGCCAGGATGAACAGTGGTCAAGGATTATGGCAGCTATAGCATAGCAACGTCTTGGAGAATTGCAGGTTATCCATTCCAGAGATTCCCTAAATCAGAAGCCAGTAGGGAAAGCATATATATGTGAAACAAACAAAAGTCTTGTTCACTTACCTCTTAAGACACAAGAGAATATAATGAATAAAAAGAGAAGGGACATGGGAGTTGATATGTTGGCAAATCCTAGACATCAATATTTTAAAAATGTAGATTTACAATTTATGTCACATGGAAATGCCAACAGTTTTAAAATTTTCCATAGTGGCGTTCATACATTTTACATTTTTTTCTGTCCACGTTCTTTGGAAAGAGCTGTTCAGAAATAAAGCTGGAAAGTTAATATCTGCTCTGCCAAACCATCATTATTAATTATGTATATATATAGAGGGAAAAATGAAATTTACTCAGGCTAGTCAAGAACAATAATTTATCTTCAACGATGACAAAGTCAATGGCAAGTTGAAAGTTTCAGATGTTTTCAGTTTAACAAAAAAAGGGTTGAAAAAATGGCATTCATTTTTTCCATACTTTTTTTTTTTTTTGGAAGTGTCTTGCTCCATTTCCAACCTCTGAAAAAATTATCCTCTCGTTCCCTCTCTCAAGTGTGAAACACATCCACTTGTAGCTAGATGTCAGGAAATAATAGCTTCTTCATGTGATCAATCAATATGTGGCTCCATTATTCTCCACCCCCTGTAATATCATTATCCAACACAGAGACAGTGGAGCAACATTTTAAATACACACTTTCTATATTGAAAACACTTGAGAGAAAGAGGAAAAAGTAGCTTCGTTGCAAGCATATAACCTAGTTGCAATATGGAAGATGTTGTTGTTGTTGTTTAGTCGTTTAGTCGTGTCCGACTCTTTGTGACCCCATGGACCAGAGCACGCCAGGCACTTCTGTCTTCCGCTGTCTCCTGCAGTTGGGTCAAACTCATGCTGGTAGCTTCGAGAACACTATCCAACCATCTTGTCCTCTATTGTCCCCTTCTCCTTGTGCCCTCCATCTTTCCCAACATCAGGGTCTTTTCCAGGGAGTCTTCTCTTCTCATGAGGTGGCCAAAGTATTGGAGCCTCAGCTTCACGATCTGTCCTTCCAGTGAGCACTCAGGGCTGATTTCCTCAAGAATGGATTGGTTTGATTTTCTTGCAGTCCATGGGACTCTCAAGAGTCTCCTCCAGCACCATAATTCAAAAGCATCAATTCTTCGGCGATCAGCCTTTTTTATAATCCAGCTCTCACTTCCGTACATCACTACTGGGAAAACCATAGCTTTTACTATACGGATCTTTGTTGGCAAGGTGATGTCTCTGCTTTTTAAGATGCTGTCTAGGTTTGTCATTGCTTTTCTCCCAAGAAGCAGGCGTCTTTTAATTTCGTGGCTGCTATCAATGCTAATTTTAAGTATGTAGATGTGCAGCTGCATACTACAAATGGGTCAGCGGCTGGCAGCAATATGGTAGACATGCAAGGGTATTTATGTCCCCTCCCCCTTCAAGAACTGTGTAATGCAGTCAAAATTGGGAACTATGCTGGAAATTCAGCAAAATATCAGTGCTCTTGTTCTACAAAAATCCTGGAATTGATCTATTTATGAGGGAATACGCCCAGGTGCTCAGTACAAAATAAGTGGATTGTTTTATCCAATTTGACAGGTTTAGCTGTAGCTTGTGAGTGGGAAGGCAAAGGTAGTGGCACCTTCTGAGTGGTGGCACTGCATTCCTTGGTGCTAAATGAAGCAGAGATAGTGTGACTCTGAATTGTTGGTGGTCACAGTGGTACCTTGATTTAAGACCGTAATCCATTCTGGAAGTCCGGTCTTAAAACAAAGCGGACTTAAAACAAGGCGTGCTTTCCCATAGAAAGTAATTGAAAATGGATCGATCCGTTCTAGACAATGAAAAACACCCTCTAAAACAGTAATTCAACACAAATTTTACTGTCTAACGAGACCATTGATCCATAAAATGAAGGCAATAATCAATGTACTGTACTATAAAATAAATAAGACAGTATTGTAGATAAAAAAATTAACATTTCTTCTTCTTACGTGCACTGATGATAGTCATTGTTTGGATTGGGGGGGGGCCTTTTATCCATTTATGCAGTCACACAATCAACCAGTAGCTGAACTGGGTTCCACACAGTTACAGAAACAAGTCACAAAAACAAAGTCACAAGCGACGGTCACAGGTCAGCCCCATAAAATGAAGTAAAAAAACTGAAAAAGCCACACAAACCAAGATGCGAAAAAGACAGCAAAAACAAAACCTCCAAATATCACCTCTGTGTTGCGTGGGTGCTCAGGACTCAACAGGAAGCCTCTGATTAGCAGCGAGGGGCTCAATTGACAAACGAAACACACTCAACAGGAACCAGATGATGAAAAGTGACCCCTAAAACAGCAGCTGGGCCCGATTTATATAAAAAAAGGACTCAAGACGGAGCACTCATTTCCGGGTTGCAGTTGGACTTAGCCCGAAACAGACTTATAATAGACTGGACTTTAGTCAAGGTACCACTGTACTGCATTGGTACGCATACCTGCAGACTTGCCACCAACAACTCAGGATGGCACCATTTCCACTCTCCTTCATGAGCCACTCCCCCTGAGGCGGGGCTACTATGTCTGCAACTTTCACCCAGTTCTGTCCAAAGGAAAAATAATTATAGCCATTCTTTGTTTCTTCATGATAGTAAAAGCTTCATTTTCTGAATCCAGCTGCACAGTCTGAAGTAATGAAACTTATAGGTCTTATTATTGCAGAGCTAGTGTTCTTCTGGCTGCTAATTTATTTTGAGCTGTTAAAAACTTTGTACTTACGTACAAATGATTTTATTTTTTTAATGTTGACTTGAACATGTAAATGTCACTATAAGGTTGCTCCATCTTTTTAAGGAATTTCAGAGGATAGTAACTTTAAAAATCCTAGGACTGAAATCCTTGGGTTTACAAAATATGGGCTGGCAAGTCCAGTCTATTATAAGTCTGCTTTGGACTAAGTCCAACTGCAACGTGGAAATGAGTGCTCTGTCTTGAGTCCTTTTTTTATATAAGAGAAGGATTCTGATAAGATATCTGCTTCTTGAGACTAATCGTACAGCTGACAGGAAAGAGTTTAGAAATGGGCACATTCACAGTGATAGGATCTATAGATTCCCCAGAAGCAAATTCTTCTTTCTATCTACTTCACACACAGCAGAAAATGGTGCATACAGCTGTCCGAGATGTTAACAAACGGTTAGCAGGGGAGAGATGTAAATAGTACTTCTTACTGCTAAAAAACTTGAATAGTTTTTACAAGAGTGGAACACTGATGAGCAGTTATGAACAATGATAAAATCAATGCACTCAGAATGTACTGGACTTTTCTTGTCCTAGAGGTCTTTTGTCTTTGCTTTCATACTTACAAAGGACAATCAAAAGAGGAGTGCCGTAGCAAGCTCTTTGGAATAGCGCTTGAATTAACCCTTTAAACTAGAGAAGGGTGGAAAGATGTGATTGCCATTTGCAAATATATTATGCACGCATGGACATAACTGAATAGTGCAAATACAAATTACTTGAGATGCAACAAAAGCAATTTGTGTAAGAATCAAATGCCCAACATTTAAAATGTTTGTTATCTTAGTGTGCATGTATTATGTATGTTGAAATCAATTTACATAAACATGGGGAAAACTGCTGCCACTTTGCATTTTTTTATATCTGTTAATGTCGCAGTCAGTTTAGGAGCTTCAAGTTGTTACTGCTGTGGAAATATCATGCATCTTGTTTATTTACATATCCATAACATTTTATGTTCTGTTAGACTGTATCTGATCCCATAGTTGGAATGTTGTCATAGCCCTCAGATCAACAGCCCTTGGTTCCCTGATGTAGCATCAAAACAGAAGTGAAAGAATCACTGGAAGTTACAGGGAACCTTCAGTACAGTGATGCCTCGGGTTAAGAACTTAATTCATTCTGGAGGTCCGCTCTTAACCTGAAACTGTTCTTAACCTGAAGCACCACTTTAGCTAATAGCCACTGTGCCACTGCCACGCGATTTCTGTTCTCATCCTGAAACAAACTTCTTAAGCAGAGGTACTATTTCTGGGTTAGCAGAGTCTGTAACCTGAAGCGTCTGTAACCTGAAGCATATGTAACCCGAGGTACCAGTGTTTTGTAAAGTATCTCCTACACTCAGACAGAGTTTGATTTTGCCTAAATCCATTCCCCGTGCTGCTTTTTAAAATGATGCATTTTAATGTGGAAATCATATGTACACTTTCTTGAGAGTCAGTCCAACTGTGCAGAATGGGATATGCTTCTGAGTAAGCATGCTTAGAATTTGGCTGCACGAATCACTGTGTACTTTATGTAAGAAGTCATGTAGGTATGGGACTTTCCAAACAATTGCTCCATTGTTAAGAATCCAGGCAATATTGCTTCAGCTAAGGCATAACGGTTTTGTATTTTCCAAGAGCTAGAACTGCAATTTTGAATTGATAGTAAAATGCCATTCTCCTCCTAGCAGGAATATAGTTGTGTAGTTGTTATACACTATCCAATTGGATAGTGTATATGAAGTAAATGCCAATACCCCTTTCTCTCCCTCTCTCACACACACTCCTTACATGTTTTTGTGTGACTGTTAACTTCTAATTTTTTTTTGAAGAGTCTTCCAATACTGATGCTGTAAAATGATCAAGGTTATTAGTATGCCCCCCTGCCCTTTACTTGAGAAACTAAGAGCACAGCAACTGGTGTGGTGTATATTTCTTATTGGGATTGTACAGAGGCTTCCCCCCTCCCTCTGGGAAAAGGTCAGGCTAGAGTGAGTCATTGTACCTGCTGCCATTCAGACATCATGTCTTTAAAATAAATCATAAGTTCAAGTTCAGGCAAAACTGTCAGATTTCTGATGGGGAAGGAAAGAGTCTTGGTGGATATGCTGTCCTGTCGCTTCATTTGTCCTGCATATCTCCCTCATTTAATTTTATCTATATGCCAGCAGTATGAAATCTTTTAAAAACTGGAGGTACATTTAGACACACATTCATTGATTAGAAAAGTCCTATGTCTATTTCACAGGAAGGATTTGCCAGCTAACACATATTTAAGCCATTAGGTTTGCATGGACCGTAACATATGGCTGTACCTGCTGTGACTTGGGTAAGAAGCATGGAGCAAATCTTTGGGACAAGAAGGAAATGAGAGTTTTTACTGCTGGTGATATTCTTGGGTATGGATTTGCCAAGTTCGTGATATTCCAAAATAGATTTGTCATTCACAGACACGGGCACAACCAATATGTCCAGGAGCCACACAGATGTAGTGTATTACTGTCAGACAAGGCTTGGATAAACCCTAAGATACGCACTTGAGTTGTATTGGCAATTGTGTGTCATTGAGTGTTCTAGTTTGTTAATGATCCAAGGGCCAAGCAGTCAGGCAAGCACACTGAAATTTCAGATTGTATTTTGTACCTAATGCAACTAGTGGCTCTGATAAATGAGGTGCTCTGGGTGTTCTGCTGGATGCAGAAGAGATCATGGCCAAAGTGTTTGGGTGATATCTGGGAATTTCTTGCTGTGAACTCTGTGGATTTATAAAAATGCTATCCCATCTGCCTGGAAATTCTCAAGGTTCCCACTGTTCAGTTAGTCAAATCCCAAGATATTAGATTAGTGCTGACAAACAAGATTACAACCAACCCTTGCATCATCCTCAATGACCAAAGAGCCTTCTCTTTTTTGAAAATGTAAATAGAACCCATAGATCTTAGATGCAACCCTCTTTATTGGGAGTGGCCAATCTGTGGCTGTCCACGATTCTGTTGGATTTGGCCTCCCATGAGCCCCAGTCAACATAGCTAATGCTTGGGGTCTTGGGAGAGGGATCAGACAATATATGGAGGGCACAGGGTTAGCTGCCCTTTTTCTGTATGCTATAACAGTCATTCTTATTTAATCTCCTCTGTTCAATTACAATATTGCACTGAAGTACTGAACCAAAGTAACAGTCTATGTAGCCAAGTTTCTCACAGCAGTGCCTTAAATACTTCTGACTCCCCCAGGTCAATTTAGCCAATATTTAAGCAGCTGATAAATGACTGTCTGGTTGCCTAAGATGAGTGCTGACTTGTATTATTCTTTTATCACTTCCCCTCCCATAATGACGCTCTTCTAAAGGTCGGATTCAATTTCCACTTTCACAAGTGTTGTAAATCACAAGAGATTCCATGGAAGTCAGTGTACAATGTGAAATAAATATGAGCCATAAATTGATATACTTGATTTATAAGACCAATGCTTCCCTTTCGCTAAACTTTTTTTTTTTGGTCAGGTGTTTTAGAGAGCAATTGAAAAGATGGGAAAAGCGTGTTGTCACATAATTTCGTCTCCAGCAGATTTCCTACCAAAAGTAGGAGAGTTGATAATTTGATATAAGCAAGTTAATTCAATCATTTACTGTGAGCCTTCAATTAGATGTATTAAAATGCAACTCTGGTTAAGAGGTTTTCTGGCTGCAGTTAACACATTCGAAGTGAATCCATCCAATTATTTTATATAAGAATTGTAATTGGAAAAGAACCTCTTACCTTATATAAAGGAATCAAGTTTCTTACCTTCTATTCATTCTTTATCCTTCAGTGGAGTATTTTTAGGAGGGAGGAAAATGACCACTGCATTTTGTTTGTGGGGTGCTCTGTTTGTTTGTTTGTTTGATTGTTTAGGTGGGGGGGTTTTGGACACTCCCCTGCCAGTTTTTGCAGTCTGCTACCCGCCTGTCAGATTAAGAGAATACAGGCATATTTTAAGAATTTCACAGGATTCAAAGAATCTTAATTAGCTGTGAATTGATGTTCTGGAACTATACCAAAAAACACAGGAGTCATTGTAAGCAGAGATAGGACTTGAATATTCCCAGCTTTCAGACAACTGAATATGTTGTGGTCTGTGATGGGGGCAAAGCACAAGAAAAATTGAGGTCCATGTTTAGCAGTTGCCTGCTTATCAGTATGCAAAGGAATTGCTTCATTTCCATCTGGGTCCCAGGGAACGCTCAGAAGCAGCATTAGCAGGGGACACTGCAATTCTTGATCACCCTAACCTGTGACAATAGTCTATAGGGCTTCAGTTATACTGAAGAACTGTTTTGGACAGAATTTCAGAGAATAGCTCAACACCACATTTTGTTCCTTTTTAAGAGAGCAGGTTCTTACTCAGTTCTTCAGGCTGCTTGGTAAGATTAGCCTTTAAAGTTCACTGTAAAGCCTCATAATTAGTTTGGAGAAATAACATTAGTTCATTTATTAAGAGCAAAGAGAAAACCTTTAAAAGTGTTCTAAACACAAATGTTCATTTTATTATTATTAAATACACAAAACCGAGAGGTCTTTCTTTCTGTTCATAATGGGACTTCTTTGTGGAAACAATAGAAAACTCAAGTTGCATATTATATTACTTTCCCATGCAGAATATATGCCAGAAGCCCCTTGAGTGTAAAAAAAAAAGGGGGGGACACAAGTGTTCAAAAACGAAATCCTAGACAAACTGCTTAAGGAGGGACGATATGGAGCATAAAAGTATGGGAGATGTATTCAGTCTTTTCCTCACTCACTTCTCTCCTCCAACCCCACCTGTCTCCTAAGCTGTTTCCCCTTCTGCCATGGGGTCCTATATGTGTGTGTGGCTTTGTAAGACGAATCAGATGGTTATTTGGCTTCATTCTACCTTATTTGGTGCTTCATTAAGCACAGGCAGGCAAAAAGAGGAAGACAGTAACAGACCCTCCAAACGTTGGAGCGTATGGCAGGATGTCCCTGTTTTCATCGGAGAAAGGTTGAAGGGTATGCAGTAAGACACGGAATCATTTCTTAAAGACCCAAAGTGTGAGGTCCTCAAAGTTACACAACCATCTGTACGGTGGTACCTCGGGTTACATACGCTTCAGGTTACAGACTCCGCTAACCCAGATATATTACCTCAGGTTAAGAACTTCGCTTCAGGCTGAGAACAGAAATCTCACGGCTGCAGCGGGAGGCCCCATTAGCTAAAGTGGTGCTTCAGGTTAAGAACAGTTTCAGGTTAAGTATGGACCTCCGGAACAAATTAAGTACTTAACCTGAGGTACCACTGTATTGTTGAACTGATTAGACTTGGGGGGGGGGGGAATGGAAACCTGTGCTTCATGCCTTTGCCCAAGCTACGTTTTCCTCCACAGAGAGTAGTGGCCCTTCAGCACAGTTGAAGAGCCTGGCAGGCTGTGTGTGTGTGTGTGTGTGTGTGTGTGTGTGTGTGTGTGTATTCCTGCTAGGCTGCCAAGCCAAAGAGACTGATGGCTGACATTCTTTAAATGACTTAGTTTTAAGTGCCTGTTATCTACAATACAATGAAACCAGGTTAAAAATCTATTATGTATGATTTCACTTTTTTTTCTCTTTCCCCTCCTTTCTTTGTATAGGAGGTACATGCCAGAGCCCTGCTCTTCCAGCCCTGGTACGTCCTCCAGCCCCAGCCCTGCAGCCTCCGTTGGATATCAAACCCTTTCTTCCATTCCCTCTGGACACTGCAGCAGCTGTCAATCTCTTCCCCAACTTCAATGCAGTAAGTACTCTACTGCAGATGTCGTTTCCATCTTTTATGTCATCCATTGAACTTCTCATTTTTTTTTAAAAAAATATATTTCAAGCCAAAGAGATAATCAGTGCTCACACATACGCAGCTCCCACCCGTGGTTGTTTGACGTGCAACAGTTATAGGGTTCAGGGGGGCAAATCCCCTGGAGAATTATCAAGAAAACAAACCCATACCACAGAAGAGTAATTTACTTCTAATTTGTATATGTCGGATTAGTAATGGAAATTATTGGGGCTAATGAAAGAACATGTCCATTCCTGCATTTTCTAGTAATGAAATATGAATTAATATTTAACAGTGTTTGCTCATGGGTTCTAAGCAATTGCTCAGAATAAGTATTTAAATTATTTTTGCTGACAAATAATTAACACAGGCTGATTAATCCCTGAGTGATAGCATGCAAGTTTATTATTTCTAAAAATACAAAAACAAAGCACCTCTGACTGAGAATGCCAAGGGTCATTGTGTGTGTGTGTGTGTGTGTGTGTGCGTGTGTGTGTGTGCGCGCGCGCACGTGAAAAACAAAGGATTTAAGCTCTTTTCTAATAGAGCTGTTTCCAGCTTGCTAGAAATTGAAGACAAGAATGTAAATCAAGGTTGCAGGAAGTGCCTTCGTATTCCTGAAATTCAAACGAGTGTTCCAGCCCCTTGGGATCTGTTGCCAGCTGATGTTAGACAAGTCCCTAGGTTCTGATGTTTAGGTGGCCACTGAAGTCATTTTTCTTTAAGATGACTTTCCCTGAAATGCTGTCCCAGTCTTTTTATGGAAAATTACCTGTACAATTGTAGAAATAGTTTTTTTTAGAGTGCTTTTTTTTTTTTTTAGATTATTGAGTCTGTATCTTTGTATTTTACCTAGTTGTGCACTTCCGTGGTAGCTTCTTTTTGTGGAGTAGTTGATAAATCTGAAAAATGAATAAAATGGAAACAGCTTCTCAGCTCTTATTAACAAAGGGGGGTTGTAACCAGAGTAGTATGAGTTTATTCTGAAAACCTGCCTGGGCAAGGTAGCTCTGTCTGATTTCAGCCAGTTACTCCCTCCTGCCTAGGGTTGCCATATGTCCAGAATTTCCCGGACATATCTGGAATATTGCTGTCTCTAGCAGCAGAAATTGGTAAAATGTTCCGTGTTTGAAATATGGTAACCCTACTCCTGCTGCCATTCCCCGTATCTCCCTTGGTGCAATTGTGGATGACTCCTTGACCCCCATGAGCAGATTGGGGACAGTATTCAGGGAGTCGCCTTGGGGAGGTCTTTATGCAAATGATTGTCTGGATACAACCCAAAGTTTTTTTTTTAAAAAACCATATCCATTAATTGTACAAATAAAGTACTACAGTTTGCACACGCCCCATTCTTCGGCATAACAATGGTCTTAGGCTAGCAATAGATCCCTGGCACCAGGATTCTGTTGGGTTCCAGCAATGCAAGGAGATTTCAATCTCTAACCCCACCTACCTTGAGGTAAGCCCCATTTTCAATAAAACTTCTCAGCAGACATGGTTAGGCTTGAAGAAATAGATGGTATCCCATACTGCACCAAGTGGTGGTTGATATCCTTCTCCCCTATTAGTAGTAGGATTGCACAGATAGAGAAAAAAGGAGTGTGTATGATGCAAAAGCTTATATATTTGTATTTGCCTTATAAATGCTTTTGTGAAATGAGTACATGAACTGATGTAAATATTTTTGTCAGCCTTTTGGTTGGGTTTAATTAAATAGCTCAGTTAGCTAATATATAATAATGCAATATTCGCTTTATCTTTTGACATTATATAAGCTTTTAGGTATTTTCATCCTTGCTGTTTTTTAAAAAAATAGTTTTGCATAACACCCAGGCTGGACTTTTTCTTTCTTTCATCTTTTAGACACCATTCCACATTGGCTTTAATTTGCTGAGGTTTGATTTTTCGAGGCAAGGTTTAAGCTCTAACTACATATTTTACATGGCTTAAAAAAACACACCAAAAACTTCTATTTCTCTCTTTTTCTTATTCTGTTTTTATTACCAAAGCAGTCGTGAGCAAAGCAAGGCAAAATGAGATACAAGTACTGACATTAGCAGGAGAACTGGCGTTATAAAGGTGTATGTAGGCAATGTGATATCCTGTGAATCAGCAATTTCACAAAGGCTAGAGGTGCATTGTGGGTGGCATTGCTTGCAACTAATTCATAGTTGTCCAAATCAATGTTAAATGCCAAAGTTTCTGTGCCATTATAATGAAGTATAACAATAATTTAACAGGAAGATATGTTTTGCAATAATTTAGAAAACTGGAGAGTTAAGAATAGAGAGACTGGGAGCATCAGCCCAAATCGGCTTCTCTGTGTCAGATTCTATCCTTCTTTCTCATAACCTGTAGAATCATTTCTCTTGTATCATGACATCAACATATGGTGATTGTCCACCCCCACTCTGCTTCAGAGGATGGTGTTGGCACAGGTAAGAAAGTCACATCACCTTGATGCCACGGAACAATGTAAATGTCACTACAAGTTACAAGGAGGTGGAGAGCACAACACATCATGAAATTTTTCTTTTCATTGGTTGCTCCATGTCTCCAGTGATGTATAGTGATGTTACATGCATACTACCTTAAGCTAAAGAGGAAGGGGAGCCACTGGACGATGTG
Organism: Podarcis liolepis; assembly: GCF_965112155.1. Lineage (NCBI taxonomy): Eukaryota > Metazoa > Chordata > Lepidosauria > Squamata > Lacertidae > Podarcis > Podarcis liolepis. The sequence continues at coordinate 40,550,037 of NC_139563.1, read as the reverse complement.
ACTGAAGCTGGCCTGCCTTCTCTGCTCCCAACCCATTATCATATCTAATACAGTGGAACATCTACTCATGACCACAATCCATTCTGGAGGCCCGTGCTTACGAAACGGGTTGCTGGGAGAGGCGCCGTTGTGCGTAGGCACGGGCAGTGATTGCCCGCTTCTGCACATGCGCAAACGGCAATCACTGCTTCTGCCCAGGCGCAAACTGTGATCGCAGCTCCTGCACATGCATGAATGGTGGCAAACCTGCCAGTTACTTTCAGGTCTGCTGTGGTCGCAACTTGGAACGTCCGCGAATGGAGGCTGTTGAAAGTAGAAGTTCTATTGTATCTAGAAACAGAGATTGTGCTGTGGATGACAAGCTACCTAAGTTTGCTGCTTTGTTATTTAGCCAAATACTCTTGTGTGAAATTCAATCACTTTGGGGATGGAGCTTCTGGGCTTCATCACACATGCCATAGTGTGTGTGTGTATATGCTTAGCAATGTGACCTTTGCATTCTGCTTCAGTTTTCTGACATGCCGTATCACACTTTGAGCTCCATTTGCCTCTTTGACCTATATAGTACTGAAACATAGGCCACACTGTGTTTCGATGCCCAAGCCTGTTAATGACATTTTGTAAACACATACATTGGCTAAGAAAGTCTAGTGTATTTCTGGAAGCTTCTGTAAGTTCATCCCAGCCTGAGAAATCTACGGAGACATGTCAAATTCACTAGAACATTATCAGCCTAAGGAAAGATAGGCTACAAATTAGATTTGACTTAACAAGACAGTTTGACAAGGACATACCTTTTAATGTCTCTGAAGAGAGTTTATACTCCTCAAACAGTGATTTTACATTTATTACATAGCTTCTGAGAATTTTCCTCTGTGTGTATGTGTGTTTCTTGCCAGATTGATCTGAGTAAATGTAACCATCCATTTTAATTTCCAGTGATAAATCCAAAATATACTGTAATATATAGGACTGTTCCACTCTGATATTCTGCACGTTCCAATGATAAAGAAAAATGCTGCAGTTTACACTTAGCAAAGTTTCTTCATTTTCTAAAATGAAGTAAATGTGATCCAATGCAATCTGTGTCCTTTGATGTCTGAACTGCCTGTTTGTGTGGTAAAACTGTTAATAATAATAATAATAATAATAAATAAATAAATAAATAAATATAATTTATTATTTATACCCTGCCCATCTGACTGGGTTTCCCCAGCCACTCTGCATGGCTTCCAACAAAATATTTAAATTACCATGAAACATCAAACATTAAAAACTTCCCTAAACAGGGCTGCCTTCAGATGTCTTCTAAAAGTCAGGTGTTTATTTCCTTGACATCTGATGGGAGGCCGTTCCACAGGGTGGGCGCCACTACCGAGAAGGCCCTGGTTCCCTGTAACTTCGCTTCTCGCAGTGAGGGAGCCGCCAGAAGGCACTCAGAGCTTGTGAATTCAGTACATAGAAATAACGGCATATGGTCATCAGCCCACCACAAAGCATGAAATGCCACTTCCTGGCAGATGCAGATATTCCTTTTTTTTTTTACTATGATATTTATTGAAATTTTTTTAGAATTGCAAAAGAGAACAAAGCAGAAAAAGAAAAAACAAGAAAAAACAAACCACATCAAACAATACAAGTTCAAAAAACAAAAATACACCACAAACACTCAAAAACAAATCCATCATTCTCAAATCCTCAACTGTCATTACCTTCTTTCTTTGACCTCCTCCTCCTCCCTTTTTTGTATCCTGGTTGTTAATTGTCACAGCAAATCCTTTCCATTTTTCATAATATTCTGTCATTACATTACCTTCATCTATTTTAATCTTATCTTACTATAAAAAACCTTAAAGCTTAAAACTTAAGTCTTATTTTTACCAACTTCTCATAACCATAATATTCTTACATAATTCTTTAAACATTTTTGCTAAAGCCAAGTAATTTCGTTCCAACATTTTTCTAACATTCATCAATTTTATAAGACAATCCTAGTAATAAAAAGAAAATAAAAACAATCCAATCTTCATCCAACGTCCCTTCCTCCTGGTCCCGGGTTTTGTCAGTCCTTTTTATCCCATCAATCTAGCGCATTAACCTGGCAATCTTGTATTCGAGGCCCTTAAGTCTCTTCCATGTCCCTTCCGCGGCTCTTCTTCATATTTATAGCTGTATTTTCCTTTGTCTCCTGCTCCTTTCACTCGTGGGAACTCCAGCTTAACTATGTTTTTGACCCTTCTTGACAAATCAGCCCCTTTTCCATAGTCCACACTAAACTCCATATGGTATTTAAGAACATGTTTCAAAGTCTCTCCAAAATTAAGAGCCCCCAAAACCCCAAACATCTCACGGCCCATTGCCAGATTTGAAAAGTCCAAACATCCCTGCATAGGGGGGTCTATCCAACCCCCCATTTCCAAACCAGACCAAACTTTATCTTTCCAAATCTGGCTTTTTCCAAGTTCATTTGTCAAATCCAAAAGCTCATGATCCTGCTGGGCCACAGCTCCCTCCATCTCTGGCGCCCCAGATTCAGCAACATCCTCTTCCCTCATCTGTTCTGTCAGGGCATACTCCTGATTTAATTCCTGGGTGGGCTCCATATAATTTCCCACTGCCTGTTCAAAATTTCTGATCGCATCAGTCATCAAGTCCGTCTTCTCATGTAGCTGTTCCAGTAGGGCATTTGTTTTACAGAGAGCACACAACAGAGCTTCTGAATACATTGTCCTGCAAGGTCAGAGTCTATTCCCACGATTGTAATCAGTAACAGCTGCAAGCTGGTTACAGTTTCACAGTCTCCCTCTAGGGGGAAAACTTCTATTTGTTCTTTCTTTTAAAGACAAGTCTGACAACAAAGTTTCCTTTTTCAGATATTTTGTCAATATTTGCTCCTTTAAAATGCGAAGGGGAACAATGGAATCACTATGTTTCTCTTCTTTTAGCTATCTGTCAAAGACGTTTGTCTCTGGTCAATGAGCTTCAAAAAACGTCAGTCCTGACACCCCGCTCCAGGATCAAGACGGTGGAAAGTTACTTTATTTTGCACTCACTTCTGCAGGTTTAAACAGTCCGGGAAAAAAAACCCCTCTTCTCCTGCTTCCGAAGGGGGTTCAACAATTTTAAATGATGAAAGTTAACCTTTTACAAGCGATTTTCTGAGCTCTAGTTTGCCATGTCTTTGCTTTAATCTATCTACAAAGAAACGGAAGGCTGACTTCCTGTTTAGACCTTCCCGTTTCAGTGCCAAATTGAAATAAACTTTTAAGTCCAATTTTCCTTTCTGCTCGCAAGTCCTTATTTAAAGTCCAATTGTCCGAGATTTAAGTACTCACGGGTGATTATTTTAGAAGCCAAATTGTCCCAGGAAAAAGGCAGTGCTCTCCGGCAACGGCTGTGCAGCTTCACTCCACGGAAGATGCAGTTGACTCTCAGCACCGCGCCACTTCCCCCTCTTCGCTCCGGAGCCCGTTAGTGGGTTCCTTTGCGGGTTGGGGGGGCGCTAAAGGTGCCCGCCGAGTCCCATGGTCACAGGCTTCATCCGCCTGTGATTTTTGAAAGGGTCCCTGCTTCGCCGTAGCGGAAAAGACCCGTTTCGCATGGAGCTAGTCCCTCCAGATCAGAGGGAGTCCGCCATTGCCGATGGCGCCACCCCGGAAGTCTCCCAGATGCAGATATTCCATTTAGACTGCATGTCATTGTGCTTCCTTGCTAGTCTCATATAAGAGATGGAAGGTGGAAGTGAAAACCTTAGAGCCAAACTTGGCATGGTATGAAACACATCCCTGCTGCTGCATTTTATTTTTTTAAAAAACAAACATTTAATAAGTAGTAGTCATGGAGCTGATTTATTCCAGGGCTGGTAACACACGCAAAGGGAAGATTTAACCTGCTCTCCTGCAATCCCAGTTAGAACTGCCTTGTGATAGTTGCTGGTAGCTCTGGGAGACAAGCTCTCATTGTCACCAATGGAAGCTTCCTCTGCTCCAAGGGCCGATTGCAGCTGCAGGAGGGTGTTTCATTTGGACCTCTGCAGAGGCAGAAAGGATTAAAAAACCTTTCCCACTTTTACAACCCTGGTGAAAACCCACCATGCCTGCAACTTGGGTGTGGCAGGTTTATGATGCAACAAGTAACCATCACGTTTAATTTGGTTGTTGGTGACCTGCCATAATAGGGGTGACTGTGGTTGGGTGCAACTGTCAGGTATTGTACCAAAAGCGGAGATTGATTTACGGTAGTGTGACCAGTTCTGCCACACTAGGTGCTGAGCCCATGAGGGCATTGCAGCTGTGATGTAGTGAATTGAGCACAATGGGAGGTGAGGGGGGGTGTGTGCCAAATTTTGGACTTGCACAGGGTGCTACTGAAATTCAAAAGACCAAAGTCCACCTCTAAAAGGTTTTTTCCCCCAACTTCCTACTTATGTTGGGATGTTGTTTGCTCTTCAGGGTTCTGCTACTACTTTATTTTAAATTAAATACCCTGAAGCGTGACCTTAAATGTCTTCAATAAAGACCTTGAAATATCTTAAAGGAAGAAAGAAATCCTTTCCACATGTGATTTGTCCCTCATAAGATTTCTCATCCCTTTTGCTAGAACTACCAGTAGCTAAAGCTTGACCCAAGTAAGTTGCTGGATAGATCCTATTACCAGGCCTGCTTATTTAGCAGGGTAATCCCTAGGGTCAACTTTTTATTTATCAAACTTTATTTATTCAGCTTTGACTTGCAACTATAGTGCTTTTCACTCTACCACAATACCACCACAATGTGATTGGTAGACTTTCTGACAAAGTTTCTAGGTACAACTGTGTGATGATTTTGGGGACAAACTAAATAAAATAAATGAAGGCCTTCTTTTAAAAAAATGTTTCTGCTTTGTCAAGCCTATTCAGGCATGTAATTTTATTACATGCAATTGTTTTTAAATTTCTGGTTTTGTGTATATTTTGAGGGGGGGGGGACCCAATGTCACATCAACTTGTTGTTAATGCTTGGTTTTATCGCTACTTAAAAATGAATATTTTAGATTGTTCTTCATAAACTGGTTTTCTGCACAGTAAGTGGTCTATAAAGTTTGTTAAATAAAAATAAACTGTCTAGAGAGGGGAATAACTTCCCTCCGTTTTCCATGTATGGCATCAAGCAGGGTTGGAGCATAGAGAGTATTATAGATATCACAGCACTGCAAATAATTACCGGTAGTAGAAAGAGGAGTTTTTGTTTTACACAAAGTACTCTGTGCTGTGACAACTATGCAGAGACACTGTTATTGTTTTGGTGAATGTGATAATAGAGGGGACAGGCATTTGGGCTAGAGGATCAGACCTACAGAGGAGGTGGTGACCACTGTTTTCACCCTTGATTCTGAAAATAATCAATGTTATGTGGGGGGAAACAACGGGCTAGCAAAATGTTTCTCTGGGGATAGTGCAAGCCAGGAGATTTTCTGCGCAGCAGCAACTGAGGTAACTTTCAATGATCTTGCCATCCGATTGCATTAAGTAGAGCTTTATGAAGCATTATATAAAAACAGCATGCTAATTAGCAATCTGGTTAGCGGAACATTTGTAGGTGCTATGCGCTTAATTGTGTAGTGTATGCGTACCCCCAAGTCATATTTAGAAAGAAATGTTAACAACTTAGCCATTTAAGCTGAAAACTGTAGACTGCTGTGAAAGCCCCAGAGAAGTTTCAGGTTCACGGGTTCAGTAAGAGTTTATCTAGTGGAAAAGAACAAACATTTTACTGATTCTACTTCTGAATGCGTTTATATGTACCCCACACAATTTTGTTTCCTAACTTTCATCATAACCTGTATGTATGTGTGTGTGTGTGTGTGTATATCTCTCTATCTATATCTATATCTGTCTATCTATCTATTTATCTATCTATCTATATATTAGAGAGAGAGAATGGAGGAGGTGGATTCATTTGCCAAGTACATTTTCAAGATGTTTTAACTCTCCAATGGTTTGACTTTGCCCTTGACAGCGCACTTTTCAATTGTCTCCCGAGACAGGCGGATGCTAATTTAATAGCTTACGCCTACATTACATTATAGCTGCAAAATCAGTGCATAAAATGCAAATATTTTCCTAATTATAACAGTTAGAGTTAAAGTATCAAAGAAACCCATTTAAATGTATTTTCAGTTGTTGCTTCCCGATATAAATATTTTCACTAGAGAGAACATGCCCTTGTTTCTACTCCTTAATTTCGCAGTGGCTTTTGACACAATTGGCCATGATATCTTATTGGGCCATCTCTGTAGACCTCAAACTGGAGGCACCATGTTGCAGTGGTTTTGATCCTATCTCTGGGGCAGGTTTGAGAGACTGGCATTGTGAGGTTGCTGTTCAGTGGCAAGGCAGTGGAGTCCCACAGGATTCCATCTTGTTCCCAGTGCCGTTTAATGTCTGTATGAAGCTGCTGGGGTAGGTAATTTGGAATGAGATGGATGTCATCAATATGCAGAATGACACCCAGCTCTACTTCTCTGAATTACGGGGCTGAACAGTCTGCAGACCAGAACATGGATACAGTGATGGGCTCAATAATGGCCAATAATGTGAAGCTGCATCCCAACATGACAAATCCTTTGAGTTGGTACTTCCCAGGTAGTCAGGATGGACACTTTTTTGCCTGTTTTCAATGAACAGACATTTGCCTCTTTGCTTAGGCATTTCTACCACCAATTAGATTTTCCTACAGTAAATATTGGGACGCGCGTGGCACTGTGGTCTAAACCACTGAGCCTCTTCTGATGGAAGGTTGGCAGTTTGAATCCCCGTGACGGAGTGAGCTTCCTTTGCTCTGTCCCAGCTCCTGCCAATCTAGCAGTTCGAAAGCATGCCAGCGCAAGTAGATAAATAGGTACTGCTGTGGTGGGAAGGTAAATGGTGTTTCCATGCGCTCTGGTTTCCATCACGTGTTCTGTTGCACCAGAAGCGGTTTAGTCATGCTGGCCACATGACCCAGAAAGCTGTTTGTTGGCAAACACCAGCTCTCTCGGCCTGAAAGTGAGATGAGTGCCGCAACCCCATAGTCTCCTTTGACTGGACTTAACCATCCAGGGGTCCTTTACCTTTATCTTTATAGTAAATATTCGCGGAGAGGGCAGAGCTACATGTGCACACTTCGTGCAGCATCAAAGCCCTGCTCTGTCTCAGCCTCTCCCTGCTGGGCAACTGGTGAGTGAGAGAGATCCCAAAGAGCCAGATGAAATTAGCCAGTATCTTAAGGTTACCAGACATCCCCATTTCCCAGGGACAGTCCCCGGACTTACACATCAGTCCCCATACAAAATCCATTGAAGTTGGAAAGTGTCCCTGGATTCATTGAAAAAAATCTGGTAACCTTACACTGTCTGGGTTGTTACCTACCCCATCCCTGCCTTAGAACCAAATTCCATATGATGCGCAGGAATTTCATGCAAGGTTTGAGGAAGCATGTTTAACCATTCTGTGGTTATCTTGCCAATAGAAATTCCCCCATCCCTTCCATGACTACTATTCCAAGTCTACTACTTGTTTCCCATAATACACTATTTAAACCAGTTAAAACAATTCACATCCGCAAGATACAGTGGTTCCAATATATATCACAGGATTAGTCTTACTGAAGTGATGTCACACAATCTTCTCAAATATGGAATCGTAGCTGAGGCCAAAGAAGTTTGTCCCTTCTGTGCATTTAATACAGCGGTACCTTGGGTTACATACGCTTCAGGTTACATACGCTTCAGGTTACACACTCCGCTAACCCAGAAATAGTGCTTCAGGTTAAGAACTTTGCTTCAGGATGAGAACAGAAATCGTGCTTTGGGGGCACGGTGGCAGCAGGAGGCCCCATTAGCTAAAGTGGTGCTTCAGGTTAAGAACAGTTTCAGGTTAAGAACAGACCTCCAGAACGAATTAAGTTCTTAACCCGAGATACCACTGTAGTAGAAAATGGAGAAGATAGAACAGGTTGCTTAAGGGAAGGTTCAAGAGACTCCTTTACATTAGAAGGGGCTTAGTATATTTGATGAAATACTAAAAAGTTGGTGACCTCAGGCTGGGAAGAGGAAATACATTGGTAAATTCTCAGCTATGGGGTGCTGTAGAAGGGAAGAGTTAAAGGGGACTATTTATAGAAAGAGCCTAACAGACTTGCATAGGAATGAGGCAATGCCTGGTCCTTTAATAAAAAAAAAAGAGAGAAACTGATAAATTGCTGAGTAACGGCTCATTTAGTCTCTCTCATACTGGAGTCCTTACTGGCTAGATACTTTATCATTGTATGCTTATTGCTTTGTTAGCAGCAGACAACACGAGAGCCCAACTGATACAAGTGATATATTTCAATAGACCAGGTTTGGTTGCTAGTGGTGTTGCTAAGTGGATTTTCAGCTGCACGTAGTATACTTCAAAGGAAGATGGCAGAAGAAGCTGGATGACTGCTTACTGGGATGGTATGGGGCAGGGCAGGGTGGCAGTGAGGCCAGCGCTGTGCAAGAGCACCAGCCGAAAGCACCAACCACTCCTAGAAGATGGTATCCAAATGTGTTCCCCCAGTGTTTTCTGGAATCAGACTGGACCAGAAACTTTATGGCTGACAAGTTGTAGTAAAATAAATTGAAGTAAAATTTGAAGGCTACACCTGATTTTCTTTGTCAAAAGACGTTGTGGGGCTTAGGGTGTTTACCTATTTTTATTTTATTTTATTTATTAAATTTGTTTACCATCCTATACCCGCAGGTCTCAGGGCGGTTCACAGCATAAAATCGGCTTTAAAATATTTTTTTATAGCAGCAGAGAATGCCAGAGTGACATTGCAACAATGGCTTTCTGCTGTAGTGTTTACTCAGCTGTGGATTGGGAATCAGAAACCTGCAGTCTTCCACAAGCTGTTGGAGTGCACCTTTCACCATTCCTGACTATGTTGTCTGGGGCTGTTGGGAGTCAAGCAACATCTCAAGGGCCACATGTTCCCCATTACTCTTGCAGATGGATACTATGTGGTGGGAGGGCAGTAGAAAAACAGAAAATATTTACCCGGTACGTTCAACCATGGTTGCAGCAAGCAATAAAACAAGCAACTATCAGATTCTGGCTTAGACACACGTTTATATGATTTCTGAGTTAACTGAAAGGAGGGAATAATATGACACTTCCCCTCAAGTAGGTGTAGTGTCCTTCAAAGTAGATGAGATTCTGCCAATATTTTCTGGTTCCAGGAAGGAATGGCTGTGACAAAATGCAGCGTGGTGACTTCAATTTACTCTAAATCAGCATTTCTTTTTTATAGGTGTATGTGGTAATAGAAAATCATTGCCAATAATTTTTTTAACTTGGAAGCAAAAAGCCCCAACCTCTGTGAGCTAAGGATCATTGGACCAAGGCTATAATTTTTATAGAGCTGTTACAGAGAATAGATATATTTTTACCTCTGAATGTTCCTTTTAAGGGGAAAGGAAAGGTTTAGAGGTCCCAGTGAGTTGGCTGGAGACTTTTTGTCTTTTTGATTAGCAAAGACAGTCAAATCAAATCTTATTTTGCTGCATTCCTAGGCAGGTGCATCTCTATAACGTCAGATTATATTCCAAAAAGTTGGGGAATTTTTTGCTATTGGATCATGTACTCAGAGCTGGCCGTATTTTAAGAAAAAAGCATCTTGCTTTACTTATGCTTGCTGTCTCTTATTACTTGTGGTTCTCCACAATTACCCAGGCAATTTAATAAAAGCTTACAGGATTATTTTAACAGGAAGTTAAGAAAAGGTTAGCAAAACAAAATGCTGTCATTTAAAACATTTTATTTAGCAATTTACTCAATGTGAATCAATCAAGATTAAAACTTTCAAGCATGTTTATTTTATTTTCAAAATAACTTTCACAGCAGGTTTTGAACTCAGTACTTTGTTACAGTTTCTGAACGACAACAACAACAAAAAGTTTGGAAAGTAAGATTAAAATTTAATAGAAGATAGCCCTTAGGTTTCTAGTGCTAGTTCAAATAGTTCTGCTTATTGGGACTAGATGGAAATAAATCCGCTTACCCTATTATTTGCAAAGTTGTAGGGGGATATTGGGGAAGGTAAATGACAGATTAGTTTATGACTCCTCTCCAGCTCCTTCCTTCTGTATCTCAGTCTACGTGTGAGGGGGCTCGGGAGAGGGAGAATCAGTCAAGACACTAAATCTTTTCAAAAAAGCAAATGGGTTAAAAAATAAACAAAATGAAGACTTAAATTTCCTGGCCTCACCACAACCTCTGCTAGACTACCTCATCTTTACGTATGCATGCCTACACAGGGGATAGTATCTGGTTAATGTGGTTCCTGGAAGATTGTGGGTGGGCTGAGGCATAGACGCTGGGGAAATGAGGCAAAAATGGCCTTGTTAATCTGACCTACTCTGGTCTACCACTGTAAAAAGGCCTATGTGGTTGTTGTTGTTGGTTGGTGTGTTTGTTTCTCATTTTCTTACTCTTCCTGGAATTGGTTGGGGACAAACGGGACTAAATCCCTGTCCAATATACACTGGACCACCAAGTCAGTACCTCTTGCCTCAGTTTCTGATAACTGACTACCTGTGGACCTACGTAGAGCAGGTGGGCTTAGCCTCAGAGTTATATGCTTTGAATTGCTGAACATGAGGCTGCCTTTGAAGGCGGTTTGTAAAGTTGAGTTGGTACAGAATGCAGCAACTAGAAAACTTGGGGGAATACTCATGTACAGTGGTACCTCGGGTTAAGTATTTAATTCGTTCCGGAGGTCCGTTCTTAACCTGAAACTGTTCTTAACCTGAAGCACTACTTTAGCTAATGGGGCCTCCTGCTGCCACCGCACCGCTGGAGCATGATTTCTGTTCTTATCCTGAAGCAAAGTTCTTAACCCAAGGTACTATTTCTGGGTTAGCGGAGTTTGTAACCTGAAGCGTATGTAACCCGAGGTACCACTGTACTGCTTATATTAACTGCCTAGGTATTTCTACCCCAATTTCAGATGCTGATCTTGACCTCTAAAACCATGCACTTTACAGTCGGTGTGGCATAGTTGGGTAGTGTATTGGACTAAAACCCGGGAGACAGGGTTCAAATCACTACTTAGCTCATTGGATGAACTGTCTTTCAGTTTCTTGATAGTTTTATTTCTCTGACAAAAGGCCTTTTTCCTCTCTCATTCTCAGGACACTTTTCATTTTTCATTATTATTATTTTTTTACATCTTCATAATTTGGCTATGTGCGTGGAGCTTACCTCCTCAATTCAAAGTGACTGAGGGTGGTGCGTGTGTTTCTTTCCATTTAGTCTTACTGTAAAGGCCTTCGGTAACTTGAGTAGGGGTGAAATGAATTGAAGGACTGTGGATTTAGACTTGGGCATGAGAAAGAATCATAGTCATATTTTTATGTGTTTTTTTAATAAAAAAATTCTTAGAATTTATGCATAAGACTCTTCCAGTTATCTCTTCCTGCCTTCTACATGTGCTAGGAGGCATGGCACAATGGGAAGTGAGATTAACTAGCTCTCTGTAAGTTGTAGCATCCTGCACAATAATAGCACAATCACTTTCTGTGCACTGGATGTCCCTTGGGTGCTCGCTTTGCATGCAAAACGTTTTCACCAAGTTAATTAAATGAAGTGCTCTTCAGATTTGTCAAATCTTGATGAGTGAAAATGCTTAAAAATTTTTTAATAAAGCATTTAAGTAATGTTTTAATCAGCTGGAGTTTACAGCTTTTATTTTAATAGTGCCTGGCTGGAAAAGATCAATGGTTATTTTATTCTGTAAAATCTTTACTGGATGGCATAATAAGCATCAGTCTTAAAATCTGCAGTTTAAATATGGATGGTGGTTATTAACCTGTTCTTTAAAAGCTGCAATTAGTCAAAAGCAACCGCTTAAAGAAATGACTTAATTACTCCAAGCAGAAAGGTTAAAAGAGTAAAAACTGGGGTGGGGGTGAGTGGGAAACCACAATGTAGTTGTTGCTGAGACAAGCATATGCACAGTCTATTTTTTATTTTTGTAAAAAAAAAAAAACAAAGCAAAAAAGCGGATGTTCTTTATGCTTTACAGTTTAATTTGTATAAATATAATTGTTTGTGGACAATAAGCGTCCAGAGACTGCACAGAAATAGCTTAGGTGGCCACAGTTCCAGCTTGAACAGGGGTTGGTGGCAAGTCATTCAGGACCCTTCATATATACCAATTTCTCTGTGGCCGGGGGCAGTGGTGTAGCGTGGGTTGTCAGCACCCGGGGCAAGGCAAGTAATTTGCGCCCCCTAACCCGTGGATTTTAGCACTCGAGTGCGAGCGCCCCCCCAGATGTTGCGCCCGGTGCGGCCGGCCCCCCCTGAACCCCCCACGCTACGCCACTGGCCGGAGGAGGCCCAGGTTAAATGGGATACCATTCAGAAAACCTCTTTCATTGCATTCAGATGATTGTGCAAAACTCCAGGACTTCTCACTCTTGCTCATTTCACACAGGAAGTCCTTGTTTTGTGTCAGATGCTAATATAAGAATATAAGAGCTAGCTGGATCATGCTGTTTTCGCAGTGGCTGAACTCGCCCCTCTGTTTCAGGAGTGGCTTGTCAAAAGACGGGGTGGCATGTTTTCTGATTCTAAAGTTAAACTATACAGTGGTACCTTGGGTTAAGTACTTAATTCATTCCGGAGGTCCGTTCTTAACCTGAAACTGTTCTTAACCTGAAGCACCACTTTAGCTAATGGGGCCTCCTGCTGCTGTCACGCCACCAGAGTACGATTTCTGTTCTCATCCTGAAGCAAAGTTTTTAACCTGAGGTAATATTTCTGGGTTAGCGGAGTCTGTAACCTGAAGCGTATGTAACCTGAAGCATATGTAACCTGAGGTACCACTGTACTTGAGATGCTAACTGCATTGTCCTCTGGTTTAGGGCTTATGTGACATCAAGGCCCTTTCAGCAGAAACCCTAAGTCCCAAAATCAAGCACACAGACTTTGGAGTTCTAATAAATAGCAAAGTAGATCCTGCAAGCCCAGAATCTGCCCACCTCTGAGAGAGAGAGATGCCTGAGATGTGCATCTCAAAATTACTTGAAATATTTAAGCATCTTCTCTTCCCACTGGCATGATCCGTGGTTGTTTGAGTTCCTCAAGTGACACATCGTTAGGAACACATTCGTCTTGAGTCCCTTCCTGGTGTGAACTAAATAAAATATGTCTGTATTGTCTACCCTGCAGCGATCATATGTACACAGTGGGAGACAGACATATATAATAGAAGAGAAATTTAGAATTCCAGATCCTGTACAACTCAGTTTGCAAAAAAAATTGAAGAATCGGATACAGATATCCAAGTACAGAATGCCAATAGTGAAGGGTGTGTTTGTGTGTGTGTGTGTGTGTGTGTGTGTGTGTGTGTGTGTTTGTGTGTGTGTGTGTGTAAATCACTGATTGACTCTTTAGAATTAATGAAAGTGGAGGCTGGATTATTCCCTTATTGTCACTTCCATGTACAGTGGTACCTCTGGTTAAGAACTTAATTCATTTTGGAGGTCCGTTCTTAACCTGAAACTGTTCTTAACCTGAGGTACTACTTTAGCTAATGGGGCCTCCCGCTGCCGCCGCACGATTTCTGTTCTCATCCTGAAGCAAAGTTCTTAACCCAAGGTATTATTTCTGGGTTAGTGGAGTCTGTAACCTGAAGGGTCTGTAACCCGAGGTACCACTGTATTTAAAATGCTTAAATGTGGTGATTGGTATTGACAGTGAAGCAGTTCATGATAGGTGATCTAAATGGCAACATACTTTGTTAAAATCAGATTGTATTTAGAATACATTATTTACATTATTTGAATGTTAACTATATATATTTGAACTTTTAGTAGGTTTTGTGTTGTAATTTTCATAGTAACATTTCAGAGGGTTTTTCATTTTCATTTTCAATATGAGAAGCAATGGCTGCTTCCCACCTATATTCAGTGCTATTTTTCTAGAAAAAACAGGTGCCAGGGCTCACTATGGGTGTTATGTTCTGAAGTTCTCACCCAGGGCCAGCAGGGGGATACTGTAGATAGTTATGCAAATAAAGGATCGAAAGTGACTTTCAGTGATTGGATAGTTACAGAAAGTTGTTACAGTAACGTTGTACTGGAGCTCTATATAAGCAGGCTGACTCAACCCTTCAGTTCAGTTCAGTTCTGGCCTGTGAATAAACAAGAGCTGTTTGAAGAATCGCTGTGTCGTCTGATATATTCACCCACAACTTAACAATTAACTTCTCCCTTGTTCTCTTAGAATGGCAATGGTGCCTGCCTGAGAGTTGCCAGAACTGAGTTCCGGCTGGGGGGAAAAAAAGCCCTGCCTATATCACAGATATTTCTATTAGCACTGAATCCACACAGTAGTTGTAAACATTCTGTATCAATCGTAACATATGTAATTTCTGTACCTGCCCTTTATATGTTTTCTACCCGGCACCCTCTTAAGTTTTTTACTGCTGTGGCTTCCAAGCACATTTTGAAGGGAGGGAAAGTAATCATTGCAATGACATTTATAGAAAAGCAATTTGGCTACACCTGTGAGAGAAACTGCTATGGTGGCATTTACATAAGGTCGTTCCATCTCATAGCCATGGAATACAAACAATAGGGTATTCTGAAGATTTATTTATAAAGAATAATTCGGTTGTGTGCTTCTAGTGATGGCACCCTGGATGCTTTTTCAAGTACAATTCAAAGAGCTGATGACATAGTTGAAATGACACCTTTGATACTGTTACTTGCAGGGTGTACCCAGGTAATGTGCTGCTTTAAAGTGACATGCATTCACTGAGAATAAAACCCGAATAAAACTCGAAATGAACCCTGCTGCTGTCTGTAGAATTCAGATAAGATTTATAGAGATATACAAAACATTTATATTACTTCAAAGATGCAAAGAAGTTGCCAATCATCTAATGTAGAAAAATGTAATTTATTAAAACTGCTAGTAAAGGTAAAGGGACCCCTGACCATTAGGTCCAGTCGTGACCAACTCTGGGGTTGTGGCGCTCATCTCGCTCTATAGGCCGAGAACCCAGCGTACAGCTTCCGGGTCATGTGGCCAGCATGACTAAGCCACTTCTGGTGAACCAGAGCAGCGCACGGAAACGCCGTTTAGCTTCCCACCAGAGCGGTACCTATTTATCTACTTGCACTTTGACGTGCTTTTGAACTGCTAGGTTGGCAGGAGCAGGGACCGAGCAATGGGAGTTCACCCCGTCGTGGGGATTCGAACCGCCAACCTTCCGATCGGCAAGCCCTAATCTCTGTGGTTTAACGCACAGCGCCATCCGCGTCCCAAAACTGCTATTAGTTTCCTAATAGTAATTAGATGGGAGGTGAGTCAGTGTGGTCTAGTCACTAGAGTTATGATTAGGGAGCGATGGTTAGGGAGCCCTGGAGGCAAATCTCCAGTCAGCCCTGAAACTCAGCCATGGCCTGTTGCTAGCATCCTTCTGTCTCAAGAGACAATGGAGTGTTCCTCCAGGGGTAAAGTTAAACTGCTGTGTTAACAGCACTGAAGTGACCTCCCTGGGGTGCAAGCTTGGGCAGTGTGTAGGAAAGTCTTGGGATGCCCAGGTGACAAGACCCTCCTCTCAGCCTTGCTGATGTGGTCCAAAGCATACAAGGCGTACAAGGCACCATCCATCTGTCTTAGGGACTCCACTCTGGATTTGTGTAGGGTTTGCTCTTTAGCCTTTTCTTTTCCCTATCCTGCAAGGCAGCAGAGATTTAGGGTCAGAGTTTTCCTTCTCTTGGATGGGCTACCTTCCCAGGTTGCTAAATTTGTATACTGCTCTTCATCTGTAGATCTCAGGGCGGTTCAGAGCATAGAAATACAAGATAAAAACACAAAATACATAATAAAAACAAGGACAAGACAAACCAATAGCCCCCTTCCCTTGCCCACTCTCTTTAACGTACCTCAGACAGAGTTCTTGTGAGGATAAAATGTATGTCATCAGCTCACTGGAGCATGGATATATAATACATGAAATAAAAGTTTTTCAGCATGCCAGTATTGGTGCCAGTGTTGCTAAGATTCTGAAATGAAAAGAAAAGCCAAAGGAACACTGCCAAATCCAATCATAGCAGTGTTGTCCAACACACTGCAGTGTTGGAACAGGGTTGCATAGGCAGTATAAGGTAACATAAAAGAGAAATGTCTAAAGGATTAAAAAAAGGAAACACACACAATAAAGTAGATCCAGAGAAAGAAAAGCATAGGATGAAGATGGACAGACATTTTCCGTAGTGTCAGAATTTGGGTAAGCAGCTTTAAACCATATTTTCCTGGTTTTAGCATCATGAGAAACTGTGGTTCAGCATTCCACAATATTTTTCTCAAAGATAGCCATGTGGCTCAGAGGGTGACAGAATGTGTGCTCCTACAGGGCCAGCCATAACAGATTGCTTGCCCCTGCTGCTCCTCTCACTGCTGCTTTCTCCTTCCTTTCACCTCACTATGTGTCAGAGGCGGTCACATGTATTCCATGCATCATGTTGAGAAAGGGGCCCTTTCTGAGAGAAAAATTAAGGGCAAGATCACCCAAAGTGCCAGCACCACTTTGCAACAATGGCGGCAAATTCCTGTAAAGGACCAACCAAGTTTAAAGATCCTTGGGAGCAATGCAGCGCCCCTGGTGGAGAGGAAGCAGCAGTTAGAGGAGCGGGAGGACTGGGAGAAGGACCAACAGTAATGGTGGTTCTGGGAGGTGGTGAATGTTTGCTGTCTAAGGCAAGCCCAGAGTCGTTTCCTGGGTCTGCAGATAGATGTACCAAATGAAGGAGGGGAGGGGTGCATGGCCACAAATCATGGACAAACATTTTAAGATCTGAACCAGATTATGCACTGTGTACAGAAGCGTTTGTTCTCAGAGCAGAAAAACCACTTTGGCCACGCTTAGATGGACACTAGTTACCCCTAGACTTTTATTTTCAAGCCAATGAGTTGCTCTAATAGAAATGGCTTATATACAGTGGTACCTCTGGATACGAACGGGATCCGTTCCAGAGTCCAGTTCACATCCTGAAGTAAATGTAAGATGCGACTGTGTGTCTGCGCATGCAAGGGTCGTGTTTTGCTGCTTCCATGCATGCGCGTGATTTCATTTTGAGCGTCTGCATCTGCACATGTGCGAGTGGTGAAACCCAGAAGTAAAACACTCCATTACTTCTGGGCCGCCATGGAGCGCAACTCAAAAATATTCATCCCAAAGCTACTTCAACCCGAGGTATGACTGTAATTGGTTTGAAATGGCCGTTTCCCCACTTGTGCATGACTTGGTGTCTTCCTTTTTGCACCCCTTTGTATAATGATCCTGTGTAAATGTAGCTCTTGGTTTCAGCCAGTTGTGGGTATGGGTAAGCGATACTTGTAAATCTAGAAGCTATCCCAATCCGTTTAGAAAGTGTATTTCATTACCCTGATTTCATGCAGTGCCTTGGGGGCCAAGGAGGCATACCTGTATATAAATACAAGTCCAGAAGAAGTAGCTCCAGATGTCTTTCCCTCCTCAAACTTGATGAAAGTAAGTCTGCAATAGCAATAGTCCACAGATCTCTGTTGGTAAAACAATGTCAGAGCATAACCAGCAATTCAGAAAACTCAGGTGGACAATCTCAACTTGTTTCCTTGTCTGCTCTTGAACTACCTTAGCACCCCTCGCTTTAGACATCAAAAGATACAGCTAGATGAGTGGCTTAGAGGTTCATGGTGAAACAGAGTTCTGTTTCTTTAACTTATCTCAACCAAGGGGCAAGGCTTCTTCAGTCATAAAGTCTGAGTAAACATATGAAGGCTCAGTAGGGTTCTGTGTCATTCTGCTCTCTAAGAACCATCCTGGTTTCTGTATATTTTGATTCTCCCACCTGATTTCCATCAGTCTACTGACTTGCTACCTTCTTCCATGTATATGTCCATGTTAACCTTGTATTAGGTATCTTTGCAGTTGATAACTGAAGCCCCAGGTGGAACACCTGTGGGCCCCACTCCTCCATGACAGCAGCAGTAATATGCAGTATTTTAAGTCAGTCCATTCAGTTCACAATGTGTATATATTTACATGATTTAACATACACAAGTGAATAATGGCTGGATTTCCTGCTCTGTTGGAAATACAGCAATCTTAGTTCTATGAGTCAACAAAACTGAATCACCTCCTGTGGGCTGTGGCTGTTGTGAGGAACAAAGGGGGGTGGATTGTAAATGACTATGTAGACTAAAATAGTGCTGTAAAATTATTCATATTGGTTTAAGAAGTGCCTTAATTATGTTATATTTATGAAAGCTCAGGTAACAAATTACACCTTTGCTTACAAAGCCATACAAAATACTGGGTATGTGCAAGTTCAGCCATGGCTTTGGATAAAAGAAGGGAAAACCTGCTGGAACTTAAGCCATCCTATTTGGTATTGCAGGAAAGAAAATGCAATGTGACATATTTGGAAGAAACTTTTTTCTGCCTCCTTCTGCCCAATCTGTTCATTGTTGTTGTTGGAGGAATGTTGGCTTGAAATCTAATTCTTTTTTTTTGGGGGGGGGGGTCTAATCTCCAGAGGCAAAAATATGAAATTATTCCACTTGTTCTTGGAACTTATCTCAAAACTGCACAAATAGAGCTCCATTTTTTGGGGGGGAGAAGAAAAAGAGTTGCTTTTTACAAAGAGAATGAAAAAATATTGAAAAGAATAATAAAAACAGCTTCTTGGATAGAAAGTGGTTGTTGTGTACCCCAGAACAAAGGATCACACAATTGTTGTGGTCGTGAATACATTGACTTTTGAAAAAAGAAAAGCACCCAAAGAAATAAGTAGGAAATCCCTAGTAAGCAGCACAGAGCAAAATGTTCAAAGTATGTAAGTGCCTAGCAGTTATGAGCAATGATGAAAACCAGTGGGATTTTAGGGAGCAGAGAACTGGTGGCTCACTTTGAAAATGTTATTTAGCCTATTGCTAAGATTACTGCTTTTAATCTTCCTCAGCAAGGCAAACACTCATTCGAGCAAATGGAGGTTGTGCTAACAAAGCCCTCTAAGTATCACAGCCTCCAACTGTGTAAAAGTGGAAGTTATAAAAATGCAGATTGTTCTTACTAAGAGCAGGACCTAAAATACAATGCTGCATGTATTTGTAGTACACAAACCTCATACCCTCCAACATTTCTCCGATGAAACTAGGGACGTCCTCCTCTTCCTCTTCTTCTATTTATTAATACGCCACCCATTTGATTGGGTTGCCCCAGCCACTCTGGGAGGCTTCCAACATATATTAAAACATTATAAAACATTAAACACTTAAAAACTTCCCTATTCAAGGCTGCCTATCACCTTGGCTCAGGGTCGCATAACTCCATAGGCTCCAACATTTCTCCAATGAAAATCGGGACGTCCTAAGGAAAATCGGGACATTCCAGGATCAAATCAGAAACTCGGACGGTTTCTATAAATCCGGGGCTGTCCCTGGAAAATAGGGACACTTGGAGGGTCTGAGACCTCTGTTTCAGAAAAGTCAGGCCTGCCAACTGAAACGAGAGACTGTTTCAACTGAGCAAGAGAGTGAATGTTGTTTGTTCACAGTCTTTTGTTGGCATTGAAAGGGCTGCATGTATCCCACTCAACTGTGAACAGTCTATGACCAGTTTTGCTCCTTTCATTAATACCTCAAAATGCCCAGAATGGATGCATGCTTTTCATGGGAGTGATAAAATGTTCAGGAAAAGCAATCCTTTCCCATATCCATTTTGCCTCAGTCCTATCGACTTTTAGTACTTATTCCCCATTTCACATTGACCATCTATTCATATTCTCTGTGTTCTTGCCCATCACATCCAGGACACAGGTGGATTAATAGTTCAGCATTTCAAGAGTCTGAATGGTAGATGCTGAACAGATTGTATGTAATAAATAAATGCTAATATATTTTACTCTGTTAGCAAAATATGCAATCCAGTATTGAGGGTGTGGACTTTGTTTTTCCATTTGTGAGCATAATCTACATGCTTATGGTTAAAACATGAAGGCTTAACTTGTTGAAATGCCATAATTCAACAGTAATGGCTTCTCTAATGGATAGAGTATTAGCCACAGACAGTTAAAAATGACACTGAGAATGCATTCAAAATTCAAAGAAACAAATATAAATGAACATGTGACTATATAATGTTCAAAATGAATCTGCTATATTTCTATAACTGCATTAAAACATTCATATTGGTTGACTTGTCAACACATAAATCTGTGTTATGCTGTATGGTACTTTAAAGTTAGGTGTAGAGTTTCCATTGTGATCTCTACTTAATTTTAAGCCAGCTATGTTTGTCTTTTTATAGTGGGAAATTGTTAATCATATTTGCATCAAAGTACAATACCTTTCTTAAAGAATCATACAGTAGAGTTGTATTAAAATATAATACAATAAATATGCAAAGGCAATATGGACACAAAGTCTTGCAGTCATAATGTCAAAAAGCATCACCTCTGGCATTTGCCTTGCAAATATTTCTCTCTCTCTCCTCCTCCCCCACCCCACAGGATTAGATTAGGAGAATGACAGGGCCTATTCACTGTCATGTAATAGAGTTGAGTAACTCTTGAATTAAAGTTACTCTTCCACAAACAAGCATTACAAAATGGGAGATAAATGGGATGTTTCTGACATTTTCCCAGAAGTGCATTTAAAACATAGTGAGATGTGTTTTTTCCTCATATGTTGTTGTCTAAACAAAGCTTTGTTAAAGTGTGTCTTTCAGAGAATGAAATCTTTTTAAGACAAGGAATATTTTGTAGACTTAGAAGTTAGCACATCAGGTAAGGAACTACAGAATGGGATTAGAGGAAATAAACTGGTGTGCAGTTTATCATTGAAGAAAGGATTGTGGAAATACCATACAATGTATATGCTTTATTAATGAATGCACAACATTTCATCAGAAAGTACACCCCCTTTTCCAACTCTTTAGATTACAATTAGATGGAGGAAACAGGCATTCTCATGATACAGATTTTTATTTTTCATTCACCATGTTTCAGAGTTCCGGGAATTTGTGTTCCAACTTTTCTTCCCTTTTCTATATAGTTTCAGAACAAGAACATGCACATCTCTTGGCCACAGTTCTGCAGCTCAGTTTTGTCCAAAAAAATGCCAGGGCTGGCTCTCTGTAGAGAAGATTCAAAAGAGGTAGGGACTAATTTTGGAAGTCTGCTGATTGGAGATGTAAGTCTGCTTCCTCTGAACAATGTTGTTCTATTTGTAGCTATTAAATAGTCATTGACAGACCCATTTTCCATGAACTTGTCTGAACCTTTTTAAAGCACGCTGTGGCCATCACAACTTCCTGTGGAAATGAATTCCTCAAATTAATTATTGTCTACATTAAGAAATCAAGCACCTGATCAATAAACCCGCTTATCTGTCAATTGAAGTAGAGGAAATTATTGGTCCTGTTCCATTGTCTTTGATGGCACTTGGTCTGCATGAGGAGCCTAGGGTTAAGACATACTTATGCAGATATTTTAACAGCCTTGGTTTCTACAGTCCTATAAGTACAGTAATGGAGTTTTTTTGCCGTGTTGAAAGCAGCATTGCTATAATCAGAGGAAGCTGGAGTTTAGCAGACTCTGCGTGCCTGCTTTTAGCTGAATACTCTAGAGCAAGCTACCTTTTTACAGGATATCATCTCCTGACAATTTACTGCTAATATACCCTGCTTTAGAGTGATTTATTCAGTGTGGGAAGAAATAGCCACAGCCAGGTTTTATGTGCTGCACTAATCTGTGTCAGAATAGCTGAACTAAAAGGCCAATGTAGGTCAGAAACGAAAGGGAAAGAATCATAAAACATATTCAGGGATGATGTGACACCTATCAGATCTTTATATTACCAAATAATTAATGATATGTAAAGAGAATGGCTGAAAGTATGTTATTCTTTCACCCTCAAAACTCTATAATTTTGGGCACTGATGAAATTCAGGACAGCCTAAATTTATGGTTTGGAATAGGTAAGAAGAAGTATTCCTTATATTAGACAAAATTAGCTGCAAAAGAATCTGAGGAACATTGGGATTATAGTGGGATTACAGTGGTACCTCGGGTTACAGGCGCTTCAGGTTACAGATGCCGCTAACCCAGAAATAGTACCTTGGGTTAAGAACTTTGCTTCAAGATGAGAACAGAAATCGTGCGGCGGTGGTGGGGGGAGGCCCCATTAGCTAAAGTGGTACCTCTAGTTAAGAACAGTTTCAAGTTAAGAATGGACCTCCAGAACAAATTTAGTTCTTAACCAGAGGTACCACTGTATAGACTCTCGAAGCAAGAAGGGCCAATAAATTTATCCAGTGGGTTAAAGGAAAGGCAAATATTCAGGGCCACTTGTCCATGTGATGTGCAAGAGAAATTCCTTTGAATCACAATATGGTAATCGGTGAGACCTGAACTCTGTCGTTAACACTGAGCACCTCATGCTTGATCATGTGTTCAGTACCAATTGGTCTAAACAAGTGCCTGTGGCAATCCTTCAAAGCCTGTTGAAGATCTTTTTTTATTATTCAGACAGACAGGCCTTCCCAAAGAGCTGGTACCAGCCGTGGCTATGTCAGTTTTGCAAAACAGCAGAATAATATTTTATATTGTTTTTACAGTATAGGCTTTTCCCATCATCCTTGATTTTATAAAACGGTTGTACTTAATCTTCAGTTTTAAAAAATATGAAGCAAGCATTTTTGCAAATAATAAATATGAGGAGTAATATAATGTAGAGTATATTATAGTAATATAATACTGTATAGAGTAATTCGATACGAGAATACACCATTTTTAATGCTTTTTTTATCCGTAATATGCTAAAAATGGCAGCAGCCCCCTCAAAATAACTTTCCTTTTTGGAATAAAAAAATTCCTTCCAGTAGCACCTTAAAGACCAACTAAGTTAGTTCTTGGTATGAGCTTTCGTGTGCATGCACACTTCTTCAGATACATTGAAACAGAGGTTCTGTTCTGTTCTGTTTCAATGTATCTGAAGAAGTGTGCATGCACACGAAAGCTCATACCAAGAACTAACTTAGTTGGTCTTTAAGGTGCTAATGGAAGGAATTTTTTTATTTTGACTATGGCAGACCAACACGGCTACCTATCTGTAACTTTCCTTTTGGAGATCAACTGGAAACTTCAGCATGTTGATTCCATGTGGGAGCCATAATATGAAGCACCAGTTACCGTGTGGATCTTCCACTTTGTGTAGGGGGATTCCTCAAAATTAACATAGTCTGCAATCCTGAAACAGGGACTCGATGGAACCTCATTCTGAGAATTACACTGCTAAGCGTGCTTTATTTTGTAGCTGTAGCTTGCATAAGTCACCTGTTATAGATTGCCACTGCAACCATAATTCTGCAAGAAAGTATTGCCCATATACCTATTCATAAGAAAGACTTGTGTGTGTTGAGGTTCTGGGAAGGGCTTTCCCATAAATTAATAGCTTTAATCACCATGGTTTATTGTGATGGGAATGAGTGTAGTCTCACTGCAGACTCATGCACTTCCTCATCCTCTGCAGGCACAACTGCAAAGAGGTGATAAGAAGCTTAATCTTCTGAATTTGAGCTAATCAGTTTCACATCATGTCCAAGCACCTGTACCTATGGTTTATTGAAGCAAGGCAGTCTCGTAAACCAGGATTCAAAGCTCTCTTGTTTCAACCAAATCATGGTCAATAAGAACCAGGTTTTTTTGTTCAGGTAGGTAGCCGTGTTGGTCAGAGGCAATCAAAATAAATATATATATATATTAAAAATTGTCCAGTAGCAATTAAGTTTGTTCTGGGTATAAGCTTTGAAGGTTCAGTTGATATGGCAAGTTGTGATAAATCCAAAAAGAACCCATGGCCATATTAGAAGAGGAGAGAGAAGGGGAGGACATGATCCCCTGGAATGGGGAAAATCAGGGTGGTAAACTATGGTTTATTGTAACACCCAGACATGGATTTACATGTTATAGTTTCAGAGCAAATTGAAGGAACGCTCCCATGACTTGGAAAGCATAATCCCAGAAGTAAAAGTATACCAGAGCTGATGGCTACAGCTGCCTGATTTCATCAGTGTCGCTTATAGCTAAGCTACTGGCAAAGCTTGCTCTTCCATGTATTTGGCCTTCTCTCTGAGCAACTTCGGCTATTTTTGAAACAGATATCCAACACCTTTTTAAATATTAATTTAAAATATTGTAGTGACAAGTCAAAGCATGAGAGAAGCTCCGAAAAGCCAGAACCGAAAACTCATGGGAACCAATGGGAGGCTCTCTCTGTTGCCTTAAGCATAACATTATAACTGGCTGCAAAATAGCAAGAGGAGAGAACTTTAAAAAACTGAAATAGACTTGGGAATTGCTCCTGTGGCTTTGTCCCTAACACTGAAGCTAATGAAATAGCTCTTGGTTATGCTTAGCACTCTGTGTACATTATAGCATCCTTGTACACAGCAGAACTGCTGACTTGGGGGGGGGTGTGGTTAGTATGTCTTACTAGGAGGTGCTACAGCAGGGGAAATGAAACAGGCAAGTTGAGTGCCACCAGCCCTCTCTTCACATCTGCCAGTTAAAGCAAAACAAAACAAAATTGTGCATGCAGGAGAAGAGTGTGTGGCGGTGTTTATGTAGCGTGAAATGTTTTGCCCAAATAATTGATACACATAATTTGTTGTTATGGTCAGGGACTTGTATTATGTGGATACAGACCGGATACATTTGGTGCAATTTGTTACTGAAATTCAGTACTGGAAATAGTTAATGCATTTGCAGCCAATTCAAATTGCGTGCCCAGCCGCACAGCCCCCAAACCCAGCACGACTGACTATAGAGTGGTAAATGAATGGACGTGACAACTGTCTGGGATTTCAAATGGCCAGAACTTTATTGATTCCAGATGTAGGAAGCCTTGGCATAGGCCAGGCATGTCCAAAGTCCGTTTTGGGGCCTAACCCGGCCTGCCGGTCAGTTTAATCCAGCCCTGGGGCAGTCTATCTCCTGGGGCAAAATCCTAAAAAAAGCTCAACAACTTCAATCATAAGAAAAGGTCAACAACTTTGGTCAGCCCTTACGCATGTTCACTTCATCAAATCTGGTCCTCTTTGAAAAAAATTTGGGCACCCCTGGCATAGGCATTGGGTGTGTATCCCTCTCAGTCCTCCTGCTGGAGGACTGAGGCATGACAGGGTCTATTTGGGGGGTGGATCCATTGCAAAACGCAGGTTTACGCAGGTGACCCCCAAACACTGAGAGAAGCTCTATGGCACACTAGCCCTACGCAGATGACACTCCCGGCCAACTGGGTACTACGCTTGGGGGTTGGCCGGGCTAAATAGATGACGAGCGGACCTGAGGGAAGCCTGCCTCTCTCAGGTCTGCTCACCCCACCTCACCCCTCTGGGGCTGCCATGGATTGGCTCGTTTGAATAGATGGGTTTTGGCGGGAATCCGTGAGCCTCCACGGCGGCCAAGGGGGACAGGGAGGCAGGCAAAGGTGGTGTGGTATACCAGGAAGGAGAGGTGGTGCCATGTCGGGCCATAACTGCCACTCACTTGGAAGGGCAGTAAGCGGCCATTACTGCTCCCACGCTCCACCCACTACCCAATGGAAGCTATTGAGCAGTCCCCTCATGCAAATATTTGTTATCTCACATCAGTTTTGACGCCTGATATTTATTTACATTAAATTTGATGTTTTATTTCAGTACCTGACATAAATGGGTAATTTAAACACAATTGTTATTTAGTATTTAAATGCATTTGATATTTGGCATGAATAGCATTTGGGTTTTGACAGTACTTATCAGATGCTGTGCAGTGGCAACTGACATGCAATGGTATGTAGAATTTTCCAGTAGACCTGCAGTTGTACTAAGCAATTTGGCTGTAATTAACAGGTAAATTAATAGTATTTATTTGGTATTTGAAAATATCTATCTGATTAGGATTTAATTATGAATTTGAAAGTTGGTAGCTTGTTTCATGTGATATTCTTCCAGAAACCAAACAGTAAAAATTGCCAAGCTTCTGCCCAAAAGCAAAAGAGTGGCTCTTACTTGTAAGTAATGATGAGATCTTTATTCAGACTAATAGCAGTACAGCCTGGGAAAAGAGGAGTTAGAACCTCCTTTCCCTGTGTGCTGATTAAATCAGCCTCCTCTCCATATGTTTATTGTTAAATAATCAGGGATTGGCAGCACTGCATTTAGTGTCATGTATAATTCGTTCCTTTGTATAAAAAGTTATAATTAAGTACATTAGTGTCCTGTCTATATTGTTCTACTAATTTCTGCCACACTGATATTTTCCTGATACCTGCGAATATGATTTAATATCTAATCCATATGTATAGGGGCATCACACTTGTCTTAATAGAAAAAAAGTGATGCAATACTTCTCATTTTAGGCTTTCAGCTGTTTTCTTTGGAAGGTGCAAGGCAAGAGAAACAGATGCTTGAACAATGCTTCTTAAAGAAATACAATTTTATAATTTTGAATAAAGAGACATGGGGAATTGGGGAGTTGGAAGTTGAGTACGAACATTGAGAGTTAGAGGTTGGGTAGGAATTAGCTGCTTTCTTATTTCTTTTGTTCTTGCAGAAAACAGCCTAGACGTTCACGTCTTTAGTTTTGCCTAGAATATATATATTTGCCTTTCTATTGTAGCGGGAAGCTGATTGTCTTTTATTTATGTGCTCCTCTATATGGATTAATTGTTGGCTGCAAAAGTAGATGTTTACAAATAGAACATTTTAAACGAGGTTCTAAATGAGAGGTTTTAACTTTAGATAGCTGTTCTCCCACAAACTTTGTAAACAGAGGGTTGGGTTCAGAGGTTCCCTTTCTCTGACAGGAGTCGTCCTTTGATGGAAAGATTCCATTCATCAGAGGAAAGGAATGTTTGGATTCCACTCGCTGTAGTCTTTTTACCCCTTCACTAAAATATTACTGTTTTCATCTTTATGTGCTTAGAAATTAGGCAGTGAAAACTTCTCTTCTATTAGCTAAAGCAATTTGGGTTTAGGGATCTCATCTTAGAGCTTTAAAACTGGTCAATCCATTGTTTTCATAACTCCAGTCCTACAAAGCTCACTGTAACTTTCTGAATGCTAGGAGGGAAATTGCCAAGGTTCGTTTGGATGGAGTGGGAACTGAATGCATACCAAACTAGTTCATTTTGCAAAGAGGTCGATGTGAACTGGAATTAGCTCATTTTTTGACATCTTGAACCAAAGGTGTACCTTGGCAAAGAACTGTATTGGTGCCCCTGCCAAGAAAAAATCACTTTGCCGCAATAGCCACCTTAGAAATTACTACATTTTATGTGCCCCAAGTACCCAAAGCATCCGTGGTGAGGGCAAGGAAGGGTGAAAAGATTTCACACCTTTGTGCCATGGTGCGAGAAGGATTGGAAGTTTTCCCCATGTTTGATCTCACTGCGACAGCAGTGGTGTGACGCCACACACACATACGCAATATGCTACGTAGTCTGCTAGGTGATTTTTGCCTGCCTTTTTCAAGGAAAGGCAAGACTATATTATCCTCCCTCAAAACAGACATATTTGATGAAGATTTTGGCTTATTCCCATAGTAGGCAATCCTTCTCCAGCAGTTGTTCCTGTACACTTTACTGGCCGAGGGAGCCGGTGTTTGGCTGCAGACAGCTTCCGGTTCATGTGGCCAGCATGACTAAGCCACTTCTGGCGAACCAGAGCAGCGCACGGAAACGCCGTTTACCTTCCCGCCGGAGGAGTACCTATTTATCTACTTGCACTTTGACGTGCTTTTGAACTGCTAGGTTGGCAGGAGCAGGGACCTTGCATCTAAATTTAAATGCATAAGGTATAAAATTAAACGTTTTTAAAAAAGGTTTTGTTTTGTGTTTTTAAAATTGCTGCTGCTCCAAGTGGTAACAGCAGCAACTGCATTGGGAGGCTGGCCACGATTTTTGGATCCTCCATGATGCCCTGGTGCAAAGGTGCCGGGGGTCTGTGGGGGGTGACATTGAACACAAAAGAGGATGGAGAACTTTCAGAGAACTTACTTATGCAAACTTACTTTTTTTATCTTGAGAGGGGACAAAAAGAAAAAAAATATAGATTCTCTCCTCTCCCTGGGGGAGAAAAGCATTCTGGGACATTTCTATGCAACTCAGTTCTAATTAGATTACTTGCCCAGGCCTGTAAAAATTCTGGAGAGGAGAAGATGGATGCAAACCAGTTATCTAGCTGTGCTGCAGTATTAGTATGGAACAAGTCTCACACCTAAAAGACACTTTTTGTTCTGTATAAATACCTGTACCGTAGGATTTGATCATGGTGTAAGTCAGGCCTAGGCAAACTCCAGCCCTCTAGATGTTTGGGACTACAATTCCCATCATCCCTTAACACTGGTCCTGTTAGCTAGGGATGATGGGAATTGTAGTCCCAAATATCCGGAGGGCTGGAGTTTGCCCATGCCTGGTGTAAGTGCTGCATGCAATAACTGGTGTTTCATCCTTTCTTCTTCCTGCAGCTAGAACACGGGACAAATTTAAGCAGGGACGGTGTTCATATGTGAATTGCTGCTTTTAATTAAGTCTTGACATCATTCTCTACTGGGTACACAGAAATTGCCTCCCCATCAAAAAGCAGCAGCACTTTTCAATAAATTAAAGTTTTATGTCGGCTTCAAATTAAAGAGTCATTTCCAGGAGTGTGGTGCCTTGAAGGCATTGAGAGACTGCAGACTGTTTAGATATGATACTTTGAACTTCTCACAGTTACTTGAGCAGAACATATGCTTGTTGCGTGCTTCAATTAAATAGGCAAAAGCCCAGTTTTTGGGGAGGGAAAGTTTACACAGAAGGAGGTGGTCAGGATTACCACCAAGTGATGTCACTGTGCAGAGTTGAGAACATCCACTGCTATTTCTGAAAGAAAACTGGGAGGCAATCAATCTAAAATTATGTAGGTTGCATACCTTTTGGAGAAATGTTTCTATGATTTAATGAAGGTTGGGTAAAATTGATCCAATTAGAATTTCCTTGATATTTCTAGTATAGGGGAATAAAGTGCTGAAAACGAATGACAGATAATGACTCTTCAGCTATAGTTGCTCTAGTTCCACAGGATAGAACAGGGCTGCCTTTCCCCCAACCTGGTGCTTTCCACATGCTTTGGACTACAATTCTCATCATTC
The DNA here is from genome assembly GCF_965112155.1 of Podarcis liolepis. Classification (NCBI taxonomy): domain Eukaryota; kingdom Metazoa; phylum Chordata; class Lepidosauria; order Squamata; family Lacertidae; genus Podarcis; species Podarcis liolepis. The sequence goes on along the minus strand of NC_139563.1, from coordinate 40,520,820 downwards.
CTGACAATTGAAGCCAGGGCTTCTTTTCTCCTCTCTATGAAGCTTCATCCCTATTGGTTCATCTCGCCCTGTATTGTGTACTCTGACCAGCTGTTCCCTTATTTGCACAGGTCCATCTAACTGGAGGCAATGAACATAGCATGGAGAACCTTCTGAATCCATAAACTGTGGCACTTGCCCTTGAATATATTCTAATAAGTATGAAAGTAAAAATAACCAGGCAATTCAGCTGATAAACAGAATGCCTCATTTAAAAGATGCACATAAAGTACGAAGAACGAAAGGTCCCAAATAAATGAATCCGTACTTTTTTTTTCTAAATTAAAAGATGTACCAATTTTGAGGGGGGGGGTCCCTTATTTCCTATGTAAGCTACGCACAGCTATAAGCACTGCTCTATATTGTGTCGACGGGCAGCCAGACCATGGCTTATTATGTGAATGCGACCATACGAGCTCCAAGAGAGATCACAGCTGTTTTGCTCTTCCTCTGCCGTTTTGCTGTTGTGCTATAATGAGCTAAGCCATGGTTTGGCTTAGTGTGTCATCTAAATCCAAACTCACACTTCAGCTTCTTACAGGCTAACCAATAAGCCAAAGCATCGTTCATCTTAGAACAGCACAACAAAGGAACAATATGACAGTGGAGGAGTAAAAACACTGATCTCCTTTCCAAGAGCGCAATACTTTCATGTTGTTGCTAAGCAAGGCGTTCAATCCAAGCCAGTGTAACTCTTTTTTTCTTTGCTTGACTCTTCTTTTTTTGGCAGTATCATAGATTCTTTAATCATTTATTTACCCAATGGCAACTTAAGGATAAAGTTAGAAAAGTACATTAATATTTTTTAAAAATAGAATTTTAATATAAACTTGCAACAGTGCTTCTACTCAACGAATATTTGAAATTTAAATGCAAAGTCAGTGTCGTTAAAATATAAGACAATGCGCCTAACCATTTAAATAATTCCTTTCATTTTTAATCGAATTGAATAATTCATTTCAGATTTTAATTACTCTGGAATGTTTCTATTCTCTATTCTAACATTTCCCATGCATGAAGAAAAGAAGAAATATGTCTAATGAAAATAACGTTGGCTACAATACAGTCCCTCCCCTGTGCGAAACAATGTGCTTACACAACACTGTGTACCAAAGCAGTGGGGAGCTCGTGGGACATTGGTTTTGGAATTCCTTCTGTGTATCCCTTCTCTGCACTTGTACTCCTCTTAATGCAGATAGTCATAAATGTCCGAATGGAGATATCTTCCAGGCCTGCAAGAGAGCAGAGGATTGATCTAAAGAGGGATTTGTATCTTGTGTATTATTAGGATTGTTTGAATCTCAGTAATCTTGGATTCTGTTCTGTAGAAAAAACATTGTTTCATAAACTAGTGACTTGAATTTTACTTGGGTATCTGGGTTTTTTTTGGGGGGGGGGTCCTGTTTTATTAGTTGTGGGTTATATGGTTTGCCTGTTCTTTGAGGGAAGGGGGTTCTGAGCACCACCAGTTTTTCTTCTGTGAAACTGATATTTTCTGTTGCCCATAACACTTTTATGAAATATCCAGACCAGCTCTTGGGCCTGAAAAATACCTGCATGAAGTCAGCTTTTAAAACCTCCTGAATTGGGACATCCTGATTCAGATGTTGATATCTCCCCACAGTGATGAGATCAAAAAAGTGGAGAAATTGAACAAGCCAACACAGCCCGAGGCTCCCCTTGAATCTTGTGATGGAGAACAAGATAAGATCTCAACTATAACAAGCATTCATCTAAGATTACTTTTTCTACCATCTCCTACTTGACCCTTTGGTTATTAGCTGAAGTGGACGTTATCTCCAAGTTCATCTGTGGTGGAGATAACTTGCCTCCATAATAAAGTGCATAAAAGGTTTTTCTCTAATTTCAGTCCCAGATGGCAGTTTCTTGTAAACTGACAAACTAAACCCAGTGTACCATCTGGTACCAACCTGTAGGACAATCCACTAACAACACTGTCCATTGCAAATTTGGCCTAGTTGGGTTTGTATATTTTTCTCACCACAAATTATTCTTTACAGAATAATGTTAATTAGTAAGTGATAGATAGAAAGATTGCCAGGGACAGCCCATTAATTCCATTTACCTTAATAGCACTTAGATCTTAGCTTGCTGTACAGCTGTATTCAGACTGGATTATAAATGTAATTTTTTGCATCATTAACTTGCCTGATTAATCTTAGACAGCAAAAGCATAATTATAGAAATACGAGACTTTCAGCATGCTGGTTTGAAGATTTGGGTTTGTCCCTTGTTTGCATCAATGTGAGTGCTGTCGATGAGAAGAGAAGCCAGATACTCTTTTTTTCTTAACAATTAACCTGCATCGTGTACCAGTCATTTCTCATTTTTGTGTCCCTCCCTCCATGGCAGCGTACCATGTCCAGCTTTTAACAAGTGCAATTACAGGGTATTTGTATAGTAATTGACCACCATTAGCAATATGTTCATGCTGTTCAAGGAGCATTAATGCAACAGCAAGTTGTACATTTCTTAGTACATCATGTGTTCTCTAATTGTAATTTTCTGGTTGTTGGATGTGAGATAATCAATCTGGGTTCTTCTGAATGCTACGTATATGATCTACCCCTGAGCTAGTGCCTTCTCAATAATTTAAGATGCTCCAGTTGGAATGATCTGAAGACCTGTTCAGACTGCTAGGCCACAGCATGTGGGGAGGGTAGGCTTAATCTTTCTTTCTCAAGATGATCTCCCTGCAAAAAATACCCTTCCATCACATTGCAATCAGTGGCAGAATTAGGAGAGTGTGACCGCCGTGGAGCCTTAGGGGCGCTACAACTATTATTTAGAATGGAGTGTGAGAGGTGGGGGGTGAATTTTGGTGTTGCCCAGGGTGTCGTTGAAATTTGAGACCCCAAGCTCCCCCACTGCTACAATGTAACCTGGTCAGGGAGGGAGGAAGGTCCTATTTCACCAGTAGGAATTACCCCCCCCCCCAATTGCTTGCATTGCAAATCTGATCCCTCCCATACCTTTACTTAAAGAAAGAAAAACCCAAATTACTTTTTTAGCTATCTATGTTAGTAAAACACAGTGCTGTTTTTCTAGAAAAAGAGGTACTGCAAATCACCATGAATGCTTCCCTTGTTCTCTTATGATGGCAATGGCACCCACCTGAGGGGAAAAAAGCCCTGGTAAAACATAGTCTGATCCTGAAGTTATGGAGTACTTGAAATCACGGGTTGAAGGTGAAGGACCCCTGACAGTTAAGTCCAGTCGCAAACAACTCTGGGGTTGCGGCACTCATCTCGCTTTACAGGCCGAGGGAGCCGATGTTTGTCTGCAGACAGTTTTTCTGGGTCATGTGGCCAGCATGACTAAGCTGCTTCTGGCGAAACCAGAGCAGTGCATGGAAATGCTGTTTACCTTCCCGCCACAGCGGTACCTATTTATCTACTTGCACTTTGACGTGCTTTCAAACTGCTAGGTTGACAGGAGCTGGGACCGAACAACAGGATCTCACCCCGTCACGTAGATTCGAACCAACAACCTTCTGATCGGTGCTTGTTCTCTTATGATGGCAATGACTCCCACCTGAGGGGGAAAAAAAGCCCTGGTAAAACATAGTCCAATCCTGAAGTTATTAAGTACTTGAAATCATGGGTTACATTCAAGCATAATAGGAAACCATGGTTTTCCATGATAGCAGGGATTGTTAACTCTCCAGGTGTTGCTAGACTACAAATCCCAGCGTCTCTGACCATTGGCCATGCTGTCTGGGGCTGATGGGAGTTATAGTCCAGCAACATGTTGAGGGCCATCGTCCCTTCAATATAGGCATGAGCTGTGTCAAGCCCAGAGCTCACACACTTCCCCTTCCCTCCTCTCTTCTTCCTGCAAGGCTTTATTTGAAACTGGCCACAGTTCTCCTTGGGATATCTCAACTTGGGATATTCATAGCATATCACAGCATGATATGAAACCATAGTGTGATCATGGGTTGTTCTCACTAACCACAGAAGAAGTTAAGTGGAGATATATAATCGATATTGAAAACTCGGGTAACAATTCTAGTGAAATTACAGTAGCTCATACCAGTTCTTGTGGCACCATAGCCATTGTGCATTACTTTTCCAAAGCTCTACTTTGAAAAAAGCTTCTTGGTTGTGTAAATGTTCAGTAGATTCTGGATTCATTATTTGGACTAACCTGTGAGAATATGTGAGCAGCATATGCCTGGTGAGAATGGGATAGGAAGATCCATATAATGACAGCGTGCTGTGCTGAGACTGACACTGATTTCGCCATTCTGCAGAATTATAATAGGATGCTCAGAGCAGCATAGTTTCCTGTCCAGTTCCAAAATCTCTCTATACTGAAAAGCACAACCTATATATGTTGCACATATACAGAATTCCCACACTGCCCTGTGGAGGGCAGCTGTTTTGTTTTTGTTTTCCAAAAGTGAAACCTAACATGTTACTACTTTAAAATATTTCACAGCAGGCTATAAACCCATTCTTAGCTAACTGGTTGTAGCAGACAAGGGATCCGATTGACCCCACATCCTTGCATTTGTAAACACAGTAATAATTATGGAAAGTGCAGGCTGACACCATAGAGTAGAGTACACAAACAGAGCCTGCATGACATGTTAGGAATCTTCAGTTCTAATGTTTTATGTTGAAACAGAAAAACAGAAACATGTTTATTTTGCCAGAGCTCCCCCAGCCGCTTGGCCCTGTTTAGATTATTATTGTGGTTTGATTATGAAAAGGTCATGGTTGGGGGGGGGGGGCTGGTTCAGTCCGATTTTTTGTGTTGAATAAATCTTTGATGGTTTTATTGCTATACTGAACCTCCTTTGCAGTTCAGATGAGTTTGTCTCTCCAGGAAACTGTATGCTCTTAACAGCATTAGAAATGCTGCAAACTGATCCCTGGGGTTTCACAATAAATTTTGCTTGTTTGCATTGTTGCTGGTCTTTGGCTTCGCATGCAGGCAACCAAAGTACAATTCACCTTCAGTCATAAGCTACATAGAATTCCAAGGCATGGGCAATCAGATTTCTTCTCTAGCTGATTGAAAAACATGATAAAATGATCTAATACACTATATTTGAAGGATGCTTTGGGGAAGAGCAGAGGAGAAGGAGGAAGAGCAATAGAGTTCATTGTCAGTAGTGAAACTTGTTCAGAATGGAATATTGAAGGAAATGCTTCCATGATATGAAATACAAACCTATGTTTTGTGTGAGGGATATACAATCCCAACATTTCCCCTGCTGCCATTCATGTGCACCACATAGGGTGCTTACAGATGTATACCAAAACCTTTGAGACTTTGTGCCATGCACCTTTGAGTCATGGTGTTGAAAAAGCAGGTAGATATGTTTATTCATCACTCAGAATTCTTTAAACCTGGGCTCATCCAGTGAAATAACCAGGGCATCTGTGGATTCAGGACATCCAAAATGAAGCTGTTTCTTCAGAAAAATTCCTACATTGCTCCCTAGTTGTGATCCTGAAGCGCACTGGGAGACAGGGAGGAAGGTCAGGTGATCCTGCAAACGGAGAGACTGCCTTAAATAGGGATCAAGCCCTACCCACCTCTTCAGATCACCTTCGGAATGAACCAATCAGAGCCAAGGATTTTCTCGCTGTTGCCTCTCTTGCCCAACGGCTCACAAACGTGTCCAGTCTTTTAGGCACCATTTAGGCCTTTTGGCTGAATGTTCTTACGGCTGATTGAACTGTTATAGGTGCTGTGTGGCTTCCAATTCATAGTGGGCAGAGAGAATGGAAGGATGCTATTTAAGCCCCTTACCATATTGAACCTTATTAATTACAAGGAGACTGAAGAGTGGCAAACATGTTGCAACAGAAACAGCATGGTTCTGCTAGATAAATAGGTTATCAATAGGTTTTTAATTGAAGGAGAACTTTTGTTGAGTTTGAAATGGATTAGGAGTTTGTGACTGAACAGATCTCGGATACAACCACAGAATCAAAGCCTTATGCTATCTTTTCATTATTCACCCTTGCTAACCATCTCATTTTGTGTTTTTTTCTTTCGCTAAGAAGAGAGATAGTATCTTCTTTCTTCAAATGTCAGTTCAGCTTTCTAATTCACTCTGCTCTCTGTTTCTCAGAGTTTTTATATATATCTAAAGAAACTCAACATATAGGACTTTAGAAGCATTGGGTCCAATTCTGCTTCTTATAGAAACCACATATTGCCTGATTTCATTTGTCTCCCTGATCATTTTTGGCATTTAATGGGCAGCTAACATAGTTTTTAGAGCAAATTTTTGGAAACAAGTTGTTATGTAGGATTTCAGGAGACATCACTCAACATCAGCTTCTTCAAAGGTGTATACTGTTCACACAGTATCAGCTACTGGACACACACATACACACACTTTAAAATATATATACAAAAATTGTATAAATACAAGGAATGTGCAACAGCTACAAGATTCACCTTATATTGGCATCAATAGTGATGCTGATCTTGTGATGAAAGGCAGTATATTAATGAAAAGAAATAAATAAACAATACCTTTATTGTCATTGTACAACCTGTGTACAATGAAATTAAATGAGTCTCCCTCCCCGCCCAAACACTCAGTCTCTTATCAAACAACACACTACCTTGCAAGTCAATTTTGCTATGTTATTTTCCATTCAACAGCCCACAGATAGAAGCTATTTTTTAGCCTGTTGGTATGGCTGATTATACTTCTATATCTCCTGCCCAAGGGTAGAAGATTAAAGAGGTGATGGCCAGGGTGTGAGTCAGCCCTGAGAATTTTTCTCGCTCTCCTAAGGCAACGATCCCTTGCGATGTCATCTAGCGGACTCAAGGGACAGCCCATGATATCATGTGCTGTATTCACCACCCTCTGTAGAGACTTTCTATCCGTGCATGTCAGGCCAGCATACCACACTGTGGTACAATATGTAAGGACACTTTCTATTGTGGACCGGTAAAATGAGTTCATCAGTTGTTGTTTAACATTATTCTTTCGCAAGACCCTGAGGAAATTGAGTTTTTGTTGGGCCTTTCTGACCACCTGAGTTATGTTGATTTTCCAAGTGAGATCCTCACTAAGGTAAACACCCAGGAATTTAAAGGAGGAGACTCTCTCCACACAGTCCCCCCCAATATACAACAGGGCAGATTCCCCTCTCTTCCTCCAGAAGTCCAACGCTATCTCCTTTGTCTTACTAGGTAAAGGTAAAGGTACCCCTGCCCGTACGGGCCAGTCTTGACAGACTCTAGGGTTGTGCGCCCATCTCACTCAAGAGGCCGGGGGCCACGTGACCCGGAGACACTTCCGGGTCACGTGGCCAGCGTAACAAAGCTGTATCTGGCGAGCCAGCGCAGCACTAGGAAACACCGTTTACCTTCCCGCCAGTAAGCGGTCCCTATTTATCTACTTGCACCCGGGGGTGCTTTCGAACTGCTAGGTTGGCAGGCACTGGGACCGAGCAATGGGAGCGCACCCCGCCGCGGGGATTCGAACCGCCAACCTTTCGATCGGCAAGCCCTAGGCACTGAGGCTTTTACCCACAGCGCCACTCGCGTCCCTTTTGTCTTACTAATACTTAGTAAATAAATAAAACAATGGATTCGGAATTGCTCTGGTTTTTCAGTTTGATTTGTTATTTGTTTCTGAAGAAGTTCTGTTAAAGCCAAAACCCTGTCCTTCCCACATTTACTATAATGGGGAACCTAAAACTGACTGTAGCTTCTTCTCATAAGTGGATGAAATTTGCAGGCAAATTTGCAGCTCCTCCAGAGTGGATTAAGTCTGCCAAATTCCATTAAGATTCAGCCAGGATTGTGTGTGTGTGTGTGTGTGTGTGTGTGTATGTGTGTGTGTGTGTGTGTGTGTGAGAGAGAGAGAGAGAGAGAGAGAGAGAGAGAGAGAGGTTTCTGCCAGAATTTGATGCAGTTGCAAGCATGGTTGCCAATTCTGAGGGGATAAAACTTGCTGCCTTTCAGAATGTTAGTTAAAGTGATCATTTCTGTGATCTTATCTGAAGCTCTGTCCCCCACTCAACTAAAGGGGGCAGGGATCTTTCATCTCTGAAGTTGGTAAAATTTGTGGGCACAGAAGTCCATCTTCAGTGGATTATGCCTGCCAAATTGTAGGCAGATCTACCCAAAGGCTTTCATGAAGGAATCTTTAGAATGGTTTCTTAAAAAAAGAAAAAGTATAGCACTTTTTAAAATTTAGAATGCTTTTTTAATGGAATATGATTTAGAATCACAGAACTGTATGGTTGGAAGGTACCACAAGGGTCATCTAGTCCAACCCCTGCAATGCAGGAATCTTTTGCCCAACATAGGGCTTGAACCTACAACCCTGAGATTAAAAGTCTTGTGCTCTATCTACTGAGCTATCCTGGCTTCTTGGTTGCTCCATCTGAGGGGAGAAAGCTTCCCAAATTTCAGAATGAGGGCAGAACATTGTGGGATGGATGAAATGAAAATCACGTAACCACCTGTAGTGTTTTGTGGGCACTCAGTCTGAAAGCTGGTAACATGATAGAGGTGCCCCAAGGTAAGTGGGTCATAGTAGGCTATCGATGACCAACACAACTGGGAGCTTACTTAAGGGATAAGGAGGCTTAGCTGAGTGGTTAAAAAGTGAAGGTAGAGCAATTCAATAATAACTTTACTAACAATGTTGGACAGTCAGAATTCAATGTAATGAATCCATAAGTACACTACGATGGAAGACAGGAGGAACAAGTAATATAGAGCCAGGAGAAAAGATGTTGGAACTAAATGCATGCAGCAAAAGAGGTATGGAAAATCTAAGAGAAGTTTAAAACAAATGGAATAAAAAAGTAACAATTAAAGCAGATGTTTGTTGAAAAACAGAAAGGGGTTAGTATGAAAAGGAGCAAATAAATCACAAGAAGCTGTACAGCTGAACATAGGGGGAGAAAAGGTGGAATGTCTCTACTCTCTTAAATTTTGCAAACATCCCTCCTACAAATCACTGTGATTGCAGTGCCCTGGGAATATAATTCACTGTGATTAAAACACAGACCTGTCCATCAAAGTGAAATATCCCTCTGCTCCTCTTCTCTCCACTCCACCTCCTCTCCACTAGAGCTTAGTTCCTTTTCCTAGTCTGCTTGGTTGGTTGGTTGGGTTTTTTGGTGTGTGTGTGTGTGTGTGTGTGTGTGTTTTAATAAAACAAGATGCAGTGTTCACTCTGTTTTAAATGGCAAGTTGCTGTGTTCTTTTGGACACCCAAGTCCAGGCATAGGCAAACTCGGCCCTCCAGATGTTTTCTGGGACTACAACTCCCATGATCCCTAGCTAACAGGACCAGTGGTCAGGGATGATGGGAATTGTAGTCTCAAAACATCTGGAGAGCCAAGTTTGCCTATGCCTGCCCAAGTCCATAGAGTGATTCAGGAAATTCGGCGGGCTTTGATCCACCTTGTGATGCCTTGTGAAGGATGCAATCCAACCTAGGACTGTAAAAACCTCACCTGAATCACCCCCAATCATCTCATAATCTAGGATGAATGCAGAATCAGCGAACGCTTCTGTTCATGCTACCTGAAGTAGATGATAGTGACACTGAAAAGAGCCAGGATCTTGCAGTCACAGATTATATTTTGTCTCACTTTTCCTCTAATGGTGTGATGGAGAAGCATAGGTGTATAGCTTAATATCATGTGGTCAATTTCCCAGAGGTTAAGGTCTATTTGGGGGAAATGGTGAAGTGTATTTCGGGTGTTAACATCAGTTGTGTTTTGCAGTAAGTCTATGATGCTATAAATAAATAAATATGGTATGGTATGATATGGTATGGTATGGTGGTATACGCTTCTTCCTCCTCCCCATCAAATGTTGGGAAGTAATCAGACAAGGTCTTTTAATGATTGTCAGGTGCTCTTTGTTTTATGGTTTTTTGTGTTTTGTGTTACTTGGATGGTGTTATTGTTTTTTTACTTCAAATATGTATTGTGTTTTATCTACTGGAAGCTGTCTTGTAAAGACATGACCCTAAAAGGTAGCCTAGAAAACTTTTAAACAAAAAGAAGAAGAAAAACCCTGAAGGCTAATCCCATCTGGCCTGTTGATAGGCATCATTGTTTAAATACTCGGCGCTGGCTGTATTTTACATTTCCGTCGCTTCTTTACAATAACGGCACAGTATTTTATTAGCCTTGTATGAATCATGATAGGCATAGGTGCTAGTAGGATCTCCCCCCCCCCCAAAAAAACACAGCTTTTTGCAATATTTCTATTTAGATAATCACATTTCTGAAGTAGCTGTGTACATAGTAAATGGTCCCTGAAGACCTTTAGTCATTCACAAGAATATTCCCTGTAGGGCCCAGTTGTACAGAAATTAATAAAGTCCATACAGCAAGTTCTATGTCTGGCAAAGATACTGTATTAGTTTGCCATGAATGATTAAAGGCAGTACTGCCATTAAAAGCCAATTACTGCATTTGGTCTAGCTCTAGGAAGATCTTTCACATGTAAAGCATCCTACTGGGAACTGTTATGTAAAGAGCATTACCCTTCGCAGCTTTTTGTTCCGAAATTCACAATAAACTTGAAAACATTCATGACACATTAATTGTTATTTCAGTCTCTTGTTTTTTTGCCCGTCCAAGAAAGCATAGAATTTGCTTGTTTGGGAGCCAGTTTCTGGGGAATTCTGATGTGTTGGACGAAATCCAATCGCCATACCTTTGATGTTTTTGTTGCATGTGTGTGTAACAGAATATGCCCCATCGTACCGTTTAATTGGCATCTACAGTAAGTTACCCTTTGAAGTAAGCGGCCAAATAGCATAGGCATGTGCAAGATAATTAAGTGTTGGAGAGTAAATGTATGTGATCGTGATCGCACCCACACTGGTTGATGCTTTCCTTTGAGTAGTGCTATTACTGTGTCACTACAGGTAGAGGGATGCCTGAATTAGTGTGGCCACTGGAACATGGCCAAAAAGAGTAATTGCAAGAAAAGAGTACCGAGGAGAACATGGATTTGCACAGTGCAGGGAACTTCTTCAAACAGAGGGTTGTCTTCTGACAGCACTTCATACAGAGGACACTGTAAAGCAGGACCCTTAGTCACCTTAATTTGAATGCTTATGCAATTATTTTTTAAAAATTAAATAAAAAAATTAAATAAAAATAAAAAACAGCAACTCCCTGCAGTTGAAGTATTAGCACATCATGGAGAAACGTTCAAGTTCATCCCCTTGTCTGCTGCACTGGTGTTACAGGGAGTAACTCTAATGGAAGGAGATATTCAAAAATAGCTACCTCCCCCCACAAACTTCAGCTTGAAGTGGTAGAACCAGCATTCTGTCCCCTCATTTTGCTGAACAAAATGCTTCGCAAATTTACCCCCCCCCCCCCCCGTTTCCATGTGCTCACACTGGGATTTAGTTGATAGTTCAGGTGTGGTTGTGAGCATGGGAATTAATAGGTGTGTTACCCAAAGTACAAAATGTTAACATTTAATGTAATAATTTAAAAGCATACAAGAAAGTGGCTGTGAAAATTAGGAAAGAATTTTTGATGATGTAGTGATATGATAATTTAAGTACCTCTTAAACACCATTTTCATGAAGGGCATCTGCTTGGTTTATCACAAGGCTTCAGATACTAAGAGCTTTAATATGAAAAAGTTGAACACCACAGAGTTTGAGGTGGCTTTGTAGGTACAGAAGGGGTGGGGAGTTTGATTGCCTTCACAAAAAGAGGAACATTTGAGACAGCAGCTGCTCATTACGTCGCTTTATCTATAGATGACAGATTTTTTTTCCTGGCTGAATTTGATGGCTTCAAACAGACACGTATTTCTATCTCAAATGTGTGAGAAGCAGTTTATCATAGTGTTAAACTTTTCATTGATACGACCAGAAGCAGTGATTCACAAAAAATATGTAAAAATGCTATAAGTTATTATGTCGAATTTCAAATCACTGCCTAATTATTTATCATAATTACTGAAGCAACACTGACTAAATCAGCTATAAAGGGATGAGTCATGCATGACAGCACATCTAGAACATGCATTTTTAAGAGCTTTGCATCATTGGTTCTCATCTGTATTGAAAATGAGTTTATAGGGATTTTTTTCTTCTTCTATTATTAGGTATTTTGACAAGCAAGTTCCCTCTGCTGGCTCCTTTCTTTATTCCCAAAGTTGATTATTGATCTGGTAGATAGAATACTGAGAAAACCAGCTGTGTTTCGCAGGCATAGAGATGTCCTGGGTAACATTATGTGCGTTATTAGAAATAATTATTAACATGACCATGTGGATCGACAGACCAGGTTATCTGCTGATTGCGCACAATGTAGGCACTCCCTCTCATTAGCAATGCAAACTTAATTTAGTGTGCTCTGTAGCTATATCCGTGGTTTGATAGCTTTAAAATCTTAATGTTAATATTCAGCTATGTGAGCTCTGCACATGTGACATATCTGTGGATATGAACATGCAGATGGGGAGAAACTAGGTCCACTGGCCTCATGAATGCTCAGTAAAAAATCTGGAATTTGTTTCCAAATTCTACATATAGTGTCAGTGGAAATGATCTTAGCTATAGTTTGTTACAGGGTGGTGCTGTGGTCTAAACCACTGAGCCTCGGGCTTGCCGATCAGAAGGTCGGCGGTTCGAATCCCCGCGACAGAGTGAGCTCCTGTTGCTCGGTCCCTGCTCCTGCCAACCTAGCAGTTCGCAAGCACATCAAAGTGCAAGTAGATAAATAGGTACTGCTCCAGCAGGAAGGTAAACGGTGTTTCCGTGCGCTGCTCTGGTTTCACCAGAAGCGGCTTAGTCACGTTGGCCACATGACCCAGAAAAACTGTCTGTGGACAAACGCTGGCTCCCTCGGCCAGTAAAGCGTGATGAGTGCCGCAACCCCAGAGCTGTTCGCGACAGGACTTAACTGTCAGGGGTCCTTTACCTTTACCTTTTATAGTTTGTTACATTTAAGGAACAGGGCTGCATAGTTTTGTTTTTTCTTGAAGAAGAGACTAAAGACAATAATGGATGCTTTATTGAGATATATGGTGTGGGCATGCTTTTGGTCTGAGGTGGTTGTCCGTATCAGTTTTGTACTGGTGAAATCCTTGATATCCATGGATATCCATGTACTTTTAAATTATATTCATGTAGTATGAGGTCCCGCCCTCTTCCTGCCTTTAGTGTTTTTAGCCAATGAATGCTTATAGAGAAATTTATAACCCTCAAACGGCTTCAAAATGACCCAGGATTCCTTTCTCTAAGCAATGGACGTGTGTCGTTTTGAACTCATTCTATGAGCTTCCTTTGTATGTGGGTCACTCTAGATTTTTCTTTAGATTCAGACAATGGAGAATTACCGGTACTTTGAAGCTGCCCACCCCCACACTCCTGTCTTTCCTGGTGCAGAAGTGATTGTTGGCCAGAGAAATAATTGACAAATCTGGGGTGTATTTCAGTAAAGCTATGGCTGTGTGACTAAAGTAAAAGGGAGCAGCAAACGTAGAAATTCATGGTTTCCCCCACTCAGATTTGATTTAATCCCCCCCCCCCCGTTACCTTTTCAAAAATACAAATAAAACTCATACCTCCATAGCACCCTCCAACATTCCTCATGAAAATAGAGACATTTCATTCTAAACCACAGAATATCCCTATTTTCGTCTGAATGTTGGAGTGTATCACTATCCATATTTTGAGAGGGGGGTACAGTGGTACCTCGGGTTACATACGCTTCAGGTTGCAGATTCTGCTAACCCAGAAATAGTACCTTGGGTTAAGAACTTTGCTTCAGGATGAGAACAGAAATCGTGCTTCGGCGGCGCGGCGGCAACAGGAGGCCCCATTAGCTAAAGTGGTGCTTCAGGTTAAGAACAGTTTCAGGTTAAGAACGGACCTCCGGAACGAATTAAGTACTTAACCCGAGGTACCACTGTATTGTGCTTGAGAATAATGAGTTACATCAGCTCTGCAAATTCACCCAGTGTGGATATTCTACATTTGGGGGTGGGGGGGGGATCTGAGAGAGGGAGAAGAAGAAGAAGAGTTTGGATTTGATATCCTGCCTTTCACTCCCCTTCAGGAGTCTCAAAGCGGCTAACATTCTCCTTTCCCTTCCTCCCCCACAACAAACACTCTGTGAGGTGAGTGGGGCTGAGAGACTTCAGAGAAGTGTGACTGGCCCAAGGTCACCCAGCAGCTGCATGTGGAGGAGCGGAGATACGAACCCAGTGTCCCAGATTACGTGACTACCGCTCTTAACCACTACACCACACTGGCTCTCTAGTGTAATGCACAACAACCCTGAAGTACACTCATGGTAATCCCGTCTCTTGGTGTGATGGTTATTTTTATTTAATAAAGAAAATTTGGTGTATGTGTGGCCAGTGTAGGAAGGGGAAGTTGATAGTAGCAGTAACGTATGGAGTGTGTGTGTGTGTGTGTGTGTGTGTGTGTGTGTGTGTGTGTGTGAATAAATGCTTTCCCACCCTTGAGAGAAAAATAGGCCAATCCTTGGGGATGGGATGTTGTTGCTGGTTTAAATTCTTAAATGGGTGTATCCAGGACAAAGCTTCAAAGCCTATTTTACTCAAAAATAGAAAAAAGAACAAAAGAGAAGGGAGGCTTTTTGACCTTTGCTGAGAGTATTGCTGCAGTTATTATGAGGTATAAATAAATAATCACAACACATACTCTTAGAATACACTGCTTGCTGTTTAACAGTTTAATCTGGAATTTATCCAAGCATGTCCACCTGAACCTTGGTTGCTGTAAATCTTAATTCTCTTTTGACTCCTGACCTCTTCAATCAGAAACTGCATGCCTGATCTTGCAATGAACGTAGCATTGCTAGCCTAGGAGCAATTGAACAAAGACCTACAGTGATGTAACCAGTTCACAACTCATTAAACTTGGGTTGTTTACATGGGTCAAGGTGGGCATTGGAGGGGAGCAAAGCTCTTGCTTTTTGACAGGCAGACGTACAATAAGTTAGGCATACAAAAAACCTGCATAGTGAAAGTGGGAAGGGATTTCTACAATGTCACAAAGAATGTCCTCTCCCGGGCTACCACCCCCCAAGCTACCTAGTATGGCAAAACTACCAAGAGGCCCCCTCTGCTGATCTTAATGTTTCAGAAGGTCTGTAGGGAAGACACCATCATTTAGATCAGGCATAGGGCAACCTTGGCCCTCCAGATATTTCGAGACTACAATTCCCATCATCCCTGACCTCTGGTCCTGTTAGCTAGGGATCATGGGAGTTGTAGTCCCAAAACATCTGGAGGGCTTGGGTTGCCTATGCCTGATTTAGATGGTTGGTTAGAGTGTGGTGCTGGCAACACCAAGGCTGAAGGTTCGATCCCTGTAAGGGGCAGCTGCATTGCAGGGGTTTGGACCAGATGATTCTCAGGTCCCCTTTCAACTTTGATTCAGTGAGATGGAGGCTAAGTTGTTTAGGGCTTTAAACATTCATTTGAAAATACTTAATTGGAAACGAGGTACCCCAGAAAGTATTTGGGGTCTTTTTTGGGGGTGGGGTGACCAGTTGATGTTTCCAAGTTATCTTCAGTGGCAGGCCCTTGTAGAGTGTAAATCAGGGAGTATAGTGGCCAAATCATCTGTGTCCAAGTTGTATGACCCTTTTGCCAGTGGAGCAGAATACATGCCACCTTTATTCTATGTTGCAGAGTAGGTGCTTTGGCTTGCCTCAAGGATGGCAGACATAGCTATAAGGCTTAGTCTTGCCAACTTTAGGTCAGCAGGCATTTTTAGAAGTTTCCTTGTAGGCAGCTACAAGTAAGTCATAAGGATGACTGGGAACTCTCGGGTATGCTTGGGTCCATAACTTGTGGGTTTAGTTTCTCTTTCACCTTTCTTTCTTTCTTTCTTCCTTCCTTCTGTTGCAGCAAGTAATATTAAGTAAATGATCCAGTTTAAGCCTACAGCTGTGTTTGTCTTACCTGTGTTGAGACGACAGCCTACCCTGCAACAATTACTCAGGCAAATCCTGTTGGCTCCCTGCTACTCAGATGTAAGCCACATTAAGTTTAATGGAATTTACCCCCACGTAAGTGCATGTAGGCTTTCAACCTTTAAAAAGCACCTAAACGGAACAAACGTGGTGATGGAGGGGATTACAGAATAAAGATACTATTGGCAATTCATAGCATAGCATTCATATATTCCCTTGTGCTTTTCACATGGTTAGAGCCCAAACACCATTTGATGAGACTGAAAAATGGTTATAGAGAACTTGCAGGATTATTTGCATGCTGCACTAAAACCAGGAGGTTATTCCAAAAAAGGGGATTTCAGGATTTCAAATGCAGAGGCAAGGGCTTTGAATAAACATTTAGGGGTTTCACAGGCAGATTCCTGGAAAAGTTAGAGAAAAGAATAAGGAACTATAATGCCTGCTATCTTTATATACAGATTGCTGAGAATATGTTTCTAAATAATCAGTATCAGATTTCTAATATCTTCCGCTTTATCTGTCCTGATGGCCCATTTCTTTTACTTTGTTCTTCTGATTCAAGCAGACCATTCATATTCCCTGCGCTTTTTTATCTCAGTTTCTCAGAGTTCACAAATGTGTATGGGTGAGAGTATGTGTGGTCCACTTGCCAGCATCCCTTTCCTGTAACAAACATTTGGGCACTTATCTAATATTTATTTAAAACTTTATGGGTTGGCAGCCTTCCCCTCCCCCTCCCCACAAAACTACTCTAGGAGAAAATCCTAATATAATTCCAGTGCACTCACCCTCACTTGCCTGTCTGCCCTGACTTTGTTAGGGACTGGGATTTATGGAGTTATATTTGGAAAAGCAATTCTGACTTGCTGTATCAAACAGCAATTGGCAGAGTAGAGATTTCTGCATCTGAACCGGCTTTTCTTAATCACTTTGGCTGCCATCCAAACCTCTTTGCATATAGAACTACAAGCACAAATCATGAGGTTCACATTTTAGAGATACATTTTGTAGCCTGTAGAATCCTAGATCCTTAATAAGAGAAATACACTTTGTGAGTACAGTATAGGACATTTTTGTGTGCTTCGGTTGATATAGGTAAGTTCAGTAGATTTTTCTGTTGGGATGCAGAATGGCATCTTCTGGAACCAGGGGCTAGATTATTATGCCTTTGATGTGCAGTCAGTCCCGGGTCATAATCAGTACCATAATAATAAATGTTCTCGTGTCCTATTTATAGTGCTTGATCTCAAGAGATGTTTGTTTTTCCTAGAATCCCTTCCATACATAGAAAGGCTAGCTGACTCATATGTTTCATATCTGTGCTTGAAAAATAGTCATGGGTTTTCTGGCTGAAAGCAGAGGAATGGTGGGAGGCACCAGCTGGTGAACCCCCAAGGAAAGAAAGCTCAGGCAGAGCCTAGGAATTGGTGTCGGGGGTGACAATGAGTGGTCAGATGGAGAACACGGAGAAGACTGGGAGGTGGTGGTGTAGAAAGCTGAAGAGGTAACAGGGTTTAGTGAGCAAGGAGAGTTTGTGGCAGAGAGAAGTCCGGAAGCAGAAGCAGGAGACGAGGGAGGCCAAGAGGCAGAGATGAGTCAGGCTGGTAAAAAGGCCAGGGTGCTGCCCCCTGCTGCAATAAGCCCCCCCCCCAGTCTCACAGGACCAGAAGAGGTATGAAGAGGGAGCAACAGAGACAGGCACACCAGCGTAGTCTCAGCTTGCTTGGGAAGGACCCAGGGAAGGAGGAGACTTAGGCAGCTGTGGGAATGCGGGGACCTTTAGTCTCCGCAACTGCCTCATAGGGGCAAGTTCTGCTGTGAAGAGTTGCTGTGCTCCTTAGGCCTGGCACTCCCTCCAAAATGGCTTGTCCCAATCCACCACCAGCAAATGGAGGTGGCAAATTGGAGGTCTCAATATACAGTCCTCTTATTCAGTTGTTTTGGAGAATTCAGATGACATAACTCCAGATCCACTTCATTCCTGTGTTTCTTCTGTAGTCTTCCCATTTTTTTCCAACTGCCACTTTTGTGGCCATTTTCAACTGCTTAGACAAGCATAGCCCTATTGTTTTCCCTCTGTGGAGCAGTGTTCTGCAATACGGGTAGCGACATGTGTGGTGATAGTTTCTTCTTCCGTGCCTTTCTTCTTTCGAGTTATATTATTACTGATTCTCCCTATTAGTCTTACAGGGATCAGCAAAATTTTTCAGCAGAGGGCTGGTCCACTGTCCCTCAGACCTTGTGGGGGGCTGGACTATATTTTGGAAAAAAGAGAGATAATTAATTCCTATGCCCCACAAATAATCCAGAGATGCATTTTAAATAAAAGGACACATTCTGCTCATGGAAAAACACAGATTCCCGGACCGTCCGCGGGCCAGATTTAGAAGGTGATTGGGCCGTATCCGGCCCCTAGGCCTTAGTTTGCCTACCCATGGTCTTTGAGAACAGAAAGTTTTGAGATTGCTTCATGAAACAAGGAAAGCATTTGTAGCTGAATAGGTTGTCCATGTTGCAAAAATAAATAACTTGTCATTTTCTTTGCATCTGTGATATATTTATCCTTTTTTGCACTTCAAATAAAATGCAAAATATGTCTCTCATTGCTCAATAATAAATATTTAAACATCAAAAAATCTTAATGATTTAGAAATCTCGTGAAGCAAGTGAGAGCTAAAAGTAACTGCACAATGAGTCCTTGACACAATAATCCATTCTACTACTTGTTCTTTTCTATTTTCCCTTGAGTCTTCTATCTTAATTTGTCTTATAGCATGCTTCTTTCGCCATATTCTTCCCACTTGAGAGTTACTGCAGACACACACCAAAAAGAGCCAAGAAGGAGAAATGATCCCACTTTCTGTGCCAGAAAAACACAATATATGTGAAAGTTGAAGTGAGATTCTTTAACGCTGAAGCAAGGGAGGAAACATTCAGATCTTGTGTAGTAACTAACTAAAGTTAAGAAAGAACAGTCTGACATGTCAGAATGTTCAGCACATTTCTTTAGGATCCATCAATTTCTTGCAATGAGATTTTCTAAATTTGTGTCCGGTGTGCCCTTCAGAGTTCTTTGTTTCATTTGCACCCAATTTTTATTTTTTGCTTAAAAAATAAAATAAAATTGCTACATCTATACAGATAGAAAGGAAGTGGTATCTTGGGCTGCAATCCTGTGCACATTTATTTGGAAGGAAAGCCCCATTGAACTCAGTGATACTTACTTTTAAGAAGACTTACAAGGGTTGTACTGCTAATGTTTAAAAAGAAAATAAGACTTTGGGTTGTATCCAGTGGGAGTCATACTCAGCATAGATAAACTTGAATTAATGGACATGGCTAGTGTAAGTCTGTTAATTTCAGTGGGTCTACTCTGTGTAAAGCTTGGTTGGATACGATCCATTGGCAGTGTGTAAATTCCATTAAGCATTGTTAGCAGAATTGGCAGACTTCCAAGAGAATAGAAAAGCTTTTATTTCTCCTCCTTTTGTTGCAGATGGACCCAATTCAAAAAGCTGTAATAAATCATACGTTTGGGGTTCCTCTTCCCCACAGAAGAAAGCAAATCATATCGTGCAACATTTGCCAGTTGAGATTTAATTCGGATGTAAGTAGATAATTTATATCTTCTTAAAAATATGTATGCATGAGATAATGGGTTTGGGTTTTTGCTTTGCTTTGCTTTGCTTTTTTGGCAATGGAACCTGTATGATATTATTTCACATTTGCCTCATGGTTATGGAGCAATAATGTATATGATTACTTGATACTCATCGGCTCAGCTTTTCTCTTTCGGTTCTCCTTTCTGCAATTTCAGTTCTACAGGTTGAGTTATATATAGCTATAGATAAAGTTATATGGAAGCCTGCTGATCATGGAGGGAAAGGAAGAGCAGATAGGTGCCTAGGCCGACTGGAAGAAAACAAACCACAGTGCCTGGGAAATTTCTCTTCAGCTGCACAGGCAAATGTGGTAGGGGGAAAAGGCATGGGGAAGAGCTGGACATGGTTTGGGGGGCCGGTGGCTTGCCACTCGGATGTAACATTCCCAATATTTTCTCATGTGTGGAATACATTGGCATATTTTAGGGTTGCCATATGTCCTCTTTTCCCAGGACACGTCCTCTCTTTCATGGGTAGAGTCACCATAGCGATCCATTGTTAGAAGTCAGCAAATGTGTCCTCTTTTTTGCTCTTCAGAATATGGCAACCTTATTTTCTTGCTTTTCTACAAAGTCTGGCATATATTGGCAACTGAAAAATACAGTGGTACCTCTGGTTATGGACAGGATCCGTTCCAGAGGTCCAGCTGTATCCTGAAAAGTCCGTAACTGGAAGCACCCTTCTGCACATGTGAGCGGTGCGCAGATCGCTTCTGCTCACGCACGCGTGGCAAAATCCAGAAGTATACACTTCCCAGTATGCCATGTTTGCAACCTGAAGATTATGTATTCAGAGGGATACATAACCCGAAGTACCACTGTAATGAAAAGGGGGAGGGGGAATACTAGAAAGTTGTTCATTCGAATATTCTCAGTGAATATCAATATAACACAGAAAGCGTACAGAACATCCGAACATCTTGATATTCTGCCTTAGGAAGCCTAATCAAATATTGGAGAATGCCCTGCATTTATACAGAACACATGACTAATTTGAGAACATCCTAATACATTTTTGCACAGTTGGATATGCGATGGCTTCTGCTTTTATAGGCATGTGCTGCAAATTTTGAAACATTACCATAGTTTTCCTAAGACATAATTTTAGAAGCTGGTAATAGCACTTGAACTCAGTCTGAAACTGGATGGCCCTAATGTTGTGCTGTAAAAACTATTTGAATGCTTTAGCTCAGTTCATCCCCCCCCCCCCCCGCATCTAGAGCCAAGCAGAAAGTTCTCAGTTGAGAATGTTTGGCCGAATTGGGGATGGGGTGGGCTGATGGAAAGAGGTACATAAAAGTGAGTCGGAAAGGGCTGGGCGATGGGCTCTGCAGGGTGGTGAATGCTTCCCTCTGTGAGGGAGTCCTCCCAGCCCTGCTAAAAGAGGTGGTCATTAAACCGCTTCTAAAAAAACATCTCTGGACCTGGCTGATACGGCCAACTATCGCCCAATCTCAAATCTTCCATTCTTGAGCAAAGTTATTGAACGGGTGGTTGCTGAACAACTCCAGGCTTGCCTGGAGGATGGGGACCATTTGGATCCCTTCCAGTTGGGGTTCAGGCCTTATCGTGGGACTGAAACTGCCTTGGTCGCACTGGTCGATGATCTCTGGCAGGCTAGGGACAAGGGTGAAAGCTGTTTCCTAGTTCTGCTGGATCCCTCAGCGGCTTTTGATGCCATCAATCATGACATCCTTCTGCACTGTTTAGAGGCGCTGGGGGCACTGTTGTACAGTGGTTCCACTCCTTTCTCCTTGGCCGTGTCCAGAAAGTGGTGTTGGGGGATGAATGTTCAGACCTATGGGCTATCACTTGTGCGGTGCCTCAGGGTTCCGTCCTCTCCCTCATGCTTTTTAATATGTATATGAAGCCACTGGGAGAGATCATCAGGGAGTTGAGGCTGGGTGTTCATCAGTATGCAGATGATACCCAGCTCTACCTCTCCTTTAAATCAGAACCAGTGAAGGTCATGAAGGTCCTGTGTGAATGCCTGGAGGCGGTTGGAGGATGGATGGTGGCTAACAGATTGAGGTTGAATCCTGACAAGACAGAAGTACTATTTTTGGGAGACGGGGCGGGTGGGTGTGGGGGGACTCCCTGGTTCTGAATGGGGCAACTGTGCTCCTGAAGGAACAGGTGCACAGCCTGGGAGTCATTTTGGACTCACAGCTGTCCATGGAGGCGCAGGTTAATTCTGTGTCCAGGGCAGCTGTCTACCAGCTCCATCTGGTATGCAGGCTAAGACCCTACCTGCCCACAGACTGTCTCACCAGAGTGGCACATGCTCTGGTTATCTTCCACTTGGACTACTGCAATGCACTCTACGTGGGGCTACCTTTGAAGGTGACCCGGAAACTGCACCTAATCCAGAATGCGGCAGCTAGACTGGTGACTGGGAGCGGCCACTGAGGTCACATAACACTGGTCCTGAACCATTAACTCCCAGTACGTTTCCAGGCACAATTCAAAGTGTTGGTGCTATCCTTTAAAGCCCTAAATGGCCTCGGTCCTATATACCTGAAGGAGCGTCTCCACCCCCATTGTTCTGCCCGGACACTGATGTCCAGTGCCGAGGGCCTTCTGGCGGTTCCCTCACTGCGAGAAGTGAGCTTACAGGAAACAGGCAGAGGGCCTTCTCGGTAGTGGCGCCCATCCTGTGAAACCACCTCCCAGCCAGATGGTTTGTTTATACTCCTCATTATTAAAATAGTAATATTATTGGCACAGGTACAAAGCTTCATTTAATCATCATTTATCTTAGTATTTCTTCAGTGAGTTCGCCAGCAATATTTACCTGTGATAAAGCTTCAGGTCATCTGAAGCATAGGAAGCCTGCAGCTACCGCTGTCCTTACTAAACAGATTCTCTGGTTTTAAACTGAGAACAATTATTGATGTACCTGAACAAACTACAAGATGCCGTCACATAAAAACTACCCTAAACTGTGGAGTATTGATGTGCCGTGACTTATCTGGCCTTTCCTGTCTGTGCCACAGTGCACCCTTTTGTACCCCAAGAGGGTACAAAATTGTGATGACACGAAGGAAATTACTGGATTCACGTTGTGAGTATTCTGCACATAATGGCTTGCAGTGCAGAGCAGCCTCATTATGACCAATGCCACAGTTCAGCTAGCTTGTGTACGTTGGACTGTAAGTTGTATGAATCAATTTCGGTGCAAAAATCTACGGTGCTGAATTTTCGCTGCTGACTATATTTACTTGGAATAGTGTTTCAGCTTCTCAGAGCTCATATTAATACATGCTGAAAAAGTGCAATTTGGAAACTGAACTAAATACCAATGTTAAGCTATGCTTATCTTGAGCTAAGTGCATTTTTATTCACATTGAAACAATATTTATAAAGGTATGTCACTTTGGATTAAGCTTCTGTTTTGATATGAATTGAAAATGAAGCATTTAAAGGTCTAAAATTGCCATCAGGGACTCACTGCTTCTGCAGATGAAATCCAAAAAGGCAGTTTCAAATGAGTCCCCTGCAGCTCTCAGAAATATGCTTTTTTTCTGCAAGAACAAACATACAGGTGTATTCATAGTATTGACCTGCACTCTTGATAGATAGAGCTTTGAAAAAATGAGTTTCGAGTGAAATGACTTACAAATCTTGTTCTGCTAGGTTTCTGCAGGTTTAAGTGTGTAGTTGGTGGGACACTGCTGCATAAATAGGTTGCATTTGTACTGAAGCACATTGTTAAAAGCATAAAACGCCTTCTTGTACGCCTTATAAAGAAGTCTTTAGGGATATTCTGAGAATAGGATTTCTCCTTTCTCCAGCGCTGCTTATTTTCTCTGCATCAGTGGTCTTGTCATGATAATCAACTTTTTTTGTCCCAACCATCAATCACTCTTGATTACAGCTGGGTAGAAGTTCTGTACTGTTGATCAGCTCATCAGTGTGCATAATGTTATACCTGGAGACTAGCGAAAATCATCCCTCAGTGGGAACTCACTTCACAGCTTTTGTCAAAAGTACTTTCATCTATCTATCACTCCCCTTGCAGTTGTCACTTTTCTCTTTGATTGTAGGTCTTGTGAATTCAGATTACTCTTAGTTAGATGGATTTGAATACTGAAATGTCATCCTGGGTTGCAACATGTTTCATTTCACTGTACAAATATCACAGTAATTATTAATACATGAATTACAAATTAAAAGATGACACTGTGTGTTGCTCATGGGAAGGAGCAATCTTCACTAATATTTAAGAGTTGACTCAGGGATGTGGTTTAATTTGGTTAAGGTAACACTTTATAATCAATGTTCACTATAAATAACTAGGTAACTGCTAGCAGGGCAGTAGTTTAATTCAGGGGGCGCTAACCTTTTTGGGCCAGCATGCACATTTCAGCTTGAGAAACTGTTATGGATATCATGTACACACACACACAGAGAGAGAAACCAAGCACATATCATAACCCATTCTATTGGCTACAATGGAAAGCTTCTTTCAAGCCAAAATTCACTGGTGCAGGGAGGCAGGGGATCCTGTGGGCACCAGGAAAGATCTGTGTGGGTGCATGGGTACCCGTGGGCATCATGTTGGTGATCCTTGCTTTAATTTCTTAACAACACAACCCCCCACATGTCTACCCTGAAGCACACTTATTGAATCAAATGGAACTTTCCCCCAGGTAAGTGTTATAGGATTGCAGTGTAAGTGACTAAATAGTAAATTAATTTCTTTAAATAAATTATGAGCCTACTGTTACTAAAAAATGTGGCAACGCTGGTGCCACTACAGGTTTGTTTGCACAGGCAAGATGTAGGGAGTATTACTCCTCTTAAATATGGCTTTGGCAGTAAATACATGCTTTGGAAAATGTGACAGGACTTAGAGACAGCTAGCGGATGCCTGCATGATTGCACTGAACCCAAATGTTACATGTTTGGGGTACATCTCTCCGCTTTTGCTAGTCACTGACAGTTCAAGAGAACCCAGGAATAGCATCTGGGGCTACCTGCTTACTGGTTCTGGCATTGCCATATGGCATCCTTTGAGTTGAGTGACCTGACCCGCCACTGGGGCGTCTGTTCTTTACCCCTTTGTGCTTTACCCCTTTACTTGGCAATTTGGTGGGCAAAGAGGGGCAGATTAAGAGGAAGGAGCAATGGCTGAATGTCATTCTCTGCAATGGCTTCTCCCTGCCACTTGTTTTCCTCTCTGTGTTAGTGAACCAGCATTTCTCCATGAAACGTGGGAGAGTTCGCTTGCCATTCCACTAAGTGGCGGCTGTACAGCAACATTCTTTGAACTGCAACAGAACTGTTTAGCCCATGCAGTCTCCCCAGTACCTGTGCTTACAGGAAGTCACCAGCCTTGTACATAGCCAAGAATCTGGATCATTTGCTGAGTCCAGCTCAGGTGATGCTATAACCTTGATTTAGAAGAGACTCATTAAAGGTACATTAAAGCTGTGGTACTATTCTGGAGCCTCTCCTAGAAGACTCATGAGCCAGTGATGTATTGCTGTGTTGGAAACACATTGTGGGTTATTCTAAAGTGTATTTTAGTATGTGTGTGTGTGTATCTGTTTCAAATAGGCCAGAGCTCGATTGAAAGAAGTGATCTGCAGTGCCAGCCAGCGAGTCTACTCAGAAGTAGATCCTATTGATTTTGGGTATAGGATTGCAGCTTTATTCTACTTTAAAACTCACAAAACTTTTAATTAGGTATTGCACTTGCTAAATATAGTAGACTCTGATACAGTTTTACTGCTGTAAGCAATGATGCAGATCAATGTGAAGATTTACCAGGGTTCTAGAGGTCATGTAAGCAGGAAAAGAAATGCAGGCTACAAAATCATGAGGTATTCTTATGCAACAAAAGAAGCACAAGATATAGCCTCTGACTAATTAAGCAATCTATGCCCTTTTAAACTGTGTGTGGACAGGTTATTGTTTTTTGTTTGTTACTATGTTACGTATTTTTGTGTTCTTATATTGTAAACTGCCCTCTGATCTTCGGGTGAAGGGTGGTATAAAAATTGATTGAATGAATGAATATGGATAATGTTATATTTCCTATAAATATGATATTTCCAAAGCACCAAGTAGAAATGACAAATTAAAGTATTAGAGTCTAACCACAAGAAAGGGACTTGATTAAAATCTCATATTTTTCCCCTCTATAAATGGTTTAATTAGTAAAAGCTAGTTTTCCTATTCCTTCTGGCCATATTTTAGGACAGTGATCAATTATGTTAATTACCTTAAGCAATGCTAGGAAACAGATGGTATCAAATTTCCATTAGACCTGCAAAATTCAGTATCACTTATTCTGTTTCACAGAATATTATAAAACCACTGGCAAATGTTTTCTTTTAATAAGCCAGTAATGTGCATACAGTAATTTTTAAAAGATGAAGCACTCACTCCAGAGAACTTGCTTTGTTGTATTCTAACCTGATGATTTTTTTTAACACAAATTGAATGATCTCAGGGTAGAAAACACTATTTGTCTTCTTGAGTAAATCTTTTCATTGAACCAGATTTCCATCACTTGCACACACAAACATATTTCACTTTGTAGCACTTTATTTATTTTTTATGGTTTAATAATCAATATGACCATGTTGTGGTATTAAAAGTTTATAGCAAACTGTATTACTTTTCCAAAGACCTGTCAGTCCTCACTGCTCTTTAAAAGAAAAAAAAATAAAAAGAATAAAAAGAAATCTGACTGCTGTATACTCAGATCTGATATCTCTTTTCTATTATAATCCTAGTTGAACAGATTGCCATAATTTATCTGTCATTATTCATCTATTTATCCTGTAATATAATGTTTCTATCAAAATTGTATGTGGTGATAAATGCTTACAATGAAGCCCATTGTAATGATAAGCAGGTGCAAAGCAATAGCAATAAGTGAATATCAGTATTTGGAGCTGCAGAGAAATATGAAGTATGGCAAATGAAATTTTTATCTCCCTTGAGATGGATTATTGAACATTACTTAAAAATGACAAGGCATTTGATGTTTATTATTCAGGTTCTGCCTGGCCAAATCCATGGTTTATACACAGTAGTAACTGTAGCTTCTTATGTCTAAACCTGATGCCCACATACTTCAACATAAACCTCACTGAAACTGTAGGGTTTACTTCTTGAAAGCATAAATAAGATTGTGCTGCACAAGGTTCGCTGTTTGAAGACAATGGCCCAGTTTGCACTTAACATTAAACCATGATTATGAAGACAGACCTCAGGAAAGCAGGGACTTACAAGTGCCTTACAGCTGTGCTTGAGAAAGCTGTGGGAGCACACAAACCCAAAGCTCACCTAAAGCTTATCATTATGTCCAAACCAACCATGATCAAAGCTTGCCCCTTGTGCATTTTGGTAGACATGCAAATCTGTTTAATTTTAATTTGTTCTTAGTCTGATGTGGTGGTCCACACTGTTTCCTCCACAGAATTTCTGGGCTTTTTCTTAAGCTCTAAGCTGGATTTATGGCTTTTAGAAAGTCTCAATGGGCTCTGAATTAGATGTTGATTCAGAGGGCAGGTCCACACAAAGGCAGGAATCCAAATTCAACCCACAGTTTCACAAGCCAAACAGCCAATTCAGTGTGGCTCCTTTGAGTCCTAAAGGACCCAAACCCCTGCTTTGTGAGGGCATTTGGAAGCCAAAGTGCTCGCAAGGTTTAAGAAGCTATAAGGTGGCCTTGCATATAAACCTTCATCTTCCATCCAAAGCAAAGCCATGCCTTGTCCTCCAGGTCTTTTCTCCAGTCTACAGTGAGTGACTGGAAGTGGGAAAGCAGCACAAAGCCCTCCTCCTTTTCCTTCCATTCTGCAAACAAACAGAAACTCTGGATTCCCACCCGAATCCTGCTTGTGTCAGATCACACAGATATTTCTGGTGCCACCTTAACTGAAAAGATTGTAAACAGCAGCACACCAGGTGGAAGCGGATAGGGTTTGCATTTTGCTGTACATTTTGGGTTTTCCTAGGATTGGGGAAATCCAAATTCACAGGTAGGAAAAATGTGCCATGAGAGAACGAATTCTGTAAGCACTGATTATTAGAATTCTTGTGCACAGCATCTTGGAAACTTAAAATCATAGAATTGTAGAGTTGGAAGGGACCCTGAGGTTCCGCTAATCCAGTGGTGGCCAAACTCGGCCCTCCAGATGTTTTGGGACTACAATTCCCATCCTCCCTGACCACTGCTTCTGTTAGCTAGGGATGATGGGAGTTGTAGTCTCAAAACATCTGGAGGGTCGAGTTTGGCCACTACTTCTCTAATCCAACCCTCCGCATTGAGTCATGTGACCTCTCTTTCTTACAAAAAGTTCAACCACTTTATGCTGCAAACACTATAAAGCAAACACCTTAATTTTAACCGGGAAGAGTAGTTGCGACTAGAGCTACTGCGCTATGTCCCTCCCAACACGTTTTTGTTGAATTGCTGGACTAACAGAGGATGACTGCATGTAAATGTGCTGTGTACTGAAACATGAATTGCCTGCAGGAAAAGGCTGGCCTTTAGTTTTCACCACAGGGTATTCAGCATGTGCAAAAGTGCATTTACCAAGTGATGAGTGATGGATTGGCACTTTGGGGTCCTTTGAACTGGGAGTGATTCAGTGTCTGCTTGTGAGATTCTCGTGTATCAACACCAAATAGGATAAGGCAATGCTACACTGATATTTGTGGCCAGTTTCTAATCTGTTTTGCTATGCTTTTTGTGTGTTGCTCATGCACTGCAATCAATGAAGATACACCGAACAGGCATAAGTAAAGCCAGCCCCTTAATCAATTACAGAAACAAGAAGTACTATCTCCAATTTTCTTTTTAACCTGCATGTTAAATTAATGCCTAAAAAAAAGAAGAGGCGCTGTAACCTTTGCAAATCTTACGCAACTATGCACATGCAGTTTAATTCGTTCTGTAGGATGAAGCAAATATTGTCAAAGATAATAAGTTCCTTCTGCAGGCTCTTTCAGTTCTAATAAGCTAAATT
This sequence comes from Podarcis liolepis, assembly GCF_965112155.1. Lineage (NCBI taxonomy): Eukaryota > Metazoa > Chordata > Lepidosauria > Squamata > Lacertidae > Podarcis > Podarcis liolepis. Next base: position 40,492,165 of record NC_139563.1, on the reverse strand, counting down.
GGATGATGGCAGGGCCTTAAAAGTATAAAAGAGCTTGAGTCAGGACCATTTTAAATATTATGCTAGTGTAGAGTCTCAACCAAGTAGGATTTCCAGATGTGTCAGAATTATAGGGTTTCTATAATCTTTAGGATATTACCTATTTTCAATTATCTGTTGGATAAATGTGCCTATCCTGTCCATTGTTTTGATATATCCTAAAATTTCTCATGGCTGATCTTCCCTAGCCACATGGAAGAGGCGGGACAATTCGAAATGCTGGCAAGAGCAACAGAATTAAGTGTTTTCCCACTCAGGCGTGGAGGTGAATAAGGCCCACATCTGTTAGTACCTGCAGAGGGAAAGTGTTCCAAGAGGTGTAAAGGCCTTTAGTAGGGTTGATGTTGATGGAGGCACATATTTTAATACATTACTATGCTGCTAGAAAAATAAGTTCCAATGCTATTTTTTTAAATGTGCTGTGCATACTTTAAGACCTGGAGTGAAACAAAGGAAGGGGGTAAGGACAGATGAGAGATCTCCCCACCCCTAAAAAAAGAAAACCTGCTTGCCTCTCATTGCAGGGAACTAGCTTGTATGTGCAAACCTAGGTTCCTGCCACTAAACCTTCTTTGAACTGCAGTCCACAGTTCCTCTGCTGAACTCATGGAACCCCCATGAGTTAACAATACATGTGCATTAGGTAGGCTGAAAGGAATGTTCCCTTTCAGCTGAATAAACTGTTCCACTGTGGATTCTAATTCATTCCCAGTGGACAACTTCTTGCCCTACTGGCAAATTTGCACCAGAAAGCCCCTGGCTTAGCTTGCTGGCTTTAAGCCTTTCTCCGACTAGTGATATGCTTGAAGAAGCCTATTAGTTTCACCATGTATAAGAAGCCTGAAGGTGATAATACATCTTAAGTCTGTGAGCTGGAAGGGAAAATATCTGGTTCATATTGGAAATATGATAGACTTTCATTTATTAGTTGTGAGCAGATGTGGCAGTAATCCAGAATCTGGAGCAATTACTGTTAAAGACTGGGTGTATGGGGGGGGGGGGAGACTGGGGACATTAAGAACGAACAATGTCATAGCATTGTAGCCTTGGCGGAAAAGTTACATTGGAATCATTGCAGCCAGAGTGCAGATACATCTCGTATTCTCCTAAGTATTTATGTTGCTTGGCAGAACTGTTGTATGAGTGGGTTGAAGTGATGCCAGGACATTCTTTGCACTGGAAATGACTTTGCACCAGTGGTATGGTCCTGCTGGACACCACACAAGTTCAGATTAAACTCATGGCAGAGCCTTGCGTGGTGTAGTGGTTAAGAGCGGTAGTTACATAATCTGGATAACCGGGTTCGCGTCTCCGCTCCTCCACATGAAGCTGCTGGGTGAGCTTGGGCCAGTCTCACTTCTTTGAAGTCTCTCAGTCCCACTCACCTCACAGGGTGTTTGTTGTGGGGGAGGAAGGGAAAGGAGATTGTTAGCCGCTTTGAGACTCCTGAAGGGGAGTGAAAGGCGGGATATCAAATCCAAACTCTTCTTCTTCTTCTCCTCTGATAAATAGGCACAATGGCCTGCTTCACAAGTGATGCTGAGCCAAAGCTAAACCATAGTTCATAAAACAAACCTCACTTAAACTATAAGTCACCCTGCAGATGATCAAACAAACCTTGGGTTGTTTTGTGAAAGTGTGGCTTATTTCCCCTCTGCTCCTGCCTGCTTACCATCTACCTCTTGCTCCTTCACACACCCTACTTGAAATACCAAAAATCTTTGCAGCACCCGCGCTGTGGGTTAAACCACAGAGCCTAGGGCTTGCCGATCAGAAGGTCGGTGGTTCGAATCCCCACAATGGAGTGAGCTCCCATTGTTCAGTCCCAGCTCCTGCCAACCTAGCAATTCGAAAGCATGAAGTGCAAGTAGATAAATAGGTACCGCTCCGGTGGGAAGGTAAATGGTGTTTCCGTGTGCTGCTCTGGTTCACCAGAAGCGGCTTAGTCAGGCTGGCCACATGACCCGGAAGCTGTATGCTGGCTCCCCAGAGTGCGCAACCCCAGAGTCGTCCGCGACTGGACCTAATGGTTACCTTTACTACTGCTGTGCCTTCACCACGTCCCAATGACCCATCTCATTGGCTGTCTCTGAGAGTAAGGGTGTAGAAATGTTCTCAGAGCTCTCGGCCTATTGTTTTCAACTGCCAGTTTCCACTCAAAGTTTTTAACTCTTTCCTCTGTCACCTTAAATACTACTCTGTAGCATTACTCCCCACCCTTAAGATGGTAGCCAAATCACTCCCCTCTCCCCCAAAAGTGAAGTGTTTGAATATATCTCAATGGGAAGACACAATCAAACATTTTCCCACACATTCTGGAAAGGAAAAAATTGGAGAGAAGGAACTCAAGCTCTTTAGCAGGCAAGATTTCATGTCCCATAACTTGACTTTTCTCTCTTGAGGGAAAAGATTGAAGGGTGGGACCACATTGTGTCCATGTGTTTATAAAGTTTGGGTTCGTTCCAAGGGAGTCTGTGCTGCTGCTGTTGCTAACATCCCTGCTGCTTTTTTGGGGGGGGGGGGACTTAAGATAACTATGTGGTGGGTGGGTGTGTTGCATACTTAACAATGTGGCTATCTCAGCTGAGGTATTCTTGCTTTTAAAACATTTTTAAAAGCACCATGCTAATTTGAACAGCCATGATTTGTAAAGTGCTAGCAGCAGTTTGTTTTTTAAAAACTTGAGTAAAACATTTGAGTAAAGTGATGAAAGCTGGTCATAAAGGACAATAGCCCCTTTAACGTTCTGTTTAAGCTTTCCTCTCCACATCCCAGCTGCGCAGTAAAGGCAGATCACAGCGAAGAAACCTCTGTAAAGAGATGCAATCTGTTAAGAAGGGGCAGAAGTCCCTTTAAGATGCTGGAAGTAGAGGAGTTGAGTGAGGAAAATATCATTTTACCAGGCAGAACTAGCAATGACATCATCTTTGCTAACACACCCAGCAAGAGCTGCTGGGTGATTTCATTTTTCAGCCACTCTTGGTATCATCTCTGTAGCTTACAGTGCAATGTGAATGGGACAAACAAAGAAACAAATAAACATACAAACATATACTTAAACCATAGTTCAGAATCTGTCTGAGTTCACATTAAACCATAGTTTAGGTCAGGTTATTTTTTTTGCTAACAAACCATAGCAAAGAAAACATAGTTAAGGCACTGTGCTGGATTTGCACATAATACTAAGCCATGGTTTATTAAGTACTGTTTATGTAAACCATGGTTTAACACTAAGTGCAAACCAGGCCACTGAGACAGAAACCATGAAGGGTAAAAACAATGAACAGTGTTGTGCATATCTAATAATTGTTTCACCACAGATTTTGCTTTAACTCACATTTGCAAGGAATGTCAGTTCCTCATTTTACAGAAGACAGAACCTCTGGAAGATGTGCTTTATGTAGCTAAATTATTACTTGGAAAGAATGGTATTTCAAAAATACTTAAAGCAAATCATAATTAATAGGCCCACCCACTAAAACTAATGAGAGAAGTATGTGACATTTGCTATTACCAAAATGCTTTCCAGAATGCTGGGCTTTTTGTATAGTTTGTGGTTTGGTAAGCAGAGATATTCTGCAAGGTTAGGCATTCGTTAGTAAAGTTCTTTCAGCAGAAAGGAGACCTGTGGAATTTGTTCATTATAGAAAACTAAAATACATCCAAGGGATAAATCTGCACATTATGGTGCAACTAATCAGTTACAATGCTGTGATGGGATAATGATTAAAGGTAAAATATTATCTTAATGAATCAAGACACGCAGAGGAAGAAAACACTGGGCAAGAGGAAGCAGAGCAGAAGTCATATAATAAAGTTGCATTGTTTGTAAGGTTGAGTTTGGGATGGTCTGCAAAGTGGAGGTTGGTCACTCACCTGCCTAATGTGAAACTCGTAATGACAGGAAATAACTACATTGCACAATATCAGACAATGTACCATTGAATGTACTTGTTGAGAACAGAGTGGCTGTGTTCAAGTGCTATGGTTTTCTATCATTACCTAACATGAGTGTTACTTAATACAAGCACAGTTTTCTCAATGGATTATCTCTTGCTTTTTAAATTAAATTATGTGAATGGGGTCTGAAGGCACATGGTTCGGGTCTGTGCTGATGCAGGCCTAGCCCTATCAGCTGTCAGGATGGGAGACAGTAGTAGTTGATCAGGTGAAGTGGATGATTATGATTGCACTGCTGATTGGCAGCTCTTCCTATTTTGTGTGTGTGTGTGTGTGTGTGTACTGGCAGGAAACATTTTGCACGGGGGTTCCGTTCCTGGTTCCCAGGTTCATTGGTGGAGCCTGCTCCACCCCATTCTGCCCTGTTTCGCCCCACCTGAGCCCCATTCTGCCCTTTTCTGGGTCTAAAAGGACCCGCACATTGGCAGTCGCTTGTCAGTTGAGCATGTGCAAAATGGTAGCAGCATGTGTGTGTGTGTGTGTGTGTGTGTGTGTGTGTCAGGGGTCAGCAACCTTTTTCAGCCGTAGGCCGGTCCACCATCCCTCAGACCATGTATGTGGTAGGCCGGACTATATTTTTTGGGGGGAAATGAATGAATTCCTATGCCCCACAAATAACCCAGAGATGCAGTTTAAATAAAAGGACACATTCTATTCATGTAAAAACACGCTGATTCCCAGACCGTCCGTGGGCCGGATTTAGAATGCGATTGGGCCACATCTTAGGTTGCCTACCCCTGGTATGTGTGTGTGTGTGTGTGTGTGTGTGTGTGTGTGTGTATAGATAGATAGATGATAGATGATAGATAGATAGATAGATAGATAGATAGATAGATAGATAGATAGATAGATAGATATGGATATCTTTCCGCTGACAGGACTCAAGGCAACTTACAGATAAAAACAATTACCCAAAACATAGCATAGCTACCCTCTATACCATCTCCCCAGCCCCCACTAACTGAAGACTATCTAAGAACCACGTCGGCTCCTCTGAGAAGGAAATTGTGCAAATATAAATAATGTGGCTTCACAACTGCTGTATTTTTTTTTCCATTTGAGGAGGGGATTTTATGTAAGACTGCACATCTAAGTGGAGTGATTTATTGCTATAAACCAGATGTGTAGACATCCAACACTGAACGCAGCTTGACCACCTGCATCTCATGCAGTGGTGGAGCTACTTAAAATTAGTTTGGCCTGACCACTTTCTTACAAATAAGGGCTTATCCACATTTCTTCTTGTCCTACTGCTTTCTCCCAGGGAAAACTGCTCTCTAGCGCTTAATCAGAGCAAATGGCAATTTGGGTTTTCTCCGGATTGACATTTGCTCTGACTCAGAGCTCAAGAGTGTGTTTTCCCTGGGAATAGAGCAAAGCAAGGACAAAACCACTTGGACCCATGCCTAGAAAGTGCAGGTCAAGCGGAAAACCACTCGGACCTGAGACAAGCAGAAATGTGGACGAGCCCTAAACCTAGGAAACCCCCAGTTCCAACATTATACTATTGGATCAAATGGCTACTAGTCCTAAAAAGTAAATAAATCAAGATTAAGGTAAAGATTTGGAATCAGCCCAGGAAACATAAACCAAATTATTTAAATGAATGGTATAGGTGATTCACTTGAAGAGTTTTTTTTATATCTACTTAAACAAAATGCTATATGAAGAAAATTGGGTGTAGTCAGACTTTTTCATCAACACAATCTAACAGTTATACCTCTCCTAATGCTATCCTGTGATTCCCACCCAACACCCATTTTGTCCATGATTTTGAATCTCCTGCATGATTTTTGTCAATTCTGGGTGGTTGTGTCTCATAAAAGATATGCCAATTGTTGCCCCGCCCCTGGAGGAATTTAGTGAATAATGAGAAAGCAAGGTTTAGATTTAGATGTTTCAGAACAGTTAATTTAAAGTTGTGTAACATTCTTATGAACAACTACTTTTTAAAACTCCCAGTTTTGACACAGGAGGACTTGTCAAGTAATTTGTTCATGGTTGGTTTTCATGATAGATTTCAAGGGAAATTAAAATATTCACGGAAATAGCTCATTCTTGAAGTTGCTTTGTTGTCTTTCACACATTAAATTAGCTCATTACTGCTGTATATATAGTGGGGAAAAGCATCTGTTTACACGGTTAATAATATTAAAATTACTTACAAGTAACAGAATAAGCAGCAATTTGCAAAAGCTAATCATATTTGTGCACTCCTCTGCAAAAAGTAAACTGTTAATACCTACCCACAGGGGAAAATACTTGCTGGCTGAAGCCATTTCATTTTATCATTAAGGGTAATATACTGAATACAGAATGCCTCAAAAGCGGAGAAAGAGTGACAAAAATATAACAATTTTCTTTCCAGCAGTGAATGGTGTGAACACTTCTGTTATTAAGAAGGTCAGCTGCTTATTCAAAGATTGTATGGATCCGATCTCTTGAATTGCCCCAACTGAGTTTGTTCAATCTGAATGCTGGTATTTTGTCCTCACAGATTCAAGTAAGATTTGGAAATAGCTCACTCTTGAAGTTCCTTTGGAAAACCTCCTATAATTTCAGCAATTTAGGCTACAATGAAGACTAAGTATTCCAAATATTGACTGGCAGATGGTGGAGGGAGAAAATAAAAAGCTCTCTTTGCTCTGTAAGCCAAACCTCATACACTGGCTTTGCATTTTCCTCTAAGGGAAGTTTGAGATGTGATCAGATGCTTCAACAATCAGATATGTGAGTGCATTACATGTCTGTTTCCATTATAATGCCATAAATGCCATGTGGTGTATTGAGTTACTGTTCTGTTCATCCTTAGAATAATAGATATCAAGCTGTCTACTTGCGGGACGTAAAAACATTTTCTCTGTGCCAAAAGTGAATCTGAAATGGAACTGGAGACCCCCAACTTCCATTAATATTAGGGCATGTTCAGAAGCCATATGCCTCTGAATATTAGTTCTAGGGGAACAACAATGAGGGAAAGAGTTACTGTATTTCCTTCAAGTCTTTCTTGTGGGCTTCCTGGAAGCTCCCAATTACGCACTATAGGAACAGGATTAGACTGACCATGTGGAAAAGAAGCCAGGGTTCCTGCACTTTAATAATTGTGTAGATGAGAGGATTCTAGCGAAATGTAGCTTGCATGACCACCCTAAAGTAGATGCTGAATTAGATGGGTTTTTGGTCTGATCTAACAAGCCTTAATGCAGGGTGATAGCTTCATTCATTTTATTGGAGGGTCGGTTTTTGTGTTGACTGGTAAGGAGTCAGATGGAGCTCCAGGTCATAGCAAATGCTGTTGGGGGGCAATCATGTTGTATTCAAAGCCTCCCATATGCCATTAAATTTGTGCAAGATTTTTTTCTTCCATATATATGTTGTTTGCTCTCAGAATGCCAGTTCTAGTAGTTCTGTTACTCAGTCATCGGTGTCAGATGGAAACTGAGACTACCAAACATGCAAAAGAAGCAGTCTCTTAGCAACTAAGACAACACACATTAATCCAAGCTGCATGCATCTTATCAACGGCCCATGCAGTCAGAATGTAACTAAGCACCAAATCAGAAAGCGCAATATTCAGAATTTGTGCCTAGTACGTGGTTGGTTTTTGAGGTTTGCTGCCAACTTGCAAGGTTCATGTACCTGACAAAGTGGGGTTTGAACCACAGATGCTTTTTGTTGCGGAAATTTGTTGCAGGTGTCTCAGGGTTCTTTATATATGCAAAATGCTTGTTTTAGGGTGACCAGAAAAGGACAATCTGATCATCCTAGTTTGGATTTACCATTCCTTTATTTTCATATAATCAAGGAATAAAAGGACAAATGAGTAAACCCAATCTTTTTTTGTTTGTTTGTGATCCTGCATTATTTCTGATACTCTTTTTATATTCCTCATGCCACTTTTCTTCCTTTTTCATTTCGGAGTTGAGACCCAATCACAGCTCTTTAATTCCAAGTTCAGCAAAGCTGCTGTTTTGATTGTATACGGACAAAAGAAGTGGTTTCCCTAGCAACAGGTACAAGGTGAAAACACTCAAGTTGGCAACATTATTCTCACCCACTCAAGTTTCGTTTATTTATTTTGTTCACAAGATAAAGAACAGTCAATAGGAAGTTTTCAGCTAATCTGAGGGGAGAGACTTAAGGGCAGGTAAGTGTGCTCCCATTTTGCTTCAGCTGGAGCTGTTACAAAGATTACTGCTTTAAATTGAGTTTTAGGAAAGCATTAGTTTTATATAAGGTGCCATGATATTCTTTTCAACTAAAATTAATCAGAATTAATGAGTGGCTGGGGAAACCCAGCCAGATGGGCGAGGTATAAATAATAAAATTATTATTATTATTATTATTATAAGCTGCTTTTCGTCTTGTATCATCTCTAGAAAATTGTTATTTTTACTTAAAATATTAATTTTAAGAAATGTCTCATAATTCTTGGGTGTTATAGGAATGTGTGTGTGTTCCCAGTTTTGTAGTTTGGATGTTAGTTCCCATCCGCCAAACATGCACATAGAAAGGTTTTCCTTGATTTTATTTATATGAATACAGGTGTTCAATATGCACAATTCTCACTTCACATCTAGAAATAGAAAAGCACATCCTCGTTTGCAGGTCAATGCTTTTGTTTCAGAATGTGTAATTCAAAAATTAGAGTGAAATTTAACTAGGAAAATAAATGAAAGGTTTAGATGACCATGTGAACTGTATATGTTGAAATTGTGTTGTTTCTTCCCCCACCGAAACTATGGTGGTTTCCATTTGATTGGCAATTTATCCAGTGTTTAATAAAGTCTCCTTGTGAAAACTTTCCACCCCTTGAAACAGGTGCTATTTTACTTGTTGAAATCACTGGCACAAAGAAAGGTAGCATTATGGAAGGCTGAATAAATCAGCCAATCAGATGATAATTGCAGTTGCTATGTGAGGGAGAAAAAAAATTGGGCCCTATGTTCAGTTTGATTTTCTACAGGAGTAGCTTTCTGGAGATGTAACAGTGGGGGAATATACATAAAGTAGCTCGTTACTGGAGGGCCTCCTACATTAAGGTTATGCACTTGATTCTGAAATAGCAGAGGTTTTTAGATTTCAAATATTTCTAACATTAAAACACATCTAACAAAATGTAATTACGGTTAATTTAAAAGTCTGGAGGTTGGGTGTACCAAAGGGCAAGTACATTTTGAATATCCATAAATGAATGAGGGATACATAATATATAGTAATTTCAGGGTAGCAGCCTCAGTGCTGATGACTGCAAAATTGCAAAACATTGGTTCTGCAGTGTGAATAACTGAATATGAAAATTGTGTGTGTAGGAGGGCTTCTTGTTGCTGCTTTGCTGATTCTATCTTGCACCAAAGGAAAGGCAGAAGTTGGGGAAAATCTAGAGATCTCTTATCCACGCTTAACTTTTGCCCCACACTTTCTAGGCACAAGTGTGCACTTTAAAGTTCCCTGTCTGAGCACTTTTTTTGCCTCACCCCTTTCACCAGGAAAGTTTGCTCTTTAATGCTGAATCAAAGCAAATGGCAGTTTGGGCTTTTTGCAGATTGCTGGTCACTCTGGTTCAGCAGTAAAGGGCAGGTTTTCACAGGGAAAGTGCTTCAGAATTTTGTCTGATAAACTCTTGGTAGTCTTTCCAAAAAACGTTTCAGTATATGTTTCTTGTACCTTTCTTGTATGTTTACTCCCTGGACTCATAAGACAACAACTAGTTATGCACCTGTGCATTTAGCTGCATTTCTTAGCTTTAAGACAAACTGTCTGTGGACAAACGTCTGCAGTGAGATGAGTGCCACAACCCTATAGTTGTTTGCGACTGGACTTAACTGTCAGGGGTCCTTTACCTTTAATTTAGCAGTGCAACACAGTGTTTTATGCCTTAGTCATGTAGGAGTTCATACTTAAAGGTAAAGGTAAAGGTACACCTGACCGTTAGGTACAGTCATGGACGACTCTGGGCTTGTGCACTCATCTCGCTTTACTGGCCAAGGGAGCCGGCATTTGTCTGCAGACAGCTTCTAGGTCATGTGGCCAGCATGACCAAGCCGCTTCTGGTGAACCAAAGCAGCGCATGGAAACGCCATTTACCTTCCCACCAGAGTGGTACCTATTTATCTCCTTGCACTTTTGACGTGCTTTCGAACTGCTAGGTGGGCAGGAGCTGGGACCGAAGAACAGGAGCTCACCCCGTTGCGGGGATTCGAACCACCAGCCTTCTGATCGGCAAGTCCTAGGCTCTGTTGTTTAGAACACAGCGCCACCCGTGTCCCAGGAGTTCATACTTAGGTTTGTCTTTTTCCACTTTAAAATACTCTTGCATTAGGCAGACATGTTGATATGGGTAAGAACTTTCAAAACCTTCTCAGTCATTACTCAGTTGAAGACTTATTGTGCAAGTTATTGATTAGATGATTGAAGAGTAAAGAAATTGTATGTTGAATAAAAATAAAAGATAAGCAATAGTGTTGAACTAATCCTTACACTTGTTGTAAGTCCTGAACCAGTATCAATAATTCACACACGCAGTATATGAAAATAGATCCACATTGTAGATACCTTAGTTGTTGTTGTTTGGCTGGTGGTGGGACAGAGGTCCCACAACGTGCAGGAACAGGAAGCCATCAAATCTTCCTTTGTTAATTTGATTTTTACACCACCTGATTATGCCTGGGATTCGCAGATGCAGGTAAAATTAAACAATATATTCTAAACTCACAGTGACAAAAGTTTTCTTACCGATTGCCAAATAAATGCAAGCACTGCTTTCTTGCATAGCACTAGTCTTTCTAGAAGATTGCTATAAATGATTTTAAGATTCCTTTTCAATGTACTTTTCATTTTCTGCCACTATTATCTTAAGGAATGTCACAGTATGTATGCTTCTTTCCAACCCTGGATAAAATAGTGCAATCAGTCATCCAGTCTCCTTCCACGGTTCTGCATCAGGGTTTCCACTCAGGTGCAGGCTGTGGCTTCATTTTGCCTTTTCTGCATGACATTCTGGCATAATTACACCCCCCCCCAATCTGTCAGATTTTAGCCTTTTTGCTTCAAGAAGATGGCATTTTATGGTGAAGCTTGTTGTCTCTTCCCCTCCCTTTTTTGTAATTTTAACTTGGTAAATTAAATTATTCAGCCAAATATTACTATTGTGTGTTGCACAAATATCATAGGGGAATGCAGTATAATAGAATTATAGAACTGTGGAGTTGAAAGGGACCCTGAGGGTCATCTAGTCCAACCCCTGCAATTCAGGAACCTCAACTAAAGCATCCATGATAGATGGCTATGCAACCTCTGCTCAAAAACTACCAGTGAAGGAAAGTCCACCACCGTCCGATCTTCCCACTCTTTTTCCATTCTTACAATTTACTTTACAGGGAAACACAATGACATTATTATTATTATTATTATTATTATTATTATTATTATTATTATTATTTATTTTATTATTACATTTTCCAGTTCAACTCTGAAGGTTCAGGAAGGAATCTCTTGTGTAGTTTTATTTAAAAACTGGTTAAATCTGTTGGCGAACAATCTATCTTTCCCACATAGAAGTACCATTAAACTGCCAACTCTACTTATCTTAAAACAACCTTAAATGCCTTCATATCCCTATGGAAATTAAAGACTTACATTCTGAAACTTTAACACAAGGCATTTAAATGCATCTGAGAGTAGGGCAAGTTCCAGCACTCCATGGGACGTTTGCTATTCAGTTTTACCTGTGCGCTGAGAGCAGTTTCATTTTATATTTCAGAAGACATAAATCTGATAAATTCCAATCCAGTGCATTACGATGTATTTTTATGCCTGTGTACCTTTCACTAAACTTGGGGTGTGGGATCAGAGTGGACTCAGCATATGAACAAGTGTTGTATAATCCATTAGTAAAAAGGATAACAGTGGACAACTTGAAGTAATCAAATAATATGGAAATTAACACAGGCAAAATAATTATGACAGTTTATTTTGATGGAATACTGAGTCAAATAGACAGTATTGAAATCTAGTTCCAATTAGAGAACAGCTTAAAAAAACCCCCGACGCTGTTGGACTACAGAAACAAACACATGGCAATGATGACGTGAATGTTTATGATATGCTGCCATTTTATTTATGCCATCCTAACCTAACATTGGTCTTTCAGTTTAATAGCAATTAACACCTCTTAACTGTTCACATTTGGCTTATAGTATGTCTCTTAATGTTATGTGTTGTTTGAAAACCGTAAAAGATGCATGATTGTGCTATTTTTTTTCAAGTTGTTTCTAATTAATATCTCCACTGTCCAGTGTTCTTTCAATAAGGGTACCTGCCACAATACCTTAAAAAAAAGATCATTGATACTTTTGACTATGAGCACAGCTGAATAGTCCTCTGTAGTCAAGCTGCACAAATTTTTAAGTGACCTGCCCTTTAGCAATGATAGTCACTACTTAAGCATTTGGTTTTGTACATAAAGATTTGCTACATTGCAGTTCGGAATAATAGACCAGTTTCTGTAGATAAACAAGTGTAGTGTAGATAAACTACTGTTTATCCAGCTGTTAGGTAAATGAATAAACGTAGAAAGCATAGGCTCAGTGATTACAGCATGACCTTATATCTTGGTGAGCACTGATATGGTGTTCCATGTGACATGACTGGCCTATTCTCTTTAATCTTAGGAATGCTCTGCAAAATCCCCTTTCAAGCTGTATTCAAAGTTTGCCCTGAAATATCATTTCCACTCATGAAAGAATAATAAGTAATCCATGCACATGTGGATCTCATTGTATAAACCAGAGCGTTTCGATCACACTTCTGTATAAAGAAGGCACAAACCCAATTCAGACCGTACGCTCTTCCATGCATGGTGAAATGTAAGATTTCACCACCTCTCCATGTGGCTCCAAGATCTCCAAGATCACCAGGCCAAGCAGTCTCCCCAGATCAATGTGGGGAAGGCCTGAAAAACATGATCAATATCCCAGAGAGCCTACACGCATTGGAGTTTACACATGCAAACCCTAATGAAACGCTACATTCACACGTGGACAGCAGGTTGGAGAAGTGGACTGGATGGGCAAGGAGAAAAGGCATGTACAAAGGAGTGAGATTGGGGAGAGTACCATTTCACCCGGATAGTGAATTAGCAAAGTATCTGCCATGTAAGGAAGGGAAGGCTTGTGCACTGCAAGTGTATTGCAGTGGGAGCCATGTCAGCAAAGTTTAGCCACACAGTGGCAAGATTTGCTTCTATAACAACAGTCCCAAGATTCTGCGTTTTCCTATAGTTGTGAATGGCAGCCATTCACTTGTATTGGAGAAAATAAAGGGGTACGCTCAGATATACCACTGTGGTATGTGAGGGGGACCTAACCTAATCTCTTACCTCATCTCTTACACCAATAATTATTGCAACCATTTAGAATTCAGCCAGTTCCTATCTGCAGAGCTCCATTCTGGTCTCTGGATTTTGTTTCCCCCCCCCCCTCATGCTAGGGGCAAATTGTGTTTTTTTCATACCAAATACTACCCACACACCCACATATATTTTAACTGTGTTGTGGTCTTCGCAACCAAGTGGCCTTCACTGGCAAGATAATTTGAACAATGGGGCAAGAGATTTAAGTCAGAGTTGCTCACCATGTTTCCAATATTGACAGAGTTGGAGTGAAGTCATGACTACTTTGGAATGCCAGTTCTGGAATGAAGTAGACGAGCATGGCTGCTTAATTTGATGAATTCCAAGGGGTTATCTTACCACATGTGAGCCCTCCTGGATACAGGGCATAGGTGTTTTTACTATATGCAAGCATTAGCCGGTCAACAGGAAGGAAACCCACATGTGCTAAGCTAATCCCTTGACAATTACCGTCCACTATGTCCCCTACAAATTAGTCATAGTTTCACTCTAACTCCATCAAAAAGCTTCACCATCTGGAGATGTTGCAAGTTTTAGCACTGTGCTTCAAAGCAATGTCACTCATTTTGAATTTTGCAAAAAGGCCTCGGTTTGGTCGAAGGCTATCTTTTACATTGCGAAGTTAGGCATGATTTCCCTTTTGTGTCTGCTTGAAACATTTCCACTTCTGCCTTTAAAATCAAATCCCCTTTTAATCCATATTCAAGTTAATAGCTAACTGCAAGTGGGGGGAGGATGTCTCCTTGTTCCATTCCCTGGAGAGGAAGAATAATTATTTGCCAAAATTCTGAAAGGAATTTGTTATATGGGTTGAGAAAGCCAGCTAACCCTGTGCAATATTTATAATGTAGTAGCTCACTGTTTCCAAAATACAATTCTAAAAATAATTCTGCAGTTTGGTTCACTGCCTTGGTATGGCGAATGGTACCCATTATTGAAAGGTGGTCTGTATTTGTACTAATACAGAGAATGCCAGTTTAGAAATGAGCCTGATTGCATGGTTCATTTTCTTCTCCTTTGTAGAGCCAGGCTGCGGCCCACTACAAAGGCACTAAACATGCCAAGAAGCTCAAAGCACTGGAAGCCATGAAAAATAAGCAGAAATCTGTAACTACCAAGGACAGCGCAAAGACTACCTTCACTTCCATCACTACCAATACCATCAATGCCAGCTCTGACAAAACAGGTTAAGCGATAATCTCTGTTGTGGTTTATTTTTGTTGTTGTTGTTATTGTTGTTGTTGTTTTTCTTGTTTACCGCCATGTCCGTTTGGTTATGTGCTTGCCACATTGATTCATGCTTGATTCATCATTCTATGTAATATTGATTTCTTTCTTCTTCGCAGTAAACTTATGAGAGTAAGGTAATCATGACGAGTTGTGTAACAGATTTCTCTTGTGCACAAAGTGACTTGTCATTATTTCAGGCATGAATGCATACGTGTAAGATGAGTAATGTTTAGGGCAAGCAAACAATTAAATAGAAATTCTCAGGAACTTGTAGTCTATATGCAAGCGTTCTCTCTCTCTCTCTCTCTCTCTCTCTCTCTCTCTCTCTGTCCCCCTCTCCCTCTCCCTCTCTCTCTCTGCAGTCAGCTGTGACACATTTTTAGCTTAAAAAATAGCACTAATTGAGACTGGGAGCCTGTGATAAAAAGCATTGTTTATCAAAGCTTTATTGTCACAAATTTTTAAGCACTGCATTACTATTTCAAATGGGTGTTCCATGATTTCAAGCAGGATAATACCTACACTTCTCAGAAACAGGTAAGTGTGACTGATATATATTATTATGGTTACTTATTATGGTTGCTTTCAGAGCCTGAAAAATATGGGTTGAGAACAGATTATGTGTGTGTGTGTGCATGTTTTCCTTCTCCTGGTAGTCAAAAGAATTGCAGGCGGCTAGTGAAGGAGATGGAATTTGAGTAACCTGGTATTTAAAATCTGAGCCACTGTCCAGGAAACTTCAAAGGCAGACGGTTGCAGTACCTCACATATGCACATGATCTTGTCACTTTCTGTCATGTGCTTCTTGTATGCAGACTCATGAAGTGCATACATAAAAGACTTGCTGAAAAGAGAAATGTGAAATGAGTCAAGTCGTTTGTTTTTTCTCCTGTAGCTTCTGTGGGTGGCAGGCCATTTGATACCAAGGGATTTTCTACACTGCAGTTTAGCACAGCGCAAACTTGCATAGCCTTGGTTTGGAAGTCTTACTCTGCCTTTATATATGGTCATCTGCTTTTACGAATGCTGCCCAGTTTTTAAGACTGATCCTTTCCAAAAACAGTGTTCCTAGGGTTTGTTGGTGTGGCTTTCTTTTCTCAAGCAATCAGAGAGGGGTTTTGCTTGTTGATACCTGTTTATCAATAAAGGTTGTATCCACAGGTGCAACCTTCTTTCCTTATGCATTTTATCAGCAAACAGCGTTCTATAATTGTCATTACAGCAACTTTGTTTGAAGGCTGAGAGAGTGTGGTTTCTGCAATGAACTTGTTGCAGGGAGGGGGGGTTGGAACCCAGATGTTTATGATCTTTCATCATTTAAACATTCTGTCAGCTGAATCATACTGGCTTGAAATATTTTTAAAAGAATCTGTAGAACAAACTGTCTCAAAATACCAAATTCTTGTAATTGCAGGCTTGTGGCAGTTTTATCAAGTAAAGAAACAAGAACAAAAACAAAGTAGTAATATGTAAGGTAGAAAACAGAAAAAGGTGACGGAAAAGAATCATAAAGACTGATCACTTTGGCCAATGCAGAGCTACTGTGACAACCAGTTATGAAGTCATCTCAGGATTTCTGTTTCTAAACATTTTCATATCTGTCGGGAATGTTTGATCCTCTTCAAAGTGCTGTTGAACCATGCAAAACACTTCTGGTGCTTATTTCCACAGTCTATACTTGTGGCTAGTCCTACTTGATGAAATCATTTGGAGCATCTGCTCAATAAGTTGCATTTTGTGTTTTTGCTACTTTGTGGTCTGGATTGCATATATTGGGTGTGTGAGTAGTCTTAAGTTTGGAGCAGGACACTGAACTAGATGCCCCTTTGTTTCCCTTTAGACTCTGCAGTTTGATTCTTTGGTTTCCTAGATGTTCTCAGTGTTGGTGCTGCAGGTCTACTAATGGTTAACTCAGTTACAATTCAGTGCTGTATCCAGAACTAAGAATGTGATTCATTTTGCACACTGGAGGCCCACAATCAGTTCCTCAATCAACCACGAATTAGCAAGTCACAGCCGCTATGTAATCTAATCCATAGGGGTTTTTTTGCTTATTTATTAAATTTGGGTTCTGCCTTTCCTCCAATTTTTTATTGTGTTTCATTAAATCAAAGGTTCTAACAGCAATAAAATGCAAACACAATAAAATAAAATAATGAAATACAGTAAAATGCAAATTCAAACATAAAGACAAGGCAGTTAAAACACATCTATAAAATGAATAAAACAGATAAATAAATAAAAATTAAAAAATTGTTCAGTAGCACCTTAGAGACCAACTAAGTTTGTTCTGGGTGTAAGCTTTCGTGTGCATGCACACTTCTAGTAGTAACTACTTAAGGAAATTCTAGCATGTATACCATGGCCATTAGAAGTTTGGTTTTGGTTGTTTTCTGCCAGCAGAAAATCATCAGAGTTCCCGAAAAGACTCACTCTCAGATGTGCTACAGTTATTGATGGGAGAGAAAGCATGAGTCTGCCCATAAAAATCTCATGGATTTTTTTTAACCTAGGTAAAGGTAAAGGGACCCCTGAGCATTAAGTCCAGTCGCAGACGACTCTGGGGTTTCAGCGCTCATCTCGCTTTAATGGCCAAGGGAGCCGACGTTTTTCCAGGTCATGTGGCCAGAGTTTTTCTGCAGAGTTTTTTCCGCAGAGTTTTTCCAGGTCATGTGGCCAGCATGACTAAGCTGCTTCTGGAGAACCAGAGCAGTGCATGGAAACGCAGTTTACCTTCCCACAGGAGTGGTACCTATTTATCTACTTGCACTTTGACGTGCTTTTGAACTGCTAGGTTGGCAGGAGCAGGGACCGAGCAATGGAAGCTCAACCCATCGTGGGGATTCAAACCGCCAACCTTCTGATCAGCAAGCCAGTTTAGTAGTTTAGACCACAGCGCCACCCGCGTCCCCTTTTTTAACCTAGGATGATATCAAAACCAACAACAAATCACAGAGCACATATGTGAACACAGAAGTGACCTGCGATTTGATGGGATCCCTTGTAAAAAACAATTATTATGGCAGATTAAATGTTTTTATCATGGCAGTGCTGGATTTTTATGGGGGCAGGACCCATAAAAACATGCAGTTTTAAGAGGGTAATCTATACTGCATCTGATTTGTCTATGCACATGCATTCTCTCTCTTGACTCCTGCAGTGCTCCATGGTCTCCCTAGTCCTCCAGCCTACTTCCCTTTTCCTGCCATCCTCCCTAATTTCTCTCCTACCCTCTCAGTCGCTCCACTGCTGAGGTGCCAGTCTGAATCTTAGAGAGCTTATATCAGAAGCAACAAAAAGCATCGCACTTCCAGGTTCCTCCTTTGGCTCTGTACTTCTCAGTTGCCCAGTTTTAATAAAGCGGAAAGATGGGGCATATGTCCAAATAGTATTTAGGTTGCTCCCCTACATAGGAGGTAATTTGGGACCCGGGAACAATTAGAGGCATAGGGCAAGAACCTCTTAGATTCTCAAACAAAGTTACCTCACAAGTTAGATACAAAGATGGCAGGAGGAGAATCAAGAATGACATCATGAACTCCATGAGGAGTAAGGGTGAAACAGTGGACCAAGAAGACAGAAATCCGCACTGGCCCTTCTACTCCACTCAACCCAGTATCAACCATGAACCAGCTTTTGCTTAGTTCAGTGGTGGCTACTTTGGTATCCCTGGATGTTACAACTTGTAGAACTTTAGGGACTGCAGATAATGGCAACAAGAGGCCATGGAACATAGTTTCCCAAGGGATCCAGGTAAAGGTATTGCATTGCAACTCCCATCAAGTCCTATTTAAGCACGCTCCTCAAGGGTTCCAAATCACCTACAAGTGAAGGCTTTCTCTCCAGACATTTACATTCTGTGTACACATGCCAAAGGGAAGGACTATTCAGTGCAGCACCCAAGTGTATTGTTAACCATGAGTAGAATGGCCAAATAGGGCCTAGGTGTTCCTCCTACTGAGCTTAATTTAAGAAGGTTATCTATATGCATTCTATGCGGCCAGATCCATTCAACAGCCTGCAACAGAGGTTGAATAGTATCAAGGCTTGGTGGTTAACACGGAAAGGAAGTATAACAAAGGCATCAACGACTGGAAGTTATTCCTGTGCTAAGAATTATTTCACGAAATGATCTTTACTGTATCTTGAAAGGACTGACTACTTTAGCAGCTATAAAACAGCACAGAAAGCAAATCAGTAGGTTTTGCCCCTTATCTACTTGGTAATTTTTAAAGTCTCAGTGCAAGGCAATGGGCAATGCTAATTTTTATGCATTAATAAAATTAGCTTGTGCCAATGATGAATGGTAGTTTTACCTCTGGGAGAAGGGCCAATATAAGTGAAGAATGAAAAAGGGGCTTTTAAAAAAAGCATAGCAGTAAAATGATGGTAATCTTGTAAAAGGCATTTTGATTAATAGGGTTGCACAGTATTTTCATGTCATTTGGAACAATGAACCTTTTCTAAGCCTTACAGCCTTGGTTCTAAAGCCTGCAAAATTTCATCTTTAAAAAATCTCAAATGGTGTAAAAGGAAAGTTTCTGACGCACAAAGATTCTGGATACAGTGGTACCTCTGGTTATGAACTTAATTCATTCTGGAGGTCCGTTCTTAAGCTGAAACCGTTCTTATCCTGAGACATGCTTTCGCTAATGGAGCCTCCCACTGCACGTGCGCCAGAGGTGCACAATTTCCATTCACATCCTGGGGCAAAGTTCGCAACCAGGAACAGCTACTTCCAGGTTAGCGGAGCTCATAACCTAAAGCATTCATAACCAGAAGCGTTCGTAACCAGAGGTACCACTGTATTCATTATTGTGGCTTGGTAAAAATAACTCCTGAATGGTGAACCTTAGCAGATATGGAAGAGAGACTACAACTCCATGGAGAAACACATACATTAGATTTGTCTTGGGTTCAGCTTTAGTCCCTGCAATCTTCAGTTATGGAAGCACAAATATCAGCCTCAGGGAGTGAATTCTCAGCTTTAGACTGTGGAAAGCCTAGAGATGATATGAAAGTTTCTGATTTAGTACATCCTGTTGTACTGGATCATTTTTTCTGTCTATACACACTATACAGAGTAGTAAAGATAGAAAAGGGGGGGAAACGCCTAGGTTTATATTGCTTGTAAAAAAGGCAACTCTTTAATGCCTCACGGCATGGGGAAGTGGCCAAGAAAAGCGGGTATTTAGATCTCTGATAATACTGATCAAAAGCATGTGTGCTACTGAGGAAGCCCTCCTGCTAAGTTCTTTGGAAATCATGTTCGTACTTTCAACCTGTGCCTTTGGGGAAAACAAATAAAAATAAAAAACAGCTTTATAAAGCTATGTTTGAGAGATTAATGTGAGATCTGAAGTAAGCTGAGAGGAGGTCTTATTGCCATCACCACCACTATATCATGTATAAAAATTTATATGTTTAAATGGTGGGTGAGGTGTTGGCAACAGCACATTGGTCAAGATTTCAGTTGACTGACTCCACAGATAAACTATCACCAGAAAACTTTGAATGTTTTGGTAATGGAGGTTATGGGAAAGGCCAGCCCCTATGCGATGCAAAGTGGGAAGGGAAAGAGCCATTTGTTATCTTGCTTATACCATTAGCCTTTGGGGCACAGAATGATTCTGGGAGGAGCTGTAGGCAAATGGAGTAATACTAGAGCACTCGCTGAATCAGGGCATTGACATCTCCTGGAGTGCATTTTAAAAATGCTTTAGACTACAGCAGTTTAAATGACATTAACATCACAATTCTATATATGTTTGCTCTGAAGTCACCCCCATTGTGTTTAATGTTCCTCACGCATAAATGGAATGTCTACCTGATGTAATAGAACTAAGCCGCTTCAGCAAGTGGCCCAGCAAGTACATTCAGGAAGAAAGTTCACAGCACCACAAGGCATACTCAGGTATGTGCCCTGGATAAGTCAGGGATAGGAGCTCCAAAGAACATGGCCACAATGCTCCCACCCCCCACAAGGGCACGACAGTGACCATCTTCTCTCACACTCATCCCTGGTAAATTTGGTGGTGCACACCATACTGAACCCTGGCCAATGCACTAACATTCATTGGATTCCATTCAAGGCTTAAGAATGTTCCAGAATTACTTAACATTGGGAAGCAGAAGCCATTAAGTGCATGAAAGTCTGGTAGTCTACATCTCATTGTTGTTGTTGTTGTTGTTGTTTGTTTAATTCCACCAGGTATTTGAACTCCAAATGGATGGCTTATTTTGGATGGAAACTTTTATAGGACATGCTGTGTTCATATTTGTTTGCTTGTCTATATTTGTTTGGATTATATTTTTGTTTATTGGTTTGTGCATTTCTTGACGGAAAAGAGGCTTATTTTTTATTTTAACTTAAATGAGAGGTTGAAGCATGTGGATTATATTTCCATTGAAATCAGAGGCTCTGCCAACAAGCTAATGGAATGCCCACAATTTTTGTCAAACCATCTTTTGTGTATCCTTCAATTATTTATGACTGGCACTACCACTAAACTTGTGGTGAATGGGCCCAGCCACAGAAGCATGAACTCCCTGTCCAGAAGGCTCCAAATCCTACTCTATGTCTGGAAATTATAGCTTGACTCTTAGCTTTACTTCCAAAAGAAAAAAGAGAAAGCATTTACATGGATCTGCTGATTGCAAGATTTTCAACTCCGGATTCCTTCACCCTGGATGTTTTGGAGTGGTTGATCAGTTACTTGAACCTTTATACCACATCTAGACATAACTCAATTTTTTTGGACCAAGTTATCAAATAACCTGGTTTTGATTGGTGCATGTTTTAATTCCAATACCTGTTTGCACCCATGGAAAATATGAGCTCAAGTCGCCTTCTTTACTTTTCTTTGCCATCTTTTTGGCCTGCCTGCCTGCCTAGTTTTATATATCTCATAAATTTCGTCTTCATCTGGGCCTGTAGGGGGTAAAACAGGCCAATGGAAAAGCCACAGACACTGACCATTATCCAGCCAGAATGACAAGCCCTGATACTGCTTTTGAGTTTTAGAACCAGATCAAACTGAAATTTATGTAACAGATATTTAACAAATAGGAAAGTTCATCTTTGGAGAGCAGTAAAAGTAATGTCTGAGGAATGCCCAGAAATTGCATGCAATATTTCTTCCCCACCCCCTTCTCACAGCCTATAACTATAATCTGGGTATACATTCCTGCTCAAACAACTGTACCATGACAAATTATCTTCTGACAAGAGAAGTGTTGATATGTTCGTAGTTTTGCCTGTGGGTGCTGATGGGGAAAAGAATGAAATACAGGAGCAGTCGAAGCTGAAACAATAGGTGAGATTGGGAAACATGCATGAGGGCCATGGCATTGTGCAAAACACAGAAATAATTGGGTTTAAAATAAATTTAAGATCCGAGCAAAAAGTGAGAAGCCGTCAGTGCCAACAGACATCTTTCTGCTTTAAAAAGAAAAGGGAAAAAGGCATGATTATTTCCACTCATTTCCACTCAGAGCTTCTCTCCTAAACCCATAACTGGCCACTGATGGTGAACAGATGGTGAACAGGCTGAAATGACACACAGCACCAATTTGGCAGGCCCGCTCCCTAAATGGAGTTCAGGTGACATAGGCTATTGCAGCAGCTGCTGCTTCAAAGCACTAGACTGAAAAGGAGCAATGGAGGAAAGCGTAACAGTTGACAGAAGTGGAATTAGGAGAAGGAAAGGAGTGGGCAGGAAATATTCAGTTGATATATAGGGCAGTGCTAATATTGCCACTCAGCAGCCATTTGTGGCTCTTATGGACTTTGAACTCAAAATTCTACCCTGAGTATTCTAAAATCAGCTTCTTTACATTTATATAGTTATAAAAAATATTTATATACAGTAATAATTATCATTATCATCGTCATTAATATAGCCTTAATGGATGCAAGGGTGACATTAGCATGTGCCTAGGGATAAATTGCACCCCCTACTTCTTGGTTGCTTCCCCCTCCCCAAACTTTTAAGATACCTATGGGATTCAAGCATATTCTAGAACTTTAGGTTTGCATAATTGAAGTAGGTTAAAGCACTCTGTTGTCCTAGCGCAGTGAATCCGCTCTATAAAGAAGGGGCTTTTGGTGGTTTGGTTTGGGGTGGGGTCGGTGACTGAGGTTTTATGTACAGTTCCTCTTGTCCTGCTGCTTTCCCCAGGTGAAAACTGCTTTTTTAGCGCTAAGTTCAAGTTCCCCTGAATTTCCAGAACAAGTGTGGAAGAGCCCTGACTAACAGGAAGACATATAAATACCCTGCAAGCAAATTAGGATGAATGTAGGATAAATGCTCATCATTGCATAACTGCCCCACAAGCAAATCAGTATGAATGCTCAATAGAGAGCTGGCATAGTTTGAGCTCTGTGTCAACTTTTGTGACTATCAAATCATGATGAGTGCTCAGTAAAGAGGCAATCTGGAGGCCCCCTAACTCTTGTCTATGAAGAAATGTGGCTTGGCTTTTTAGAGGGGAAAGGGACCCTATTTGCATTACCTTCCCCAGGGCATAAGCTGCCTTTCAAGGGTCTGCATCTTACCTGTATTCCCCACATATCCACAGTGAGAGTGATTAAGCAGCAATCAAAGTCAGCCCAATTAGCCACAGTGCATAAATTGCTCTCTGAATAGAGCTGCCTTATTTTTCCTCTAATGCAGCAACTTCAATTATTCTTGATTTTCCTTTAGAATTCTTTGCTGAAACACATGTGACACATCTGACCTACATTTTCCCAATAAATTTATTCTCCAAGATATCAGCTGTGCCTAATGTTTGATGGTCTGTAATTTAAAGCACTTCCTTGACATTACAACTGCTGGTGAAGCTCACCCGTGCCAGGTGTCAAGCACATGACTTCCTCCCCCCCCCCCCCGAATCCTGGGTTTAAGAATCCTATCTACTAGTTTTCTAGTTGTGTGTGTGTGTGTGTGTGTGTGTGTGTGTAAGCAAGCATTTTGATCAGATGATGATCATAAGGCAGAGCTAAATATTAGTATGTTCTTTACAAGACACTTGTCTACTTTGGTAGCAAAAAGTCCTACGTTGTTTATCATATTTCCTTGCTGGGTTTTCCAAGCTATCTCATTTTTGCATGCAATAAGCTAGCCCACTCTAAAATGAGCTTTTTAGCTCATTCACCTTGTCATGGGAGTCCTGAGACATCTGTTCTACAGTTTTATTCCTTATTACAACTAGCGTTCCCAATTTGTCATCCAAATGTGTCTATTTTCTACTCTGCTGGTTTAATAGCTACAAGAAAAATTCAAAATAGGAGTAAACTCACCCGAGACATCTACCAGTCGATTATTCCTTTAATCCACCACCCAATTAAGTGATCCTGCCTGCTGTTCTATAGCCAACATCAGCCTACTCCCACCGGTTAAATATCTGCCGACAATTTTTATCAAAAGGTCATTAAATGGTTGGAAGCATTCTGATGCAGTCTTTCATGATGTTCTCATTATTTTTCGAAGCCAGACTAAAATAACCTCCCCGGTTCTCCCAAACCAATGTACATGTCAGATTGAAACATAGTGAATGAAAGGCTTTGGAGAAGGTCTTTTAAAAGGCTGTATGGGTTTTAAGGCACCCTGTTTTTAGCTCCAAAATTGGAATTCATTAGGGTAATATTAGTCCTAGAGGAGGCTCATCATTATAGACAGGCGGGATGTTTCCTACTAGATAGAGACCCTCTGGGAGCCAGAACTTCATCTCCTTCTTGTCCTCTAGCATTATCATCTTGTCATCTTACCAAAGTATTCTGGTTTGAAATATAACACCAAGCCAAACCATGGCTAAGAATACATGAGCAAACATGCAAGGTTCTGGAGGAACGACTCTGCTACTACGCTGTGCTGAGCCATGTTTTGGCTTAGTGTGTTGTCTGAACGCAGGCTCATGGTTTAACCCACTCACCCAAGGTTTGTCCTGTGGTTTACAGCTCATTGTTTGTCTGGGAGAGCTAAACTTTGAGCTCAGGTTGAGATGACATGCTAAGCTTAGTGGCAGAACGAGTAGGAGCCAAGCGACTATGATCTCTTCTCTCAGAACCCACATATCGCTCATTCACCCTAAAAATGTATTTAGTAAACCAAGCTTTTAAGTTGTGCAAAGCAGCACCTTAAGAATATAAAGATGCCTTCATGGTCCTGCCTAACCCCTTCTCTTGCTCCGCCTACCATTAACTCTTCAGCTTCACTGTGCTTGGACCCACAAAACCTCATCCCCCTCTTAGTACCTGCCATTGAGCTGCAGCTTAGCAGCAAGAGTTAAATATGTGGGTCTGGAGCCTTAAGGATGCAAAAGAAAAGAAATAATTTTCCCATCAGAGAAGATAGCAGCCTGGCAGGGAAGTTTTCAAAGCCTCAAAGTTGCTGTTTTTAAATGTTGCCGTTCTAGCAGGCTCCCCCTTGCTTGCTCTCCCAATAATCAACTCCCCACCCCCTTAAAAAAACCCCAAACCATTTTAAAATACTTTATTGCAGGGGTTCCATGAAAGGTTTGTTTAAAGGCTCCATCCCCTGCAAAAAGTTTGAGAACCACTATTGTAGATGAATAGATGATGTAACCTCTTTTACAATTAGAATGAAAACATGAGAAATGATGTGCACATCAGACACTTATTATTCTTTTCATTGATTATTTATTTTTGTATTCTTCTCTTCTTCATACAAAGCCCAATGCACCTAACGTTAATAAAATACAGTATTAAAAACAAAGTTTTTCCTGTGTGAAAATCTCCCTTAATTTTTTTCTTTCTTTTTTTAAACTAGCACACCAGGGAGCATGGTACCAGCCCAGCCCACTCCCTGTGCTGCTGGTTTTCTGTTTTCAGGGAGGTTTGTTTTTGTGTTTTACACACAGTGAACCTTCACTGTTCTTCTTTTTCCTTTGATAAGCATAATATGCAAAGAATAATAAATGCCACAGAGATCTTGCCCATCATTCTTGATGATATCTTTTACTTTTTAATAAAATGTTTGTACAGAATTTTCACTTATACGCAGCTGCAGAATTTTGCATGAATGGAAACAAATAGGAAATGCCAGCCTTAGTGTTTAAGTAACTGCAATTACCATGCATTCTGCTTGTGTTAATATTGTGTGAGTGTGTTATAAAGCATTTGTCATAGCTAATGCATTCCTGTCAAATCAAGTAATATTAGGAGAGGGCTTTTATAATGAATATTAATATAGGAGACAGTCTAAGTGAAGTAAATTATAGAGGCATGTAAATGTAGTGTTAACTGCTACAGTAAAGTTAGTCTTCCAATGTAAATTAATTTGTTCCTATGATGTTAATAAAAAATTAGGCCACTCAGTATTCGTATGGAAGCTAGAAAACCCTGATAGGAGTTTTGAAGGAGTTTACTTGCATACCTCACTGTAAATTACAAGTTTTATTTTTCAAAAAAGTTCACAGTATGTGCACTCAAGTAATCAACTGTGCAATTAGTTTGCAGAGGCCTGAAATTCTCACTCACGCATCTGCAAGAAAGGTGTCACAGGGATTTCAAGCCAGATAGCACACACAGCTTAGGTGCAGCAAGAGAGATTTAAATGTTTAATTTGATCAAGCACACCTCTGATTCTGTTTATTTATGGTTGGCAGGCTAGAAACACATGGCACATGCTATGGGATGCAAGAAATTTTAGCAATGACACGGTGTAGTGTTGTAACACACCACATCCCAATCTCCACAGCAGTGCGATATTCCAGGGGGCTCCTTTGGAAATGAGGCACAGTGTAGACCATGATGTCTTTATGATATATGGCAGGGGTAGGCAACCTAAGGCTCGTGGGCCGGATGCGGCCCTTTTGCCTTCTCAATCCGGCCCGTGGACGGTCCAGGAATCAGTGTGTTTTTACATGAGTATCATGTGTCCTTTTATTTAAAATGCATCTCTAGGTTATTTGTGGGGCCTGCCTCGTGTTTTTACATGAGCAGAATGTGTGCTTTTATTTAAAATGCACCTCTGGGTTATTTGTGGGACATAGGAATTCTTTCATCCCCCCCCCCCAAAAAAAAATATAGTCCGGCCCCCCACATGGTCTGAGGGACGATGGACCAGCCCATGGCTGAAAAAGGATGCTGACCCCTGTTATATGGTTTATATACGCATATATGGTGGAAGGTTCTCACAGCATTATACTCCAAGAGAGTTTTTCTTCTCCCAGGGCCACATTCTTGGATGCCAGCAGAAATCAGCCATGGCCCTTTGTCCCAGCTTGCTGCTTACAGACTTGACACCCCACCTCCCAGCTCACATCAGGCAAGCTGCAATCCTAAAACACGACTCTGCTAATTAACTCTGAGCTGGAGGAGGGCCCCCACCCATCTGCTGCCTGATGCAGTCTCTGCTAATGGCACGTATCCCTGCCTTTGTTTGCTTAATGACTCAACCATGCTCAGCAGTTGAATTCCTGCTGCATCTGGGGCTTCTTAGGAGTTGGTTAAATTCTGTTTCCTGGTTCCAGGAATTTAGGGAAGTCTTGCGGCCCCCCAAACTTATAACACTACGTTGCTTGTAGTCATGGTGATCAAAGATAGCCAGAAGGGACCAAATTCATTTCCCATTTCAACAACTGCCATCCATGATGGGGGTTGTGATAAGATGGCGGCGCGTGTAGATGCAGCGGCTGGTTGCTCCTCAACTCAGAATTTGGCTTTTTTGTCCTGCCAAAATAGACTTGTTTATAGTCGGCAGGACATGTTATCTATTCGGCTAAGGAGTGAGTGCTGCACAAATTGTGAGTGTCTCCGCGTCTGCAAGGAAGATTTTTTGACTTCAAAGAACTGGGGAGTAAAGAGACACAGGAGAGACCGTAAACAGAAGAGAGGCTGCAGAGGAGGAAGGCGATTAAGGCAATTAAGGTTGAAGACACAACATTATAACTTACCGCTTCCCAGCATTTTCTATGCGAATGTGAGATCTTTGGTGAATAAGCTGGAGGAGTGGAAATTGTGGATAACAACGGAGAAAACTGTGAGTGAATGCTGTCTTCTGCTGCTTACAGAAACTTGGCTGACACCAATTATTCCTGACTCAGCCATAGAACTAACAGGCTATACAGTGTTCCGCCATGATAGAACAGAGGACTCTGGTAAAAGAAGGGGGGGAGGTTTGTGTGCATACGTGAATAACAGCTGGTGCACAAACTACGCTGTGATAGCCAGTCATTGCTCCCCAACTGTGGAATTTATGACGCTTAAATGCAGACCTATATATATCCCCCGAGAATTTACAGCAGTACTGATAACTATAGTATACATTGCACCTGATGCGAACACCAATGAGGCAATGGGTCTTCTGCATGATGCCATCAGCAGACAACAAGGCAAGTATCCCGAGGCTGCATTTCTTGTATGCGGGGATTTCAACCAGGCAGATTTGAAAGTGGTCCTACCTAAATTCTATCAACACATAAAGTGTGCAACCAGGGGAGAAAGGACTCTGGACAGGCTGTATACAAATGTCAAACAGGCCTATAAGGCCGAACCATTGGCACACCTAGGCCAATCTGATCATGTGTCCCTGCTCCTGACTCCTGAATATATTCCATTGAGGAAACGGACTCCGGCTATAAAGAGGGATATTACAATATGGCCAGCTGAAGCATCCCAACAACTACAAGACTGTTTTCATGACACCGATTGGGAGGTATTCGCCCAACAGGATGTAGAGACTCATACTGAGCAAGTGTTGGACTATATTAGGTTCTGCACTGAAAATGTAACACGGAGGCGCCGGATAAAGATCTACCCAAACAGAAAGCCCTGGATGACAAGGGAGGTTCAGGGGTTGCTAAAGGCAAGAAATACTGCTTTCAGAAGTGGAAATAAGTCGTTGTACAGCTTAGCTAGAGCGGATTTAAAGAGAGGTATCCGTGTAGCAAAGGAGGCGTATAGACAGCGGCTGGAGAATCATCTACAAAGTAACAACTCCAGGCAGGTGTGGCAAGGTGTACAAGAATTAACAGGGTATAAATCCAAGGATTCCCTGGCGGACGAGGGAGGGGCATCCCTCGCAGAGGATTTGAATGCCTTTTTTGCCCGTTTTGAAGTAACATCTGCAGCAACACCTGCTGAGGCTTTACCACCACCACCACCACTCCCTGTGAAGGCCTTGCCACCATCACCACCATCACCATCATCAGTACAAAGGAATGTAGTAGTCTCTGTGGAAAAAGAAGAGATGAGGAAGGTGTTGAAGGGAATCAACCCAAGGAAGGCCACAGGGCCAGATGGGGTAGCTGGAAGGGTATTGAGAGACTGTGCAGATCAACTAGCAGGAGTTTTCACTGGGATCTTAAATCGATCCCTAGCCCAGGCTATTGTTCCATCCTGCCTAAAGTCCTCTACTATCGTTCCAATAGCAAAAAAATCTAACCCGGAAGATCTGAATGACTTTCGTCCAGTAGCACTCACACCTATAATCATGAAGTGCTTTGAAAAGCTGGTACGAAATTATGTCATTGCCTGCCTACCAGAGGGACTGGACACATTCCAATTTGCTTATAAAACAAAAAGATCGACAGAGGACGCTGTGGCGATTGCCCTCCATGCCGTTCTTGCACATTTGGAGCAGCGGGGGGGTTATGCCAGACTGCTTTTTTTAGATTTCAGCTCGGCATTTAATACCATTCTACCACAACGTCTGATGTCTAAACTGGAAGATCTGGGGCTTCCGTTATCACTTTGTGCGTGGATATTGGACTTTTTGTCAGACCGCCCCCAGAGGGTTCGGTTGGGCCCTTATACCTCTAGTATGCTTAGGACTAACACAGGAACACCACAGGGATGAGTACTCAGTCCGCTCCTTTATATTCTCTACACGTACGATTGTGTTGCTGCTTACCCTAGTAATAGGGTTGTCAAATTTGCAGATGACACAACCGTGATTGGGCTCATCTCTGAAAGGGAGGGTGAAACGGACTATAGAGATGAGGTGGAGCGGCTGACAGAGTGGTGCAGAGCTAACAACTTGCTCATAAATACAAGGAAGACAAAGGAGCTTGTGGTGGACTTCAGGAGACAGAAGAGCAATGTCCAGCCACTTTTGCTTGATGGGGTCTGTGTGGAGAGGGTAACAACGTTCAGATTTTTGGGCATTGAATTACAAGAGGATCTGTCCTGGAGTGTCAACACAAGGGGGCTTGTGAAGAAGGCGCAGCAGAGACTGTACTTTTTGAGAATTCTAAGGAAAAACCATCTTCCGCAGAAACTGCTGCTTGCCTTCTATCACTGTGCCATTGAGAGTGTGCTCACTTATGGCTTATGTGTGTGGTACGGAAGCTGTACTACCCGGGACAGGTTGGGGTTGTGCAGAGTTGTTAAGGCAGCAGAGAGCATTGTTGGCTGCCCACTCTCCACCTTAGAGCAGATTTATGCCACAAGGTGCCATAGGAAGGCACTGGACATAGTAAAAGATCCATCGCATCCTGGTCACTGTCTCTTCGAGCTCCTGCCATCGGGACGGAGATACAGGACGATGAAGACAAGAACAAGCCGTCTTAAGAACAGCTTCTTCCCCAGAGCGATCTCTGCCCTGAATGGGAAGCCTGGACTTTGAAAGTCATCTAATCTTCCTTGCTGTTTTATACTGTATTGTTTTAATTAGTGTTTTTATAGTTGATTTGATTTTGTGTGGAGTGCCCTACCTGGGTGGATGGAGCAGCCAAGTAATTTCGTTGTCCCCGAGAGGGGGCAATGACAATAAAGATATTATTATTATTATTATTATTATTATTATTATTATTATTATGATAGGTTCACTGTGTTTCATGTAGAGATGCTTATTTCACACCATGCATCTTTTATCATTCTGAAGGTACGAAAGAAACTAGCAATGGGGGAATAGTGAATGGTTCAATCTGCATTTGGGCCTGGCAAGCTGAGCTATTTCCATCCCCATCACAAAATAGTTTACCGTATTTTTCCATGTATTAGACAAGGTTTTTTGACTCAAAAATCGTGTCAAAAAACTGGGGTCGTCCGATACACGGATAATGGCATGGGGAGGGGAGAAACGGTATGTGCATGCGCCGGCCACTTGGCGAGAGCACAATTTTCCCCAATGCCACTGTGAGCGGGAAACAATCTAGGGAGTGTTTCCTGCCCACAGCTGCGTGGGGGGAGAAGCTCAACAACTTGGGGCCATCTCCCCTCATTTTCTTAAAACTGAGTCCCCCAAAATAGGGGGGTCTTATACATGGGGGCGTCTTATAGACGGTAAAGTATGGTAATTTATTTCAATCCCAGTTGCAAGTAAACTCTGATCCTGGTGCACACCTGATCACATCACCATGGGACAAATCTCCATAAATGCTGGGTGGGAGGAAGGAATGGGGCTGGAGTGAGTGAGTGAGTGAGTGAGTGAGTGAGTGAGTGAGGTGTTTTTTCCCCAGTGTGAGCTGCAGAATCATTCATAGGTCACAATGTACACCATCGAATGAGCATTACAAGTCACTGAACTTTGTGCTCCAAGCCATCAAAAGTGTAAACATTTCATATCTGCACCAAGTTTGAGCCATTTGGCATGAACTGCCATTATAGTCACCATTTTTATTTTATTTACTTATTCAATTTGTCAGCCACTTTATCTTGCCCAGAGCAACCAAAAGCGATTTGCAACCCTACACAAAACAAATTCCACACAGATACATTAAAACCAAGAGGAAAGAGAAATGCGTTAAAAACATCCTACCCACTTCTAAAAGGTCGCAGTATTATCTTTTCATTACACCACAAGATGGTGGTGATCTGCAACAGTTAAACCTTCACATGTCATGTGGCACCATAAAAGCAACTGATCTATTGGAGCATTAGCATTAATGAGCTAGAATCCACGAAAAAGAGTGTGCAATAAAAATTAATCAGAGAATCAGAACTGTAGAATTTGAAGGTACCCAGAGGATCTAGTCCAACCCCTTGCAGTGCAGAAATCTCAGCTAGATCATACATGACAGGTGTCCATCCAATCTCTGCTTAAAAACCTCCAAGGAAGGAGGTCAGTATACCACCTTGCATGGGAGTCTGTTCTTTCTGATGTTAGCTGGAATCTCTTGTAAATTGAAGCCACTGGTTCGGGTCCTAGGCTCCAGAGTAGAAGAAAACAAGCTTGCTCTAACCTCCGTGTGACAGCTATTTAAAGATGGCTATCATATCTCCCAAGACCCTGATGTTGGGAAAGATGGAGGGCACAAGGAGAAGGGGACGACAGAGGACGAGGTGGTTGGACAGTGTTCTCGAAGCTACCAGCATGAGTTTGACCAAACTGCAGGAGGCTGTGGAAGACAGGAGTGCCTGGCATGCTCTGGTCCATGGGGTCATGAAGAGTCGGACACGACTAAACAACAACAACATCTCTCCCCTGACTCCTCTTTTCCAGGCTAAACATACCCAGCTCCTTCAAGCATTCCTCATAAGGCTTAGTTTCCAAACCCTTGATCATCTTAGTTCCCCTCCTCTGCACACGATCCAACTTGCCAACATCCTTCTTAAATTGTGGTGCCCAGAATTGGACACAGTATTCCAGCTGTGGCAGAATAGAGCAGGAATGATACTGCCCTTGATCGGGACACTATACTTTCATTTATTTTCATTTTCGGAAATTTCATTTGTTTTACTACTTACTTGTTAGAATTACATTCCTTTCATTACTCATTGGATATTCATTTATTCATTGTGCAAGCCCTATTCATTTCTTGTCTGTCACTGATTTCAGTAGGAGACACAATTGCTTTTCTGCTGCCTGCAACTTTGGTGTCCAACAGCCATCAAATTTCCAGGCATTTTGATACCTCTCCAGGGCAGCAGACTTTCCTGGTTTCAGAAAGATAGTACCAGGTGCAAATTTTGTAGGCACTAGGAAAACAGACTACTTAATATTTCAAGCTGGGATGCCAGAGAAGTTCACTCGAGCCAGGCTAGGGAACAAACTCCGTGGAAGGGCAGAAAAAGGCTACCTCAAAAGAGAAGCAAGCTTCTAAAAATCCCAAATTTATGGTAGCAAAGAGGTGGAATTGTCAAGAGGTATTTACTCCCAGTTTGTGTCAGGCTGATCTTCCATGCTGGTGGTCTTTTTGGGGATGTAGGTGGTGCAGCCAGTAAACAAGATTTGGTTCTCAGGACAGTGAAAGAGGTCGGGAATCCTTCCCCCTTGCTTCTGCAGCCATAGAGCAACTGACAGAGCAGAGTGCTTTTTGGCAGGTTGTAATTTTGCTACAATAACAGCCAGTGATTGAAGGCGCTCTGTTTCTATAGACACGGCCTGGCATGTTGGCTAGTATTTAGCCTCGGCTCTCACTCTCCAGAAGCCCAGCATTAAAATTAAAGGATTCTTTGTGTGTTTAGGTATTCAACCCACTTTTAGCCTGCTTGCATCTAAGCTGGGATAGGGTATCAGTGAGACGGCGCCGTGTGTCACTTTTCTTTTATATCTCAGCATTTGCATACTTGCATAGAAGCTGAGTGTTTATGTACTTACATAGAAGCATTTGCATTCTATAAATCAGGGATGGCGAACCTGTGCTACTCCTGATGCCGCTGGACCACAAGGCTAATGGCCAGAGGTGCACAAAGAACATCTGGAGGGCTGCAGGTTCACCATCCTTGCAGTGAACAAATAAATATAATACGTTGGTACTGCATACCCTTGAGTATTCCCAGAAAAACAACAACTGGTGTTGGGTATCTTTACCAATTGGGAGATGGTAGATAAGTAATAGGAGCCTAGAATTAGTTAGCAGTACAAAAGCTGGTCAGAACTCTCATTGTTGCATGTGCAAGTCACCAATTACTGGGTCTCAATTTGAACTCAAGCAGTCCCTGCGCCTAGTTAGTAGCTAATATTCTGTTTACGTGTGTGTGTGTGTGTGTGTGTGTGTGTGTGTGTGTGTGTAGTGGTAATTAGCTCCTTTTTACTTAAGTCAGTTGAACTCCCAAGCTAATCTAAAGTACTATGGTTCAAACCTATTTAATCCTGTTTTACAATGCCATTTTCCTTTACTTCTATCTTTAAACTATCTAAATAGTTCAGTGCTTGTTAGGAAAAATGGAAGTTTTAGGAACTTGGACACTCTTTCCCACCACTTTCCTACTTCATCTAAGAGGTGAATAGAAAATGTAGTATTGTCCCTATTTCCACCAATTTCCAGATTCTGTCCTTTGACAAACTAGGACATGGTGGCAAAAGAATATCAGTATACCGTATTTTTCGCTCTATAAGACGCACCAGACCATAAGACGTACCTAGTTTTTGGAGGAGGAAAACAAGAAAAAATAATATTCTGAATCTCAGAAGCCTGAACAGCAAGAGGGATCGCTGCACAGTGAAAGCAGCAATCCCTCTTGTTGTTCTGGCTTCTGGGATAGCTGCGCAGCCTGTATTCGCTCCATAAGACGCACACACATTTCCCCTTACTTTTTGGGATGGAAAAAGTGAGTCTTATAGAGCAAAAAATACGGTAATTTTCTTCTGAATGTGAATAGTGCAGTATGTGTTTGCTGTTTTTTGTTTCTTAAATATAGCTTTATTCATTTAATATATTACTATACCAAAGTGGCTAACGAAACATAAAGCTTTCTTTCCCACTGCATTTTCAAATCCTTTTCCTGGGTCAGCATGAGTAATCTGCCTCATTTTTGATTGCTTAAACAAGTGCCAACGTGCTAATCTGTTTTAGTGCGAGTCTGGCATTAAAACACAAAGAAATTCTGTCCAACCCAAGGGCAAAGCTCCCGCTCCCTGCAATCTTTATGGAGCAATAATTTTTTAGTAGCTGCAGCAAACTTCAAGCCCTATCTTTGTGCTTTAGCATCCTGGCTCCTCTACTGTTCTGCTCCTCCTTTTCTGCTTGTGTCAAAGGGCATTTAAAGTAACACAGCCATTCTTTCCATGAGCCACCTCCATGAGAAAACTAAAAGGGGGAGGGAATCAAGGATGAGCTATGTGAGTAATTGGCAAGAGCAGCATTTTGCATTTTTTTGCTTTCCCCAAATGCTTTGACAATTGCCCAAAAGCACTTGTCTGAGAATCATTAGTGCTGATTATTTTCCCCGTGTCTGAAATGAGGGCACTTAGGTTATAGTGGTGCAGTCGAGGGTGTACATTAATCACCAAATGCTATTCCAACACATCACCAACAATATCAGATGTGGCACAATTGGAAGAACCAGTATGTATAGTGGATGAGGGTTAAACTAGGACTGACGAAATCTGCATTCAAGTCTCTATTTGAACTGCCAGTTTTAGGCTATGTGGGCTGCTCTTCATTGTGCTAGTGTGTTGCTTATATACAGTGGTAGATGGGTCATTTTACTGATTTTGACTCATGTTATCTTCATGGTGTTCTGTGGGGTTTCGGGCTTATAAAATATAAATTTTGTGATTTTATATTCTGTGTTTATATGTTGTAATCCTCATGGCATCCTTCTAGTGGAGTTTAGTGGTGGTTTTAAAATCAGAAGCCTGTGTGTGTTTGTGCTAGCATGATTTTTAAACAATGCTAGCTGGTAATGTCTGTGTGTTTTAATTCTTTTCAATCTGATGCCATGATGAAATTTACATTTTGTGTTGTGGTTTTCCTAGCCCCACCCCTGTCGTTTATGATTCCTCTGTGGTGGTGTTTAGGGTTGTTTTTACCCTCAGATTTTATAAGTTTAGTGCCCACCGCAATTAGGATGTAGAGTTGTGTTCAAATGTTAATTGCCTCCTTAATTTTGCATATTTATTGAACGGTCTTTGTCCATAAAAGCAGAAGGGACCGCCTCAAGATTAGATTAAATAGACCATAATGCATCAAAAGCATAACATTGGATTAGTGGCTTCTCAGCACAGAATCATAGAATTGTAGAGTTGGAGGGGACACTAAGGAACATCTTGTTCAACCCCCTGCAATGCAGGAATACGCAGCTGTCCCATACAGGGATCGAACCTGCAACCTTGACATTGTGAGTCGAGGCCCAGCCCCCGCTTGGAGATAAAATAATACACATGGACACAAGTATTTAGGTTAATGGGCTAAGAAGGCCGCAACTTTATTGGTCACAGAATGTGAGTGGTATTGGCTTAGGCACTGGATTGGACAGACGATACAGTGGTACCTCTGGGTGCAAACGGGATCCGTTGCGGAGCCCCGTTCGCATCCTGAGTAGAACGTAACACGTGATTGCGCGGGTCGCGTTTCGCTGCTTCTGTTTATGTGCGTGATGTCATTTTGAGCATCTGCGCATGCATGAGCTGCAAAACCTGGAAGTAACGCATTCTGTTACTTCCAGGTCATCGCAGAGCGTTACCTGAAAATGCTCAACCTGAAGCTTATTTAACCCGAGATATAACTGTACCTGACTCCTGCCCGCTCTGCCGGGAGTCACAAAAGGGTTAACAAATCAGTAGGGGGTGCTTGTTGATGCAAATCAATTGGAAGCTTTCCCCTAGAGTCACCAGGGGTCATGCAATGGCCCTAGCCACCACCAGGGCATTGGATAGGAACCACAACTGCCGGATTCATTTAATGGAATACCCTTCAAGGGGAGGGGTAGGTGATGGCCACAACCTCCCCTCCGACACACAACGCGTTTTCCAATGCCTAGCCGCCAAACCTTACAAAGTTGTGATGATTTGCTGCGAGGTAGGCAAAAAACCAAGCGGCTAGTGCCAATCAGCCAAGTGGGGAAAAAATCCTACCACGCCCCTTGGACAACCAAGGCGACCAACCGAAGTCCATAGCAAGGTCAAGAAACGAAGGAAGAAACCTAAGGGAAGGTGGGCGGGTGATTCAAGGAAGCCAGGAACAAGAAGGGAGAGTCCGTGTGCCCATGGTTCTTCAAATTCAGCTGAGCAATGCCCCCCCCCCACAACTGTATAGGCTGGCTCGTGAGCGTGATGCGGGCACAGGATTCAGTGACGCAGGGGGCTGAGTTACACCCTCTGCAAGTGCAGGAAGCGGTTCCCGCTCACAACACCTCCCCTCCGTGAAGAGGAGAGGCCTTATCCGCACCATGCTCTAACCAACCGAGAAGTCCATTGCTGTGCTTTAGCAATGTGGCAGCAGCCTCTGAAGCCAATAGCCTTTTTCAGATGTTCATAAGAATGTTCCTGTGCTTAAAATGGGGAGGTTACACACACTCACGAACACAAGTCCTGCATCCAATGCCCCTCCCCTATCCTTTACGCATTCAGCATGAAGGTATAAAGGGGAATTCTAACAGCATTAAGTTGAACAGTTAGAATCCTCCAGCCATTGGGAATCCTGTGCCCTGAGAGGAGGATTCTGTGTTCAGCAAAATGTGGTTAGACCTTCCATTAAGACCTTCTTGTTCAATGCACAGAGGTCAGAAGAGGAGGAGGAAGAAGAGGAGCTGGTGCTTGTGGGTACATTGAAGAGAGGGACATCATGCATGTTCACCTGCCATCTACTCAGAGCCATCACACATTATTTGGAGTGCCTGATGAGACACATCCTGACCTCTTCAGGTGGAAAGTGGAAATATTCACAAGTTTATTTAGGCTTTTGTTGGACATCAGTGATGATAGATAATTAGAGCGTT
Organism: Podarcis liolepis; assembly: GCF_965112155.1. Taxonomy (NCBI): domain Eukaryota; kingdom Metazoa; phylum Chordata; class Lepidosauria; order Squamata; family Lacertidae; genus Podarcis; species Podarcis liolepis. The sequence continues at coordinate 40,454,954 of NC_139563.1, read as the reverse complement.
GTCAATGGTGAAATAAGTTTCAAACCTTGTAGGTCTGGCAAAGCAGAATAGTTTTTCTAAATTATGGCAGATTTGATATTAACTCCTTAAACTCCTTTGCTTCAACTGCCAACTCATTCAGTAAGTGTTGTAGTCATTTGAGCACTAAACCAGTTATGCTCTGTTTTCCAGTAGCTTCATTTTGTGATGCCTTTTAATTCAGTTGTGTCAGACTGAGGCTACTTCCTGTAATTCAATGATAAGCTCTAAACACCCATTCCTGATTATTCGCTTTGGGAACATTTACTCCCTAATTAATTGTTGTTTCATTGGGCATCACAGATCATAAATAGCCATGCACAAGAATGGCGGTTCTATGGTTGAAAGAAAGCAGGTTTGCAGTTCAACCTAAAAAATATCCCACCTATGTAGGGACAAAGATTGGCTGGTTGGTATATGAGTTGCTTTTCTGTTCAGAAACTGAACACACAAGGTGACTTACAGCAAAGTTTAAAGAACAAATTCAGAAAAAATAAGCTCAACAAGAGTAGTGCATACTAGAAATCCTAAACATGAAATACCAGCCTGTGTCAAAAAATAAAAAATAAAAATGGTTTTCAGCAATGCAGAGTGCAAGGGGCATTTCATTGTTTAAGGCCCTTCTCTACACTCTCACCAGTCTTATAACAACAAAAGAGAGACTGTGGAGCAAAGTCCATTCAAATAACATCAATTAGCAGGAAATATACCTCACAATAATGCCACGTTGACCCTGATCCCCTAATTCATTGGTTCTCAGGCATTTTTCTCTGGGTCACACTTTCAGAATAAAAAATTGCTCATGCCACACTAATTTTCTTTATTGATGAGAAATGCATTGGAAAACACAACTAGGATTGTCTTCAGTATCACTTGATGTTCTTGCCCTCGTTTATAATGACATCTACCCATATTTTGCTCTATCTATCTATATTGATACTATACTACAGTGGTGCCACGCAAGACGAAAATAATCCGTTCTGTGATTCTCTTCGTTTAGCGGTTTTTTCGTCTTGCGAAGCAAGCCCATCGACGGATTAGCGGATTAGCGCTATTAGCACTATTAGCGGCTTTTAACAGCTTTTAGCGGCTTATCTGCTAATTGGATCAGCTGATTAGCGGCTTAGAAAAAGGGGGGGGGAACCAGCAGGAACTCGCAAGACATTGTCGTCTTGCGAAGCAAGCCCATAGGAAATTCGTTTTGCGAAGCACCTCCAAAACGGAAAACTCTTTCGTCTAGCGAGTTTTCCGTCTTGCAAGGCATTCGTCTTGCGGGGCACCACTGTATACTGAATTGTTTAAAAGCTTATTTGTTGTCCTTGAATCTGCCCACCACACTTTCCGTCCTCTCTTGCCACACCAATGTGTCACACCACACCTTTTGATAACACTACCCTAACTTGTTTCCTTTCCTATTTACTTTTCATCCTTATTGTGTTCTGTTTCTGAAGTACCAGGGCAAAGCTGTTCCACCTCAACAGAAGTGGCCCCAGACAGTGGCCCTGGACAGAAACAAGCATGGGGATGTCTATTTTGTCATTGCAGTACAACCTTTTGCCACATTTCAAAGGGGAAAATGCTAGTGTTGGTTGTTCCAACATTGTGGGCACCCTATGTGAAATCTTGTTGATGGATCAAACACGCTTCTGCTATTAGCTACATATGCAGTCAACATAGCATTCAGGATGTGTTTGATATGGGGTATTCAAGTCAGTTATGGACGTGGGTGGCGCGGTGTGGGTTAAACCACAGAGCCTAGGGCTTGCCGATCAGAAGGTCAGTGGTTCAAATCCCCGCGATGGGGTGAGCTCCCGTTGCTCGGTCCCTGCTCCTGCCAACCTAGCAGTTCGAAAGCACGCCAGTGCAAGTAGATAAATAGGTAGCGCTCTGGCAGGAAGGTAAACGGCGTTTCCGTGCGCTTCTCTGGTTCACCAGAAGCGGCTTAGTTGACCCGGAAGCTGTATGCCAGCTTCCTCGGCCAATAAAGCGAGATGAGCGCCACAACCCCAGAGTTGGCCACAACTGGACCTAGTGGTCAGGGGTCCTTTTACCTTTAGCTTTATTCAAGTCAGTTACTGCTATGTCCAAAATTGTAAAGGAGGAACTTCATATAATCTGGATTCTCAGCTCCATGTATTTCCCACAAACAGTTTTATTCCCATAACAAAATAGTAATATATCAAGTGCCCAGTCTTTTCATTTCGTTGCTTCTTGGCTCGTCGTTTTATGCAGCCTTTACTCTCTCCTCTCAAGAGCTTGCATATCTATTCCTTTTCGCTCTCTTTTCGTAACTTACAGCACTGAATCTGGCTTCCAGATGCCTACTTCTGCTCACTGCTGGCAGCACTATCATATTTTAATGTGTGCACTTAATCAAAATAAACCAAACCAAGGGATTTTAAGACTTCAGAGTTATTTATTTTTATTAGTTAAAAATACAAATTAAAACCTATAGCCATCCACCCGTAAACCTATTAGAAAGCGGTGGCCAGATGGCAAATAAAAGTTAAACCTTTTCATAAATGGCCCCTTATTTTATTGATACTGCATATGTTGCTGATTTAGAGCAGTCGATTGCCTCACAGCAATCATACCATAAGACAGCACAATATTGTTTCTTGGGGTTTTCTGATAATGCTGTAGGGAGTGATTATTTGCTGCTAGAAGGGACTGAGTGGATGTGACATAATTTCATTGCACCACCAATTCTCTGCAGGTCTGTGAACTGTTGGACACTTTCCTGTAACAAGTATGTTCTTTTTCAGCCTAAAAGCTTGTGTGAAATGGCTCTTGCATTCGTCATTGCCATTTGTATTTAAATGTTTGTTTAATCAAGAGAGAGCACTAAAAATAGTCCCCGGCTGTTGGGATGAAGTTACTAAAATGAGCTCTGCTGAAACATTTCACAATAGTTGCTTAAATACCAAAATTTTCATTCTTCAGATGTAACAATTAAACCCATTAGCTTGCTGATGTCATTGCCACTAAATTTAAATCAAGGAACATTTTGCCCAGGCCTGTCTTCTTTGCAAGCTCCCTTCTCCCCCTCCCTTCGCTAAACCCTCTCAAGTATAAATTAAATCATTAGTAAGGATGGATGCGAGAGGGAGGCCACTTCTGTTCTATTATATTTCATTGAGTGGTTTAACTCATGGTAGTTAAGTGTACCAAGTGCTCTGCCCACAGTGCATATTAATCACGTTCCTCATGTTACATTTCAGGACTGTAGTGCTTAATTTTAGTGGCAGCTCAGCTCTATCTTACACTGAAATCTGCTTTAGTTAAAAGTTGGGGGCTTAAATTAACCATATTATGCATTAGTTGGGAAGCCTCTGCCTGCATCTGAGTGCACACCCGTCATCACCGAGTTCCCAGAAACAAATTCTGAACATCTGGGTTTCTGAGATAGGATTCACCTCTTCACTGAAACCCCATCTTTTCACACAGTAACCACATTGCGGTCATAACTCTGGTGTGGTAACAAATGGTGAACCTTCTCCAGATGCAAATATTTTTCCAGCTAACGCATTACAATATGATTGCTTTAGATCCCAGTTTCTAAAACTGATATAAGGTAGAGGTGACAACAGTCAAAATCAAGCAGTTCCATTTTACTCCAGCTGTTGGAGTGAATTATTCACATAAAACGAGACAACAGTTATATTGTGCTTTTCTTGTTACGATGGACAATTTTAGTACAATATATCAATCATCATAATCATCACCACCATTTCTGCTACCACTGAAATCCTTTCATGTGGTCCAATGGAGCTATCCCAAGTGGAGCAGGGCATATTCCAGTTGGGCCTCCCATGATTATGTAAAGTAGGGTTGGGGAACCCTTTGCAGCATCAGGACCACATTCCCTTGTGTCCACCTTCCAGTGGCAGGCAGTTTGAAAGGCAAAGGTAGGCAGGGCAACAGATGTGACTCTCATCTTTGTGGAGTAGGCCGCATTCCAGTCACACAAAAACCTGGACCTGGCTGAGGGAGCACCCTTTTTAACATCAAAATCCTGCCCAAATTCTATCTTCTTGATTGAGATGTTTATCTTCCCACCTCGCCATCTGAGGTTACATGGGTGATGACTAGAGAGATCCATATTTTGGTATGGTTCTGGCATCTGTTGAATTCCCTTCCCATGGAAGCTCCCTCTGTATCAAGCCTACTGTCCATTGCACACAAACTACTTCAGAACACTTTGGCACTGATTTTAGCATATTCCACTGGGTTTTAATTGTGTTTAGGTTGGGTGTTTTTTTTAAAAAAAAATGGTTGTCAGTTGTATGCTGTCACAAGAATTTATAGAAACTTTATAGCTAAACAAAAACAAATGGATAAGATATCACCACAAAGTGTGTGTGTGTGTAGTAAGTCTATTATGGTTATTTGTGCCTATAAATATAGCCCCATGTTAGGATAGAGAAAATAAATCCATGTTTAAAAATGGTCATTTAAACACTAATGTTGCCTTTCCATGGGTGCATTTCTGTTTTACCTTTATAAGAATGAGCAACCAAGAAAGAATTTCATGCATTTGTCACCCTATGGTGACACAGGGTGTAGTAAAATATTTATGCAAAATACAGATAATGTTGAACTCTGATGAAATCACTTGGTTTCATTCCTCATCGGTCACAGAAGACTTGGAAATTGAGGCATGAGATGTTCCTGCCTGTCACAGGTTGCCCTCTAACAAAAAAGGTGATAAAATAAGCACCAGCTATTTATAATTTGAATTCATAATAAGACCCTTGATGTTGCATTGATTATTGTGACCTGGCTAGATAAGGCACCTGAGACAGTACTGTGCAGCTCATTCTGGATGTGTGTTCAGTGCAGGTTAGAAGTGGGCCATCATGAACCTGCATCATGAATCCTAATCTTTAAAAGCATGGTGGATAGTCAGAAGTGTCTCTGGGGGCAGCTGGCTGCAAAGCTGGAAATAATAGATCAGTGCCCCAGAAACTGAGAAAGGAAAGTGAAAATCCAGGAAAGCCTGAGATTCTGAATTCTTGCTACCCAGATGGCTTTTGGCACTTGTTACAGAGACTCTCTGTGGAATTGCCTAAGGTGGTGAGAGAGCTCCTTCTATAGGCTATCACTGCAGGTTCTAAAACCAATGTGGTACCCTCCACAAGTTGTTTGATTCCCATCATCGCTGACTGTTAGTCATGCTGCCTGGGGATGATGGAAACTGTAGTCCAAAATATCTGGAGGACACCATGGTGGTAAATCTGTGTCTCTTCCTTCCCACTGAGGTCAATTTTCACTGTTGCAGGTCAGTTGGAAATCCTCAAGGACCCTAATGTAAAAGTACAGAAGAGGCACATAGCATAATCCTCCACAGAAGCTGGAAAGTTATGCAAGTTACAAACCAAAATTAGGAATGATGTGCCTGTGGCAACAGTCAGAGCAAATGCACTAAGTGTGGGGTAGGGGAGGTAGCCATGTAATAATGAAAACAAAGCTAAAGAGGCAGAATTACATGATTGAGAATTAGACTGATGTAGAGAAAGGTAATGTATAAGTTGGAGGAAAATTACTTTATTAAGGTTCTCTGTACTTGCTACACTGTTTGTACAGCTGCTTCTAATCTGGAACATGTATAATGTGGGTTTGTTGAAAGGACTTTAAGAAGGACGAAAAAGTTCCAAGAGCTGAATAGCAAAAAAAACAACAAAAAAAAAACATTTAATGTCTTTGAGCTATCTTATGGGCAAAGAGAGTGGGTGGGTTAAAAGGCTTCAGTTAATACATAGACACACCAAAATACTTAGGACAGTGAGGCTTTATGTGTATACTACTGGGCGATTTGAAGTACAGGAATGCTGCATTCCAGTTTCTAGAACACAGACCCTCCAATTGTCCCCATTTTCCACGGACAACAAAATACTGGTTTAAAAACAATATAGAATAAACACTTATGGCATAGGTGTTTTTTTAAAAAAACAAATTAATAAGGAAGTACTGTTAATTTAAGTGGGCCGCATCTCTGACTAAACACCCCTAGGACTAGGCTGCCCCTTTCATTATTTTAATGGGATAATTTAAGCACACATTTAATCAGGGATGCAGGTGGCACTGTGGTGTAAAGCACTGAGCCTTGGGCTTGTCGATCGGAAGGTCGGCAGTTTGAATCCCTGCGATGGCGTGAGCTTCCGTTGTTCAGTCCCAGCTCCTGCCCACCTAGCAGTTCGAAAGCAAGTCAAGTGCAAGTAGATAAATAGGTACCGCTCCAGCGGGAAGGTAAACGGCGTTTCTGTGCGCTGCTCTGGTTCACCAGAAAGCGGCTTAGTCATGCTGGCCACTTGACCCAGAAAAACTATCTGCGGACAAACGTTGGCTCCCTTGGCCAGTAAAACGAGATGAGCACCGCAACCCCAGAGTCGTTCGCAACTGGACTTAACTGTCAGGTGTCCTTTACCTTTACCCTTTTTAACTTTACCAAGGAAAACAATGGGATGTAAAAAGGCTTAGCTTTGAGCTTCACTGTCCTGTTTATTGTCCTAGATTCTTTAGTTGGGTGATTGGCAACCTACTCCACTTTTATTGAGACAACTGCCCTAAATGGAGAGGAGTGAAATCCCCTTTTAGAACTCTACAGTCAGGTCAAATGTGTGCAGAAACAAGCCCCTGAACAAAGCATGCATTTATATGCTGTGCTCTGCCTCTTGACCTGTGTGCTCCCTTTCAGAGAGGTTTTCAGGCCACATTTCTTTCGTGAAAGCATTTGAACAGTTTGGGCCTGATCCATCTTTAGTTGGCAGTTGGTTTCATAACATCCAGTTCTGGGTCCACATTTGTTTTTTGCTGCTGCTTTAGAGGCAGCGTGGTACTAAAAATAGATGCGGCATCCCACACAAACGACCCAAACTGCAGCTCCAAAACTACCCTGGCCTAATCGCTTGCCATCTTTGCATCAAAGCTCAAAAGCCTCCTGGAAGTTGTGTACTAGTCAGCTGTGAATTACTGAGCTGAGTATTGATGATTATTTCAGTTGGGCTGCCGTTTGGCAAAAGGTCAAATTAGGTTATTTGATTGACTTTTCCGTCAGTTTCAGATTTTTGAAACTACGCATGGGGTCATGTTCCATCTCCCTTCCAGATGACCTCATAAAGAGGAAGTCTCAGTATGAGAACTGTCTTAGAGGCTGGCTTTGAAAAGAGGAACTTGCAGCTGTGGCTCATTAGGAAGCTGAAGGGCAGAGCTGACATCTGGGATCCATTAAGGGCAAAATGGAAGACGGGAGCATCTTCTCCGCTTACAGCTTAAAACATTCACCACTTAACATGTACAGTTTGTTTAATAAAAGCCCTGCAATCCATTAACTCAGTTTTGTTAGCTATTGTTTCATGCTCCTTGAATAATGTGTGAATCAATGTGTCCTCATTAACGGATGTTTCTGTTTTGTCCTTTAATTGTTCTGCTTTGAAAGTAAAGCACGCACAGTACATGAATGTGCACTTGTCTGATGCTCAGGGGACCCGGTCATGATTGCTGAAAACGGATAAACTCCTCGTTGACGCCATTTAACCACATACAATCCTCACAGCCCAAGTTGGTAAAGGATGGATTTTGTTTCTTTCACTGCGTATTTATGGCTGAAGTGGTGATTATTTTCTGCTTTTAGCCCGTGTTCACACAACCAAGCAAGTACCCTGCCATCCCTTTAAATCAGTCTAGTGCCAAACTACTGTGCCAAGTTGTTTTTGTGCCGCAACCTGTCTCACACCATTGCACACCCTTTTATGGAATGGTTTGTTGGCAAATGTTGGAAATCCGAGAATCTGGAGGTTGAACAACTTCACATGAATTGCTCACCAGGCATAGTACTCTGTCACTGTTAATTGGCCTTGAGTAATTGTGAATGTACCATAATTTGCAGAGGGGTGGCAAAATCAGCAGAGAGTCTTAATGCATTTTGAAGACTAACAAATGTATTACGGCATAAGGTTTTGTGGACTGTAGGCTTCTTCAATAGATTCATGAAGCGTTATTGTGATTTACCGGTATATTGGAAAATGTTTTTGGGAGGGGGCAGAGAAGTGGAGTGGAATTATAAACAGTGCCAAGTCAGGGGAAAATGAAATACCGAAAAATACAGGTAGTGTAAGGTAAAGGTAAAGGGACCCCTGACCATTAAGTCAAGTTGTGGCCAACTCTGGGGTTGCGACGCTCATCTCGCTTTATTGGCCGAGGGAGCCGGCATACAGTTTCCAGGTCATGTGGCCAGCATGACTAAGCCGCTTCTGGCGAACTAGAGCAGTGCACGGAAACACCTTTTACCTTTCCACTGGAGTGGTCCCTATTTATCTACTTGCACTTTGACGTGCTTTCGAACTGCTAGGTTGGCAGGAGCAGGGACCGAGCAATGGGAGCTCACCCCATCACGGGGATTCAAACCGCCGACCTTCTGATCAGCAAGTCCTAGGCTCTGTGGTTTAACCCACAGTGCCACCTGCATCCCTTACAGGTAGTGACATTTGTGTAATTAACAGAAGTAATTCATGAAATTACTTTGGATGACTACGCTGAGGCCAGATAGTGCTGCCGGCTTTTATGCGTTGCCGCCCATGAGGGCAGGTGTGCAGCCAATGCCCTCCCAGACTGCAAGGCACATCCACTAGGGAGGCCACCAATTGGCCCATTTAAGATGCTACATCAGGCAGGAACTTGAGCCAGATGTTCAGGCAGCAGGGGAATTTCCCTAACGGCCGCCCGGACTGACCAGGGATAGCGACCGAGCACGAGACGCTTCAACAGGTGCCAATTAATGTATACAATGTGCTAAAAAGCCTTTGGCTTTGTTCAGTCCACAAGTGAGAGCACTGAATCTCTTGATCTATTGCAGTGGTGTCGCAGTCTCCCTTTGAAGTTACTTACAGTGTTCTCGGATTTTGAAATGTTCTGTCAATGGCTTTTGAACATTGCAGCCTAAATACATTTATGTACCACTTTTCTTAATAAAATTCAAATTGACTTCTGTAGAAATGCAGTTTTACACTATAAATAATGAAGAAGAATCTGAAAATAATATACCAACTAGGAATGAGAAGTGCTCTCAAATTTTTGGTGAATGGTGTTGGGTATATGGAGACATCACAAGGGAGATTGTTTTGTGGATCAAGGAGATAATTCTGCAACTGATAGAGCTCAAAAACCCTGTTCATACTTTGCTTATGTTGAATCATGCACCAGTATATTGTATAATAACAGATGTGAGTCATAACACTGGCTTTCCTTTGTATTGCCAACCCCAATACAGTTGAACAAAATATATTATTTGAAAGCAATTTGCTATATAAATGAAATATTTCAATTGCTCTGAAGAAAAGAGAAACATGGAAACTCTGATTTCTCAAGTACTACTGGTTAGTGTGATTTAACAGCTAACCCTGGGAAGTGTAGTTTGTTAAGGGAGCTGAATGTTGTTAGGATAATCCTAGTCTCGTCACAGAGCTACAATTCTCAGAGGGATTAATTGTTAAGCCACTCTGAAAACTGTAGCTTTGTGAGGGGGAAAAGGGTCACCTAGCAACTGTCAGCACCCTTAACAGCACCTTCCCCAGGGTTCTTTGGGGGAAGCCATGCCTGTTTAAAGTGGTATGGTACAACTTTAAAAGTATAGTGTTGCTGGGGACAAAATGTGGGTTGTGACTTAACACACATCCTAACCATAGATTCTGCTTGATCATTTTTATGCTCTTTCTTTTTCTTTTCTTTTTTTTTGGGGGGGGGTCTCCCTCCACGGCTTTAACCAGTAACTATACTTATTATTTCAAAACATGAACAGTTTATTAAAGGGTTTATTTTTTATGAACTCTATTTAAACTCTTCATAGTATTTATGTCCTTGCCTTTCCAGCCGTTCAGAATATTTCTTAAATGAATACAGGTTGGTCTTCTCTTGGGAGATAGGAATATTAAGGTTGGGCAGATAAAACACCAGCAATAATCTTGAGAACACTGGAGCACCTCTTATATTATTAAAAGTGCAAACACAGAGTTTAAGAGACAATTCTGACATTGCTCTGAATGTGGTGTGGAGCCTTGTGCCTAGTTTCGCTGGAATTGCATGACGCATCAGCCTTCCATGAATATTGCATGTGTTTGTGTTTTTCTCATAAATTTAATAGGTTTTCATAACAGTTTGTCAGGAAATTGTTGTGGTTGACTGCACTTATTATTTTGGATGAGAATCCTTGGTGCAGTGTTGATATACTGTATACATATAGCAAAGGGAGGACTATTAATTTGCTTTCATTGAATCATTGTAAGTGTTCACTTCTCTCTCTCTCTCTCTCTCTCTCTCTCTCTCTCTCTCTCTGTGTGTGTGTGTGTGTGTGTGTGTGTGTGTGAGAGAGAGAGAGAGAGAGAGAGAGAGAGCGCACACTTAGAATGGTAATTTTTAGTTGGTAAATTAAAAATGAAATACAGTATCCTTTGCTCAGAAATCAGTAGCTTATGGAACTCAAAGACATCAACATACTTTTCGAATTCATTTTGCTCTGTACTGCATGGCAAACAAGACTATTGCTACTAAAGGTTGTACTATGTGCAAAGTTCCGGCTACACCACTGTCCCAGCAGTACCTTTGTCAAAGCAACATTAACAGAACATGGGTGGAATGCGAGTTTGACCCATAGGCTAAATGAAGTGAAAACTGTGTGAGTTTGATAGGTGATTTAACAGCAGCTGCTGATACTAGTTACATAAGCCATTCTAAATAAAAAGTATTGGTTATGAAGTGACAGCCTGCAAGATACTGGAACTGTCATATAAAAAAGAAGGAAGGGAATTTCAAAGAACAATTGGCTATACATTCAGCATCAGAAAGCAGAAACCCAACAAACTCAAGATTCGTGAACTATGAATGTCCTCACATAGCAAGTCATTTCGGCAAATTAAAAACCTTAATGTATGTTCAAAAATAAGGACACAATTCAGCCAAAGTTAGGCAATTTAAATGGGGAGAGGTTTAAGTAAAATAATAATAATAATAATAATAATAATAATAATAATAATAATAATAATAATTTATTATTTATACATCTTGAACTTTCACATTGACATCCATTGAAACTGAAATGACAGTGCTCAAGTTGAGTAGACAATGCCATAGGAGTATTAGATTTGAAATTTAAAATGTAAACATTTCAATTATGCAGTCTTTAATTGAGGTTTTTTTAAATAAAGAAAAATCATTTTTATATATCTGATTTTTGTTAATGTCAACATAATCTCTTGCAATTGCATTTTTAAATCTTGTGTCATTGAGTATTCTGTAATATCCAGTAGCAGCTCTTTCGCTTGTTATCCTTAATGGAACATATTCTCAAGCTTCTTGCCCCCAAACTAATGAATAAAGTTTGTGAGGTACTTCTGGAACAAAAAAATACACAAGTTTCTGCAGCGTAGATGTACTGTTTCTCATTAGAGTTGTGTGTGCAGAGGAAATAAACATGCTAAATAGTACTTGCAACTTAATACTTTTTGCATTACAAACCACACTTTACCCAGGGTGTATATATGGTTGCTCTCATGGTTTCATATCTGTCCTTTAAATTCTGCTCTTCGACCTGCTTTTGAAATAGCAGCCCGAGCCTCAGACCTACAGTATGGGAACTGATGCCAAATATGGATGTCTTCCAGTCCATTCATATAACAGGGGGGGGGGGGATCTATGGTTTCTTGAGAGAGCCATTGATCAGTTAGTGTAACTTTGATTAAACTTCAAACATGACGCTGCCATCTCTGAAATTCACATGCCAAACAACTTATATCAGTGCCTTTGCTTCTGCAAAATGAGTTCTAAAGGTTTGGAAAACAAATATAATCAACCACTGTGAAACCGTAGTGGGGGGCCAGACTATATTTTTTGGGCGGGAAATGAAAAATTCCTATGCCCCACAAATAACCCAGAGATGCATTTTGAATAAAAGCACACATTCTACTCATATAAAAACACCAGGCAGGCCCCACAAGTAACCCAGAGATGCATTTAAATAAAAGGACACATTATACTCATGTAAAAACACGCTGATTCCCAGACTGTCCGGGGGCCAGATTTAGAAGGCGATTGGGTCAGATCCACCCCCTGGGCCTTAGTTTGCCAACCCATGACGTAAGGGCTGACAAATTTATAAGAAGCTCTTTGCTTAGGAACTACTTTTTAAAAAGTCCTTCCAGAAATCATAACCCCTTCTGGAACAGATGAAGAAAATATTTCTCAAGACAGGAAGGGAAGCTGTTTTAGCATTTCTGCCACTGGTGTGCTTTAAGTATTGTACTCTATGCCATAGATAGATATATCTGAAGGTTGTTTAGGTCAGCTTGTTTAGCAAATGTAAAGTGATCCATCATAAAATAATACAAAAGAAATGGGCTAAACATATGCTACTAGGGTAATCGTAAACATTTGTGTTCAGTTAAATTCAAGGAGTAACTAGCAGGCTAATTGTTATCAGTCTACTCTGTTTTCTTAACGATGTGTTGACTGCAAGAGGAATGGAAATTATTAAGGGAGCACAAAAGGGGTCATAGATTGTATTGCTTTAAAAAGTAAATGGAGCAAGGCACTGTCAATGTTTTCACTGACTTCATCTGATATAGTATCCACAACATGCCGCTTTTAAACAAACCTGGGACGTGCAGCACCAATTTTCTATTTTGAAACTTTCCAGCTACAAAAAAAACTGTCCAGGTATAACCAGTGCAATGGTTTGCTGTTGAAACTTTGGTCCGATTGACTGTAGCAGAAATAGGTAGATCACTTAGCAGAAATAGGTGGAACTCAGCAGTGCCTCTGGTCCAGCAGGTGTGTGATCTCCACGCCCCCCACCAAATATTTTATTGGCACCCCTGACCTGGGCAAAATAGTGGTATGAGTTCGGTTTTGATCTTTTAAGGGCGAAGCTCTTGACAAAGTATTTTAATGTCCACAAGAGCAAAACTCAAAGCAGAAGATGAGTAAATGGGAACTAGTATTTGAGTCTCAGAGCTGAAGAACTATTAATCAGCCACCAAGCAATAAGAATGGGGGAAATGGCAGGATTTAGTGGCTGGCAGCTTAGTTTCAGTTAGGACTCTTTACATCCAATACCCCTCAGAGACACTTTTTGTTATGACTTATGATCAAACATTACAGCCTTCTTTTAGTGCATAATGAATAGCCAGCTTGACAGCCTGGTCACAACACTTTAAGTGTGCCTACAGCAAGGGAGTTGAATCTTTCCCTTTGAAAGTGTTAAAAAGGCACCTTTCTTGAAATTAAATTCCATCAATCACTTTTCATTTTTCTGATAAAAACCAACTTCGGACTATCTGACTTGTAGCAGCAGAAACAAACATGAAACCCAGCTTCTCTCCCTGAAAATCTTGCAATGGTCAGCTATTCCATTAAATTTATGGTCCGAGACTACGTCTTAGAATAATAAGATACTAATTCCTGCAATTCATCTGAATGCAGGTACTCGGTTACTCTGGTTGCCTTGCTTCTGTTTGGATGTTCTTGCTATGGCATCTCATCAGTCTTCATAAATCAACACAGGAAAATGATATAACTTCCCTTTTAATCAGTGTATGACATAAAACGGTCACTCAAGTGCTATAGGCAGGTTTTTGTAACACTTGCCCATTTGTAACTGCCTGTCCATAAGACAGGGCTCTAAAACAACAACACACTAATGATTTTGATTGATGGGGACTGCAATCTTATGCGCAGTTGCCCATTGAACATAGTGTGAGTTATTTCCAGCTAAATATGTGTACGATTTCACTGTGAATTAGAAAAGCTCACACTTTAAAATGGTCAATGTCTGTTCTGAAAATCAAGCTTATTGTATGTGTTTCCAACAGAACACCCAGAGGAAAAAGCAACAAAGTAGGTTTTCACTTGTGTTGTGAGAATTGTGAGGGGTGAGGTACAAAGAAAGAAAACGAGTGGAAAGTGAGACTGAAAAGTGGTTTAACATTGAGTTGAATGCAATGGTACCCCCGCCTCTTGTTGCTTGCAAGAAAGGATGTGCATCCTAGAAATCTATGACAGTAACACTAATGTATGATTAAAAACACCATTTGGAGTTTATGTTCCTACTCTTAAAACCAACATTTTACATGGTTAATCTTGCACTGCAGCCTCCCAAATAACAATACAGTACTGCTATCGAATCTCAACCCAGCACTTAACCTTGTGTTTAACCTTGAAGCCAGAGTCCAAATCGAAAATGTGTTTCTTTAACAGCGCAGCTGCGACGAAAATGAGTATGATCCTCTCTGCTCTTGATTGTAAGCTCTACTTTTAACGTTCAAATCATTGTCCTTTGTCCTGATTTTTAAAATTGATTTCCCCCCTCTTCCTCAGCACACAAGTCTCATTAATTAAATGGCAAGAGCAGCAGCTTGCGCCAGCAACACTTTCCCCTAAAGCTCCTTGAGCAGAGAGAGCCTTTCATTCATAGTTTCTGAAAGCAGTTTCTATTTCTGCCTCACTGAGGAGAAATCTATATTATAGGCTTGAAAGGACAGCTTCCAAATCTAGTCAAAACCAAGGTTACTTAAAATAGATCCAGAATAAATTGGTTCTCCTCCCCTCTCCTCACTCGTTTGCAGTCATCTTCCTTTAAATGACGCTTATCGGAAAAGTTCCCCAAATTCATAAAATTGCCTCATCCTTCCTCACCTTGCTTCCCCCCCCCCCAGCTCTTCACCTCCAACTGTTGCTCCTGCCAGTTTCATTCAATTAACTTCAGCACGGATGTATGCATCCCATTCCTGCAGTTAATTTCTTTCAGGATTGATGAACTGTGCATCGAACTGGAGGGACTCATGGCTGAGACAGAATACAGATTCCATTACAAATCTGTGTACTACTAATTAATAAAAACAAGTCACTTCAAGACATAGTCAAATCAGGTTTCGCTGGAGAGCACAAGGTGCTGAAATTCCTGGCCTGGATAGATTTCTCTCTCCCTCCCTGCATGTTCTATTATGCTCCTAGGTGTTCCTTTCTCCTTGCTTTCCTCCAACACAGCGATAGACTATATGGGCTAAAATAAGGAGGTCTGTCCTATTTCTTTTTGCAACAAGAGCTGTTTCATGTTATACTTTTAGTGTTAATTTCCTGCATTTCTAGGATTCACCTCCTTTCCTGCATGCAGCATGGGGGGGGGGGATGCTAATGGCATTCCCACGCAGCCCACATTATCTTCTCACTCATGCCATGGGTTGCATCCTGAGTTGCCTTTTCACAAACCGAAGGACTTCTGCCACCCACCAAAATGGATAGCAACTGGAAGAAAGGTAGAGGATGAAGGATAGCTCAGCATGAGACTCTTAATCTCAGGGCTGTGGGTTCAAGCCCCATGTAGAGTGAAAGATTCCTGCACTGCCGAGGTTTGAACTAGATGATCCACCTGGTTCCTTCCAACTATAGTTCTGTGGTTCTGTGTGTTTCACCAGTGTCCCCTGCAGTCCTTTATGTGAACGCCCACTTTGTTTGAGAGGACCCCCCTCCAACCTTCGAGAGCAGATTTTCAGGAGCAAGGGCGCAGCAGGCGGAAAGAGAAATAGGTAGAAATAGCCTCTCTCACCTTCCACCAGCAGGTCTGTCTCATGGTCTCATGAGCAGTGTTCCACTCTCAGGAGCTCCAGATCCAAACTGATATTGGTATGCATTGAGTATCACTGGGGGTGTCTTCAATTTGTAGTTAAAATACTACAAACTTCATGTTTGTGATTACGAGTTTGTTTAAACTTTTATTAGGTTGTAGAAAGTGTTGTTGCATTACATCTGCATTCTTCATAAGTGGAAAATTCTGGCAAATTCAGTTCATGAATTCGTATTATTCTACGCACTGTGGGTTTGCACAGCAATCTGTTCATGTAACAATCAGTGTTACATGCACTTCGTGAGTCACGGTTTATAGAGAGCTTTGTATATCATAATTCTGAATTGATACTAGAATGCTGTTAAGAAAACCCTGCAGAATTTGGACTGCCAGTGTAATATGTATTGTAAAAGCTCCCTTCCTCCTTTGTAGGACAAGACACTGTGCTCTTCACAATATTCAGAATTTGAATACTGTTGTGGGTTTGTAGGTTCCAGAATTTAATTAAGGCTTGGGGTGTCAGAAGCTAATTAAGATAGGCTAGTCTCCTGTGTAGGTGATAGCTAGAACCATGTGTGTTCTTGAGCTGTGTGTTAACCACTTTTAATCCTCAGGAATCTGTATGTGTGAAAAGGTAATTGCATTAGGCAGACTTCCTAAACTGTATTAGACATGCCTAAATCATAGGAAATCAACACATGTTAAGAGCCAATTATGTCAGATTTCCTTTTGAGGTGTTAGCCTGGGGATGAGCCTTTTAGGCAACACAAAGAATCAAAGGTGAATCTCATTTGCAAATGAGTGGACTTCCTCCCTCCCTCCCTCAGCTGAGAGTTTTGTTTAAAAGAAAATGCCAGTTTCGGGGCGAGCTTTTGGAATTGCAGTTATGAAGCAGCAGGCTGGGGAGAGAGAGAGTCAGAGAGCAATATGTTGGGGCACCTATGGGAAAAGCCAGAGCCTCTTGGAGTATGCATCCTGTGCACTCCTCCATTGTAGGCTCAGGTTGTAAAGGTAAAGGTAAAGGGACCCCTGACCATTAGATCCAGTCATGACCGACTCTGGGGTTGCAGCGCTCATCTCGCTTTATTGGCCGAGGGAGCCGGCGTGCAGCTTCCGGGTCATGTGGCCAGCATGACTAAGCTGCTTCTGGCGAACCAGAGCAGCACACGGAAACGCCGTTTACCTTCCCACCGGAGTGGTACCTATTTATCTACTTGCACTTTGACGTGCTTGCGAACTGTTAGGTTCGCAGGAGCTGGGACCAAGCAACGGGAGCTCACCCCGTTGCGGGGATTCGAACCACCGAGGAAGTCCTAGGCTCTGTGGTTTAACCCACAGCGCCACTCGTGTCCCGGCTCAGGTTGTAGGTATGCACAAATAAAGCACAGATCACAATGGCACCATAGCTTCTGCTGTGGCTCATTTCCCCCAAAAGGAAACACAGACCCTGGGTAAGTGCCTAGAACCCCTGGGATCTCGCACAGTTGTGGAGATAGGGGTGGCGTGTAACAATATTCTTGAAAAGTACAGACAAGTGGGTAATATTGCAATGTTTATATCTAATGATTCCAGGTGTTTCCTCTATAAAAAGCAGGGTTTTTTTCTGTTTCTGCAAGGTAATACATTTGATGTAGTACATTTGAACTAGGAAAGTAATGGAAAAATCCTACGTTGGGTTGGGGGGGGGCAGCGGAGTGGAGCAGCAGATCTACCTTCACATCCCATGCTCTGATGAGCAGGGTTTCCACCTGTGAAAAAACTGCAAGCAGTAGCTTTCTGCCCACCTGGGCACAGCTAGGTCCTTCACCATAGGGGAAGCCCAAAACCATTAGCAGCACTCCTCTTTGCCAGTGGGAGGGGGCAGCAGGAAGGAACCATTCTACCTTCCTCCAGCCACCAGCTTTATGTCTGTGTGTTAGGATTGTTGCTTAAATAATAAAAAATCTTTTTTCCTACAAAAAATAAAAGTAGCTTTCCCTTTACTTCTGTATTGCCAGAAATTGTATAACTCTATTGACTCAATGACTCATCCTTAACTTTCCAGTCCTGGCAGAACTGAAGGCTCCCAAGGTTGCTCAGAAGCATCCATTGCTCTCAGAAGCTCCAACAGATTTTTATTTGTTCATCAGTTAACTTTCTATCCTCACAAAGAAAACCAGGGCAGAAAAATAAAATAAAGAAACATTTAAAAACATGTTAAAAGTAAAAAATAAATCACCAGCCCACTCCTCATAGCATTCTAACTGAAGTTTAATTTTATAGCTTTAACTGGTTTTTTGCCTTTTTGTATTGTATCCTTGTAAGTTATTTAGAGACGATTGTGGTTAAGTGGCATATAAATTGTTTGAATTAAAATTAAAACATCTAATTACTACAAGGTTGCCAGGAATAGTATCTTTCAGCCATCAAATCCCCAGGTAAATGGGAATGTTTTTAAAATTCCTCCCTAAATGTAATTTAGGCGATGGCTGCACCTCTTCAGGGAGGACATTCCACAAATGGGGAACCAACACTGAGAAGGCCCTATCACTGGTCAGAGCCAACCAGACTGAGCCAAGAGGAATGAAAAACTCATAGAGCTGCCCATGACAACATATGTCTTAAGACTGAAGCATTTGCTACTGCAAGGAATCAGATCTCACCTATTCTCACAGACAAAGTTTAGTGATGGGGAGCTTCCAGGCAAATCAGGTACAGTCTATCCCTTATGAACTGGCCTTGTTTGGCCCTTATGAGCTTCAAGTGCTTGAACCTGGCTCCTAGGGGATAGCTCTGGAATTCCATCAGTTTGAACACTGCAGTTAAACAATCCCTAGCATTAACACATATACAATATGTGCGTTATGTAAGCCTCTCCTCTTTGTTTTTGTTATGCCCTGATTAGAGGAGCTTTGGTCCACCTTTCCAAATTAAATGGGCAATGACTTAAATGTTCATTGTAACACTGCACAGCATCTTCTGGGGTTTTTTCCAGAGCAGAACTAATTTATATAAGGCAAGATTCTAATTGAAAAAAAAACACCACATAGAGGATTTATGTTCATAGCACAACGAAAATTCAGAAAGGTATATTTGGGACACAAAATTAATCCTATGTGCTTAGCTCCTTTAAATAATGTTCCTCCTTTAGTAGGTGTCTTGCACTTTAATGGGGGGAATCAGATACTATTTATGTACATTCTGGTACTGTTTTAGTATGAAAATAAACTTTTGGATTTATGTTTGCCACTTCATCCAAGGTTTACTCCTTTATAGACTTCCTAAGAGCTCTGTTTGTATTAGGATTAAGATCAGAAAGAGAACTGTTGTGAATTCTAATCATCCCTCTTTATTGGATGCTGACATCCTGCTCCATGCGATATTAGTGGTCCTGGCAGTGTCAAAGCAGAGTGGCGACACTTGCAAGAATGAACAATTACTGCAGGTCATTAGTATGAAAATAGCATGATGCAGCTTGCCCACATCACCAAAATAATTCATTTCACGTGTGTACTGAGTGCATTTCCAACTTCCTTCCAGATCTCTGAGTCACTGCATTATGTCTTCAAGGGCTGGGATGACACACTATATCTATAGCAAGAAATGCTGCCGCAGTTCTTCAGATCCTCAGAGTGAAACTGACTCAGGATTTGAGTACCATTTGGTTTTCAGTGCTGCCCCCCTGCATTCAGGGCAGGATATGTATTAAGATTGCAATGTAATTGACTTAACTGGTAGGCTAATCAAATCCTCTTAAATGATCTGGTCAGGCTACACAACTGAAGATGCACTGAACTTGGACGAAGAACAAATAGGGGTGATTTTTTTGAAATCATATCATTACCAAGGCCTTTGCATGGCACCAAGGCTTTTGCTTGACATGGCACGGCATTTGATAATCGGGCTTGTGGTAGTTTAACATCTTTAAATTTTTCTGCTTTCTGTCAAAAGATGAAGGTTTCGTTTTGTATTTGCTGTAGAGACCAGAAAATGTTATTTCAGTGCTCCCCTTTTTGAAATGCACGTGCATGATGCGACAGGTGGTTTTAAGTGTCAAATTATGTTAACCAAATGAATTGATCAAGCGACACTGGGATGGAAAAGGGCAGGAGGGGTTTTCAAGGAAGGAATAAACGCTCAATTCTTTCTCCTTTTACTATGCTTCACACCTTTCCCCCAGAGAGCATGACTGACTACTCTAATTATACTGCATGATTATATCTCCCGCCTATAGAGGCAATTTTTGTTTCACCTCTAGGGTTGTTAGAGCTGATTGTCTCCCTGCATGGAGAGATGACTTACACTTTAATCATGTTGAAACCGTAGGTCTAAAAATTCCAAAAGGAAAATCACAGAATGAAGGAAAGAGAAACAGAATATATTCCTGCCAGTTGAAATGGAGGAATTGGTTCTGTGCTACCGGTGGTAGGAAGTTACCTGCAGCATATTTCTGGGGGGTAATGCCTTGTTCAACCTAAGTATAAAACTCCTAAATATTATGGTTCTCCTCATTCTTCTCCCACAGGAGGTCATTCCACAAACTCAAAGTGTCTCAGAGTAAGAGCTGGTCCTCATTTGTTTCACTTCAGGGCTTCAGACAGATTGGGGAGGCGTATTTTGGCTGAACCCCAGAAGGAAAATGAAAGAGAAAAGGCAGAATGATTAAGGGAGAAGGCCAAAAGTGATTCAGGGGGGAGCGGAGGGGGGGTTACATTTCTAGCATGGGAAGTGCTTCTTGCCGTCTTCATTTTATTTTTTTCTATTTTCCTTTCTTGTGTAACCCTTTTATAAACTGTTTTTAAAGGCACTGGCTTGCTGACAGCTTCCATAGTGTGGTGGCAAGCAGCAGAGCTCTGGTGGCTACAATTCTTCCTTCACAGTGATTCACTAGGGAGGGAGGAATAATAATAGTGATCGCAGCTTGATCTGCTACTGCTGCATTGCTTTAAATGATAAAAAGGCAGGGAAGACGTTTCAAAGTGGGGGGAGATTTTCAAGAAAAGAAGGGGAAGTGGCAAGAAGCTTTTCGTTCTTTAAGAATTGCAAGTTCGCTGCTCCCAAACCCCTTCAAGAGCTGTTTCAGTTGTCAAAGTTTTGAATTAGGGGTGGCTGTTTTTCCCCCATCTCTACTCTTAGCAAGCCTGCCTACAGTCCTTAGGCATCTCCAGGCAGGGCTGGGGTTGCTCCCTCTCCGATATCCCAGAAATCCACTGCAGGTCTGAATAGTCAGTACTGAGCTAGGTGGACAAAAGTTCTGACTCAGTACAGTGGTACCTTGATTTACAACCATAATCCATTCCAGTGGTCCGTTTGTAAACCAAAACAGGTTGTAACCCAAGGCACGCTTTCGCCAGTGGGGCCTTCCCCCCAAAATTGTTCGTAATCCAAAAAAAAAGGTTGCAAACAGGGACACACACTTTCAGGTTTGACGTGTTTGTAATCCAAAACGTATGCAAACCAAGGTACCACTGTATAAGACAGCTCCCTGTGTTCCAATGCACCATTCTCCTGATTTTTTTCCCACAGGAGAAAACATATGTGCACATGTTGCCTCTTTCCACATGAAGTTGCCTGCACATTAATATCTGTATCTGAGTGTCCCTACCATAAACAGGCAGAGGCAACCTGGAAACATACTTTTTTGGGTGGAATGCTCTTGCCCAGGGCAGCTTACCTGCAATTGCAGCAGGGCAGAGACACAGAGCACCTCCCTCCTAAAACCAGCATTATTGCAACTTACCTGGATAGAGCTGAGGCAGGCCAGGGCAGCATGGGACTGTGTAGGTGCACCCATGGAGCAAATCCTGTGCTCCTGCAAGTGCGCCCACACATCTCCAACTAGGCCACCACCCTACCCCACCCCTGCCTTGTCCATGTAACCTGCAGCAGTGCACTGGTTGGGAGGACAGCTCCACCCTACTATACTGGCTGCTACTGCATCACCTACTTTGATTAATTTTCAGTGGCAGTCTAAGTCTTATCTTTACTTGCCCAGACTTCCCATTCATTTTAGAGCGGCCTTTTTTGTGCTTTGCCATTTCTTTGCTGGCTCTGTTTGCATTTGTAACGTTTGATCTGTTTCACTGTAGTAGTTTTTTGTCTTCGCTTGAAAGCCATGGACATTTTGATTTTAAACAAAATAATATCAACAGATAAATAAAGATCAGGGAGATGGCACAGCAGGATCAGGTTAAAGCGCCACTATCTCTTGATCTGACTCTTGCCCCATCTCTGCTTTTGCTGCTGAAAAAACAGCAACCCCCAAGTGATCCAATCATGGTGTGTTGAATTGCTTGCCCTGTACTGAAGCAGCATCTAGGGTCATCGATGACACAGAAGGATGCACCACTTTGGTACCAGTGAGGCAAAAACTTATTGTGTTCTTCATGTCTAGATTACAATTTGGGATGAGGAATGGAGTTTAGATTTTCTGTGATACTCTGGTGTGCTATAGCGGTACAATTTACCACTTAAGCTGATCTATAGGGCGGGGCAGTGAGCTCTCTTTAACCCAGAAGTAATCTGATATACATAGTATTTTATGTTTCTCATATGTAAATAGCTACTTCTTACTTATAAGCTTCCAGACGGGCCAAAAAAGACAAAAACTTGCACCGGTACAATTTGTTTACACGTATTAATGTGAAAATATGCACACAACACACACACACATATTTCAGAACATTATTGTGATTCAGCATCTTTTCACCAAGCTATATAGTGAGGAATTCTGAAATATAGTGAACATAAATCTGTGGAATAGGAAGCCACTCTTCAGATGGGGTGGTGGATTGTGGTAATAGATTCCCACATGTAAATGTTTTATGTACACGTAAACATGCTCCTAGGTATTTTTTTCCTTGTGTCAAAAGTTATGCTGAATATTAGCATATTGCCAAAGAATGTTCGGCTTGAAACCCATTTGGATGTATTTCGTTCAGCAAACTTCTACTTGCATTAGGTGCTCTTTGCTTGGATTCTGGATAAATAACATACTTCATACAAAACTACATACCCCGCAAGTGTCCCAGAAAAAAAAGGAACACCCCATTTTCTCACACAAGAGCACAGTGATCATTTTGGGTGTCATGATCTCACATGATTTTGCGCCGAGATCTTGCTGTCAAAAAGCACCCCCGAACACATGGGGGGGCATGATTTTGCACGGCACCCCAAAATATACATTTTGGGGCACCATGCTAGCATAGCTCCAGAAAAGCACGTACGTTTGGCTCCATGATCTCACGCAACTCATGCAGGAGCACAGGCAGGAAGACATACGACCTGGTTTGGGACCTGGTTTGGGGATTTTCTATTCTATGAAAAGTATCAGTGAGTTGAATAGACAAGGCTTGCAAGGTTTGTGGCCCAAGAACCAATTATTGGATGAATTTGTTTATTCTTTTGCCTTATTCATATGCTGTTTCGTTTTGATACGATTACAGTTTGTTAATTTTTAACATTGTTGTTGAGCCACTTTGAGCTCAACATTTTTGTTGAGAAAAGCAGAATACAAATATCATATCAAATCATACTTCCTTCCCCCTCCCCCTTCCTTGGAGGTGCAGAAACATAGTGGCCAAGCATCTAGCAGGCCACACTACTCAGCTACAATTTACTTTGGTAGACCACACTCCACAAGTAAAGAGGAATTGGATGCTATCATTCGTCTATCAACAAATTTATATAAATATTACTTTTAAAAGGAACATTCTTTGGCACGTGCTTCCAGCAACATAAGATCAGTTTCCTTCCTGTTTCATGGACACTGTTTTCTGCTGCTCAGACTTAGAACAGTGTTCCTGGCTCCCGTATTGCATGCCGACCAGTTTGCTAATTTGAGGTCCCTGGAGAAATTCAGATTTAGAACTAATTAAAACAAATTCATTGCTATCAGCTAAAAAGAAAAAGAAAAAAAGCAGGCAATACTCCGCAGTTTAGATTATTTGGAAACTTAATTACAAAATTTAATGATTATTGTACAATGCCATCTTCAAAACTCCTATTTTTAAATGTATTTCACCGAACTCGTATCGCTTTGGGTTATAAACAGTGTGCAGTGAAATAGTCGCCATATGTCTTTATTTGTTAATTTATTTATTTTTGCTTTGGTCCTGAAGGCACAAAGATACAGAAGCAGCATTCCCTCCCCCTCCCCCCCCCCCCCAGTTCTCACAAAGATGGACAATTAATTGATTCAGGAGGTGGTACCTTGCAATTCTACATGCTTGGGGAAAGGGGGCTGTTCCAACCTCTTCAGATTCATAAACATAATGCATAAGTGTGGTATTGAACATGTTGTATATGCCGTAAACCTTCATTGCAAAGTTGACATTACATTGCGTCTGCCAGGAAACCCTTTACCTGGAAAACGTTCTGTCAATCACTTTCTCATTGTAGCTTGCAAGTTCCACACTGCATGAGATATATTTTGTTGCTTATATCTTCTTCTCCTTATCTTTAAAGCAGGCAACACAATAGAGGCACCAGCAATATCAACCACCACAACGGTCGAAATTCGGAAGAGCAGTGTCATGACGACGGAAATCACCTCCAAAGTTGAAAAACTCCCCACGGTAGCCGCTAGCAGCAGCAACACCACCACATGCTCTTCGGGAGAGACAGAGGAAGAAAAGGCCAAGCGGCTGCTCTACTGTTCACTATGCAAGGTTGCTGTCAACTCCGCCTCACAACTGGAGGCGCACAACAGTGGTGAGATACAGCAATTTCTTTCCTGGCTAAAGAGCCCTGCAATTATCTTCCCTGAATAGATTAGATTCCTTGCAGGGCTGTGGGGGTGGGGAGGTGGTGGAAAGCCAGCAATTACATGGAATTTGTTAAGTATTGAAGAATAACAACGACACGGAGAAAGTCTGCCATAAAAGAGAAAAGGAGCGATTGCGCTTCATGCAAGCGATCCGCTGCCTTAAATTTCTTACGTTTCTAACCGTTCCAAATGCTACGTTCTGGAAGGGCGTGACTGCTTATGCTCTCTGTCTCGCCCTACTTTGCATACTTCTGTTTGTCCCCAGTCCCAAACGGAACATTAATTGGCATTGTTGCACATAAAAGGAAATGCACAATCTGGTAGGGGTGGACTCTCTGAGTTAGGTAGTTTTCAGAAGTGGCTTTCGCATTTCCCACATCATAAAATCCAGTGAGTTGAATTGACTATATGCGTATTTGTTTTAAAATGGCCGTTTCCCATTTATTCTTCAACGTTAAGAGCATTCACAAGTGACATGCCCCAGATTAAAAGTCTTCAGCACCACTCTTGATATGCCCTTTGCAGAGCACTTTTAAGCCATCTGAACTATACACTTTTGATAATGTCAGGGCAGGATGCTCTATGTCAAAAACATGATTGGCAAATACTCTCAATTCTAAACATTTAAGGAGAAAAATCCCACAGTCTCCAAAACCAAAGTGTGTTTTTCCAGCGCTGAACCTCTCTCGTGGTTGAGGATTTCCTCCCTCTATGTACTTTAGTACTCTTAGGCTTTAATCTAACCCAGATGCATCAGTGAAGCCAATCCAAAAGGTCTGCTCACTCTTTATAAAGGTGTTGTTTTCTTTTTTAAGACCAAAAACATCCTACATTTTAGATATTAAAATTCATTTACAGTAAAACAAAAGTAACTGTAATTGAGTTCAACATCTTTTACTCTATGACATATCTGTCTTTATTCTGTAAAATATTTTGCTTAGTCCAGACATTTAAAACGAATTGATGCCAGCCACATAACTCATACTCAGAAAAGATTCCCTGAAATCAATGGATTTAATTGTGTCTTCTCAAAGTATTACTAAACCTGGATATCACCCAATATTGTTCTGCCTTTCTCCTAAATTTATAATGGGTTTGCAGAATTAGTTTGATTAGTTATTAAAACATTCCATATCCAGTCTGCCTCTCTCATTGGTCATGGTTATTGCACCATGAGCACTCGTACAGCAAGGAGCATGTATTTAATTAGCATTTTTAAAATAAGCATAAGTGCTCTATGCATGTCAATGTGCCCCAGCAGCTTGGGTTTTGGTTCTATTTTCAAGGGGAACCTCTATTTCCAAAATTTTCTGATTGCCGTAGGTCCAAAATGGTTTAGTAATAAAATAAGAAATGTTTGTATGGGCATGTGTATATAATAACCAATAGTATTATATCATTTCTAACATTTGCCCTACTCAAATATTTCATTCATTCATATATATTTGTATACCCACCTATGTCTGTCATTATCATAGTTCATATCATAGGAGAAATAATGTATCTTGTTACAAGTTCATTATAGTCAAATACAGAACCAATGGTGCTTTCCTTCATATGACCTTGCACCATTTAGCTGGATATTTTATAATGCTAGTGTTAACACTGCTATTTGGGCAGCTATGAGGATGCCAATATTGCTTCAGTTTTGTTTTTGTTTTTTGTTCTGTTTCATGGAACCACATTTCTTAAACTGGAATCTCATGTAGTTTGCTTTCCTATTTTTGTTTTTTTCAATATTTCTGGAACCAGTTTTGGAACTGCTGCAGGTTTGCCTTCCTTCCCATTAATGGTAATATGAGGCACATTGCCCAGTAATTTGAAGTGTCCCTTCGGTTCTGCCATGGCTTAATCACTAAAAGGGCAAGCAGATCACCCTTGCCATTTGTATGTTCAGCTTGCACCTACTGACAGGCAAGTCAGAGACTGAAATAGGCTTGCTCACTTTGTGAACTGCGGACCAAGATACCTGGAAAAGAGAGCAGCTTGAAAACAGAAGAGTTGTCAAGAGGCTTTCAGCTGGCAGAAAGAGTCTTTGGGGATTTTAGAGTACTCTAGTTGCTTTGCGTGCTCTGTGCTCACAGTACTCTGTGCTGATTCTCTGTGCTTTCCTTCATAACTCTCATAATACTTGTTCAATAACACATTTGTATATAAAAAGACCATGACAAGCACATAAAAATGGAAACGGACCATGTAAAGCTACCTGGACTCCCCACTGTTGAGGGAATAGTACCGTGAAACAATACAGACAGAGCTGACCCCTTTGCTGAAGTCTCCACTAGAAAATTGCCCTGGGAAAGACCCATTGAAACAACAAGATCTTAGAAAAGGACAAAAGGCACTGCTGTTTAACTTCCATTCATTTTGATGGGCCCCTTTCAGAGAAGGGCATCTCATGAAGATCTCAGAGCCCGGGCAGGTTCATATGGCAGAGTATGGTCCTTTGATAGCCTGGGCCTAAGCCCTAAAGGCAAAGGTTTTTAGAATGTATTCCAACCAACAGCCAAACTTTCCTCTGAAAGGTCGCTTTGAGAGAATGTCAATTATTTCTGTAGCAGCAGCATCAAAATTCCAACTCTCTGTTGATAAACCGCTCTGAAAAGTGTGGTAATGACTCAGACCGACATCTTAAAGAGATTAACATGGTTTTCTCTTTCAGTGCAGGACATGTTTCAGTCACAGTGGGAGGTAGTAGTAGTAACAACAACAACAACAACAACAACAACAACAATAACAACAGTAGTAGTAGTAGTAGTAGTAGTAAAGCATCCATTTAAACTTCACCTCTGGCCTCTCCTACCAAGTCACTACATATTGATGGCAGCTTGCTTCAGTGCGTACATGGGCATCATTTAATATTTAAATGTGAGGTAATGAAATATTACTTAATTATTATCATGGTAATGCAGGGAATGCAGATCGGTGCCCATGATGCCATTGGGAGGGGGAAGCAAGACCTGCAACATGTTGACCAAAACAAAAGGACTAATGAACACAACTTTTTATTTCCTTGTCTAATGTCTCTAGGCACAAAGCACAAAACTATGCTGGAAGCTCGAAATGGGAGTGGAACAATCAAAGCCTTTCCCAGGGCAGGTGTCAAAGGCAAAGGACCCATTAATAAAGGAAACACGGGACTTCAGAACAAAACATTTCACTGTGAAATTTGTGACGTGCACGTAAATTCTGAGACACAACTTAAACAGGTATGGAAACTCCCGGGACACGTGCTTCACTATCTAGAAGTTCAGTGATCATTAGAGTTGGTTCACCACACCATGCCAGCTCCCTGCTTTAGGAATTTAGGGGGCTACAGACAGCAATATGACTAGGCTGCACCATATCAACACACCATATTTGGGAACTGGCACCTCTACACAGGTACACTCAGGTAGCTCTGTGATTTCTGCAGCATCAGCTCCATGGCTCCAGAAAGTTGTTTCACTATCACAGAAGACACAGCGTTTATATGTGTATAATGGAGAATCGGCATATCTCCTTCAGTGCAACCCAACTATGAGGTCCAACAGTGGTCCCATATGCTCATGAAGTTGTGCTCGGGGAGCTAGGTGTGTGGACCAGCCCTCTTGATGCTATTATTTGTCGTCTGCACCAGTGATGGGAAACCTGCTGTGCTCTAGGTGATGTGTGACTCCAACTTTTACCAGTGGTCCAAGGATGATTGGCCTTGTAGTTCAAAAATATCTGGAGGACCACAAGTTCCCTATCAATGATCAGCACATTTCACAGAGTCATAGAACTGTGGAGATGGAAGGGGTCCCAATGGTCATCTAGTCTAACCCCCTGCATTGCAGGAATCTCAACTAAAGCATCTATGACAGGTGACCATCCAACCTCTGCTAAAAACCTCCAAGGAAGGAGAGTCCACTACCTTCCAAGGGAGTTCATTACACTCTTATCATCATAAAATTCTGCCTGATGTTTAATTGGAATTTCCTTTCTTGTAACTTGAAAGTCATTGGTTTGGGCTCTTAGTGCTTACAGGCCAACTCTTTGGTTATCTGTTCCGGTACCTTTCCTGGTATCAGTGTCAAGCTGACCAGTAGGTAGCTACCTGGGTCCCCCCCTTTTTTTTTGCAGATGGGGGCAACATTTTCTTGCCTCCAGTCTGCAGAAACCTCACCTGTTCTCCAATAATTCTCAAAGATTATAGACAGAGTCTCTGAGATTCTATCTATGAGATTCCACCTGCAAGCTCCTTTAGTACCCTTGGGTGCAGCTCATCAGGCCCTGAAGATCTGAATTTAGGTGTTCCCTTACCATCTCTTTTCCTATATTGGGCTGCAGCTCCCTCCTTGCATCATTTATTCTGTTACACGAAGTTGGGCACTGCTTTCCTTTTTCAGTAAAGACAGAGGCAAAGTAGGTGTTGAGCAGTTCCGCTTTCTCCCTGTCATCCAATAGCATTTCTCCATCTTCTTCATGCAGAGGACCTACTACTTTCATATTCTTCCTTTTGCTTCAAACATGGCCTAAGTACACTGTTTTATTATAACTTCTTTACGTTGTTCTTTTCATTTTATTTTCAGTATACTTTTCCATCCCACTATAGTGTATTTTCTCAAAACTGTCAATGAATGTGGAAAATTGCTCTGAGTTGTATTCATTGAGAATGCTACAATATACCTTGTCTCACACATTCTGTCATTTTATTTGCTTTGCGATACTGTGTACGCAAGTGTGTGGGAAGGTGTGTACTTTTTGCAGAAGACTGAATAATTTTCTCCGAGGAGTATGGCTTGTTTTTGTAAATTGATTGTTCTTTGGACTGGAGAAACATCACCTTCAAATTTTCATTACACAACTTGCATTTCAATCAGCTCAGCAAATCTATATTTCTGTAAAACAGTGTCTTTGTCTATCTTTCGGAATGGTGGACTTGTCAAGGGATTTTATTACAGAAGCTACTCAGACCTGCTTTATGCTGAGAGAAAGTGTGAGAGAACAGAAGGAATAGCCCAATACATTCTGGAACTTATAAGGCTTTAAAAAATCCTGGACAAGGGTGTTCCCCCAAATTTTAATAGAAACTAAATGTGTTGAATTTTTTATGCTGGCTTGTCAAAGGACAATCGGAATTTAGTATGCTGTCCCAATAATTGTTGGTGCATAGTTCTAAATTGCTCTCTCTGACAACATGCTGGTATTATTATTATTATTATTATTATTATTATTATTATTATTATTATTAAAACATTGTAAACTGTCCTGCATTAGAAATTCCAGGTTAGTTCACAACAATGTCCATAAAAATCAGTACGATAAAACCAGAAAATATACAATGTCCACAGTGGATAACAGAAATGCTAAAAGCTAGGCAGTAATAGTAGCAAATGATTGGGAAAATAAATAAGTCTCCAAATAGTGCCTAAAATAAGTCAAGGTCAGCACTTGTCTGTCTAGGGAGAGTTGTTGCTACAGACTGGGTGCCTCCACAGAGAAGGCTCTCCCCGGTTATCACCAGCTGGATTTGGGAGAGGGAAGAGAGCCTGATCTAGTAATCTTAGTGACTAGGCAGATCCATACATAAGATTGTGTACTCTCAAATAACCTGGTCCTAAGACGTTTAGGGCTTTGTAGCAGTGGCATAGCATGGGGGGGGCTGGAGGGCAGCTGTGAAGGACGCAACAGACATGTGCCCTAGCCTCTGGGGCTGCTAGCAGCGCTATAGTGCTGAGCTCACAGGGGCCAGGGTGCAAGCCTTGTTGGGATACTGCCAGGGAGACAAAGTCCATCATGGCCCCACGTCGCCTCCGGACGTCCATCGATCTCCCGTAGACACGCAGTATCAGCAATTAGTGACACGAGCTCCAGAAATAGCTTGCCACATTCCAGGGCTGATGCACGCTCTTATCAGCAGATAATGCACAGCGAAAGATGCACGCAGGAGAGCATTATTTATAAGTTTATTCTGCGTTGGTCAGAACAGAGAAAACATGACTGCCTGCTTCAGTGTTTCAGGCAGCAAGAGAGAAAACGAAAGCAATAGCAAAACATAAACATCCTGTGAACAGGAAAATACGCAGACTCTGTGACTCACAAAGCCTGCTCCCTTTTAAGGTGGAACGGAAATATCCTAACAAGCCTGTGGTGTCCTTCTCAGCTACCCTCCAATTGGAGGGCACCGTGAGAAAGACGCCAACACTCACGGCGCCCTCCCTGTGAGCCCTGCACCACTCACAAAAGCAGCGCTGGGCTCGCAGGGCCAAGGCGCACACCTGCTTGCGGCACCCTGCGAGCCCAGCATCATTTTGCAAGCCACTGCTTTATAGGTCAATAACATCACCTTGAACTTAGCCTGGTGGCAGATTAGCAGTCATTTAAGCAATGATGCCCTGTGCTTACAGCCAGGCTTATAGCCATTTCCTTCTGGGTGTCATCAGCATACTGTTGACACTGTGATCCCAATTCCCCTATGATCGCTCCCAGTGGCTCCAATAGTACCCCTGCAGAACTTCATAGCACAATTGTCAGGGAGCTGAAATAAAGTCACCCAGTGCTACTCTGTAGAACTAGTCTTAAAGCAAGGAGCAGAACCACTGTAACAAAGGACCTTCCACTCCCAGCCCACAGAGCCAGTCCAGGAGGATACCATGGTCGATTACCAAAACCCATTGATAGATCAAGGAGAATCAAAAGGGTTGCACTCCCTCTCTCTCCCAATAAAGGGTAAGACCAATTCAGTCTTGGTCTTGAACCAAGCCTGAACCCAGATCAAA
Source organism: Podarcis liolepis (assembly GCF_965112155.1). Classification (NCBI taxonomy): domain Eukaryota; kingdom Metazoa; phylum Chordata; class Lepidosauria; order Squamata; family Lacertidae; genus Podarcis; species Podarcis liolepis. The sequence continues at coordinate 40,423,837 of NC_139563.1, read as the reverse complement.
ATGGGTCCAGATAATGTTCTTTTACCAGAAAGTCTGAAGCTGAACCAGCATTACTTTCTCAGGCACCTCCCACCCAAAGCAGGTGTTTGTCATAAATATCTGGGGCAAGAGTGAGTTTATTCAGGAGCAGGCATATAACTACTTCTTTAGGGTGTATTTCCCACACCCTGGGCCCTCAAAGACACACACACACAGAGGAACACAGCTGGCTTGAATCAGTCAGAATGGGCAAGGATTTAAAGGTCATATGCCTGGCCATTTTGCTAAAAACACCTTGCCACAACAATGGCATCTAAGTCAGCACGAAGGCATTGCAAACTTGTCACAGTTCCAGCACCCCATTCCAGCACCCCATTCACATTCTGCACCTCCCAGGGTCCTTTTGCACCTAGAATTGCAACATTCCACTGATGGAGGAACGTGTAGAGGAAGGAGGTGAAGAATAGGGGCTGCTGCTGCCAAGAGCAAATCAGCGAGGATGGGCAGAGCTGAGGAATTCTTCTCAGATCTGAGCCAGAAGATAACTCAGTTCAGAATGCAGCTGAACGTTACAAGCTGGGCAGATCAGAACTCCAAACTGCTTACTCCTGAACGGCATCACAACTTTTTTCTGCAGCAGCCTGCTTTGTGAAGAAACTGACGGTCACTGTGCACATTTTCCCATGCAGCAAATCACTACACACAAATGGGCCAGCCCCTGTAGACCGCTGCCATGAAGAGCAGTAGAAAGAGCCTGGTCATCTGCACCAGCTTCCTAAACATTAAATGCCTCCACCTATAAGACCTCCAAATTGTTGACTTCTGGTTGTGAACTTGCAGGAGGTTCCTCTGCAAGATGAAACACTGCAGACAAATTGTTTGCCATATTGAGGCAGCTGCCATTGGGAGCAGTTCAAGCCAGCTGCTTAGATGAGCTTGGACAAAAGCTGCACATAAAGACCAAAAGACGAAGGCAGCTGACAGCTCTGTCCTGAAAAAGTCTGTATTATAAGCACTTATTAAGGGGAAGTTTGATAGCTGCATCTTGGGTGATTAGTTACACCGGAGCACAGGTCTCTATGGTAGAAGAGGAAATCTGGGCAGGTTCAGCTTGCCTTGCTCTGAAGGTAGGCAGAGGGGGAGAGAGAACCTACACTTGCCAAAACATCCTCTTTTGCAGCATCTCATCATTGTATATAGCCATCCTAGAAACATTAGCACAGGATTACAATTTGTGGCTGTTTCTTTCTTTCATGTCTACCCTGCTTTTTTATGCTGCTGCTGCTATCGCACCCTAAGGATCAAGTCATCTCACAAAACAATTAGAATTAAAACACTGCAGTACAATAAATAGCAAAATGGTTCACGGAGGAACGTTCAATTTAGCTGTTCCTCCTAAACTGTGTGGCTTCCATGTTGTCCCCAGGTGGCCTCCTGTTTAGACCATTTTCCAATTCCATAGGAATATAGGGAGCTGACTTATCAAGAATCAGACCATTGGTCCATCTAGTTCAGTATTGTCTACACTGACTGGCAGTGACTCTCTAACGTTAACACTGAGCTACAGCCTGGTTAACTCAAGTAGAATGTGCTTGTTGGAAACCGTCCTGTGGCTTTTGCAAAGAGCCGTATGTGATTCCTCTAAATCAGGGTTTCCCAAACTTGGGTCTCCAGCTGTTTTTGGACTACACTTCCCATCATCCCTGACCACTGGTCCTGCTAGCTAGGGATGATGGGAGTTGTAGTCCCAAAAATGGCTGGAGACCCAAGTTTGGGAAACCCTGCTCGAAATCAATTAAATAAACAAATGTAGGTGTTTTCATCATGGCAGATAAGCCAACAAAATTATTATGATGCATTAGAGAGAAAGAACTCTCTTTCCAAACATATAAAACTGTGATAATGAAACGGATTTACTATTGCGACTAATAATTTTGGTATTGGACTAGGTCGAGCAAATTGGATTTTGGGTGACCAGAGGTGTTTGGTGCTGAAGCCAATGGAAAGCGTGTTATTTATACAATAACAATAATAAATAACAACACTGCTTGCTTTCCAACAGCACATAAGCAGTAGAAGGCACAAAGACAGAGCTGCTGGAAAGCCCCCGAAACCCAAATACAGTCCCTACAACAAACTCCAGAAGGGAACACACCCACTTGGGGTAAGCAAATGGGTTTTCTGAGAAGTTCCCCGTGGGTGTGGGTGGGTGTTATTGTTGGACCTTTTCTGTGGTGGCTCCCCATTTGTGGAATGCTCTTCCTAGAGAGACTTGCCTGGCACCTTGGTTACATATATCTGGGCACCAGGCAAAAACATTCCTCTTCTCCCAGGCCTTTGGCCAATTAAACAATCTATGGTCTTTTAGACAGGGGGTGGGGGTGGTATTGTTTTTGCTTGTTACTAAGTTATTTTTGTGTTTTTATATTGTAAACTATCCTGTGATCCTTGAATGAAGGGTGGTATAGAAAATTTAATACTACTGCAAATAATGATTAATGGAAGACTGGTTCAGGTGTGTATTGGCAGGACTTTTACAGGCACAGAAGCTGGGCTTGTGAACAATCCTGGTCATGTTGTTTTCATGGCATGGTTGTCCTAGCACTACTTAAAAGCATCATAGAGATTTGGGACATTTGCAGCCATGGATCATGTGGCTTGACTGGGAATGAACTGAGCAACCTAATTCCATCTTGCTTCAGTTTCTCTGGTGCTGAATCACAGGTCCATTTCACTACAGTCTGTAAGGCTATTTCCTCCCACCCCCACCACAAGAATGCATGAAATGTTTGCATTTAATTTGCACACATTTTAGACACCTATGTCACATGCATTTTTTCAGTGCTTTGTAATGCATTTTATGTAAGAACGTTTTGCATGCATTTTTATAACGCAGAATATGCTCTTTTGTTTGCACTATTCGTGCACAAAAACTGTATGAAAAAATCAAGGTGCATTATCTGACTAGGAGTTGTTTCTGACAGAAAGGAGCATTGCCAGTCTATTGCAAAAAGCAGACCAAATAGAATCCTGCTCCATTGTAGCCTTGACTGCAAACCCCTTGATCTCCAGCTACATAGCGAGTTGCCTTGGCTACAAAATGATGTTTAAAGTCAAGCTCCATGATCCTAGGCAGCAAATTGTTTCACTTCCAGCTCAGAAGAGGCCCTGGGACTTCTGTGTGAAAGGAAGCCATCAGCTACTGGCTACCTCTTTTCCATTTTCCCAAGTTTGGGAGAGACTATCAGGGAAAGCAGAGCAGATTCCTTGGGCTTTTCCAAGTTTTCTAACCTGATACTTAGGCCTCCCAATGAGGTTTCTCCAAGTGTTCAGTTGTAGCAATTGCAAAGCTCAATTAATTTTTGAGTTTGGCCAGAGGAGGCTTGCCTATGATTCCTAGGATACTGAATGTGAAGAAAATAGAGAGACAGAGCACTGAGCTAGCTGGGAGCCACTGTCACGTTCTCTTGGCCTCTTCTGCTTTGTTAAGAGAATAAAACTAGTTATTCCCACCAAATTTAGACATTCCCCCCCCCCATTCACTGTGAAGTAAGCAGGGGGAGGGATTCCTCCATCTTTTGTAGGCCTGGGTGAATGTCAGTCTTTTTGTTTAAGTTAAAAGATTACTTTTAGCTTTTAAAACAATTCCTTGCTTCACACTCTGTCTCCAGTGCTCTGCAGACGGCCTCCCTGGTCAACACACTTCATGGAATGTCTACAGGAGGGCTTTGGAGTCTCTCAGATCTCCTATGGACATTCCAGAAAGCACACCAACAACTGGAAACCACAGAGTGCTGTAGAGTTAAAAAGAAGAACACCACACTCCTTTCCAGGGCTTATTTCTTTTTTTGCCCCTCCTCCAATGTATGGTGGAGGAGGAGAAGAAGACAAAATTAAGCTGAAATTAGATCACTGTCCTGAGATGCTTGGAGGAAGGAAGGGTGTGGGTCAAAATCCACTAAGTAGGAATGTAACTAACGCATCAGAAAATAACCAGTATGTAATAATGATGACCACAGGGCTGATAATGTGGGGTGCTTTAGAGAGTGAAAATGTAGCAGTCAGTTTTGGGATGTAAAACAAGCAAGCAAGCAACTCTTTCTCAACAAAATTCCATGTCCCATTTTGTCAAGTGTCAAAGCAAATTTGTAGCAAAAAGATAACTTCCACACTTATCCTTTCTTCTTTTTTGTCTTCCTTTAAAACTTTCGATTCACCTTTCTGCCTGAAATGCCACTTAAGTATTTTATACACCACCCCTGAAAAGCTGTCTTCATTGTGGGTAATCTGCACAACTAATACTTGTTTGTTTTTTTCCCTTTTTCTCCCACAGGTGAAACTAGTATTTTCAAAGGAACCTTCAAAACCAATGGCTCCACGGATTCTACCAAACCCACTAGCAGCTGCCGCAGCAGCTGCTGCTGTGGCTGTAAATTCCCCTTTCAGTCTTCGAACAGCCCCACCAGCGACCCTCTTTCAGACTTCAGCACTTCCTCCGGCGCTCCTTCGACCTGCGCCGGGGCCTATACGGACCACCCACACGCCTGTCCTGTTTGCTCCGTACTGAACTCCGGGAAGGAATTAATTGTACTGCAATAATTTTTCAGAGCAAAAGCAAAACAAGAACAATGAACTATGCAGTGTTAATTTATAGTTTAAAGTAAAACAAACTATATATATATATAAATAAATATATAAAAATAAAATTGAAGAGCTAGGACTTTTGATAAGAGACCCGAACAAATTCTAAAGAGGGGAAAGAGGCAGTATTTTCTCCAGATGAGAATTTTTCTTAAATATTACCACTTTAGAAGTAACCATTCTACCATTATATATATATATATATATATATATATATATATATATATATATATATGAATGACTGTGCTTTTTTGGCGCATATCTCCCCTGCAGTGTCTTTCCTGCTTATGAAACAGCAAAACACAATTGTCTCAAGGGCATTAATCGGTTCCAATGTACATAAAATACTTAATTCTGTAGAATAAAAGGGGGAGGGGTGGGGAACAGAAACACTGTGAATAGTAGTACTCTTACCAATGCTCCTGCCAAGTCAGCATTTCCTATTTATCTGAGTAAAAGTAGATACAATAGATGTCTTGTTAAACACTAGTATTGTGTCTCTATGTATGCCACTAGGTTCACAAACCGAGAAGAAGTAAATGTTATCCTCTCTCTCTCAAGTGGTTTGCCACAAATGATCATAGACCTAGGTAGCAATTGTGGTCTACAATCCTATGTGCACATAGTGTGGGAGTCAGCCCCATTGCACATAGGGAAACTTGCTTCCAAGTACACGTGCCTAGGATTGCAGTGTTAGTCTCTCTCCCGTATTCAAAATTTGCCAACGAGTCACGTTCAGAAAAGAGTACAAGGAACGACGATTTCCCTGCAAGCACTGAATGAGCTGCACTAGAGCCAAAATCCGTCCAGCAATGTGCAGCAAGACCTCTTAAATTCTTTTCAAACAGCAGGTCCTCTATTTTGCCCTTCTTGCATCATCCCAAGCTGCTTTTTTAAATTGTCCAGAATTTTTAATGTACCTTGCAGCGTTATTTAAAGGGACTAGGGATTCACTATCCAGGAAAGAAGAAGAAAGTTATGCTGCTCTTGAATTTCCCTGCATGCTTGCCTGGGGACTACTGAAGAGACACAGTGTGCGCAAATTGCTAAGTGGTAATAGAGACCTTAACCTGCATTAATCTGAACTTGCATTAGCATTATCAGCAGCAACCCATGAGGTCACAGGCTAGAGGAAACTGGCCTTTGCTCTTCAGCCAAGAGTCAGCCATATGTGGCAGTGTGCAGCCACCCTGTGCAGCAGACAGTGCACATTGCTGGCCTCGCCACTCTTGCCTGCAACACCTCTATGAGATGGTCAGCAGCAGGGACATGGGACCTTCCCTTACCTCAGGTCACCTATTGATGCTGGCAGCCAACTTCTATCTTGGACTGCACCTGTTGCTGTTGTTTTTTGCCATGTCCCCACTTTAATGCTACAGCCTTTGCCAAAGATTTCTGGAAATCAACCTTTGGTGAGGCACTGAGAATTCTCCTTTGAGGATCCCTGGATGCTCTCCTGTAGAACTAGACTTGTAAAGTCTGGTGGAAAGAGGAAATGACAGCTAAACCAGTTTAGGACTGCTGAGTGGATAACATCAACCTCATGTTACATGGAAGTTACTGCATATTTCCCAAACTTGGGTCTCCAATTGTTTTTGGACTGCAACTCCTAATGGGAATTGTAGTCCAGAAACAGCTGGAGACCCAAGTTTGGGGGAACCCTGTGTCAGACAGTAATAAAACTGAGCATTGGTTAAAGACATAGGTCTTGTCTAGGAAAGGGAGCCAAGCTTGTGAAATATTTTGCTTCACCCCACACAAGTGAGCAGACAAAGAAGGAGCATTTGTTATGGGGGTTGTGATATGGGTTAATAATGTACATTGCTACTGATATGATCCATTTAAATATATGTGAAGATGTGTCTTATGAGATAGTCACATATACTTGTGTGGAACAGGTAGAACCCTTGAACCCTAAACCCTGTCCCTGGCCTTTATGTAGTAACCTCTTCAGGACACATGTTCACTGTGAGGGTTTGAAAAAAATGAAGTATTGGAGATCTATAGAGCTATACTGTATATATGCCAGAGTTAAAAAAAAATAACTTATAAAGAATATATATATATAATAGTTATATATAGCCATTCAGTTTTAGATATGGGTCAATAAGTGGTTGGCAACAAACAGCAGAGAAGATGGGAAAGGAATGCACATGTTTTGAATCTCTGATATTTGCTGCTGACATTTTTCCCCCCACAGAGAGTTGAAAAGGATATTATAAATAATATGAGATGATCTGCTCAGTCAGATTCAGCCATACTGATTTGCAGCTGCAGTGCCTGCAAGTAGATTTTAGCTACAAAAAAGTAAACCATATTTTTTGAATTAAGTGGGGAGCAGGAGATTAAAGGCTATTCATAAAATGCTAGTGATGCAAAACATTGGCCATAGATTTGCTAAAACATTCACATGTTTTTAAATATTAGCACTTGAGGATTTTTATGCTTAGAGAATATTGACCAAGAGTTATTCATTTGTATTTACTTTTGTGGGTTTGTTTTTTTTAAAAAGAAAAAGCTGTCCACTTATAAGGGGTGTATGTGTGTATATGTGTCCGTCCATCACACACACACACACACACTTTGCATATGCATTATGATAAAGTAAAAGGAGGAAGAAGGAAGTTTGTGCTGGTCCAAGAATAAAGGGTTGGGTCCAAAGGTGCCCTTTTGTGAAGAGGAGAGGTTCTTCCATTCTCAGAAAGCTACTTGCTATTTGCAGAAGTGGATTAGAGCCAATGAAACCCTGCCCCCGCCCCCGCCGCATTTGTTCAAAGGGCATGGGGGCTGCAGGAGGAAGTTAGATCTGACGGCATGGAGCACTTGATCCAGCCCATTATGTGCCTCCAAAATCCAAAGAGATTCATTTTTCTTTTACGTGTTAATTTACAAAGATAGCTCTTTATGAACAATTTTAGAAAAAAATCACCCATTTTACTTGCAAATGTTTGTGCCTTGAAGATAAAGCACCTTTTTTTGTTTGTTTGTTTTGTTTTTGGACTGTCTTAATCTTTAACCAGATATAGGAAGTCAGTCGAGGAATTTAGTGGTCTTCATGCACTTTCATTAAGCGAAATGCTTGGCATCTTTAATATGAGGAATTTCAAAATTCGTGCTTCAGGATGCTGAATAACCATTAGTTCCCTGTAAGCTGATGAATAGATTTATTCCTAAAGCATTGGGATCTTGCAACATAGCACTTTTGGAAATAATACTACTATAGAAAGCTTGGTCCAGTGTCCCATAAAAGTGAGCACAAATAACCCGTTCTGACCACACTAATTAGACCAGTAACTGGCCCTGATTCCAAAACAGCCTGTTTCTTCCCATAAGTTGCTGACTTACAAATCCCATCGTCCCTGGCTGGGACTGATGAGAACTGGAGTCCAATGACTTAAGGAGGGCCACATATTCCTCTCCCCCCCCCCACTTTACAGCTTGAACACATTACAGCTATTATTGGGATGCTACTGAAAATAGCCTTTCCATGGGAAAATCGCCTCTGTCCTGGATGTTCTGTTTAGAAGTGCTTTTCACACAGATAAGAGTTACCACATTCTGAGTCACTGGGGACATGGAAGTGGGAGGTACTGTGGCCAGTACAGGGATTATCTTCTATATGGAAGCTGTTTTTGACGGCATCTCCACGACAACTGTGAGATGTGCTCCAGCAATATGTCTCGCCTTTTTTTTTAACGATGTAGCTGCAATAAGGACAATATCCTCAGCACTCCGGCATGTGCACACATGGCAGTGGTTTTTCAAGCCAAGCTTTATGGGTTTTTGATTTTTTTTAATTGGCCCATAGAGCCTCTGCTTGTGGCCACAGAAGGAAACCACTGAGAACCTAGCCATAGAGTACTGAGGATGTGCCAAAGGCAGGGCTGCCTTGGAAAGGATTTTTCACATATGGCATAATATGCAAAACTGAAGTCATGCTACTGCTCTTATCAAAATGAATAGATTTGTTCTTTTAATATTTTGGCCTGTGGCATGTATGGAGGCACAGTACAAATGGCAGAGATAATCAAAGTTTTACTAGAAATAAAAGAGTCATTCCTACTCTTTTCATCAGCTGGTCCATGCTCTTTTAAGTTGCTTAAATCTCTCTCTCCCCATCCTCTCCTTCTCTTGTCATCACAGTGCGGTATGCAAACATTTCTCTTTCTCTCTGTCCCTATCTTTCTCTCTCTCTCTCACTCACACAGACGAGTCTCTCGTAGACTTCAGCTGTAAGCAACAAACAATCATTTTTATGTCTCTTATTCACTACCTAATAAAGGATGAAGCCTAAATGTTAAGAACGCGTGGAGGATTTTGTGCATTGCATTGTCCCACTGCATGCTGACTTGCTGAACCTCTCTGCGTAATGAGCGGAACAACTGCCATTTGGATTCTGCATCGCCAAACTTGGGTGCTCCTGTGCCTGCCTACCAAGTTTGGAAGCTGCCCCAATAATAAGATGGTGGTTTCTGCATACATGAGGGACTTTCTAGGTATGCAGAAATTAAAAACAAAGCACCATCCCTCAAGAAGATGGAAGTGTACAAGGGTGTTTTGTTTGTGACTGCAGAATCAATGTAGACAGTGGAAACTATGAGTACAATTGAGCAAAGGGATGAGGGTGTCAGGCAGGGGGGACGGGACTGGTGAACAAAACTGAAGGAGAATTAGGGCATTGCCGGTCAGAATTTGTAAATCCAACAGTACAAATTAAGACAAAAAGGGTTTGGGGAGGGGACTGGGGGAGGGGGGGCCTGCATACATACCACCAAAGCTCAATCTTGGAAATGTGGTATGCATTTTCTCATGACTGCTAACCCCATGCATCACTCATCCCAAGCTTTTCTGACTGATACTGCGATAAATGGTAGCCACAGAACAGAAATGAATGTTGAGCGATGAGCAAAAAGGAAATACAGTGGTACCTCAGGTTACATACACTTCAGGTTACATACGCTTCAGGTTACAGACTCCGCTAACCCAGAAATAGTGCTTTAGGTTAAGAACTTTGCTTCAGGATGGGAACAGAAATCGTGCTTCAGCAGCTCGGCAGCAGCGGGAGGCCCCATTAGCTAAAGTGGTGTTTCAGGTTAAGTACTTAACCCGAGGTAAACAAGGGATGGATACAAATTGACATGGCCGTTTCTTCAGATATGACTGGTTTCTGTATGGGAACCTGTTTACTACCTCATTGGGGTAGCTCAGGAGTCACTAAGATGATGCTGTGCTGTCCTTGAGGTATTCTCTCAACATCTTTTAAGTCTCGGAGCACTCCAACTTACTGACTACTTAGTCGTTAGATGGTGAGGACAGTTACTTCCTCTTCCTTGAAAAGTACATAATAAATTATTTACTAAAAAACATGGAAATAGAGGAGGAAGTTGTAAAATACCTGTGGCAATATGCTGAAGAAATGTGGCATTTCTTGATATCACTTTGATTAAATAATAAAAAAATTCAGAATAGCATGATTCTAGAAATTAGTTACATCAATCAAGAACCTATAAAGACATAAGAAGCTGTCACAGACTGTCAATCCATGGTCTATATGACTATTCAGGGGAGAGCAGGCAACCACTATCTCAAGGAAGAGGCTCCCCCTCCCTTTCTATTGCCTGAGAAAATTGTTAACAAGAGTTAAAAGAAAACCACTTGGTGGTTTTGATCCTGTTAAATGAAATGAAATGAGGGTTTTCTACATATTTCAAAAAGTGGTTTGCCACTGGATGATGATCTTTCTGTCTTTAGCTGTCAGGCATCAAAAGGGATATTTGGAAATGTTGTTTGCTACAGAAGTACCAAGATAAGCTACTTGTGTCCCTTTGGTTTTCAGGTCCTGCATTTAAAGTAGATATTGGGAAAATGTGATTGGAACATCACAAAACCTATGACTGGGTGCAAGCTAAACTTGCTGCTCTGGTCCAGCAACTGGCCCTCCTGAACCCTTTCTATGCATAAGGAAGGAGAGTTGAAGAGAGGCACATTGTGGTTGGAATATATATCCAACCACTCATGAGAGCAGAGCATTCACAGATGGAGGAAAAGGTGTACAAAGTCTAAATGAAGCCTTCTGCAGATGTGAAGGAATTGAACAAAACCTTCAGAATGCATTTTCTCTACCACTGAGTTATGCCCTTCCCTCAAGCAGTCAAGCAAAGGATCCAAGCAGTAAAACATGGGTAAGGGGTCAGTCTGATAGTGGAGAAAAGATAAGAAGGAAGGTCTAGTAACTGGATAGCTCAGTCGGTAGCTCATGAGACTTTTAATTTCAGGTTCGTGGGTTCAAGCTCCACACTGGGCAAAAGTTATTTGTGTTGCAGGGGTTTGGACTAGATGACCCTGATGGTCCTTCCAAATCTACAATTCTCTTATTCTAACTGGAACAAAGAAAAGCCATGAGAACATATCTCACGAGCCTCTGAAATGTTGAAATCAAGACTGGATACCTGAGGATGTAGTATCAGGAAAGGAAACAGGGCCTGTAGAGGAATAATCAACAGTTGCATTATGTGTCTGAAAGGGACAGAGTCACTATTCTGTAGTCTGCCTATCTATCTATTTACCTACATAAGCAACTGAAGACCAACAGTCAAATCCAACTCTCTGAGTTGCAGGTACCATTCTAGAACAGCAAAAGTTTTGTTGGGTAGTATTTGTGGGAACAGGACTTGGAAGCAGTCTGTTGAGGAGATTGGGCCTTTGACCTGCCAGCCTCCATTTCCTTCTAAAAGTGCCTCTTTGGCAAAACCAGTTGCCACCTAAAGGTAAGTGAACTACTAAGTAGAATGAATTATTTGAGCCTGTAGTGAGGGTCATTGGTGGTCTTAATATATTTTCTGAACCTTGTGCCACCCTCATAGGAAATTTGTAAAAGTTATATGGTTTGAAAACCCATGTGTGCAGGTTGAGACAGGTTTTAGATTTCCCCAGGGCAGGGGCCTATAACCTTGTACTTGTAAAGCACCAAGAGCATTAATGTTGCTATATCATCTTCATCATTTTTCTCCTCTTGGGAAATGGAAAGAAATCTCATCCCCCTTTCTCATCTGCATTCACTAAGAAAAGTGTCTGGAGGATTGAGTGAAGCTCCTGAACAACATGGGATGAAGATGAAATGAAATTTGCTGGTGATGGCAGAAGTGGGTGGGAACATTTTCTTCTGTGAACATCCTTATATTGGGATCCAAATCAATGGGCTGTATCCAATGGTAGTCATACTCAAAGTAGACCCATTTGAATGAATGGTCATTCATTGAATGAATGGTCCTTTAACTGGATACAACCCAATACAGTTACTAGTGATAAACAATAATATGAAGGTATCCATATTAAATGTAGCATGTAATATGTTATTGAAAGCTTCACACTATTCAATAAAGTCCAAACACCCATGGCCATAAATAAATGCATATACAAAGAGCTGCAGTTTCCATTCCCTCCTCCTTTTTGAACAATTAATTTTCCAGCCATCAGCTCTATGGAGAATAGGCTTCAAGGATTGAGCCTCTTGGCTCAAATCCCAGCAGGCCAATAGAAAGAACAAAGAGTTTATTATTTTATAGATTGACATAATTATTGAAGGCCAGGCTCATGAATTCTGCATGCCAGTGGATGTTAATGTGGACTCTATCTGTCATTTACATGGGAAGCACATCACAGACTCCGGCAGGAATACAAAGTGATCTGGATGGCTTTAAAACAACAGCATAGCAAGGCAAAATTAGTGGTGTATGTGGGCCATAGGATTTTAGACCGACCTTCATTTGTTATTTTTGTCTTGGCGAAACACACACACTGTGTGACTCACACGCTTTGAATTCAACAATGCCATTTGTCTTAATACACATGATGTAGAACTAAAAACCACACAGCTCTAGCTATCCAGGTAACACGTGGACTAGGTCTCATTTACACAGCTGGCCAAAGCAGAGGATAATTGTTTCCTGGCTAGAGAGCCTCCTTGGTTCTAGGCACCATAAAAGAGGCCGGCGCAACTCCAGAAATGTGTTTACAATTGACCATGATTTATTAAACACAGCCATTCTCAAACAACCAGGATTACAACTCATCCAAATGCTATTTAATTTTAAAAAATAATCTGTAGGCTGCTCTTACAGCTCTACACAGATGAATATGCTACTTTTATGTTCTCAGTGCAATCTTGAATGTGTTTAAGAGTGTGAAAAGTTTGCACGTCTCTTCTCATTTTCTACATCAAAAACCCATTGCAAATGCTCTTAGGCAAGCAAAATGGACAATTCGGGGGCAAGAGACTTTATCACAGTGGCCAGCCCCACCCTAACCAACGCACATTCATTGAACAAAGTTTGAACTACGTGAGCAGATGCTTGAACATGCATTGGTTGGGTTGAGCCTCTCACCTGCACAGCCTTGTTCATTTTATGTGCATGAGATATTTGTAAGTATTTTTATATCACCCTTCAATCATATTCCAAGAAAGGTTTTCACCTCTGAAACGGCATTCATTGTGAACACATGAAGAGGGCTTTGGCACCATGCAAGCAAACCCCGCCTTCAACATCCTCATCTCTGCTTCCCTGTGGTGAGCAGGAAGGCCTTAATGGAGGTTGTAGGCATATTCCGTTGACTGCTTATAAGCGTCCCGACAGCTGGGGAAGGGTTGTGACTTGCATTCTGCCTTTCTTGCTCAATACAAGGAAAATCCAAGTAGAGTGGGTGGTGTGTAGTGGGGGTGGGTATATGTGTCCTTACATGATTTAGAAAATGCCCTGTTAGGAATAACCCCTAAACACAGCCTCCGTCTCCAAAGGTAACTTGTTTACAAGGTCTGTCTGTGTATTGTGTGCAGGTGTCTCTCCAGACATAAGAAATACTATTAGATGCAATACAAGACAGTGATATTCTGTACCTGGAAGAGAAGTGGGGATTTGGGCTGGATCTAGACATATCAAAGAAGCGTTTCCGCTAAAGACATTGTAAACTCATATAGGGAAATCCAGTAGGGAAAGACTGGACTCCACAGCGCCATCAAGTGTCACATTGTTATATTGCATATACAACACATATAAAATGCTTTTTCTTTACCAATTTAGCTGTTCCTTCTGTGCACTTGCAGTACTATGACATGCAGTACTATGTTCCTGCTTCTAAGATTCCAATTTTAACATAATTTTTATAAAGGTCCTGGAATTCTGGTCTCTACTATACATGCACAATGCAGCCCCACCCCCATACATTTGCAAAGTTTCTGAATGTCAACTTACATTGGCATTCAACTGCAGCAGATTCTTCAGAGAATGAAGAGGACAAACTTAGGCATGTAACTGCAAATCAAACTCTAAAATCATGGAATTGCAAAGTTAGAAGGGAACCCAAGGGTGATCTATTTCAACACCCTGCAATGCAGGAATCTCAACTAAATCCTATACGACAGAAGGCCATCAGACCTCTGCTTAAAAACCTCCACAGAAGGAGAGTCAACCACCTTTCAAGGTAGTCCATTTAAACAGCACTTACCATCAGAAGGTTCTTCCTGACGTTGAGTCCGACTCTCCTTTCTTGTCACCCAAAGCCACTGGTTTGGGTCCTACCCTCCAGACCTGCGGGTATGCAATGGTAAACAAATTTAATAAATGATTATGACGATGTTAAAAACACGCTTGCTCCATCTTCCATGTGGCAGCCCTTTAGATATTGGGAAATGGCTATCATCACTTCCCTAAGTCTCCTCTTTAACAGGATGAACATACCCAGTTCCTTCAACTGTTCCTCATAAGGCTTGGTTTCCAGACCCAAGAGTCTTGTGGTACCTTAAAGACTTAGAAATTTATTACAGCATGAGATTTCATGGAGTAGGGCCTATTGATGCAACAAACTAACATGGCTACCTTTCTGGAAATGTAAACATAGGTCAACTCTTTCTCTATTTTGCCTGATATTATTCAGCCTGACTTGGCAGTGGTTCTCGAGGGTATCAGGCAGAGGTCTTCCCCAACACTTGTTACCAGTTCCCTTCAGTTGGAAATACCAGGAACTGAAACAGGGACATTTTGCATGCAAAATGTGTTATTTGCCCACAAACTATAGCTCCCACAGCTTGTTGGTCAAGTTAGGTTTATATGGGGCTGCCATATGTGTCTGGGGTTTCCCAGACATATGCAGGATTCGGCCTTCGCAAATCATGTCAAAAAGCTCAACAAAAAGCTCATGAACTTTGGTGTCCGGATTTTCACTTTTCTGAATATGGCAACCCTAGGTTTATTGAATGCATGCTACTTGCAAACAAAACGCCTGAAAATGATTTATGATAACAAAATAAAAAATAAAAAACATAAACATATTTAAAACATTGCCAAGGGGGTGGGGAAACCCCTATCATTGGTGCTTCTTGATGTTCGGTGGTTCCCAAACCCTTTTAAATATTGCTGAACAGCAATGGATGCATTATTTACAATATTGCACTATTCCGTAACTAATTGCTAAATTTACTTTATGTAACCCAAGTGCTTAGATTGCCAAATGATCCTTAGTGGAATTAAACAAATGTATTTGGTGATAATTTGCTACAAATGAAAAAGTGTTATTTGAGACACAGAGACAAAGGATGGAGAGAGAAATATCAGTGTTAACACCTGCAGAGCTATAGCACAAAAGTCTAAACTTTTGCCTGATTCACATGTGCCACAAATGCATAGAATAGCTTCACAGGACACAAGATGGAACACATGATAGCTGACCTTTTTTAGAAGACTTGCTCTTTAGGCAATGTATTCCCAACATACACTGCTAGTGTTGCTTTCAGTTCTGGAGAGGACTGTCAATAATTAATTGATATTTGAGAAAATATTTCCCTGTCTAAAATCAGGCCATTTTTATCTGAGAAATAATTCTTTCAAAACAAGCAAGCAGGCAAACACTGGTATTGGCCTAGGCCTAAGATTCTAGTGGGAATATATTGATTACTAATTATAAATTTGAAACCCAAATCCAAACAAAGGACTTGAGAATGATTATTTTATGAACATGTTGAAGATTTGTTTATTATTTAACTGTACTATTTTCTCCATTGACTTCAATGGGAGATAGGTACATCAAATCACTGCTGGGTTGGACCACAAATCTATAAATCATTGGAAAAAATACCGGAATATTGAAAAAATACTGGGTAGAAATTCCCAATCCTGTTCAGTGACTATTTTTAAATTTTTAAAGAAGATTCCAACCCCCTCCGGTTCTGCATGAAACTAGACCATTAAATATATATATATATTAGAAATATGAAACAGCTTTTTAAAATTTCATCTGCATTTTGCATATTTTTGGACATTCCCCAGTTTTCCTGCCCTCCATATAATTAGCATGTGTTCAAGGTTCCATGCCCCACCTGCCTGTTCAAATGAATTTCATGAAGTGGTATGAATTAATCTTGGTTGTTGCTAGGTATCTTCAATCTTTTATGGGACTGGTCCTTATGAATAATAAAAGCCAGAGGACAAAAGGTTCTCATAAGTAACTAGAAATACCCAGGTGAAATAGAAGTGCTTTAAAACTGGGGGAAGGCTAGGCAGATGCCAACAGAAGGATTCCTTTCTCGCTTTCTGAAATAAGATGATGTATTATTTGCCTGGGCAATCATCTGTCAAAATAGATTCATCATGCTCAGTTGCTAAGCGGTCTTTTACTTAGAGAGGCAGCTTGCGAAGTGCAGATTTTTAATAGTATTGGAAGCCTAAAATAAACACCTCATTTTTCTTGGTTTGAATAAAATTAAGAGTTTCCCAGCAGTGCCTTCCTTTTTAACTTGTCTCCATACCCTCATACCAAGTGAGCATCCTCATATATAGCCTTGCATGAATTTTGAATCAAGGCCTCATATCAACACAATTAAGATTTGAGACGCACATATGTACTCCTTTTATACCCCAACTTTCCTTCAAGGCGTCACAACAACAGCTGTGGGTCTGTTCCATTCCCCATGCACAAACATACATTTAATTTTCAGGCTGAAAGATACTTGGTTGGCCCAGCCCTGGTGAGCAATGTGGATGAGAGGAGATTTGAACCCAGGTCACTGAGGTCTTGGTCTAACCCTTTAATGATGACTCCACACTGACTCACACAACACAGTGTGAAGAGGATGTATGGCAGCTCCAAGCCCTTCCTTCCCACCACCTATGACCAGACAGCCAGTACCACTCACTGCATAAAGAAATAGCCAACACATTTTGCTGCCTTAGGTAGACTATAAATGGAGCCTCTCCTGTTTCAGCATCTGAGGCAATAACCTCACAAGCATTTCGCTCCCTGTCCACCCCCACAGCAATGAATTATTATTATTATTATTATTATTATTATTATTATTATTATTACCTAATTAATTCCAATTGTGCATCACTTCCAAGAGGGAGAGATTTCACAATACAATAAAAGCATATGTAAAATAATTAATTACATATACAGAAACAGATTTAAATCAAATACTGACTGGGATAAAAATCTTCACTTAAAAGTTTTGTTGAAAGGAAAGCCTTCAATGAGCTCCAAAAATATTAACAACAGCGTCTCTTTTCTCAGATTCATATGCCAGCTGAACACTTTTGCTTCTTTGTTCAGGCATTTACAGGGTATTAGTGCCTGGCTCTGTGACTTACATTTTATTTTTTTATCGCAAATAACAAGATGATCTATCTTGTAGTTTGCTGCCCTAAGCTCCTTGGGGAGGGACGGCAGGATATAAATTTTATATATGGATTTGGTTTCAATCTGATGCCCCTGGTCTGATTTTGCTCTGCACTGAAAGGGACACCCACCCACCCACCCAAAAATGTTGAAATAATAAATAAACAAATAACTAGGCACCAAAAGAAGGATAAGGAGCTAGCTAGTAGGGAGTCGCCAACAAACATTGCAAAAGGCAAGCTTTCAAGATGGAACCGTTCCTCAGGAGTGAAGGTTCAGCGTTATTTGTGTTAGCTTTTCGTCACCTTACCAAAATGCAAGCCCTGCCAAGAGCACTATGGCGTTGTGGGCACCGATGAGCGCCACATCGACACCTTAGAGCTCTCCATTTCACGTGACAAGTTCCTGTCAGACCATAACAGCTTGCATGATGCTATCAGGCCACGCAGACAGACCACAGGCAGAAAAATAGACTGTGGGAACGTTAACAGCTGTGTCGAAGAGACAGTTGGCCACGGAGAGGGACATTTGTTTTGCACTGCTCCTGCATCTTTTGCAGCAACCTGACATAAATATTTAAGCTTCCCCTGCTAATTTTCTCCGCCTAACTTCTGTTTAAAGTGCAGAAGCAGCGCCAGTAATAAGGGGTAGGGAAAACACACACACACTGGTTTTGCTCCACTTCTATACAACTGTTATAACAATAGGAGTACTGTCCTTTTCTCCATATATCGTTTCTAAAATATAGTCCTCAAGGTGCATATCAAATGGGGAAAGGGGTTTTTAAGTGCATACCCTCCAACATTTCTCCAATGAAAATAGGGGTGTCCTATTCCATTATTATTATTATTATTATTATTATTATTATTATTATTCCTTGCCCGTCTGACTGGGTTTCCCCAGCTACTCTGAGTGGCTTCCTAAAAGCATAAGAAAACATCAAGCATTAAAAACTTCCCTGTACAGGGCTGCCTTCAGATGTCTTCTGAAGGTTGTATTGTTACTTATCTCTTTGGCTCAGGGGTGGCATAACTGATCATACCCTCCAACCTTTTTCTGATCAAAACAGGGACATCCTACCATACCCTCCAACTTTTCTCTGATGAAAATAGGGGTGCCCTAAGGAAAAGCTGGACATTCCGAGATCAAATTTTTTAAAAAACGGGATGGCTTCTGTAAATCCAGAACTGTCCCTGGAAAATAGGGACACTTGGAGGGTCTGTAAGAGCTTAGAATTATTTTAGGCCAAGGTTGGGGAGCCTGTAGGCCCCCATATCCTGTAGGACTCCAAGGCCCATCAGCCTTGTCCATCAACCATGCTGGTTGAGGTGAATGGGAGGTGAGGAGGGCCACAGATTTCCTGTTCTAGTTTTAGGGCCTAACTAAGAGAGGGCCTGTAACTGAGCCTTTCTCAGGCCTGGCCAGAGTGAGTTAGCCGCCTCAGCAAATTGTTGGTTATTTAATTTATTATGATTATATTGGTATTAACAGAGACACACTTGTGGGATTTCTGCCTCTGGTGTAAAAACAAAGAACCTTGATAGATTCTTTGAACCTTGAGACTTGAGAAGCGAGAGTATCATTTTCTGCTCTACCTCAGGCAGCAAACATGGTAGGCAGAACTCTGCCTTCCCTACCAACAAAACCCCTGACAAAGGATGTCCGATTATGAAGTTTTTTTTTATGCACAAATGCAGAGAAAGTGAGGAAAGATCCCAAATGTGCAGTTTTCTCATTAGATGGTATCATCAGTACATTGCCGCTTGAATCGGAATAGCAGCTTTGATGCAAACTGTGCTTCATGATGGTTTACAGAACTAAAAGCTTTGTTGCACCACAGTAGGATTCAAAATGTTTTGGCAAAAAAAGGAAACCTCCTTACATCTGAGGCCAAAGCAATTTTTATTCTTGGCTTCCTTAATTAACATCAAGCTCAGCGTAGACAGAGTTGCCATGCTAAATAAATACTGCAGTATTTGTAAATATGGAGCTGTTTTTGCCTTCAAAATAGTTATACTGTAATTTGGATATTCTGACAGGGAGACTAATTCTACTGGAAGTCCGTCTCGGTTGCGCTATCTTAACCGTAAAAAGTAATGGTCCTTAGATTTAAATCAATTAAAACATTATCATCATTATTATTTTAAAATTGCTTAAGCTTATTTTGAAGGGAGCCTGCAGTTCAGCAAAAAGTCTCTGTGGTTTTACACAGATGGGGCCAAGCTGTGTCTTTCAGTTTACGCTGCTGTGTTTGTGAGAAGGAGGTGGCAAGGCCAAATTCCAAGCCACCAAAGTGAACCACCATTGGCCAGGATGCCTTCCACCAGACCTCAGTCCCTGTCCCATCTTAAGTCATTGAGGCACCAATCTGTCTCCCACCCAAGCATAAGAATGTCGGCTTCTTTTCTTTGCAATCATAAGAATGAGGGGGTTAAAAAGTTGGTTTTCATTGCTAGCTAATGGGAAATTAAAAATTTACATGCTTCTAATGAATGAAATAAAATGCATAAATTTAGGCTTGAGATAATAGTTTCCCCACATACTTTTAAAAAGTAAAGCTGAACTAACAGTGTGGCCAGATATGCAAGTTGGCAAATTTATGCGTATCGACCAAACCAAAGCTAATGAAGGTGGATGTTTATAGTTTGGTGAACACTGACCTTGTCACTTCCCATGTAGCTCCAATTAGTGTGTTCAAATGTGGCATCACTAAGTCAGCCCAAGAGCTGGTGTGGTTTATTTCCCACCCATTGGAATATATGAGATGGTATTTATGTATATGTTTTTGTGTTTTAAAATGAAAAATATATGAATGAACAGGGTAGAAAGAGGGGAAACAATCCCCTACACACATACAGTGGTACCTCAGGTTACAGAAGCTTCAGGTTACATACGCTTCAGGTTACAGGCTCCGCTAACCCAGAAATGTTACCTCAGGTTAAGAACTTTGCTTCAGGATGAGAACAAAAATGGTGCTCCTGTGGCGCGGTGGCAGCAGGAGGCCCCATTAGCTAAAGTGGTGCCTCAGGTTTCAGAACAGTTTCAGGTTAAGAACGGACCTCCAGAATGAATTAAGTTCTTAGCCCGAGGTACCACTGTAGTTCCCATCGTGACAGCAGAAACCCTGCAAGGCATATGGAAAGTCAGTTCATCTGCCTAGGATTCTCCCTCCCCAGCTCACTTTTTAGATGGTTTTACTGGTGTTGAATGTCACTGTATCAACCACCTTAAGAACTTTGCTGAAAGGCGATCCACACCGTGATCAACTCCCACCTGGAAACCAATATCCCCACTGTGGAAGGACGTGTGGATCCAGAATTGGCCTCCACAGTCACTTAAGGACTCATTATCAAAACCGTGTTTATGGAAGACAATCTTTCTCGGCTACGAGTGATCGCCAAAGAAGAAGAAGAAATAATATTCCAAATATATCTGTTAATAAATCATGAAACAGACACAGCTGTTTTTATTTTAACCACACCATCATGAGGGCAAGATTGAGATTTATTTTTTTTGGGGGGGGGAGGGATAATGCCCAGCAGGGTTGTTTCAGCTTTGGAATAAAGTTTTCCTCCCAAGAAAATTCATGTTTAAAACTTTGCTGTGAGTTGTAGTGTGGAGCACAAAGAGCCCAGCAAATATTGAGTGCCATCAACCTGCTTATGAAGAAAAAGCAGAGAGCAGAGGAATTACAGCTAGCCTGTCACTAATGTGGCATCCCATTTTCACATTAAGATTTATCATGCTATCATTAGAGTACTCACATCTTCAGCTGTAACAAACACCTATTACTGTCTGTAATGTTTGTTGGCATCACGACTGTTAAGGAAGGCAAGAGATCACATGTTACCTAGGAAACCGGCATAGTGTATGCAAGGGAGAACGATCCCATTCTGCTTGGGAGGTGGTGAGATGCTCTTTTGATATCAGTCAAATTACACTACCTCATGTTTATTCATGCAAGAGCAAACTTTCTGCCATTAATGAAAGCACTGACGGCCAACTTAGTCCATTTTGGTAATGAATATCGTGTCAGTCACAGAGGCCCATTGCAGTGAGGGAATTTGGATATCCACATAGAAATGGGCAAGCTGATTTAGGAAACCAACATAGGAAGCTGCTTTATTCTGAATCAGGCAACTGGTCCATCAGGCTTAGACATTGGCAGTGACTCCCCTGGGTTTTCAACAGGACACACTTCCAGCCCTACCTTGAGATGCCGGAGATATTGAACCAGGAACCTTCTGGTGCAAAGCAAATACTCTAGCACTGCACTATTGCCCTTCTGCATCAGTGACAAGGGGAGAAGGTTCATGGGCCTGGTAATCACTGCGTTTCTTAGGTCCAAAATACAAGGAATGCCAATTATACTTTTTAAAAGAAGAGTTTACTTAATGCTGCCACTTTTATTTTGATGGAAAAGCAACCTGATCTGGTGCTTCACTTCAAATACCCACCACACCTGGCTGCTATTTGCCTCAAAACATACTTTATGCAGTCAACAGCACCCTTCGGGTGGGGAAATGTAGTGTTTAAGTATTCCACAAAGATTCTGAACTTGGCATCCCAACCGCCAGCAATGTCATGACCTAGGCTGAAGAGATGGAGGCTTAGCTTCCACCTTCTTTAGCTCTGGTCAAGGGGGTTGCTACTGTAGCTGAAGGCATGTTTGCCTGTGTGCCTTCCTGGTACAGTGGTACCTCAGGTTAAGTACTTAATTCATTCTGGAGGTCTGTTCTTAACCTGAAACTGTTCTTAACCTGAAGCACCACTTTAGCTAATGGGGCCTCCTGCTGCTGCTGCACCGCCGGAGCACAATTTCTGTTCTCATCCTGAAGCAAAGTTCTTAATGTGAAGCACTATTTCTGGGTTAGCGGAGTCTGTAACCTGAAGTGTCTGTAACCTGAAGCGTATGTAACCCGAGGTACCACTGTAACTCCTATGGCACCTGCGAACGTTCTCAGTAAATATTCCCTGAAAAATCCGCAATAAAGTAGAGACGGTTTGCTATTCCTGCTTAGTTGACATAAGAGGAGCCCTTGATAGATCAGGCCAATGGCCCATCATCCTGGCCAACCAGATGCACAAGCGCACTTTCCTGAGCACAAGAGCAATGAGCACATTTCATTTCATTACATGTCAGGAAAAGTCCATCCTTGAAGTGGAGGCACAAGACTGATCATCATGTGAGCTGCGCACAGGTGAGCTGCATGCAAGCTGCCGGCCAGTCCTGTAGAGCCTCCTTTTATTGAGACAAATATGCAAGCTAGGCAGATACATTTTGGGCTGTGACCTTTACACATCTTGGTCCCGAGATCGTGGGGTGGTACAAAGTAATTTTGGCACCTGTTTCCACAGCGTCATTTTCCCCTTGCACAGTGTATGACGAAGGAGACAAAAGGCCTCAGGGACAAAGGTTACAGACAGGACACCACAGACTGCTGAGACCACAAAAGGTCAGACAGAGGGAACGCTGTCTAGCTGTGGCTTGTCTGGGGGGGATGTGCCCTGCACCCCAGGGTCACACGTGCAGGCAGACTGCGACTGCCTGCTGGTGGGGAGTGTGCTCCCTCTGGACCCCACTGCCCACTCCGCTATATCCTTACACATCCTTCCCCCTCTTCTGAACTGTGGAGGGGTTCAAAGACCTGCTCTTTGTGAGCAAGCATGGCAGTGTGTGATGTAGTTGCATTTCCCCCCTTTAGTGGGGCAGCTGATGCGGGTCATGTCCACACTGTTATGCGCTCCCATCTCTTTTTCTTCTCCTTTTGATGTGGCCGCCATTCTGTCACACTGTTTTGTGTTACGCAGCACACTGCATGGCAGCCATTTGGTGATACGCCCCAGCCCCACAACAACCGTGATGTTGTGTCTGGCACCCTCACAGCACTTTTGCAAAATTCCAAAATGTGCCCACTGCCCCCCAAATATTGCTGACCTGTTGATGTTGAAGGCGCAGGCTGGCTCTTGATAGAAGATAAAGAAGATAAATGAAATGTTGGGGAATGGTAATCTACTTCCCCGCATGATAAGCAGGGATTCTCTGGTCCCTGAAAAGGCAGAGAAGGGGAGTACAGTCTGTGCTAGGAGCAGCTGCCCTAAGCTCTGAGTGGTTTGGTACCCTGAAAACACTGACATCGTGCTTTAGAATTACCGGAGTTGACCTAAACAGAGTTCTATCAAAAAAATTCCCTGTAGAGCACAGATACATCACTTCTGCATAGCTGTCTGTGGAAGCCACTAGCTATGCTCTCCTGTTTTCCAAAAGTTCAGTTAGAACAAAGATTCTGTTCAAGGGGTGATGTTTTGGTCAGAGTTAATGATCAATTTCCAACTTTTCTTGCCTGCTCCTTCTATAAAGCCTGGGTAAACATCCTCACTGACTTTCAGCTGCTGTATTTCATTATTGATTACCACCTCGGCTCCTTATCCTTTCTCTTTCCCCACTTTCATTCTCTCCCTTAACACACGGCATCAGTAAGCCAAGCAGAGTGTAAAAGAAATACTACCAACCAGCGCCAGCACACAGTACTAAATCGAATAGCGATAATATGCTTGGAGATGATGCTCATCTTAATCCCGAAGGACACCACACCTCCACAGAGTGCTAAACAGGAAAAAAGAAACGAGACTATAACTTAAAGGAAATCCTGGCAATGCTAATGGTATGTCTTGGCAGGACACCTAGGGTTTTCATTTTCATTTATCATCACTTTTTTATGAGGCATACCTCAGCAGCATCCAGCCAGCTCAGTCTGGTGAAAAGATATGTGTTCGTCTGCAAGCTGCCTAAAACTAGATCGGGTCTGGCAGACACACAACTTCATCTTAGGCCTGAGCACAATGATTCTCATAACGATTGGTGGAAAGGATGTTGCTGGCTGTAGACCTTCCTCCTACAAGCTGTGGAGACTGGGCAGGAAGCAGGGCCAGGCTTCCCACTGGGCAGAGGGAGGGGACTGCTTCAGCCCCAAAGGTGCACTCTTCCATTGTCTCGCAACACGGATGCCAACCAAGTGGGCAGATTTTGACAGACAGGACTGTGTATGCTACCTGGACCTGCCCTGCACCACCTAAGCTACTCTGCTGCTCTCAGGTACAGTGGGTGATGCTGTTTCAACACCAGTGTTTCAACAGCCTGTCCAGTTAGCTTTAGTACATGGAATAGGAGCAGGTATCTTTTCCTCCGCCACAGGCAACAGACTTTCCTGAGGTATCTACGGCAACAAGTAAATATTATTCCCAACATTTGGCCAGAACATGAAAGTGCTTGGCCTTGAGAAGGGCTTCTGATAATAAATAATAATAATAATAATAATAATAATAATAATAATAATAATTATACCCCACCCTCCCCAGCCAAGATGGCTAACACCAAATATAAAAACAATTGATTGAAATACAGCTTAAAAAACAAGATTAAAATACAACAGTAAAACATTAAAATGCAGCCTCATTTCAGTGGAAACTCAATCAAAAACTTTGTTGGGGATAAAAACGTCAAGTCTTCACCAAGGCTAACTATCCAGACTGGTCCTACATGGGCCAGAAAAAAGCCAGGGAAGTCCCCAAATAGGAGTTGCAACACAGAAGGAGAAAGGAAAAAAGAAAGAGGGGGGGGGGGAATCAAATTGATTCCAAGCTGAAGGCCAGGCGGAACAACTCTGTCTTACAGGCCCTGCGAAAAGAAATCAGATCCTGCAGGGCCTGGTCTCATGAGACAGAGCGTTCCACCAAGCCGGAGCCAGTGTTGAGAAGGCCCTGGCTCTGGTTGAGGCTAATCTGACTTCCTTAGGGCCTGGGAACTCTAGGGTGTTGCTATTTATGGACCTTAAATGCAGGGACCCTGTCCATAGGGAGGCGCGCTTCACATTTTAGAGTCCTGGTTTTCCAAGGTTCTAAAAGGCGCACGGAGCCCCAACAAGTACAGGAGGCCCCCCACCTTCAGATGTTCACCCTGTGAGTTGTGGAGAGAGATGGAAATGAGGATGGGGATGGGCTAGAACAGACACCCCTTTATGTGTTTGCTTAACGTTTGGCCCTCCAGATGTTGCTGAAGTACAGCTCCCATGTGTCCCAGGAAAAATGGCCAATGGCCAGGGATGGTGAGAGCTGCAGTTCAGCAACCGCTGGAAGGCCATGTTTCCTCACACCTGATTTAGCCACTCATCGGCATGCCTTGCATGGGTTCTAGTGTTTGTCAGCTATGCAGTCTTGTGTGATAACAGAGTGTGACTGCTTACCACTTGCTTCAGCCATACCCATGCCTGGCATGTTCTGCTAAAAGGTAAAGGGACCCTGACCATTAGGTCCAGTCGCGGATGACTCTTGGGTTGCAGCACTCATCTCACTTTATTGGCCAAGGGAGCTGGCGTACAGCTTCCGGGTCATGTGGCCAGCATGACTAAGCTGCTTCTGGCGAACCAGAGCAGTGCACGGAAACGCCGGTTACCTTCCCGCCGGAGCGGTACCTATTTATCTACTTGCACTTTGACGTGCTTTCGAACTGCTAGGTTGGCAGGAGCAGGGACCGAGCAATGGGAGTTCACCCCGTCGTGGGGATTCGAACCACCGACCTTCTGATCGGTAAGTCCTAGGCTCTGTGGTTTAACCCACAGCACCACCCGTATATGGACACATATAGTCTCAAGCAAATGTGTCTCTCATGAGAAAAAAGGTCCCCACTCTTGCTTTAAACATTCATAGGAATTGGAGTTGTGTTCAAGTAATATACAGTGGTACCTCGGGTTACATACGCTTCAGGTTACAGACTCCGCTAACCCAAAAATAGTACCTCAGGTTAAGAACTTTGCTTCAGGATGAGAACAGAAATCGTACTCCAGCGGTGCGGCGGCAGCAGGAGGCCCCATTAGCTAAAGTGGTGCTTCAGGTTAAGAACAGTTTCAGGTTAAGAACAGACCTCCAGAACGAATTAAGTACTTAACCCGAGGTACCGCTGTACAAGAAGTTAGAGGGTTTACTAGATATCTTTTGGGAGGGGGTAGGAACAAGGTACAATTAAAGAATTAGAATCACAGTATTGTAATGTGGCGTGTTATACTTTCCAGATTTCTTACAGGGTATTTCCCCCCTCAATGCATGCAGAATTTTACTTGTCAAGGAGTTTTAAGACCTTATTAATTCAGTAAAGTAAAGGGTATTTGAAAACCTCAGTGGTATAGTGATTTGCATTAATGTAGCTAAAGCAACATCCTTCCTTTGGAGTGTGCAGCAAAGTAAAGTCAAATTATTGATAAAACAATATAGTGTACAGCTTGAATAACTTTTGCATCTGTATTCTGCTCATGTTCAGGTATAGCCGTGAAAGCCTCGTAAATCCTGGCCCAACCATTCCATACTGTACCAATAACAACGCTGATATTGCTTTAAGTTCTAAGGGCTTGGTCCATGCTTGGAATTGGCCTACTGAAAGGTTAATCATGACTAACTTATCCTACGCCCCATTTATTTCAATGGGTCTAGTCTAATCGTGACCAAATTTGCATCCACCCCTAATTTATGTCTGTCTCTCTGAAATAATATGAGAGATGGATGGATGGATGGATGGATAGATAGATAGATAGATAGATAGATAGATAGATAGATAGATAGATAGATAGATAGAGATAGATAGATGATAGATAGATAGATAGATAGATTGATAGATAGATAGATAGATGATGATAGGTAGATAGATAGATGATAGATAGATATAGATAGATAGATACACCTACAGATTTTTAAAAACCAGTGATATCTGAGACATAGCCCAACCCATCCTTGGCAAGAGGTGGAGCAGAACTGCTTGTTTAACCTAGTATGACCTGTTAATTTAGGGTGATTTTAATTCACAAAAGAATTGTGCTGTGTGCTATGCCCTTCTCCTGTTCACTTTGTGAATGAAAGTAGACAAAACCCAGCAACTCATGCTTATGAGTAACGAAGCCACATTGTCCAGCTAATCGGTGATGGCCTGCCCAGCTATGGTTGCACACAGAGCAGTTACAGCAGCTCCTAGATGCAGGAAGTCTACAACAAAGCCTGTGGTATAGTGGCCAAGGAAAATGGCTTCATAGATCAGGTCAAGTTGACTAGGAGAAAAATAGCATCACCCCATTTGCACTTATCCCAGCTGATAATTTATTTATTGTATCCAGGAAAGTGGTGGCCAAGTCATAAATCCAAAGATTGGTATCTGTCTCTTGCCAACTACAGTGGGTGCTATAAGCTTGTAGTTTCTTGCAGGGGTACTGCATTATTTTCACTTGGTCAAAGAAATCTTGGTAGCTGCTGCATAGCTGCTGGACCATGTGGTCTCCTGAGCCCAAGTATTCCTGGGGATTGCTGGGCTGAAGGCGCACCAGATGTTTCTCTCATTTCTCCTCTCCACCCAAGTCTGTTGCTGGCCTAGCAGCATTAATCCATTCTACTGCACAAAAGCAACACCCAAGGTTAGTGTGTAATGGTGCAGATCAATGTGCTGTGCTGATGCAGCAGTTGGTGTTCTCCATTCTAAATAATAATTTGCAGCAGCTCATATGATTTAGAATCCCAGATTTAGCTGTTGCCACAGAAAAAAAATAAGTAAAAAAAAAACCAGAAACCAATAACACAGATAAAATTCCTGCAATGACTGTGAAATAACACGGTAGGTATCAGCCTTAATGGGCAACGCAAATGGATTAGTGATTGCAAACAGGTATATTCTCTAATTTAAATGTCATGGTGTTCAAAATAATTGAGGATTCAGTAGGTTAAATGAAGGAGCTGCTTTCTAACTAAACATTATAATGAGCTTTCAAGGTGGTCTTGCAACGCTGTGTGTAAAAAAGTATCTCCAACCGAAATAATCACAGCCAAAGAATCCAAAAATCAATTACAGAAAAGACAAAATGGAACTGCAAGCTCTTAAAAAAAAGAAAGAAAATTAATCAAAGACAATAGTTAAAGGATGATTTTATAGCCATCAATCAAACTTCAAGCAAAGGAAGATAGCAACATTTAACTTTATATGCAAATTAAAGAATTAAATTATACAGTAACTTGCAAGCCTATTTCTGGATTGCATAAGTAGAACCCAGTCCATAATTTCCCCCTTTGGAATGAAGATGAAAATTTCAAAGGATTCCTTCAGGGTGAGTGTATTTTACATAAATGCATAATGCACATGTGGTAGCTGCAGAGGGAATACATTCTGGCGATGAAAAAAAAAATGTGGCATTTTAGGATATATCTTTAAATGTTTGTCTAAAGATCATGATTTGTTTATAGTTTTTGGACTAGCATCAACAACAAATTGCTTTCATGGCAGCAACTCCATGAAAAAGCTTTAGGCCATGGAAAGGCTTAACAAATAGCTCTGCTATCACAAAACGTCAAGGCAAATGAGTTCCTCTTAATCTCGGAATCCCCTGGTGTTTGGGAGACGTACTCTTCTGTGGTTGTCAACAACAAGCAACTCCATCAAAGATCCACAAGGAATTTCTACACACGGCTCCCTACCTTACACAACATACTTTATTCCATTTGGAAAGGGGTGGCAATATGGAAATGAGAGTGCTTTTAAGATATATTTATTTTATTTTTGCACATTTGGTGAGTTTATACTCCCAAAGCGTAAAAACAAAAGGAAATGCCACTAACTAAATGATTACTCACCCCAGAAATGAAGACACAAGGCAATGGGGCCTCGAAGGGAGTGAACAGGCAACAAGATCTGTAACAAGCTAACAATCCACAGGGTAAGCTTCAGTCAATGAGTTTCAGATGAAAGCTGACCGCAGGACATAAGTGATCCCACCCTGGATCCGAACACCTGACCAATCTGCTGACCAGTCCTTAAAGGTGTGGGGAGTGGAAACCTTGTTGCTTCATCCCAAATGAAACTCTCCAGGTGAGAAGCTGTCTCCAGGCAGCCCTTCTCCATACAGGCTACACCTGTGTGCTTTTGACTGGCTGGCTTGTTTGCTTCAGCTGTGATAATGTCTCTTCCTAGCCTTGCCTAGAGATGTGTGCTTAGAAACCTCCAACTTTGGCATGGCTGGAATGTAACCTACGGTAGAATGTCAGGAGTACAGTGTAGTTGAATTTTTCAACTTTCAAATTCCAAAAATGAGAGCTACTAAAAAGTTAATACGTAGACCAGAGCATAATTATCCTTCAGATTTTGCACTTCTTGAATTGTGCAATATAGTTCTCAACTCAAATAATGTATCATAATGTGTATAAAAAAAGTAATTTAGGACAAATACATTTTGGAAATGTGTACATTAAGATAGAATTCAAATTTGAATAATGTTTTGTGATAAAATGTAGAAATGTATTTAAATGTAAATTTAAATGTAAATTTTTTTTACAAAACACGCACACACACGCAGGAATGTAGCAGAATGCATTTGTGAAAGAGCATGTGTGGAATGCACATGAACTGAAAATAGAATGTTTTGTCTCTCCGTACCTTATACCCATTAATGAAGTTTCATAATACAGTGGTACCTCGGGTTACATACGCCTCGGGTTACATACGCTTCAGGTTACAGACTCCACTAACCCAGAAATAGTACCTCAGGTTAAGAACTTTGTTTCAGGATGAGAACAGAAATTGTGCGGCGGCGGTGCAGCAGCAGCAGGCCCCATTAGCTAAAGTGGTGCTTCAGGTTAAGAACAGTTTCAGGTTAAGAATGGACCTCTGGAATGAATTAAGTACTTAACCCGAGGTACCACTGTATATAGTTTGGGTATAATAAGGCCACAGCTTTTTGGAACAACTGATCATCTGCCATGACTGATCTTGTCACTTACTCAAGTGCTTATCCCTGGCTTCCCCAACCTGTTACACTCCTGATGTTTTGGAATTAAATTCTCAACATCCTAGCAAGTATGGACAGTGAGGAAGGGCAATGGAAACCATAGTCCAAAACATAGGACAAAGTATTAACCAAGGCTGAAAGCTAGAAATTAGAGCATGCCAATGTAAACCTTTCCATTATGAGCTAGCTCAGGAGCTGTATCAATCTCAGAAGATTTCCATTCTCCCTTCCTGGCCAATTCATTTAAGGGATCAAAAAGACAAAACAAAAACCCTGCTTGGCCCTATCAAGCTAGTTTCACACTGCCATAATCTGATATAGAAGGCGTGTTGCCATTAGGGATATAAGAAGGTATCGTTTTTCATTCTGCCCTGTTTGTGTCTCATACTGCACTCTTTCCGTTTCGCTGCAGTTCATCTTCCACCAAACACTGCATTCTCCAGCTCCCTGTCCTCTGTGATGAAATTACATAACTTGTGTAATTTACATATTTAATTACGTTGTCTTTATGTTATTCCACACCATTTCTTTCAAAGCAAAGGAAACACGATGTAAATGGGAGGGATTATAATCAATAACTTATCATTTGCAAGTTAAAAGCAACAGTAACAGCAAATATGGATCATGTTTCTTGGGCTGATTTCTGTTCTGGACTGGGATGAATAACATTGACAATTTCCACTCCAATTTCTGTATCTGTTGGAATTATCCAGCATCCCTAGTTGCCATGTTTTGGCTGAAGTTGCCAAGAGTAGGCGGGCAAGCTCTCCTTAGGGGCTATTTCATTGGCTTCATGAATGAAACAGCCTGATGTTGCCAAGCAACCATGGTCCCATCCCCTGTCCTCATGTGCACCAATCTCATGTGGTCATAGCTGCCCTCACCTTAACAGAAGGCAGGGAAAGGGAACTGTGTGAACAGAACACATGAAAAACTGCTGGTGCAGGCAGCCTGAATGGATACTTAACCTTTGGTGTTATAATTAATCTTCCTTTGTTTGCTGGAGAAAACAATAAGTCAATGAATTGGAATGTCTGCAGCTGTGCACCTTCCTCTCCCCAGCTATTCTTCTTTCACCAAAAGGTTATAATGTAATTGTTAGTGTTGGCAGAACTTCAGTCTTCTCGAAGTGAGACTTCCCGCTTCAGTACAGGTGGTAATGCAGACTCCTGTTAGAATTCATGCGCTCCATATGTTACATAGCCAGGCCCACAAGAGCCATACTATGGTTAATCAAGGAGAAAGTACTTTGGGATATGGCAAAAAAGAAAATTATTCCAGACATCTGCTGGATGAGGAAGGGGCAGCATTTCTTCTCGATAAACTAGTGCAGGCTTCCTCAACCTCGGTCCTCCAGCTGTTTTTAGACTACAATTCCCATCATCCCTGACCACTGGTCCTGATAGCTAGGGATCATGGGAGTTGTAGGCCAAAAACATCTGGAGGGCCGAGGTTGAGGAAGCCTGAACTAGTGGGACAGTTTCATAGTTAGGTACAGCCAGGGCTTTTTTCTTCAGGTGAAACTCACTGGAACTCAGTTCCGACACCTCTCAGGTGGGTGCCAAAAGGGAGGTGTTCATGGTGAGTTCCAGCACCTCTTTTTCTAGAAAATAGCACTGGGTATGGCAGACCTGAATGTCCCCCTTCCCCAAAAAACAGGGGTGAAAAGGGGGTTTCATAGAGGTGTGTAATTCCTCTTCTGAGAACATTCCATAATGTACCTCTGTATTCTGTTATTCGATTATGCTTCTTCAATGCACTTTTGAGAAAAGGAGCTTTTTGCTCCCTGAGCTCCTCTGCTGAAATGAGGTGGTGTTGGAGGAGCTCGAAAATATGTGCAAGAACATTTCCCCTTATTTTAGTATTGGTTCTTATATTAGTACCCCATAAGTCCTCCTCCTTCAATGCTAGGAATCTTATAGAGACATTGTGAACCAAACCATACAAAACCTAGATTTGCTGGTGCAAGCATTTTAAAGATTAGACTATTAGTCATGTTTTAATTAGGCCTAAATCATGACAGTCCCTCTTAATGTGGACTTGAGTTGATTCACTAGGGCTGTTGGACTACCTAACAAATGGGGCTATTTACTGAGGGACCTATATATCAGCTCGTGAGCCTGCATTTTGGCATCCATGTTTTGAAGTGCTTATGTTCGGCTGCATTAATATCAGCTGTATACTTCTTTTATTTGTGGCTCATTCTTTTGGAATTACCAGCTGTCTAAGCAGAAACAGCATAACCCTGACATAATAGAATATATCTCTGTGGAAGTTTTAAAATACACGCCGGATGCCAAAAGTTGTCAAGTTGTTTTGTATTTGAAAAATATGTTTGCACACTCAATAGTTTCCTACTTTCTGCCATATGGAAAAAAAGAGTTGTACAGCGAAGAAGAATTATTAAATGTTCTAGGAAACTAAGGACTAGGGAGAAGAGTTGGGGCAAAACTGAGAATTTTAAGCTATGCCAAGTTTCTGCTATGATGTATGGGAAGAAGAGTGCTTAAGTCTGAAACATTCTCAGAGGAGGGAGCATTCTGAGGAGCAGAAACCCTGAGCAGAGTGCTTCAGAGACTTATTTCCCCCCTATTTATCAGATTATCCCCTTATTGGGTAAACCTTAATTTACAGGGGGAAACATCAAGACTCATATTGCTTGAGGGTAATGGTATGTAGACTACATAAATTAAATGGGAACACAAACAGCTGTAAACTCCAGAGTAGAGAGGTCCTTGGTCTTCACCTTAATGAATCTACACTTTTGAAAATAATGAGCTATGAATTCTGTCCACAAAAATAAGTTCATCAGGAAATCAGACAATATTCATGTGACATTCATCGACAGTGGATCAGGAGCTTGTCCCCCCCCCCCCCGAAAAGAACTTCGTTGGTGCCTCATTTGGCAACCATCTTTTTTTTCTTTCTTTTAAAGGTCAGGTTTGTTTCTTAAAGAAAAAAAACTCTTAAAATAAAAGAAAATCCCCGTTTAGCCCCATGTGTGAAACATTGTGACCATACGCATTGGACAAGTGGTTCTTTAAACTTATCACAGTGTTGTATTTGTAAAGGGTGATTCATTTACATACTAGGATGCTAAGCAAAACTTCTAAGGTCCCCCCCCCCCCGTAGGTGTTTTGCCCTGAACATTTTTTGTTGGGGCCAGAGACTGTAGTTCTACATTGACAAGAGCACATTATTGAGAACATCAGACTTTGAAACCATCCTCGCATTCAAAAATATAGGTTAGGTTTTTCCAAAAAACAGAAAGAGCAAATGAAGGCCCTATTAACTGTTTCATCAGGGATGGGGGGAAAAGATTGAAGAAATGTGTGTGTGTGTGTGTGCGTGTGTGTGTGTGTGTGGAAATTGCTTTACTACTCAGAGTCCAATATTAACCTTCTTCAAACCTGAAATAAAACTAATTGGAGTAGACCCAAGACTGAAGAGAATTCAAAATTATGCACGTCTATTAATTTCTTCTTAAAATAAGTTTTTCCAACCCCCATTCAGTGCCCTTTAACTCTTGAGGGATTTAGAGATCTTTTAATATATGGTAAACCATTAGCATTTTGAGATTCTTTCCCTCTCTCATTTAATGTCACACAGGAGAAATGTTTCTCACCAGAGCATTGGAGAGTTGAAATGTCCTATGAAAAAAGGCCTTATTAGAGCTTATGCATTTGATTCATAACTGTATGGTTCTTAGAAACCAACTAAGTGTGTTCTGGGTATAAGCTTTTGTGTGCATGCACACTTCTTCAGATATGGTTCTTAAACACATGTAGTGTATGGGATTTTTGTTGCTGTTGCTACAATTGGTAGGAAATACCAAATGTTCTAAATCACTGGTTCCCAATTAGTGAAAAGGGTACAATGAGATTTATTTATTTTTGGGAAAGTTTTGGAAGCCCTTGATGTGTTAGGAGAAAAGTTCTGAATCTTGAGGGTTTTAAAAATAAAACACCACATATTTTTTGCTCCTAGAACACTGCATTTGAAACAACAACAACCCACCAAGCTTTTAAAAAGCCAATTTACAGGATCACAGCTGGATAAGAAGCTGTATGATACATTATACCATTGCATCAAGGTGGCTGCCCCATTTGCTGAGAGTGTATGTGCTCCCCTCAATGATGTAAACCTCAAAGGCAGGCAAAGTTGGAAAAGGATATTCAAGAAGAGGGGTTTGTTTATCAGGATTAACTGTGTCAGTCACTGATGCCTGGTGGGAAATGAAACTGGGCAAACTTTCGGTAGCATTTCTTCTTTAAAAAAGTACACACCCAAGAACCATGCAACTGATGGCAACATTCTCTCTCTCTCTCTCTCTCTCTCTCTCTCTGTGTGTGTGTGTGTGTGTGTGTGTGTGTGTGTGTGTGTAGAGAAGTCAATGACTGACGGCTATTTCTGCATTCTGAGGAAGCCTAGGAAATGGCTAAAATGAAGACTTACATACAGTAGTACTACCTTGCTTCTCAAACTTAATCTTTCTGGAAGTCTGTTCCAAAACCAAAGCATTCCAAAACCAAGGCACGCTTTCCCATAGAAAGTAATGCAAAATGGATTAATCTGTTCCAGACTTTTAAAAACAACCCCTAATACAGCAATTTAACATGAATTTTACTATCGAACGAGGCCATTGATTCATAAAATGAAAGCAATGATCAATGTACTGTACTATAAAATAAATAAGACAGTATTTGTAGATAATAAAAATTAAAATTACATTTTTTTTCTTACCTGCACTGATGATAGTCATTGTTTGGATGGGGGGGCCTTTATCCATTTTCTCACTCACTCACTCACTCACTCAATTAGTAGCTGAACTGGGTTCCACACTGTCACAAAAACAAATTAACCAACAAAGCCACAAAAACACAAAATAAATATAAAAAACAAAAGCGCCAAACTTCATCCATTCCGGAAGTCTGTTTGACTTCCAAAACATTTGAAAACCAAGGCGCAACTTCTGATTGGTGTAGGTGCTCCGGAAACAACAGTCGCAGCAGATGTTTGTCTTCTGAGAAATGTTCGAATACTGAAACACTTACTTCTGGGTTTTTGGTGTTTGGGAACCAAGGCGTTTGAGTACCAAGGCATTTGAGAACCAAGGTACCACTGTAACGTCAGGTGGTAATCTGGTTCAGAACCGATAAAAATATGCCCTTGAATACTGAATCTTGAAACATTCTTTCACTCACCTCCCCTTTCTTTGTGTTCCAGATCAAGCTCTCTAAAATTTTAGAAGCCTGGATCAGGGCATGACCTGCATGTGTGGCAACTTTGCTTAGTTGTGTGGGGCCTGGATAGCAGAGGGAGAGGCGGAGTTGCATCTCCACTGATGAGTTCCTGTGGGACCTTGTGGGGTGTTACTGTCCCACAGGATTTCACAAGATGTAGAAGAGGCTGAGGCCTTAATTGGCCTCAGCCACAAGGACTCAGGGCCATTCACTCATGTGAGCTCCCCACAAGAGGTTAGAGCCTCACTGAGATACTTGGTCATTGGTTGACAGGGCCAGAAAAGATTTTCCCCCCTCCCAATCTAAATTGGCTACTTTTCACCTTTCTCTCAGGGAA
This sequence comes from Podarcis liolepis, assembly GCF_965112155.1. Lineage (NCBI taxonomy): Eukaryota > Metazoa > Chordata > Lepidosauria > Squamata > Lacertidae > Podarcis > Podarcis liolepis. Next base: position 40,388,165 of record NC_139563.1, on the reverse strand, counting down.
CCATGAACCCTTGCCCTACTGCCATGCCAACTCTGCTTTCCACTGTACTCAATAAAGATTTGGCCTCATTTGACCCAACTCCAGTCTCCATCTTGGTTTCACCATTGTCACAATCCCACACAATGTTCCTGCCTGGGCAAGAAAAAAAATTATATGCACGTCACACTTGCGGAGACAGTAATTATAACCTTGTTAAAGATATTTTTCTTTCTTTCTAGAAACAGAACGTTGCATACCATGTTTTGTACAAGCCATTATACATTCCTCATGTTGTACGGCACAAGGAGGAAATAGAATTAGTGCTTTGAAACTATCGTTTGCATTAGGGTTTGTATTTGCGGCCATGTTTCAAAATCAGCATGAATGCTGGCAATCTGAACACCTCCTATTCTGTTTGGAGCATTGAAATTCAGTTTATAACATTCCCCATCATGAGCGAAGGATGAGAAAGAATTCATAGATCTTTTTGGAAGCGAGGGTGATATAATGGATACAACAGAATAAACCACATGGAAAGTAATGGAGTGAGGCTGTCCACACCATTACTTTTCCATACATCCTTCCTCCTCCCACCTCTCGCAGAAGCCAAAGTCAATGTATCACTTATTCTGTCTTGTTAAAATGAAAGGAAAGAAGAACAACAATGGAAAGCCCTTCTCTCACGAAAACTTTATAAGAATATTAATGAGCAATGGCAGTAGTGAAAATACTTCTGAAATGTGATTCATTTCATGTGATTCTCCACCCCCGTCGTTCAGCCGGGACACTGAGGTCCAGCTCCGAGGGCCTTCTGGCAGTTCACTCACTGTGACAAGTGAGATTGCAGGGAACCAAGCAGATGGCCTTCTTGGTAGTGGCACCTGCCCTGTGGAACGCCCTCTCATCAGCTGTCAAGGAAATAAACATCTATCTGATTTTTAGAAGACATCTGAAGGCAGCCCTGTTTGCCAGAAGCGGCTTAGTCATGCTGGCCACATGACCCGGAAGCTGTACGCCGGCTCCCTCGGTCAATAAAGAGAGATGAGCGCCACAACTCCAGAGTCGGCCACGACTGGACCTGATGGTCAGGGACCCCTTTACCTTTACCTTTATGGAGCCACCCAGAGTGGCTGGGGAAACCCAGCCAGATAGGTGGGGTATTATTATTATTATTAGCTCATCTTCAACATACCTAAAGAAGGGGCAAAAGAAGCATGCACCCTTATCACATCCTCCGCTGTGCACCTTATGGATGGGGGGCGTCATACATAAAAAGCCGCGATGTTGCACAATATGGCTTAGTAACTGCATTTTGCTAGACAGAGGGTGCATTTCTGCTTTGTCACAATGCATTTGCAAGAGCACTTCATTATTTCAGCTCAGCAGCTGGTCTTTAATGCAAAACCAAAGTGTGCAAAGAGGTGCGGGTGGCAGGTGCCTAGCACCATTTGAGAACTGCAAGAACCAAAGTTGTGCTGGTGCAGCTTGGCAGATAGAGAGCATGCATTTTCTCTATGCATAGTCACACTGAACAGGACCCATGGTGACTAGTGCCCATAGGGGCTGGTAAGCGTGGAATGCAAGGAGACCAACAGTAAGTGGAGCCAGAGCCAATGTCACGCAGCACCCAGGAATTCTAGTCTGGTTCTCATCCTCCTTCTTACTGTGTTTCTGCAAGGGCAACACTTAGGTCACATCTGTAACATACATTGAAAGCACTTCTATACAGTTACATACGCTTCAGGTTACAGACTCAGCTAACCCAGAAATAGTACCTCTGGTTAAGAACTTTGCTTCAGGATGAGAACAGAAATTGTGCTCTGGCGGCGTGGCAGCAGTGGGAGGCCCCATTAGCTAAAGTGGTGCTTCAGGTTAAGAACAGTTTCAGGTTAAGAATGGACCTCCGGAACAAATTAAGTACTTAACCCAAGGTACCACTGTACCAGTTTAACAGCTGTGGCTTCTCCCCAAAGAATCTTGGGCACTGTAGTTCATTAAGGGTGCTGTGCTGAGACTTCTTAGGAGGCCCTTACAAACTAGAGTTCCCAGGATTCTTTGGGGCAAGTCATTACAGTTAGAGTAGTGTAAGAGCGCTTTCAATGTGCAGTGTTCATGTGACATTTGATTAAGAAGAGAAAGCTGGCGCGCAGTGCCAATCCTGGATTGGTTGTAAGTCTTCCCCAGTATCAACCATCCTAGACCCTATGATCAGCTGGCAAGGACTTATTGGTGGCGCTACAGTTGGGGCTGCCTGGTTGGCATTGACCTGTGACAGGACCTTTTCAGACACTTTTACAGAGTACATTGTGAAGGAAAAAGCGCACAGGATGATGATCACTTATTTCTTAATAAGCTTTGGCATCGTTTTCATTCATAAGCTGGCTAAAGATTTTAAAATTTGTAAGCATTCAGTTTACCCACACTTTTTCTAAAACCTGTGAGGTGAAAGGGAGGGCATGTTTTCTGGTCCTATCCACTCCATCATGTCACCATTCCTAGGGACACTGCCCTCCCTGAATTGGAAGTGAACTTCTGCAATGGGGAGCTTCCTGCAAAGGGACAGGCCCAAATCTGATGGGCACCACAGACCACAGTGTGTGTTGGCCATCAGCTGATGCTACCCTAGTTGAAGATACCAGGACACCTGGATCCGACTTAAAATGAACTATTTCTACTAAAATTATGGAATGGTACAAGTATGCAATGCATTTGAAACTTGTATTGGGAAAGCTAGCCCCCTGCTGCTGCTAATCTCCATAAATCAATGATCACGAGAGGTTTCCAAACATTTCCCAAGGAAAATTGGTCTAGTTGAAACTGAGTGGTTGCCACTATAAGGCTGGCCGAGTGCCTATTTACCACCTCTTACCGCAATTATTTCCTGACAGTACTGGGATGAATCCAGTTATCATTTTAATTTCGCCCAAGGGCTCTCTCTTTAAAAATATAACAATATAACTTTAAAAAAAGCTGTAATATGCTGCACTGTACACTTATGAATAGCCCTCATGTTAATTTTTTTTAAGAATTATGATGATAGGCTAAGCAGGTAACTATGAGTCAAATATATTCGAACTGTGGCACTAAGTGAAAGAGAAGTGCCCATGTCCTATGGGACCTCTTCCCTTTGATTAGCCTCGTTGGCCAAGGAAGGTCATTTTTTGTTCTGCAGGAAAAACAGCTGCGAATGCCTTTATCTAGCTATAAAGAGGGAGCGGCTGCACACTGGAAGATCCTAAGGGGATAATGGTGTGTTCAGTGTTTCCCTTAAATATTGAAGCAATACTAAATAATACTTTATGTTCTCTGTGCGAGAGGAGGGCAGATTGTCTGTATTCATTGTTTATCTCTGACATAAATATCCACAGTAAAGATGTCTCTTTTGCATTCAGTTCTTTCATAGACAAGGTCCTAAAAGTAAATAATGAGCCATATCTTGACTTTTTTTGTGTTGGGGGAGGGAGGGAATGTTTCTCATGTTATCTGTAGCATTTCAGCCTCCACCGCTTTTCCTCGTGATTTTTGGTACTCTTAATTCCAAGTTGCTACATCCTTAAATAGACTGCTATTCTTTACTGACCTAATCTCAGATGACCTTGTCATTTAAGACATACAGTAAGTGAAAGCCTGATTGTTTAAAAGTGCATCAACTTTTGTCCTTTCCGAGAGTCTTATTCAGATATTGCTATTTATAAATAGTGGAATAACTGCTTTAGCTGGAGAGGGCAACAAATCTGTTAATTGTGAGAGGGCGGTAACACTGATCACATCTTTCTCAAAGCCAGGTGCCTTCAGAGCCTATAAACGTCTTCCCTGAAATTAGGTTTGAAAGAAGTATTATATTGTAACCAATAGAATAGGCTGCAGTGTGTGCTTGGTTGCGTTGTAGTATTGGGATACCAGTTTGCAAGGCTGGACAGTATTTTTTTATTAGTGCTAGTAGCATGGAGTTGGCGAAGGCATTGGAAGGACAGTATCTTTTGGAGAAGTATCAAGACAGAAGAGAGGAAAAGCACTGAACTTTGCCCCAACCATTTCGCAGCTTTGGGGTATGCTTGCGTTTAGACAAAGTGATATACAGTGGACGCTTGGGTTCTGAATGTGATCCGTGTGGGATGCACATTCGCAACCTGCAGTGCTTGCAACCCGCAGTGGAGCGTCTGCGCATGCATGGGTTGCGAATCAGCGCTTCTACGCATGCGTGACCACCGAAACCCGGAAGTAACCCATTCTGGTACTTCCGCTGTGGGTTAAACCACAGAGCCTAGGACTTGCCGATCAGAAGGTCAGCGGTTCAAATCCCCGCGATGGGGTGAGCTCCCGTTGCTCGGTCCCTGCTCCTGGCAACCTAGCAGTTCGAAAGCACATCAAAGTGCAAGTAGATAAATAGGTACCGCTCCGGCAGGAAGGTAAACGGCGTTTCCGTGCACTGCTCTGGTTCGCCAAAAGCGGCTTAGTCATGACCCAGAAGCTGTACACCGGCTCCCTTGGCCAATAAAGCGAGATGAGCACCGCAACCCCAGAGTCGGCCACGACTAGACCTAATGGTCAGGGGTCCCTTTACCTTTACCTTTAACCCAAAAAAAACAACCTGAAGCGTCTGTAACCCAAGGTATGACTATAGAACCTTTCTCCCACACTTGGAGGGATTTGACCATTTCGTTGCTATGTCCATTATCCTATGTGGGGTGTCAGCTGTGTTTTTCAACAACAACACCACAGTCACTTTAGCACTGAACGATGTACCAGGAAGCAATCATTGATTGAGAAAGCAGCATCTGTTTCAGAATGGGTTAGGCAGGTTCAGGGAAACATCAACAATGCAATGGATGGTGTGTGAAACCATACTTCTCCTTGCATCTGTTCACTGGAATAAGGCTGACAACCTTTTTTTAAAAAAAATGAGCTGAAGAAGTACCGTATTTTTCGCCCCATAGGACGCACCGGCCCATAGGACGCACCTAGATTTTTTTTTGGGGGGGGGAATAAAGAAAAAAAATTATTTCCTCCCCAGGTGCGGGGCTGGGGTGGGGGAAGCCTGAGCTTCCCCTGACCCCTGACCCCAGCCCCCAGAACAGGCTGCTATCCACTAGCCATGGGAGAGCCGCGTGACTTCGCGAGGCTCTCCCACGGCTAGCGGAGGGCTGCGCGAAGCCTGAAGCTTGGGGCATGCTGAGCTCAGCGTACCCCAAGCTTCTGGGTGCCGGCAAGCTCTCCGCTAGCCTTGGGAGAGCTGCGTCTCCCTCGGCTAGAGGATTGCTTCCTGAAGCCTGGAGAGCGAGAGGGGTTGGTGCGCACCGACCCCCCTCGTTCTCCAGGCTTCAGCGAAAGCCTGCATTCGCCCCATAGGACGCACACACATTTCCCCTTCATTTTTGGAGGGGGAAAAGTGCATCCTATAGGGCGAAAAATACGGTAATTTTAATAAGACTGTTGTTAGGGGCTGGACTGAGGAGGAATGAACCTTCCTGAGAACAGGTGGACAGTATAGGTTTAGAACAGTGGTTTGCAGAAGGGCATAGTTCACAGGCTGCAGAGGGCAGAAGCTGGGAAATATTGGAAGAGGAACAGCAGGACGAAGAAGAAGCACCAGGGGAGAGACAGGTGACAGACTCAGTGTCCATGGAAAACATTCCCCCCTTCTCCCAGGACCAGACGGGCATTGAGGGTAGGCGAACAGAGAGCTCAGAGGCAGAAAACTCAGATTAGCCAACGCAGGAGTGACATTGAATAGGGGAGATGTAGTGGGGTGAGAATTGACTTGGAGCAACGCCATTATTAAGGAAGGCTGCTTTCCTTCATTGTTCTCTGTAAATTATTGAATAAATTGCTTCGTAAGAACTTTTATCATTTCTCTGATTCTAGGCTGCCACCGTGGGAGAGATCTGATTCCCTGAAGCCTGACAACTGTGGCCTCTTAGCACTTAATGTGACCTGTATGTACCGTATAATCCTATACATATAACAGGTGTAAGTTCAGCTATGTTCAATAGGGCTTTCTCTCTCGTAAGTGTGTGATACTAAGTGTGGGAATAACAGCAGAACTCACTTATGAGTAAGCTGCATTGGATCATGTTACTTGTCATCAGGTGACTGAGAGGGCCAGCACCATGCAATGTGCTCACGCCATACATGCACGCCGCACAACATGCTGATGTGCCACACCCATGCCACGCGGCTTGCGTGTGTGGCGCAGGCATGTCATGCAGTGTACGAGTGATGGGAGCACATCATGTGACATGTATGAACACATCACTGCCGGATATTGAGGGTCCCCAATCCCCTCCTTGAAAATTTATGGGGCAGAGGGAAACCAAGAACCCTCACTAGCTAGCACCCCTGCTTGTCATCACTACAAAATAAACTTTTTTAAAAACAAAAACAAAACACCAACCCTGATTATTTTCTAATACAATCGTACCTTGGATCCCGAACACCTTGCGAATCTAACGTTTTGCTTCCCGAACGCTGCAAACCCAGAAGTGAGTGTTCTGGTTTGTGAACGTTCTTTGGAACCTGAACATCTGACATGACTTCCACGGCTTCTGATTGGCTGCAGGAGCTTCCTGCAGCCAGTTGGAAGCCGCAGCTTGGTTTCCAAACGATTTGGAAGTCAAACGGACTTCAGGAAAGGATTCCATTCAACTTCCAAGGTACCACGGTACTGGCATTCACCCACAAATAAATTTATTGCAGAGAAATTAGATGGTCTTCCTTTAATCTGACTGAGTTTTTGTGGAATTTAGGATTGATGTACGAATGGCAATTATAGCAAAACGAAGACGATTGTCATTGCACAGTACCCGATTCGCCACAAATGGATATTTGACAGCCGTGTTATTTAAAAGCTCATGGGGGGTGGGGGGGTGTAGCTTTGTCAGAGAGAAGAAATTAGGCCTGCCATCTCATCTGCACTGAACTTAAAGCTCTGCAGTGCAATTCCTCCAACAATTCTCATATGGGCCCAAGATATGGAGATCAACAGTTGACGTCCCCTTTGAAAAGTCCACGGCGAGATAAAGAGAATAACATCAAAGCCTTACTGAATCAGACAAAAGGCTCATCTCATCTGGCTTCCTCTTCCTACAGAACAGCACCAGATGTCTTTGGAAGCCTGCAAGCAGGAAGTGAGCGCAACTGCACTTGCAATTCCCATCAACCAGCATTCCAAGACATAGAGCCACTGACAATGGAGGCAGAACATAACCACCATGACTAGCAGCCATTGATAGCCTTATCCTTCGCAAAGTTGCCTAAACCTTTTCTGATGTCTAATCCAAACCCAGTGCTGGCAGTGGTGGGGATTAATTAGGTGGGGTAGTACAAACCAGTCAGAGTGGAAGCTCCAGGGAAAAGAGGGGCAGGAATGCCTCTTTGCTACATTAGCTGCCAGAGGCCAAGACTAGGCCTCTTGCCATCACATGGTGGAAGCAGGGCTGGGTCAGGATCCAGCAGATCCTATGCCAGCCCAGCTCCACCTCCTTTTCATTCATTTTTTGGGGGGTTATTATGACTACAGACCCCCCAAGTGTCCTTATCTTCCAGGGACAGTCCCACTTTCTGATTTGATCCTGGAATGTCCCACTTTTCCTTAGGCTGACCCTGTTTTCATCAGAGAAATGTTGGAGGGTATGGAGTTATGCAACCCCTGAGCCAAGGAGATCAGTCACTATACAACCTATAGAAGACATCTGAAGATAGCCCTGTATAGTGAAGTTATTAATGTTTCATTATGTTTTTATATATGTTGGAAGCTGCCCAGAGTGGCTGGGGCAACCTAGTCAAATGGGTGGGGAATGAATAATAAAATTTGTTGTTGTCGTTGTTGAATGGGACACCCCAATTTTCATCATTGAAATGTTGGAGGGTATGTGACTACCGTTGTTGGATATTGCACAGGCAGTAGTTTCTGCCCACCATTCAGGAAGATCTCCTCATTGGTGGGGTTCACCCACTAGCAGAGGCCAAGTAGGAATACCTTGACCTCATCCAAGGGATCTCCAGTGAATGGTCTGGTTGGGTTTAGATGGTGTATAAGCCCCATACTTCAGTGGAGGCTGGTCTATTAGGGTGAACCAACCTCAGTCAGCTCTCAGCCAGTGAGGGGCTGACTCTTCCATTGGCTCTGGCTCTACACATTGTTGATCCCCCTGCCCTTCTAGTCCCAATTGGCACCAGCCACAACTGCTGTACTCGAAGCTCTTCCTGCCACACTGGCATCTTGTGGGTGCAGATCTGAGTTCTGTATTCTCATGCTGGCATTTGTGCATTGCAGCTAGATAATAGCGGTACAATTATGTTCATTAGAAAAGCGTTTGTGAGAACAAATCACATTCACATCCTGAGCTAATTGGACATCTCAATGCAAACTGGAAATGCCAACTGTTTGGACCATGCATGTACATGCACGCACATTTATCAAAGCTTGATTAAAGGAAGTTCTCAAGACTGTAGGAAAAAATTACTCTTCTAAATTTCTTCACATCTGTTTCATCAAACAGAACACATTCTTGAAAGCTGCTTCCATGATTTAACATCTTTTGTCCTCGGTAAGACAGTTCACGCACTGAGATTCCAAGCCACGTCAACTCAATCACCGAAGGGACGTGATCAGATCTTCACTTTTTACTAATGCCGTTGTATCTGTGGAGTACAGGTGATTGAGGACACTTGCCATTATGCACTTCATCGTGACATTTACACCGATCCAGAAGGAAATTCACTGAGCCATCGTTGGATAGTTTGGTCCAATCTGGCGTTTAAGTTAAAATAATTAACCTCCTATGTAAGCGAGGACTCAGCTACATTTGTAAAGATAATGCGTTTTAACACTGTCACACCAGATGATGCTGTGGAGTCCCGTTTTTAGCCAACAGGATTTCTCTGTATGAAGTTGACAACGTGTTTAACTGAATCACTTCTTTGATGTGTCTAGATCCAGCCCAAGGGTGCATTCTGGCATGGGGTTTGCTGTGTTAGTTTTTCTGCTTATAATATTGGCGCTTTTGTCCTTATTTCTACCTGTTGCATTATGGAATAGTGGCTTTATGACTGATATACTAGCATGTCATGCTAAATTTTAAACATGAGGAAAGAACTGTATGCCAAGATACTGCCCCACAACACTGTATTATCGCGAAAACTATGGGGAAATTACAATGCAAAACTCCCATAATTAATAGGGTTGCAAATGGATTTTTCCTGGAAACAATTCACATGAAAAGGAGTGCTAAATTTTCACTAGGTTCCAGTAGATTTCCAGAAGTGGTTTTTACATCGTATGAAGGATCACATAAAATGAGAAAATTAACAGACAAGGAAATGTTGGAGAGATGGATAAGGTGCTGTCTGAATGCAGCCCAAAAGAAATGCTTCATATTTAGAGCTTCTATATTTCCTGTAAATCAGCATTTTAGTGTGAATTTCTTCTCGCAATGACATTTTCTATCCATTTTTGCTTAATATACAATTGTTTTTTGCAAAGCTACTTCCCCTAATGCAATGCCTTTTTGGGGAACGTTATTTTCACTAATGTGTGCATGGATATGCACATGTGATCTTAGCACCTGCATTTTTGAACACATTACTTGATTGGAAATCTGGACTGCAAAATTTGGAGAAGCACATTTTTTCAAAGGACACCTGGGCTACGGTTTGTATCTTGTTTTGGAAAGTGGTGAATTAGGTGAGTTTACCTTTATATGCATACTGGATTGAATTTCTCTTCTATCTCTACAAACTGGTACCATCAAGCGTTCACAGAGTACCACTGCTAAATAACCTTATAAAACTGTGCATAGAAAATGTTCAGAATATTTGAAAACACAGCCAAAGGAAGATTCCATTCTCTAAGCCCAAGTTAAGGTGGTTTCATATGATGATGCTGAGAAGCTCTGGATAACATTGATTTTGGAAGTCATCTATCTTTCATACTGACAGTAGCTTTTCTATGATGTGTATGACTTACTTTCTGTATATAATGAGACCATACTGCATCCTAGGGAAATCTTTCGATGGGAAGAAAAGCATGTGAAAGAGAAAGGAGAAACTCATTTATCAACAAAGTTGCCACGCTCCTAAACCCTAATTAGAATTAATCTTCATCTCAGACTGACTTTCAAGTTCAAGAATCTCTCTTCTCCTTCAACCTGATGAAGAAAAATCTATTTGATGTATTTTCAAATTAAATGTTTAGCCCATCCTTCTAGCTTATTTTGGTGTCATTTTAAATTTTGGGAAGAAAGCAATTTCTTGGCATCAGACCAGTTCCTACCTGCTTTGCAATAAATAAGTAAAATAAAAGTCAGTAGCATCACTCATTTGGAGAGGAGAGAGAGAGTGTAGGAAGAGGTTGATGAGGAAATGGCAACTTGATTCATCCACAAGAGACCTGCAAAAATCCTGCATCCTAAAGAAAATACAGAAGGTTGTATCCAAGGCTGTCGTAATGCTCATGGAGCAGACTTCTGCTTGAGCAATGAAACTTCTCCCAGCCCCTCTTCTTTCCACTGTAGGCTCCTGTGTACCATCTAGAAGACTTGGCAAGTTCCTCTAGAGGAAGTGGAATCTCGCTGTGCAATTGGAGCTCTGCTCATGCAGCCTTGTATACAAACTGTAATCTTCCTCATATAGTCGTTGCACCACTGTCTAGAATCTGATCGTTATGGTTAGTAAACAGAAGAGCACTCTGGGGAGGGGACCTGTCCCCGTCCCCCCAACCATTCTATATCAATTAGTGAGAAAAGAAATCGCATTAGGAAATTGTCAAATGTCATGGACTGGTTGGACGCAGAGGAACGGGAGGAGGAACCCAATTGGGAACTACCAAGGGAAGAAGACTTAGAGCCCAGGGTGTGGAGGTGGGACCATGAGTGGTCACAGGGAGAAGAGGGAGAAGACTGGGAAAAGGCGGTGTCGGAAGCTGAAGAGGACTTAGTGAGCTGGGACAGAGTCTGTGGCAGAGATCAGTTCAGAATCAGAGGCGGCAGCGGAAGCAGGAGAGGAAGGAGATCAAGAGGCAGAGATGAGCCAGGTTGGTGTCTCCCCCTCCTCCTGTGACAAGCTCCCTTCCCCCCTTGTCTTTCAGAACCAGAAGAAGCATGAAAAGGGTGGAGGAGAGATTGGCGATGCCAAGTCTGATTACTCGGAAGAAAGCCTGGCGAAGAGGGGACTTAGGCAGCTGTGGGGACCTTCAGTCTCAGCAACTGCTTCATGGGGGCAAGACCTACCGGACATTAGTTGCTGTGCTCATTAGGCCTGACACTCTTGTGCACACCATGTTTTTGCTAATAAAGGGTTAACTCCAACTTGCACAATGTGATTTACTGCTGGCTCACTCCTGACATCAAAGGGTAGAGAAAATTTCAGTAAAATTCTCGTGGGTGTGAGAATATTTTGTCACTGTTACTTTACTCCAGAGTTGGCTGATGGGTATTCATGAATGTCTTTTATTTCATTCTTCAAATAATATCACCAGTATGCACTATGCAAGTGATCGAGGCTTCGATTATAACCCAAGCGGAGGACAGCAGGAAGCTTTTTCAAATCAATAAGGGCAAGCAGGTTGCAGAATGCTAGAGAAACGTTGGTTGGATATGGGGGGAAAAATACAACCGTCACCCACCCTATAACGATAAGACAAGCTCAAAACTCTGCATTCACCGAAACCCTGAAGAAATTCTTTTTAAAAAGCTCTGAGAATAAAACAGAAAAAATGGTAGCCTCTTTCATAGGGGAGGAAAACTTTTCAGAAACTGGAGTACAGATTTGGCTCAGCATTAAAACATAATATTCAGACGGCAATCAAGATGTCATTTGCATTCTCTTCACCCAAGCTGGCCCATTTCATATCTGTTTACTTAGAACTGAACTGCCTAGAGCAACAAAGAACTTTGCAGAAGAGGAAGGCTGCTTTTGTATATGGGTCTGTTTGTTCTATAAAACCATTTCTGAGGCTGAATACTGAGCACACTTAATGGGAAGTAAATGCTATTGAAATCTGTATGTCTCATTTCCAAGTAAATACACCACTGAAATGTTAGGATTGAGTATCATGGCCAAATAAAACAAGGCTAATGTATAAACATGATGATTTAACACCAGTAATCATACAAAAATGCCACATTCCGCTATAATCGTATTCACGTTGGGCAGGATCCAGGCGATCAGTTAATTGGGCCCCATGGAAGTCTATGTGAAGAATTAGCAATGTCTTCCACCACACTGATTTCAGTGGGAACTAAGTGGCAACTAACTTAATCAGGGTCTGACTCCTTATAAAGATTAAAATATTTACTTTTGTATGGTATTTTCAGATGGAAACTGTGTTTTCCTCGCCCTTCTCCTTCCTTTTCTGAAATGAAATTGTCATTGCTGAGGGACAGAGTGAAAAGAGGAAATAAACACTTGTTTTGAGGGGTACTATAGAAAATAGAAGTAAGAGTTAAGATATTTGGGGGAGACATAGAAAGATATGTGTTGTGCAAACAAAAATATTGATCATAGTGTGGAATAACCAGCCTCATAAGTCTAATTAATGCACAAAGGCGTTAATAACACATAGAGTAAGCTGTCCTGTCAGGACTCTTGGCTCCAGGGTTCTCCTTATGGTTTAATTTTGGGTTAATAGTTTACTCAATCAAGCAGCACAATATTTGCACAAGCACTACTGCATGCACAAGGCCCTCCCCATTCATATCTATGGAAGAGGGAACAAAGCTGCTACACAGGGTGGGATTTCTTTCTACTTTAAAATCTGTGGATTTGTAGGAGCTCTGCGAGTCATTGGCTCTTTTGCGGAGTTCTAGATCACGGCAATGATTCTATATGGAATCTAAGGCAAGTGGTTGCATAAGAAAAGTAGGTTCTGTGTTACAGAGTGAGATTATGTCTTGATTCACAGAAAGGCATAAAAGCTATGTTTTAATATGCATAACACAAGCAGTATACTGTGGATTAAAATTCCTGTGGAGGTGTTTTTTTTTAAAATATATATGCAAAACTGCACTATACAACTTGCAATATGTCTTGAAATAACCCAGTTTTCTGGATTTTATGAGAACCTTTTTTAAAAGTTAAACTTGAAAGGGTAAATCCATAAAATTGGGCAGAACTGGGAAGTTTTGTTTTTTTTTATAAGTGGGTGCCAAGAGGTTTGAAGGAAGACAATTCTGCTTGGAAGAAGTCTAGCTGTAGAATAGATTTTAGTTTGGATCCAACTACTTTTAGAAGCCCAGTGTCATGTACGGGAGATTGTTTCAAACTGTCTAACTTGGGGATGATGAATCTGTGGCCCTCCAGATATTGCTGGACTACAACCCCCATTGCCCATAGCAAATGATTGGGTATGGTAGGAGTTGTAGTCCAATATCTGGAGGTTCAAAGGTCCCCAATTCCTGGCCTAGCTTCTCCAATCACAGACTGCACAAAAGACGGTAACTTTCCTTCTTTCATGGTTCTTCTTATTCCAGAATGAAAGAAAATCTTAGTTCAGAAGGCACCGGGCACTGAAATTTTATAATGAAAGATTATTTATACCCACTTACTCAAAAAAATTTAGTCATTGCCATTTTTATATAAGCCAGTCATCATCATTTCCCGTTGATCCAGCTACAACAAAAGCACAGTTTGATCGTTAAAATGAAGAGACAAACAGAAAAGACATGATTCATTCCTCCTGTGCTAATATTTGCTTTGAGAAGTCCTGCACTTGCACTTTCAAAAATCTTATTTTTTTTGTCACTGAATGAAATATTAATGCCATGCAAACGATGTTTAACAAAATCAGCTATAGTTCATCTTCCTTCTACCTAAAATCTTAGAGCTTTAACTACTCTGTTTGGTGCCTATTAGGATTAAAAGTGGTATGTTCCCTCCCCCTCTCTTTGGTCTTGCCCTATAAAAATTTGATCTTGAGTTTGTATAGGGAAGACATACTATGCCAAAAAAAGCAAGTCATCAACTTTCAAACATAATCCCAGCATGATTTATGGGTTTTGACCCCTATTTGGCTTTTCATCGCTCTTAAGTATTCATAGTTAAAGGACAAAAACCCTAATTCCTACTGAAAGACTTTAAAGCTCATATCCAGGTTTCTGGTTGGGTTGTTACAGCTCAGGAGAGAAACTTTCTTTATACCTTTCAGTGGATAAATGGGAAACCAGGGAAGAGAAAACAAAGGACGAACTTGTTATTCTGTTATACACGTGGAGTTGAGAGTTTGATTCGACTCCAATGTGGTCAATGAAGAGGAAATAGACAATGGTGTTTTGCTACCTAAAGTTATCATAATCTCTTTCTGGGTTTGGTCCAGATGTACCTCACTCCTAAAGTAGTTACATAACAAACCATGACACCAACAGCAGTTGCATCCTGTGATGTGACTGGGGCTGCAGTTGGAATGTTTTGTGTTCAGTTCTGGGACTCAGCTGCAAATATAACATTTTAAGTGCATTATACAAATCTAACAGTAGAAGGTGATGGTGAGGTTATGATAAATTCAATATATGTTTTCAAAACTTTATTTTAAAAAGCATTTTCACAGCGTTTTTTATGTGTTTGGATTCTGCCTTGGTTGCTGGACCTCAGGAAGGAAGGATATCAGTGAGCTGGAAAAGATAACCAAAAAGGTAGCAATTGAAGGTGAGTGAGCAACAGTTTGATAGATGCGTGATAGGGAGAAAGTGGATAGATGATAGATAGATTAGATAGATAGATAGATAGATAGATAGATAGATAGATAGATATAGATAGATGTTCTTCTTCCTCTCCTGCAATACTAGAATTTAGGGTCATTTGATGAACTTGAGTGACGGACAGACTCAGGACAGCCAAAAAGAAGTATTTCATCACAAGATGAAGTGATGACCACCAGCTTGGACATCTTAGAAGGGGATAAGGATTCTCCTCTATTAATTTGTCTGTTTCCGGATATGATGGCCTCATTACCTCCTGCACCAAAGGCAGTGTACTTTTGAATACGAGTTGCTAGGGATTACAATCAAGAGAATGCCATTGTAGTCCTGTTTTGCTTGCAGGCTTCCTTTAAGCAATTCAAGTTTGAGCCCTATTTTCCTAGCCCAGATGGGAAGTTTTTCCTGGAAAATTAACTGCCATGCTAAATGTCGACCAGAAGCCATTGTGTGCCTGAATGATTTCATGGTTAATAAGTGCTTTAATTGAAAGGCCCCAACATTTTGGGGGCATGTGATTTCATATAGATGTGCAAATAATATTGTTGGTTTCCCCCCTAGCAAAACAGAATGTGCTATATCAGGGGTAGGCAACCTAGGGCCCGTGGGCTGGATGCGGCCCAATTGCCTTCCCAATCTGGCCCACAGACGGTCCGGGAATCAGTGTGTTTTTACATGAGTAGAATGTGTCCTTTTATTTAAAATGCATCTCTGGGTTATTTGTGGGGTCTGCCTGGTGTTTTTACATGAGTAGAATGTATCCTTTTATTTAAAATGCATCTCTGGGTTATTTGTGGGGCATAGGAATTCATTCATATTTTTTTTTCAAAATATAGTCCGGCCCCCCACAAGGTCTGAGGGACAGTGGACCGGCCCCCTGCTGAAAAAGTTTGCTGACCCCTGTGCTATATGCATATCTGCAGGGATGTAGGCTTATGGTCTTTGGGTCTATTCATGGGCCTTTATTATTTTTGCTGTTGAAGTGTTACCAAAAGAAGAAATTTGTTTATGGCCCCCCCACCCCCGCCCATCTTTTCATTCTACCGTTTTGCAAATGTCTGTCTAATTGGCCCCAGCTGTGCAGTGGGGCAAAACCTACCGAGAAATGGGACTTGCGATCATTTCCCCTTTCTAAAGCACCACTTAAATGGCTCCTGTGAAAACTCCATCCGTAATACCTTTAGAGTTTAATGGCATGGGACTAGATTTATCATGCTGAGCTGTCTCCTGGAGGCATTGAGAACAATCTCCTATCAAGAAATGTCGACGAGAATGCCATTACCCGCAACTTCTCTGAAACATAAACGAAATGCACAGGATTAGTGATGAACTTAAGAAAGAACAACAGCACTAGGGGCTTTATAGTCTTCTTTGCCAATGATTTAAAATAAAAAAAATCCAAAACAAGTATTCTCTGCTTCAGCTGTTGGGGCCAGTGGAATTATATACATCCATCTGCAGTACTTCTGAAGTACTTCATTACGGGCTATTTTTTTGTCAACATTTCCTTGGCAATTTCCAGTCCTTTTTTTATGAGCCAATATCTCCATTATACTCTTTGGGGAAAATCTCCAGGTTGCATAAATTTGATGATGACATCCCTAAATATGACTTCTTTTCTTCCGACCTCTTAAAAGATTTGCTTAAAATCTTTCTGAGGTCACATTGTTGGAGATGATTTCCAAAAGAACCATATCCTCTTTCTGATCCGCTCCTAATATGAGGCTGCCATTTTGAGGCACTTGCCAATCCTTGCTCCCGTGTTGCTGGACAGCTGCATGAAGCTCAGCGCTTGCAAACCGTAAGGGCATATAACAACCACAAGGACATCTTCTAATCACTAAGTTTGCAGAAGGTGGATTTTTTTAAAAAAATATATTTTTATTAAAGTTTTCTTGGTTTACAAAAATCTCTTTTTTCAAGTTACATTTTCCATAGGTCAGTTTCATTTGTTGAGACATTAGGGTTACATTAGGAAGAAAAAAGGGGGGAAGAGGTGGAGGGGGCCATGGTGGGTGGGGGTGGGGGTGGGAGGCGATATTTCTATTTTGCTTAATGCATGTGTGGGTTTTTGTGTCAGCGTCATTTGTGCAGGTTCTCTTTGCTATTCGCTTGTGTTCCTTTGTTGGTGAGAGAGATTGGGGTTGGCCTAGGGTGCGGTTGCTTGTTTATGGTTGGCTGTGGTGAACTTTGTTTTTGTGTGTGAGTGGGGTGGGTGGGTGTTTTTGAATCAGGTTTGCCATATTGATTCATATGCTGTTGGTGGATTCTTGTTGTTGTCTTGTTGGGCTGTGTATGTGATAAAGGGGAGCCATACTGGGGTGAAGGTATCTTCTTCTATTTGTCCCTGTGTCAGTTGCAGTTTATCGGTTAATTTTTCTAGTAGGGCTGTTTCCCATACTGTTTGGTACCATTGGTCCATGCTTACTCCTGACAGGTCTCTCCAGTGTCTGGCTATGATGTTTCTGGTTATGAGAGTAGGTAGGTTATGAGTTCTTTGTCATGTGAGTGGGCATTGTTGTCTTGGAATATGCTTAGTAGGGCCAGTTCTGGGGTGATTTCTAATACTTGCTTAGTTATTTTACATATTTCTTCTAAGGCTGTTGTCCAGAATAGTTGGATTTTGGGGCATTCCCACCACATGTGGAGGTATGTGCCTGTGGAGGTGCACCCTCTCCAGCATTTTGGTGAGTTTCCTTGGCGTATTAGCGCTAGTTTCCTTGGTGTTAGGTACCACCTGTAGGTGAGTTGAAGCTTTGTGTTTGCTAATGCAAACCTCTTTATAAAGTAGATCATATATGTTAAAGTAGCACTACCTTCTGCGTGCTTCAGTATTCAGTACGTTAAATTGTAGCATACTAGTTGTTTACCCACTCATTAAGGTTCAGTACTGCATGAATTCACACACACCCTCATTAGGGTTATAGTTTTCATACACACATTGTAAAATTGCTTATTTTGAATTGGAAACTCAAAGGCAGCAAACCTGACAGCAGTGGTGGTGTAGTGCTTAGAGTGCTGCACCTGGACCTGGGAGACCAGGGTTCAGGTAAAAAGAAAAGGGCCCCTGGACCGTTAAGTCCAGTCAAAGGCTACTATGGGGTTGCAGCGCTCATCTCGCTTTCAGGCCGAGGGAGCTGCCGTTTGTCCACAAACAGCTTTCCGGATCATGTGGCCAGCATGACTAAGCCGCTGACACCGTGACAGAAACACTGTTTACCTTCCCGCTGCAGGGGTACCTACTTATCTACTTGCACTGGTGTGCTTTTGAACTGCTAGGTTGGCAGGAGCTGGGACAGAGCAACAGGAGCTCACCCCATCGTGGGGATTTGAACCGCCAACACTGCAACAAGGTCTCAATTGACAGCTGCTTCTTGTCAACTTTGGGGTTCCAACATGCTCCTGAATGACTTTGCCAGTGTTTTGAGACACAGAGCTACTGTCTGCAGCTGGAAAAAATGGGAAAGTACACACACCCAGGCTCCAATATGTGCAACATAGCACACGTTGAGCTCTGGATTAAGGCAATTGTCCATAGAACACCACCAACATGATCTGTTTTCCTCTAACACTGATGTCCACTTACTTCTAAGAAATAAGATTACGATGTTGTTCTTAATAAACACATAAGGTCTTTATCTAATTTGTATGCTTTCCGTACATGCTGCAGCTGTTTTCATAAAGGCCGATCTAACAGGCACTGTGGAGCAGCATATTGCTTTTGTGATCTATTTGAAAATGTACTTCATCCCAACAATTCTACAGAGTCCATGTTTTGTTGTATTTCAGAAGGGAAGCCCTCCCCCTCCCCAAACCTAACTCTCCTCTCTCAAAGGTTTAGAGATTTTTTTACCATGGCCTCTGAAAGTCTATGCATATTACTTCCAGGAAATAATTCCCATGATTTTTCTTTTCTTTTTAACAGAATAGATGGTTTTAAATGATACAAAATGCATACGCCATTTCTAACATCATTACCCGTCTTCATAGATGATAATCACTTTTACATGTGTTGAATAGTGTGGGACCAGGCAGAATTATTTTTTGCTACTTATAGAAGGATGGAAATATGGAACTGTTTTGCAGGTTTTCTCAACATGGAGGGAAATGCATTTAGCCAAACTGAGCTGGTCAAGTTTGAAGCAGTGAATATTTGCAGTCTGGAGATGCACTGACTTGTTGGAGTTAAATATTTAGATAGGGATGAATTGCTACTTTGTCCATAGAACTGGAAGATGAAACAAAAGCACCTACTTCGACCTGTAGCTACCAGTCCTCCACAGGTCCACCCACACAATACAGACTGAGCATGCTCAGAGATTTACACAGCAGATAACTGGAAACTGAGAACAAAGTTTCAGTTTTAGTGCCATAGCTTGGCTATCATTTTTCCTTCTCTAGCCTCGAAATTTGGTAAGTTTGTCAGAGTGTGGGAAATGAGGAGAGAAGGGAAACTGGCTCATGGTAGAGATGGAGGAAAAATGGGACTCAGTTCACATTTAAAGGAAAATCTACCTTATTCACACTTTCCTAAACAATCCACAAACTGAAACACAGCCAGCTTTCTAAATTCGTAAATCTCTGAATTTTGCAGTGTAGCTCTTCAGCCAAGAAAAGCACAAAGAAATGCATATACAGTACTGGGATAAGGTATGCATAAAAATGTGTATGTTAGTGAAAATAATGTACAAAAATGCACTATATCAGGGGGAAATGCTTTAAGATGTATATATTAGGGAGAATTGCATACAAACATGTGGGTGTTAGGAGAAATTCTCACAAAAATGCTGATGAATTTTCAGGAAGCCTTGTTTGTTTGTTTGTTTTAAAAAAAACATAAATAGAAATGTGGAGAACCAAATTTAAGATTGGAAAAATGAGAAAATGAGAGAAACTGAAATGGACAGATTGATCCAACCTCAGCTGGTGGTGACTGGAGTTTTGAAAACCTCTTGGAAGAAGCCCAGTCTTTGCTGCAAGAATTCCCAAGGAAAGCTTGGGAAAGTCCGGTCCTTTCCAGTTGAAGACAGGTGAGTTTTGCCCCATCACTAATTCTTGGACTCCAGGTTGAAATCCAAAAACCTGATTAGATTCACAAAAATAACTGCGTAGAAGCTCAGAACACCATTGAGCTGAAATGGTCCTGCAAAATGAATCGACCTTTTAAAAGCAATTCTACATTACCCCTTAACAAGATGACAAGAATCTATTCACAATAGGGCAAGTATCACTTGCCAAAAGTGCATCCCATGGATTGCAGTGCAAACGAGTGGCATACACACTGCAATGTGCATCTGAGCATGGACGTGAGAATTTGGGTGCATATCCTGATGCAAAAAAAAGTTGACTTAGTTGCCTAAGGACTGAGAAGGTGTACCCTACCACCGGATCCACCCATAAGCAAAATAATGGAAGGCAGAGTATTGTAGACACTTTTGCACTTCCCACTTCTCCTGAAACAGCAACTTTTGTACTTGGAAATTGTCTATACACACAAGTCACTCCACTGAATTCAGTGGGGCGTTCTCCCGAGTACGTCTGCATAGTAGGGGTAGCCAACATTGCATCATCTGAATGTTGTTGGACTCCAACTTCCAGTAGCTCCACCCAGCACAGCCACTGTTCAGGGATGATGGTAGTTGTGGTCCAGCAACTTTTTTTTTTAATGATATTTATTAAAGTTTCAGAAAAGATTACAAAAGTAAGAAAAAAAGGAAAAAAGAAAATACAAAATACAGAAAAATAAAAACAATTAAAAAACAAATCAATCTTTCCATGTCTTGTCTTTCCCTGACCTCCTCACACCTCCCTTTTTTGTATTCCAGTTCAGTTAGTTAATTCAGCAAATCCCTTCCCTCTTTGTTTTTATCTTAATCCTTTATTTTAATATATTATAACTTTAGATTCTCACCTATTAACAACCCATTTTTACATACTCCTTTGTAACATTGCTGCTAAAACCACTTAACTTCATTCCGACATCAATCTAACATTCATTAATTTTGCAGTATTTCTGTATATAGTCTTTAAATTTCTTCCAGTCTTCTTCCACCGACTCTTCTCCCTGGTCTCAGATTCTGCCAGTCATTTCCACCAGTTCCATATAGTCCAGTGGTCCAGCAACTTTTGGAGGCTATCCTTCCTGTATAGAATTGCAGCCTTACCCTGCAACCTTATGGGCCATAGGGTAGGATGTATCTCATAAGTCTGACCTCAGTGGTCCCCTCCCTGCCATTGCAGAGATCTCTATGGCCCCAACCTAACAGCCATTGGCATTTTAAAGCTGTTTGAGGCAAAAAGAGGGTGGATCAATGGATGGGGTGCCAGCGGTGGCTCATGGTAGGAAGGAAGGCGTGGATCTGAAGGATTCATAGCCTTTCTTGTACCCCAGCACATACCCAAGCCATGGAGGAAACTATGGTAGCCCTGGAGCTGGTACAGCAAATGGCTACCCGCCATGATGGCCATTTTCCACCTCTGCTGTTACACACACTATACCTCTGCATGCTAGTTTCTTTGAATCATGTGTAGGGAGAGTGGTGTTGTGCTCAGGCCCTGCTTTCAGGCTCCCCAGAGGCATCCATCTGACCACTATGAGAGCAGGATCTTGGACTAAATGGGTCATTGGCTACCAGGCTATTTGTATTTTTAAATAATCCCTTCCATCATTCTGAATTGGAGAAGAAATGGCAAAGGAAAAAAAGGAGTAGCTGCCTTCAATTCTCTGCTGTTGGCCATAGTTGGATATAATGGTTCACACAGAGACACCCATACAGAGAGCCTTTAAGCTTGCAGCCTAAATGTCTATAATCCTAGACTTTACAGAGTTAGTTACATATATACAGAGCCTGGAATTTTATACAGGGCCGGAACAGCAGAAGCGCTGAGGAACACGCAAGATTATTCATATCCTTGGTAATAAGCTTGAACTGTGCTTCTTTCATCTTTCCTCCACAGGCTCTTCAACAGAAGGAATTTAACATCTGAAAATAGAAGCAGATTAATATAATTTATATCATCTTTTCTTTCCTAAAAGCAATAAGCTATGTCTGAGGTCTAAAGTTCATTAACCATTCTGCGCTGTGCCGCTATTTTATTGAGTTGATGGCAGAAATCTCATTTCATTTTCTTTCGCTGCCTTCCTTTTTATCAGATGGCATTTTCCAGGCAGCTTGCAATGTTCTCGCATGAAGTTTCCTCTCTGACCTCCAGTGGGCTGGCTTTGTGAACAGGATAATGGGGAGATAATTTCTGTTTGCAGAATAAATTACAGTTGCATTTTTATCTGCTTTCGAATGATAGTGACTGACAAATTCCTGGATGATCTTGATTCAGATTAAGTATCTTGAAAGAACTTCAGCAGAACCTTCTGGCAATGGGTGTAAAGCATTTGTTTGTGTTCTTGTTTCAGATTAGGCCTCTCCCCTATCTGCAAGTGCACCTTAAAACATTTTTTGCTGATGCAGCAAAATCTTAACATAAGTAAATAGTTCCTTGGTTATCTTAAGCTTCCTGCAATGATCTTGAAAGACTCTTAACATCTGATTCCAAGGACTCCTTGTTGTTTACTAAGCAGGGCCAACTGAAAAGGGTGGCAAGGTTGGGCATACACCCGCCACCCTAACAATGCTACTGGTTCTAGTTTGTATAGAACAGAGTGTTCCAGAAGATAAGAATTCTTAGATTGTATGATCTACCTCCTGTAGGCTGTTGTGGAGAGAGGGAGTTCACTGATTGTCTCATGTCGTTGGGGCCTCAAATCCCGTAGAACTGCCATCCAAACTTAAAAAGCAAGGGAATATTGATTAGCTATGTTCTGTCTCTACTGCTTGTCTCTGAATGCCACCAGTTGCTGAGGACCACAAGCAGGAACTATTTCACTCAGGTCCTGTTTGTGAACTTTCCACAGACATATGGTTGGCCACCTTGAGAATGCTGGACTAGGTTTTTGCCTGGTTTTATGGCCCAGAAAAATCTTTCTAAAATTCAAATTCAGGCAATGCCTTTACTAGGTATTACCAGGCTTGGGGGACTCTGCTTCCTCCCCCCTTTGGCTGTAGATAAGCAGGGCAAAACCAAAAGAGTCACTTACCATTTAAAGAGTCTTTAATGATCACAGCAAAAGAACAAAGCAGCCATTCTCGGAATGACGGTGTTCCCAATTAAGGTTTCCACCCACTTCCCCTCTAGACACTTCCGCATCTAGCAACCTGATCTCGCAACCACTGTGCTTTTTGTGCAGCCACCTTATCTGCTCTACGTGACCTTGGACTGATAGCGAGAGAGAGTCTGTTAGCTCTCTCTCCTCCAGTTCTCCTTCACTTTGCTGTTCACTCCCCAGTTCATCCCAACTTTTGTCTTCAGAACTGTGCCCCTCTGCAAACCACTTTTCCAAATCTATACTGCTCCACTGCTCCTGGGCAGCTTCAGGATCCTGGTCAGGAGCAAGGGGAGGGGGAGACTCCCACCATTCCTCATCAGAACAGTACTCCTCAGCCTGATCTCTGACAGGTATTGTCACAAAACAGCAAGCAAGTTCTCCAGAACGCCTTATCAGGCTGGAAGGCAGGGGGATGTGACTTAAGGTGGCATGTCTATATTTAGTCACATTCCTAAAATGGAGATACCAAATGGGTGGAGTTAGGCTTTGCTGGGTGCTATGAGGTTTCAGGTTGCACCTTGTGCTGCTGGGACAGAGAAACACATAACCAATCCCCCCCCCTTTTTAATCCAGCAATTGTCAGGATCTGTCTCTAGCCTAACTCTGTTTTTGTCATATATATATTCCTTACTTGCTTACTTGCCTTACGTGTAGTTGTCTTTCAGTAGTCCTTACTAAGTTTGACACTGTGGATACTGTCCATTCAGAAGCACAGACTAAGACGATTTAGTCGACTCTGTGATTTAGAATCAAGGTTAATACCATCGCTTTGTGAAGTATGTTAACATTAATTCCAGGCTGTACTTTTGGAAGTTTCTAGCAGACATGTGCCAATCAAAACAAATTGGGGTGATGCCACTCCCTACGTGTATAGCTTTCTCCTGAAATTTATGCAAAGAAGGAGATAATGTCTGGACCAAGGTCAGAAAAAAATCTAAATCTCACCAGGAGAAGCTGTGTGCAGGCAGCTGAGGAAATAATTATGTATGAATTTTGTTTTAAAAAAGCATGGCTGAGGTCAATAACTATTCCAGTTCTTTAACCCTGGAGAATTATAGCAGTTCCAGATAATTCTGGAAACTCATTAAGAGCCTAAAGGATTTTTCTCTCTCAGCTGAATTTCTGTACAGAAATTATACACCAACAAAGTGAAATGCGGTAAAACTTGCCACAGCCCACCAATTACATATTCTCGGTTGGAAGACTTTGTAATCTAGTGCAGTAGAGGCAGGAGGTGAAAGTACTCTTAGCATAGGCCTGAATCCATGTGTTGTCCGGGGATTTAAAGATATGTGTGGGTCAAAAAAATACCGCGTAATAAATTGCACAATTGCCCTAATCATATATAACAATCTTCCAAGCTGCTGCACAGATACAGAGGCTAACACAGGGATTAGGAAACACCTGGTCCTCTTTCTCATGCAGCAAATTTCATCATCAATACTCCCCAGCCTTTCCTTCTATATCAGAGGCAAGCTCTGGTCTTGTGGTGAAGGGAGGACATTGAAATGAGCAGTGACTTCTTGCACACTTGTACAAGGGCAGCTGGAGCAGCTCACAGTTTTTGCATAAACTAGGGGTGAGGAAACTGTTTTGGCCCAAAGGATGTCAGGAGACAGGAAGCTACCTTATACTGAATTGGTCCATCTATTCAGTATAATTGGTCACAGCTTCTGGCGTGACTATGGAAGGATACTGGAGAGGAGGAAAAGGTGCTGAAATAGGCAAAGCCCTTTTGGTTCCTATGAGATGGAGAATGCTCAGTCCAGTCCAGCTTCTGTATGTGGAATGGGAGATGGGAACAATCTTGTCCTCTACTTCAGGCAGCAAAATGCTTTGGGCTAGCTATTTAAGCAAGTAAGGAATAAAACATGCCAGGCTTATCTTCTCTTTCCCCTCCTCCCAATTTGTGTACCTGCGTTTTCCAACAAACTAATGAATTCACTTCCTTCTTTCATCCCACCAAGCTTTGATCTGAAAGCATGAAAGAAAAGCACCACTTCTACACAGACACCCACCCACACACCCCTTTTCTTTTCTTTACTTTACTTTTTAGCAGTCACTTGAAAATGTCAAATTGCCCTGGTGTGCCCAAAATGCATTGTTATTACTACTGCAGTTATTGTTATTATTGCCCCTGTTAAAATAACCAGTTAAACATCCTAAAGATGTGTGAATGCACTTAGGAAAGTGCCTAAGTCTAGCATTTGACAACAGCGTGTCATTACAGTAACTTAGACAGATGCTGCCTGCGGTTTCGGCACAGCAGCAATCAGGTTTTGATGCTATTAACTTATTTGAAAGCATTAGAGAAAAAAGGCATTTCTCTTGCTGAAAAATGAGTACATGCTATTAGCCTGGAAACGTATAAAAACATGATATAAAGCAGAGCATCTGCAGTAAATTAAAGAGGCTTCCGTGTGGCAAGTCCACAAGCTCCAGTTTCCAGAACCAAAGCCCCACGCCCTACCTTCATTTCTGGCAAATGTCCTACTCTTGTCATCTCAGGTCATCAGGGCTTGGGGCAGCTGCTCTACGTTTCCTTTGTGGGGGGAAGATGTGGCTATGAAAGTGGTGGGCATTGAAGCATCCATGAGTGTTTTGTGCACACTTGCTTGCACAAAAGTTTGGTTCTCCTGTCTGTGCGGTTGCCTGGAGTGCAGTTAAAGGATGAAGCCTAGTTGGGTCAACAGTTAATCCCTAAAGCAGACTTTTAATCAAGACCCCAACCACAGAATCTACCTCAGATTCTGGAGCTCCAGAACAGCAGCATATCTTAATTTAGGTGTTTCAGCATAACAGGAGACTGAAGCACATGATTAAATACGTGGAATTACAATGGAGACTTCAATGCATGTTCTAAACCAAGGTAGGAAATGTGCTGCCCTCCATGTGCCTGGCCACATCTCCCATCTGATCCAGTCAGCTGCGGGTGGTGCTGTGGTCTAAACCACTGAGCCTCTTGGGCTTGCCAATTGGAAGGTTGGTGGTTCAAATCCATGCAACAGGGTGAGCTGCCGTTGCTCTTTCCCAGCTTCTGCCAACTTAGCAGTTTGAAAGCACGCCAGTGCAAGCAGATAAACAGGTACCGCTGCGGCGGGAAGGTAAGTGGTGTTTCCGTGCGCTCTGAGCTTACGTCACGTTGCGCCAGAAGCGGTTTAGTCATGCTGGCCACATGACCCGAAAAAATGTCTGTGGACAAACGCCACCTCCCTCGGCCTGAAAGCAAGATGAGTGCCGCAACCTCATAGTCACCTTTGACTGGACTTAACCGTCCAGGGGTCCTTTACCTGATCAGTCAGTATGGTAAATGGTATGGGATGAAGGGATCTCTAATCCAACAACATCTAGATGTTGATAAAACTAGAGGAGGTAGATATACTAATGTCATTTTTTAAGGACAAATTGTATGTTACTTCATAGAATCATAGAGTTGGAATGGATCAATTTTTGGTTCAGATTAAGCTGTACATAAATTGCAAGACATCAGAAGGTCAAGGAAAGCATAGTAGTGTGGGATGGAAAAGATCAACAATATTGCTGTTTCTCATAATGCTTTTATTTCTAATGAATGGAAATAATCTACTATCAATATAATTGAATTATAGAATTGTAGAGTTGAAAATGACCACACGGGTCATCTAGTCCAACCCCCTGCAATGCAGGAATCTTTTGCCCAATGTGGGGCTCAAACCCACGACCTAGAGATTAAGGGTTTCATGCTCTACCGACTGAGCCTTCTCTGAAATAAGATTGTCTTAAATCTGCACATTTCAGCTTAGCTGGGTTTCTCTCTGTGAATCGGGAACAGCAAATAATGCGTTTTCTATTGGAGATTACCCAGAGTTGGAGACATACCTCTATACCAGCCTTCTTGTTGGACTACAGCTTCTATCATCCCCGACTGCTGGCCCTTCTCACAAGGGTGATGGAAGTTGTAATCCAACAACATCTGGGGATCTAAGGTTGAGAAGGTCTGTTCTATACAGTTGGTGACCACTGGAGACAGGGGCATTTCAGTGATGGCCCCATATTTCTGGAACTCAGTTCAAAGGGATATTCATTTAGACCCTTCAGTGCTGGCTGTTGAATGGGACTTGAGCCCCCATTTATTCCAAGCTGCTTTTAATTCTTAATGCTATCCACTAGTTTAAAACAGTTAGCTGTAACTTGTTCTGGCTGGCTGTGTAAATTATTTTTATGTGAGTGTGGTGCCGACTCTTTAATGTTCTTTCTTGTTGCCCTGAGAAGGACTCTGAGCTGAATGTTGGTCTAGATTTGAACCTTTAAACCAGATAGATAAATAGCATAGTCCAACTGGAATGATGATACGGGGTATGTGAAAACAGCAGCACAAGTTAATTCTTCTTCCAGTGACTCATCTGTTTATTGTTACAATTCACTGGGAAAATCTCAGAGCAGAAAATGGGAGAGTTAACAAGCACATCATAACCATTAAATGCTTGTAGTTCCTGGTCTGCCTGGGCGCAGAATTTGTTCAGGGACAGGCCTGGAAAGTGAAAATTTTCTACCCAAACACTTTCTTGTGGTTTACTCATGCTGGGGCCACCTGAGCTTCGCCTGAGAAAGTGCACAACACATGGAATCATTTTCTGTGATACACGTTCATTCTTTCCTAAAATAGAGAAAGTGACCTAGATGATTTCATCCAGAATCGGCCAGATCTGACCAGAAAGCACTAGACAGGTCCCTACCATGGAAAGTCTTACTTTGGCCGCAGACAATCTTCCAGGTTCTGCCCAGTCTAAGAGCAAGGAGAAAGAATTAGAGCTCACAGGATGGCAAGGGTGGCACTTGGCAATGCCATCGGAAGGTGTTTGCAGTCAAGACTGTATGCTAGTATGTCCCATTGGAATCAGACATTTCACTTAGTCATTTCTGCAGTAACCTCAAAAAACCTCAACTAATTTCCATTTATGGGAGAGCTGTGATAACAGCACTGCAAACTGAAACCAGTACAATGAACTGCAGGTTTTAAGAAGCAGATATTTAAGCTTCCTTGCCCATTGGTAGAGAAGGTGAAATCTAATGGTGATAAATAATTATTAAGGTGTTTTGTTTTTTTTTAAGCAATTCCAGCAGGAAGAATACCTTTATTTTAAATCCATGCCTCCCAGCCATGTTCCCTTCCAAGGCATTTCATCCCATTCCTTCTTCCCCCTTCATTTTCTTCATATTTTTCCTCCCAACAGACCCTTGGCATTCTGTGTCTACTGAGCATGCTCAGCTCACATTGGTCTGAGTTTGTGTGTGTGCCTGTGTATTTGGGGGCGGGGGTGTCCCTTAAGTTCTCTCTAAAGTTTTTTGTGCTTCTGCAGACCTTTGTGTTCTTCTGAAAATGTTGTGTTCTTCTGAAAATCTTGCCTCTCCGTGACTCTGTTTGGGCTGCAAACCTGTAGTTACTCAGAGCTTGCTGTTCGAGGGAGTGATAATTTCTCTCACAGTAATAATAATAATAATAATAATAATAATAATAATAATAATAATAATGTTTCCTTTGTTACTGTAGTTGCTGTTACTGTAGCTCACATAGATGTTCATATACTGCTTTGTAGGCCATACACAAATGGCTGCAGTGCAAAAATAATTTGGTCTGGCAGGAAGCAACCATCTCAGTGAAAAAGAAATATACGCACTGATACCAGATAAAATATAGTTTAAAAGTAAGAGATGAGTGGCTTGTCAGACACGGTAGATACAACACCTTATTCCATATGTATACTCTTAAAGATGTCTGCGCCTCCCCTTTTATCTCATGTAGTTTTAGTTTGCATTACAGTTCCCAGACCTTGTTTTAAGAGAAAGGGAAACATTATTTGAAATTATTTTAGGATATTGGCACATGATTCAGGAGAAGTCCAGATTCAGCGATTAAATAAGCATTCCATTTATAAGGAGGAAGCATCAGTTGCTTTTAATGATATTATTTGCTGTTTTTAGATTGTTCACCGCTTGTGGTGTCCCCCCCCCCCCGGATATTAAATGGTTTATCAACAAATATCAAGTGTTTTATAAATGTTTATAAATGTAGAAAGAGATCAGTGGCCAACCAGATGCTCTTGGGAACTTCACAAGAAAAGCATTATTGAGATACTCATCTCTTGCTGCTGATGCAGTTGCTGTCCCTGAACACGGTCATTCTGTTCAAAGCTGCTGTGCCACCAATAGACCTTTGTGAGTATGCGTAATTAAAAAGCCACCAGAGCTAATGGAAATTAGAGCTTCCTAGACTCAATGAATTGCTTGTGTTAATTATGTGTTGCATAAAGGAAGCATTCCTTTTGACAATTAGTTTCATTTGATGACCCATTTTCTAGCAAAGAGAATAGGAGTCTTCCTCCTTAGCCAAATACCCCAAACTTCTTGAAGTCTTTATTAATGGATAATATGCTTTACCCAGGAATAGATGAATCAGTTTATTTCCAGTTCAAGTCTGTGCACTTTCTTCCTTTTAATCAAAAAGCACATCCCACAATTGCTACATTTCCTTAATATATGATAGGATTCTATCAACATGTTTCAGTTCCAAGGATGTAAACTACTTGTGTGTCGAGGTCCCCAGGGCCACCCCAATAACTCACACATCACACAGAATTTTTGTTTAAGGTTTTTGGCATAATTTTGGCCACAACTTTATTAAAATACAAATTTGTGAGTGGTTGCTTAGGCATTGGTTGCAACAATCTGCCCCCACCATGGGGGACAGACTGACATTCCGCACGATGCGAAAGTCAGGATAGGGGAATACACTTGGGGGTAGCGATGGAGCAGGGAACCTGCCCTCACCCCAAATGCAACCAGGAGCTCATTGCTATGGCCCGAGCCCCCTTGACAGAGTGGACAAGCAATAGTTAGCCCCCAATTCCTTTAACGGAATCCCTTGCAGCAGCAGCATTAGAGGGGCAGGCACTCAACCTACCAAGGGTAGGCACTCAACCACTGCCCCTCAACCAACCAAACCATAAACCAATGCCTAACCGCAACCTTACAAGTTGTGACGATTTGCTACGCAGTAGGCAAAAACCAAATGGCCCCAGCCAATCAGCCAGATGGACAAAATTCGTACCGGGCCCCTGCCCCAAGAGCAGACGACCCCATGACAGGCATAGCAAGGTCAAAGCGAACAACCCTAATTCTAGGAAGGGGGGGATGGGCAATCCGATGCACGGTCGAAAAGAGGAAGCTCTAGCCTCATGCGAGGAGCTGTCAATCAAAAAATGGCAACATTAACTTCTTCCCAACAACAAGGGAAGCCCCAATCGCATCAGTGGCCAACGATCAATTAGCCCGCCCCCAACTTTGGAGTGTCCTGGTGGCCCCCACCGCTATCTCCATGAAGGAGAACACGCTTTAACAATCTTTGAATCACCCATCTAGCTACATGGCAGCTGACATCAACAAAGAATTTTAGCAGGTCTTTAAGGCCAAATTTCCCTTTGCAAAAATTTTGCAGATTCTTCCACAGGAAGGCTTGTTCTTCTACACATTCAAAAATAGTAGTACAGTGGTAACTGATAAATTAGCAAACTTATTGTGGCAAACATATGGTTTCATAGACAAAAGCCTACTTGATCTGACGTATCTGCTCTGTAATAAACCTTTTTTATTTCAAGTGTCAGCAATCTGCTTCAGATATAGATCAAGCAAAGTCCATTTCTTAGAACCAGACTCCCCGTCTTCCCAATTTTTCCCCAGTACCTGACACATCTAAACCATTCTCATTTGCTACATTAAACACTGCTGACCATTCATTCTAATGGTGTTCCTCTGTGAAAGAAGGATATCCTGAAAGAACAATAATCTTTCCAAAAATGTGGTTCTAGCATTTCAGCATCATCTGTAACAAGCTATATTTGGTTCCAGGACAGCTTGGCTAATTTTAGCAGCATTTATCTTACTTGCCTCCAGAACTTTCTAAAAACCTTCACACCAGACAAGTAAGTCATTCACCACAGACATAACTATCTTTTATTATGACTCAGTCTTTCAAAAGAAAGCCTTGTCCTCAATTCCAGAGATATATCCTGCATATAAGAAGAGTTCAATCCCTTAACAAGTAGGTTAAGACTGAAGGATTTTCCATTCTTCACCAAGCTGCAGTTCTTTTTCTACTATATCAGGAGTGGGCAGATGGTAGATTAGGATCCACTGGTTGGTCTTGGGATGATTTACAGTAGATCATCAAAATTTTCAGACTCCAAACTGTTTTAAAATTAAAAAAAAGAATGTCTTCCCTTTAAATTACAAAGAAAGTTGTTAAAGGGGTTGAGAAATCAAAACTACAATATTGGGTAGAAGGACTATGAGCACCACTCATTTTTGGTGCTAACCCCCCTGTCCAATTTCTAGCTGCAGGAGTTATTTAATTCTATGCCTTTTGCTCCTGATTCTGGTTTGTAAGTGGGGACGTGGGTGGCGCTGTGGTCTAAACCACTGAGCCTCTTGGGCTTGCTGAACGGAAGGTCGGCGGTTTGAATTCCTGCAACAGGGTGAGCTCTTGTTGCTCTGTCCCAGCTCCTGCCAACCTAGCAGTTCGAAAGCACACCAGTGCAAGTAGATAAACAGGTACCGCTGTGATGGGAAGGTAAATGGCATTTCTGTGAGTTCTGGTTTCCATTATGGTGTTCCGTTGCACCAGAAGTGGTTTAGTCATGCTGGCCACATGACCTGGAAAGCTCTCTGTGGACAAATGCCAGCTCCCTTGGCTTGAAAGCGAGATGAGCGCTGCAACCCCATAGCCGCCTTTGACTGGACTTATCTGTCCAGGGGTCCTTTACATTTTACCTTTCTGGTTTGTAAATCTTGGAATTCCAGTCAATAATGATAATAAAGAAGATGCCACAAAGCTAAAATGTTTCCTCCCATGCACTAGACCAGGCATATCCAACTCCCAAGAGACTGTGATCTACTCCCAGTATTAAAATACTACTCCCAGTATTAAAAAACTGGCAGAGAGCTACCCATTGTCATTGGAGGGAGGAGGAGCATGTGTGAGGTGGGTGGATTGCCCAGAAGTGTTGAGCTTCTTTGGGGGAGGATTTTTTAGCTTTTTTTGTTTGTTTGTTTTTTGTTTTTTTAGCTTTCCCCCCATATGACAAGGATCCTGTGGTCTACCAGGATCAGCTGGGGCTCTACTGGTCTACTGGTTGGACATCCCTGCACTATACTATAGTATAACATCCTTAAATGTAATCTAATACAGTGGTAGCGCAGATTACATACGCTTCAGGTTACATACGCTTCAGGTTACAGACTCCGCTAACCCAGAAATAGTGCTTCAGGCAGCGCAGTGGCAGCAGGAGGCCCCATTAGCTAAAGTGGTGCTTCAGGTTAAGAATAGTTTCAGCTTAAGAACGGACCTCCGGAACGAATTAAGTACTTAACCCGAGGTACCACTGTATGCTGAATTTTTTCCACAGCTCTTCTAGGACAGCCTTCTTTAAATAACATTTAGATAACATAACATAATGTAATACAGTCATACCTCATGTTACGTCCGCTTCATGTTACGTTCTTTCAGGTTACGCCCCGTGGCGACCCGGAAGTACCAGAAAGGGTTACTTCCGGGTTTCGCCACTCACGGATGTGCAGGTGCGCAAAATGACAGCATGCGCATGCGCAGAAGCGGTGAATCACAACCCGCATGTGCGCAGATGTGCCGCTGTGGGTTGCACTCTTTTCATGTTGCGAACGGGCCTCCGGAACAGATCCCGTTCGCAACCAGAGGTACCACTGTATAATGATAGAGAAATAGAGCAAAAGATGGGGGAGCATGTAATCTTGAGATTGCTGGGGACCTTACCAGTTGCTGGAACCAGTTGCTTGCAGGTTTCCCACAGACATCTGGTTGGCCAATGTGAGAACAGGATGCTGGACAAGACGGGTCATTGGCCTAATCCAACAGGCTCTTCCTATGTTTTTAGCTTCTGTGACTTTGATACTGTTGAAGGAAGCAATGGGCTTCTCCCTCTTCCTCCCAATCTTCTCTCTTAGCTGATTTCTTCCTTCTTCCATCAATGTTAACTAACAATAGAAATTCATTCAACATCAGATGAACTGAAATTCATAAGAATATGATTTTCTGAGAAAAACTATTGGAGAATTCCACCTCCCAGCACCCAAGAACATCTAACCAAAACCCCCAAACTATTTTGCACACAACCAAATAGCATAGACAATTGGGGGTATGAGATGTGGGAGTGTTACTTTTTTTTGTTCAGCTTTATTTTTCTCCCCGCAACTCACTAAAAATGTCAAAAAGACCTTTAATCAGCTCCGTGTTTCCAGAGGAATGCTGCACATTTTTGTTTTGTTTTAATAACGATAAATTTAGGAAAAAGAAAGCAGCAAAGAAATAGTTTATTTCTTTGGCATATTAGCAAGAACTATTGATTTGCAGAATCAGAGCCATCTCCTCTTTGGAGATTAAATTATATTTGAGGACTTTGCTTCGGCTGTGATTGTTGGAAAGGATCCTTCTGTAACACTTCAAGCATGATCTGTGTGGTTTTTGCTGGACAATACACAACTTGTCTTCTAGTGCTTTTCGGAACATGGCCAACACTTGCTTGCCAAAATAAAAACTGCCCTTGTGAAAGGTAGAGTGTTTCGTAACTTTATGCCAAACAATTTTATATAGTGCATGTGAAGGAGAAGTAAAGATACAAAACAGCAAATCTTGGTGTGACTGCAAACAGGGAAGGGGCCACAGCAGCTATGTTAGAGTGACTTAATGGGGTAGGAGAGATGAAATTATTTTGTTCTAGGAGGCTTACTTTGGTCAGTATCAAGAAGAATGCACTTCCAGAGTTAACGCTAAATACATTCCTTCTGGTAAATGAGCCATAATAATAATAATAATAATAATAATAATAATAATAATAATAATAATAATTTATTATTTATACCCTGTCCATCTGGCTGCTCTGGGCAGCTCCCAACAGAATATTAAAAACACAATAAAATGTCAAACATTAAAAACTTCCCTAAGCAGGGCTGCCTTCAGATGTCTTCTAAAAGTCAGGTAGTGGTTTATTTCCTTGACATCTGATGGGAGGGCATTCCACAGGGTGGGTGCCACTACCAAAAAGACCCTCTTGCATGGTTCCCTGTAACCTCACTTCTCACAGTGAGGGAACCACCAGAAGGCCCTCAGAGGAGGATCTCAGTGCCTGGCCTTTTAGACCCATCTACCCATATACTCTCTGAAACCAAAGGGGTACATTGGTTGCCAGATGCGCTCCCCCCCCCCAGCTTTCCTACCCCACTAACTGGATGTAACCCATGATTTAGAAGCATGTTGACCATACATATAAAACATTACACCACTTCATGACTTCACCCAAAGAATCCTGAGAACTGGAATTTGTTAAAGTTGCTGAGAGTTGTCAGGAGACCCACAATTGCCCTCACAGAGCTGCAATTATCCCAATGGTTTAATAATCAATACCTCTTCCTAGGGAACTCTGGGAAATGTAGCTCTGTGAGAAGAATCAAGAGGGGTGCACCCCGCCTTTCCTTTTCCCAGACAAGGTCATCCAACACAACGACCAAGACTGATTCCGATGACTGCTCTTGTCTGTGTACAGCTGCCCATAGACTTGCCCATTAAATTCAATTGTAGCATGGGCCTCAGCACATCAGTCCTCAAACCACAGAAATCAATGATACCATCTCATTTCTGCACATGCCACCCTTTGGAAACATGGTCTGCAAAATTGCTTTCTGTGAACAGCAGGGTAGAAGAGTAACAAAGAAGATCAGAACATTAATCCAGGATTGCAATCTGGAACCATTCAGGTGTTTATTAGCTCAGATGGACCATCTGAGATGGTGCAGTCCTTTTGAGGTGATACAGTCCTCTCATTCCCACAGGAATATCTGTGGCAGATTCGGGTGGCACAGATCTTTTCACCACATTCCCTCCCCCCCCCCACTGTGATACTTAATGAAATCCACATGAGTGAAGGACTGCTTGTTCAAAAACATTGTATGTCCTTTAGCCTGCAGAGTAGCAACGAAGAATGTGGGGATAACACAGAACAGCTGTGGAGTCACTTTTTTTTGTTCAAAGCATCTGAAATTTGCAAACAGGGGGAGAAAGAAAAGACATCCGGCCCAGCGTGTCCTCCCTATTTTATTTATCTTAATCCCTGTTCCCTGCTTTTCTCACCATAGGATCTGATTCCCTATTGCTCCATAAAGAAAGATGATGCTTCTGTCATGAAATTGCTTACTAGTGAGTAATCCCATTTACTTTAAGGGTACACCTCCAGAGGCAATGGTTTGGGAATTGTGGTTTGCCTTGCTCATCTCATGTACTCATTTACACTTGAATGCTTTCCTCATTTCCTCTGCTTATGTATTCCATACGGCTGCAATAGTTCCATATGCGTGAAGTGATTCTGCTGGAAACATCCATCTCTTGCTAGATTTCTCAAGCAATACACTTCCTCTTCTTTTTTTCCTTGGGAAATTTCACTAAGCCCTAGTGTTTGGCTCATCCGTGTTTCATATTTACCCAGTAGAGATTATGTGTTTGTTTATCGTGAAAAGAGGAATATGTGTGCCAATAGACACAATCTGAAGTGACATAAATAATGTCTCAGGCTTAAATCATAAAACTATGACTCATTCTTAGGGCCGTGACAAATTTTTTTTTGGGTAGGATACATTCTTTTATTTCTTTGCAGTGAAAACTACCGTTTCAGAAACAACCGTCTTAATTCTAGGGGAAAAGAAATCACATTTAAAGGTGAAATTGGACCTCCTCCTCCTTGCTTGGGTCTTGCCACTCTCAAGGAGGCAAGCTGAAGATTGACATCCCATTATGGCATGTCACCCGACCCCATGAAAGTGCTAACAAGACAGAGGGATCACCCCATGGATTTCCTCATTTTTCATGGCAGTTGCCGCCGGGACCACATAACACCAGTCCTGAGATATCTGCATTGGCTCCCAGTACGTTTCCGAGCACAATTCAAAGTGTTGGTGCTGACCTTTAAAGCCCTAAACGGCCTCGGTGCTGTATACCTAAAGGAGCGTCTCCACCCCCATCATTCAGCCCGGACACTGATATCCAGTGCCGAGGGCTTTCTGGCGGTTCC
Organism: Podarcis liolepis; assembly: GCF_965112155.1. Taxonomy (NCBI): domain Eukaryota; kingdom Metazoa; phylum Chordata; class Lepidosauria; order Squamata; family Lacertidae; genus Podarcis; species Podarcis liolepis. Next base: position 40,352,208 of record NC_139563.1, on the reverse strand, counting down.
CTCATTGCGAGAAGTGAGGTTACAGGGAACCAGACAGAGGGCCTTCTCGGTAGTGGCGCCCACCCTGTGGAATGCCCTCCCTTCAGATGACAAGGAAATAAGCAGCTATTTTCTTTTTAAAAGACATCTGAAGGCAGTCCTGTTTAGGGAAGTTTTTAATATTTAATGCTGTATTGTTTTTAACACTTGATTGGAAGCCGCCCAGAGTGGCTGGGGAAACTCAGCCAGATGGGTGGGGTATAAATTATAAATTATTATTATTATTATTTCAAAGAAACAGCCAGTTTTGTCCTCTTTGTGAGAGCCACCCTAGATTTCCAGAACATGAGGAGCTAAAGGGAGGACAAATGGGGGTGTAAACTTTCTCCAGCCTTTTACCAAAGAGGCAATACAAGCAGAAGCCAATTTGATGATCCATGTTCCTCCATTAAGAATTCAACAACTTTATATTAGCCCAGTTATGTTGCCCATTTATTGCGCCTTTATCATCTCCATTAATGGGAAAGGAAGTTTACATATGCTCCTTGTACCAGAAAGCACTCTTATTTACATGCACAGCTGTAGCTGCTTAGTCTTCAGATTATTTTCGAGATTGGCAAATAATACATGCAATGAGATTTGCAGCACTGCCTAAGGGTTATAGTATCAGTTCAGTTTGGGCATGGAAAAGTGATTTTCCACAAATGTCTTAATCACTGAGAAGCACCTGTCTCGTTGAAAATGAATGGACTGTGCCCCTAAATCACTCAGGTACTTCTGAAAAAGGCTGCCGTGAGTCAGCTTAATCAGGCATTTCGATTTAAGTCTAAATAAGGATAGTCTTAATTGCTTTCTGAGTGAATTCTTAATTAGTCCAAACAAAGTGCAGGGGGATGCGGGAAGGAAATTCGAGCTTCGTTTAAAAATGGAAGTCTGAATCTGATTGAATTGGCAATGGAAGAGTGGTTTGCGTGGTGTTTGGGGATCGCTCAATGTAGTTTCCAAAGAATGAGCTGGAGAGTGAACTTCCAAAATGGTAAGATTTTGCCAGTGTGGTGTAGTGGTTAAGAGGGGTAGACTCGTAATCTGGTGAACCGGGTTCTCGTCTCCACTCCTCCACATGCAGCTGCTGGGTGACCTTGGGCTAGTCACACTTCTCTGAAGTCTCTCAGCTCCACTCACCTCACAGAGTGTCTGTTGTGGAGGAGGAAGGGAAAAGAGAATGTTAGCCACTTTGAGACTCCTTCGGGTAGTGATAAAGCGGGATATCAAATCCAAACTCCTCTGCCGCCGCTGCTGCTGCTGCTGCTGCTGCTGCTGCTGCTGCTGCTTCTTCTTCTTCTTCTTCTTCTTCTTCTTCTTCTTCTTCTTCTTCTTCTTCTTCTATGAGATCATAAAAGTCCTCAAAGCTGCGGTTCATGAGCTTGTTATTCACATACAGTAGCGAGTTGCGGAGCAGGGTGGAGGGTCTCACCTAACCTCTGGCTGACCACATTGCTGTTGCATACCACGGCGGAGAGGGGAGCACGGTTGGCATGGGGGGAAAATGTGTCAGATTGTCTCCACCAGTGTGATTCCACTACGCCAACCTTGACACCATGTAATCCATCCTGGCAGTGAAATATGCAACTGAAGGTCAGGAGAGCCCCACTGCCCTGACCCACGGCCTGTTACTGTTCACATATTGTACTAGTCAAATGAAACTCTTCAAGAAATCTCCCACTCAGCGTTAAATTTTTGTTTCGTTACCTGATAGTCAACAACATTGAATTTCACCAATTCTTATCTTTTGCCCCAAATAAAATATCCAGGTGTCCAGGGTATCCCCAAGTTTTCAGGGTCTCCCATGCTTATTGTCGTTGACTAGCCATGATATAGCTAACTAGCTCCCTTAGTTCTGCACTAGGCTACAGGTTGTGTGGACCTGTTCAGCCTGAATCATTTAGCCAATGGCAGGTCTGCTCCACATAGGATGAGCCATGTGGAAATGTTGTAAAACCTTCTTTTGGGTGGACTGCAATCCACCTCAGTTGACTTCACTGTATTGCACCACTGCTATTGCTTCAACACGTTGCTGGATTGCAAGCTGTTTCATTTCTAAAACGTTTAGATGGCCGAAACCTGAGACATTTCAAACCCTCTTTCAACAAAACAGGGACCTCAGATCTTCATCTGGTTTCACAGCATACCGAACTATAACTCTGGCACTGTGCAAGGTGTGCTGAATGAATGATTGCCATTTGGGGAGAAATGCCTTTTATTTTAATGTGGCAGTTTAGCCAGAGTTCCATCTGCAAGCTCTACTTCGGGGCAAACAAAACTCTCCTGTGGCCACAGCAATTTAATTTACTGTACACGAGAGTAATTCTGTCTGAGTTACCATCAAGTTATAGCTCTTGTCCGTGTATCGACGACTGCAGAGACATATTTGTTAGAATCCCTGTTAATATGATTATAAAATGCTTTCTGCAGTTCCTCAGGCTGATTCTTTTAGATGCGTTCTGAGTGACTGTAGAATAGGCTGCAGAAAGCACCTGACAGATTTCTAGAATATGATTAGCTTTTTTTATGTTTTCAATTAGATTTTTTTTTGGGGGGGGGGAATCCTGTATGGTAACAAAAAGGCATTTATTTGTTCTGAGACCCAGAGCCTGGAATGATTGGTGCTCATGTTGTTTTACTGTTATGTTAGTAAATGCTGGTTTCCTCTGGTGCACATAAGTCATGAGCTGAGGAATTCAGTTGTGGTTCATCCCAGAATTTTTGCTGAAAGGTAGAAGGGGACCCAGTGGAATCATTAATCCAGCACATTGGCTTGGGCTTCATCTGTCAAATGTAACTCAGCATGCGACTAAAGCAATAGCTATGATAACTGGACTTCATGATAAATGCACCTAACCTGCGTTGGAATCGGGGGTTCATAATAAAGCCCAGCATTTATAAAACACTGCCTGAAAATATTGATGTGGTTCAGTGAGTGTGCCGAAGCTGGATTTTCCGTTCTTCTTATATTTATGTAAAAGTGCAAAATGCTGTGTTCTTGGCGGGGTTGCTTTACTGGTAATGTATGTATTAGTATATTTAACTGTGCCCAAAGATTACATGAAGCATATGGATGGTGGAAACACAGGGCAGAAAAAAATAAGAACATAGGTAAGACCATAAGTCAGTATAGGTGAGTTCTAATGGTGATTTTGCTAGACTGATTTTCCTAGGAAACAAAGAAGCAGTGTATAACATGATGGTCAGTGCCAGATTTACGTATAAGCTAAAGAAGCTATAGTTTAGGGCCCCCCAAAAAGTTAAAGAAAAAAACAACTGGATGTACATTTCCAAATATAAGATAAAAAACAAATAAAATAAAACCTACATACAGTTAGAGCTTAATAATTATTTCACTATTAATATACTTCTTAATTGTATTTCAGTTCAACAATTATTTTGATAAAATACATATTTTGTTATGTGCAAATGGCTTTAGGTACCTATTAGGTCCATAAATTACCATATAGCATATATTCAACACAAAAACAGTGACAATTTCTAGTTGACAGCTGAACATATAAAGGGCACCATTACCTTCAGTAGCTTAGGGCCTCATCAAACCTAAATCTGACCCTGACGATGGTAATACTTATTGCTTGTCCTCACGACTCACTAATCACAGGTAGACTGCCTCTGTATCCCTCCAGTCATTTGCAGCCATTGTGGGTAATGTTTAATGGTAAGATCTCAGTATAATCATAAGCAGAGCCCTGGATCTCGCCAAAGGGTAATCTAATCCATCATGCTTGTCTCAACTATATGCCAATGGGAAGTCCACAAGCATGGCCTGATGCAACAGCTCTCTTCCCACTTGTGATTCCCAACAACTGGCCTTTGGAGGCATGCAACCTCAATCATGGAGGTAGAACACAGCCATCGGGGAGAATAGGTACCCATAGCCTTCTCCTCCATAAATTTTTCAGTTCGTGGTATTTCAGTGTTAGCCAAGAGTCCGACTAAGATCTCAAAAGCTCCAGCTTTGAAGGCTCACACCTTTAACATTCCACCACCAGGGAATCTGGAAACCCACTTGGAAACCTGATAGCAGTGTGTGCCAATGATTTAGAAATTAGCCAGCAAAATGTAAAGCAAGTAAATATATATGAAAATATAGTACACACACAGAGGAAGGGCCAGTTTCTGAAACCTTGGAGACCAGCTGCAGTCAGTGCAGAAAAAGACTGAGCTAAGCGGACTCGTCATGCTTCTATGAGATAGTGAAATGTCTTATTAATGTTCATCAGATGCTTCTTTTCCAGTGCAAAACGACTGACTCATGAAATATCGGTGGTATTATGTTGTGAAAAACATTTTTTTTTACATGTGGTGTACACATGGTTTAAGAGTATGAGGCCCTTTTAACAAGGTTTTTGGGGGAGGCTGCAGTTCCCCGCAAGAGAAGTGTAGCTTTCCCATCAATTCACAGGTGTGATTCTGAAATGCTCTCTTGCAATATGCTACAGGGTCACTGGAGTCATGTCGTACTTAAAGACTGAACAGGTCGTTTTTAATTATTTCACTGTCTTTGTACATTTCAAGCAAGCGCTCACTTTCACAACCTGTCTACTGCACTTACATCTGAGCAACCTAAAGACGGCAGATTTGGCATGTTCCCTTAACTCAAGGGCTTATAAAAAGCGCCCTGCCTTTAACTTTACAAGACTGAGGTCTTTCCATTTAATTTTAGTTTACAAAACGGAGGGCTTTCCGTTTAACTTCAGATTTACAATATTCAGCAGCGCGATCGCTGCTAGGCTTCATAAGACGGGCAGCTCAATTGCTCAGCTTGCCTTGACAAAGCAAAGCATTTCCCCAATGTAATGCAGATCCTTTGCAGGATAATTAACTTAGCAAAGGAGCTGAGCTGTGATGCTTGTGTGGTGTCGTGGTTAGAGTGCCAGGCGCTGGTGGAATGAGTGGATGAGACCAATAGTGGGTCCAATGGTCAAGAAGGCCATGCTGTAGAGCAGCCTTTCTCAACCTGTGGGTCCCCAGATGTTGTTGAACCACAACTCTCATCACCCTTAGCTAGCAAGGCCAGAGCTCAGGGATGATCCCACCTTGGATCAAAATCGATGCTTCCAGGTGCCATAAGAAAGCTGCAGAGATAGCGCAGGATAGTGTGCACCCCAGAAATGATCTCTTTCAGCTTCTGGAAGAAATGATTTTTTTCAGCTTCTGGAAGATCTCTTTCTGCCTTCTGGAAGAAGGTACAGGGTCATAAAGACTAGGACTACCTGCCTGAGAAACAGTTTTTATCCAAATGTGATTTTGATTTTAAACACAGTGTAAGGAGTCTCTATGGGAGTATATTGTATTTAAAAATGGGGTATCAGAGTTTTTAGGGGGCTAACCAGGTTGGGGTAGCTGGGATAGCAGGCTTGTTGGTTTTTGAATGTCTTATGTAGATTTTTCAGTTTCATTGTTCTGTATGGGACAATGACCATAAAGATTATCGTATTGTATCGTATGATGGGAGTTGTAGTCCAACAGCATCTGGGGACCCACAGGTTGAGAACTGCTGCTGTAGAGGGAAGTGAGGGGCAGATGGGGCTCGTCAACCTGGGAAGGTAGCCCATCTAGGAGAAGGAAAACACTGATCCTAAACCTCTGCTGTCTTGCGGGATATCTTTGGGAGAAGAAAAGTCTAAGGAGGAAACCCTACACAGATGCGGAGTAGAGTCCCTAAGATGGTTGGATGGAGGTTTGTACGCCTCCTTCCGACAACTCCTACAGCCAAGCTGGTGCCAAATGCATTGCTCTGCTTTCCTTTGGACCCCATCAGTGAGGCTAAGAGACATCTGGGAAGCCCAGGAGCTCCATGCACACTGTCCAGGCTTGTGCCCTGGGGAGGTCAACACAGCAGTTTGACTTCACCCCTGGAGGAGGCAGACTCCATTGTCTTTAGAGACAGACAGGTGTCAAGAATTATATGTTTGTAATTGTAACTAAAACATATGCAGATGCATTCTTATTAGGGAAAGATGCTTTTCAAAAATGCATGTCCTAGCCAGAGTTGTGTACAAAAGTGTATATTAGGGGAAATTTGTACTAAAATGCTGGTGAATTTTCTTGAGGACTGTTTTTTAAAATGCAAACTGATGTGAAAATGTAGAGAATTGAAACTTATGACTGGAAAAAGGAGACACTGAGAGAAAATGAAGTTGATAGATTCTCTTATGCCAAGTGATCTGGTTCGGGCAAAAATGCATGGTCTTTTAAAATCCACACCAGCATTTAATATTATTATTCATGATTAATTCCAACTGTGTGTGTGTGTGTGTGTGTGTGTGTGTGTGTGTGTATTCTGCACGGACCTTGCTACGCTTTCATAGTGGAAATTATGGCCCTTCACATTCGGCACATGTAGAAACATAAATAAACCTATTACATTTGGAGCTTGTTAAATTAATTAAGTTAAATAACAGCAGCATTGAAGGAACAGCGACATCAGCTATGCCATGCAACTTTACAAATTGACTGCAACATTTGTTCTAAGTCAGTGTAGAGTTACTTTGCTTGGTTCCAGCAAAACATTTGCAAACCACTGAGACTGCACACATTTAGCCTTGGTCAGGATAGGGACATGTAAGGATGGATGGCTCACTCTGTTTCTGCTCCATGTCCATTTCACCTGCCTGGCTTACAGATGATGGTGGAGACATCAAAGGATAGAAAGAAGACAGTTTTTGCTGGTCTGGTTCCAATTTACTCAGTAACTTCTGACTTGGTAACCCACTAACCTGCCAAGCGATCATGATTTTGGGAAATGGTGCTAAGTTAGCAATAGTCATGCAGGGGCCCTCTGGTGCCACAGTCATTTCATGTCAGGAGGAAGTATGTCCTCTGCATGCATGTACATGAGAAATAGCGGAGGGTACATGTGAATGTAACACTAGACCATGGTTTAATCTTATGAGGATGAGTCTAGGTTCTCCGGGAATTGCTTGCTCCTTCTCCCTTCTGCCCCTCCGGCACAGCTGTCAGGAGGTGACCAGAAGCTTCTGCAATTAAATTCACTATGGTTAGCGAAACCAAGGCGGCTTGATAAACTATGGTTTGATGTTAGCTTGTTTCGAGTCAGTATAATCTTTGTTAGTGAATAAAAGAACAGGAGTTAAATCTTCAAATCTCACAGCTGATCTGGAGAAGGGAAGAAGGCATGTGCTGGAGGGAAGTTGGGCTAAATCTGGTCACACTAAACTATGGTTTATGTTAAACCAGAATGAACCTAGTCTCATTCTGGTAATGCTAAGTTATGGCTTAGTGTTATATCTGGATCAGCAAACAGAAAGCAGTGAGAATCTGGATCACACTCTAGCACTCTAGCATATCTCTGCCCAATGATGATCTGTGATTTGTGTATACATGTGCATAAAAAGAAAACATTTTGTTTCCTATGCGTTTAATATCTACATACATGTTTTTTTACTACATGATTATTTCCTTGCGAGAGCCTGTCAGTGTTTTTGCTAACTTGCACCAGTGATCTGTTCTACATATGTTTCGATTGTTCTGCTATGGACTCGCTCACAATTGCTGGGAATACTTTCAGCTTCAGGGTTCTCCATGTGTAAAAATATCTTCTAAATGCCCTTAATTCCTTGAACCATAGAATGCATATTTGTGTCCTGATCTCTAGACTGTGGTTTGGCTCACAGCGTTGGCAGGGACTTCAAAAGCAATGTAGCCCAAACCCCTTATATTGATGCAGTTGTGATATATGGTCTCCAGCCTCGGCTTAAGAATCCCCCACACCTGTTCTTCTGATTTAGTCTGCAGCCATTGTGGCTGCATTTTGGGAGCATTACATGTAGTTTGGTCCTGGCTGACTGACTGCACTAGCTCCCATTCGGATTTTCGCCAGAATATTTTATGCAGAGTTTCCTGAGAAAGGTAACAATATGGGATGTATTAATTCGCAGAAATGCATAGTACGAGTGAACTATGAAAATAGCCTCTAGCGTTTGGAAGCAGTAACGTTTTAAAACACATTACGCAAAGAGCATCTGCGATCTATTTACCCTTCTTTTACGTATTACTGAATCAGTTCCAACAGAGGCAAAACAAGATTTTCCAAAGCCAATTTCGTGGTGAGGAAAAGCAGTAATTGGGTAAGATGGCAGGCAGATTGGGTGATTAACTTCATCCTGGTTCTTGTGCTTTGATTTCCCTTCCTACCCGGGAAGCCTAAAATTGCTGAAAAACTTCTCACAAATAAACAGCCAAAGTTGTTTTTAAATGGTTTCCCCTCTCTTCAAGTGAGAAGCCTAAGGCAGGGGGCAGGGGAGAGATGTATTTAGTATCTCAAGATTAGAAACTATTCAGACATTTTCCCATCAGGGTCAAACAAGAAGCATAACACCCTTTCCATCCACATAGTTCTGTGTACAAAGTCACTGATTCCAACTCCCCACCCTTTTACTTCAAAACAGTGTGATATCAAAGCATGTTGTCAAGCATAACTATTGCTTTTCTAACAATATGCATACAAAAAAATCTACAAAATCAGCTTTGAGCAATCAACTGCAAGTAGAGATGGGCAAATCTACTGATTTCAATTTCTAATTTTTCCAATCTAAAGTTAAGGTTCCATATCAGTTTGCATTTATTATTATTATTATTATTATTATTATTATTATTATTATTATTATTTAAAAAGGTCAACATGAAAATGCCTCAGTATTTTCACACGGCTTGCTCCTAATGTACACATTTATGCATGCAATGTTGCCTAATGTAAACATTTTATTTTGCAATGAAATTCCCCCAAACATGATGCATGTTTGCCTGTTGTTTTCACTAATGTATGCATTTTGGTGCACATTACTTGGCCGGGAAACTGCACTGCAAAATTCAGTGGAGTGGGGATGTCAAAGCATGGCTGTGTTCTGGTTTGCATATTGTTTTGGCTAGTGTGAACTAGCTAAGTTTGCATTAAATGTGGATTGGATTTCTTCCCCATCCCTAGCTGTGACCAATAAAATGTGTGAGGGCAAAAGAAATGTACGTGATGACAGCAACGACTGTTTTCCTTTCTCCGCCTTCTCTCTTAACACTGAAGGCATCAACAGTGGACTGATTTGACGTCTGTGAAAGAGAGGTTCCTCTTGTCTTCTGGAATGTGTAATTGGCTTGCAATGTCACTTTTAGGGTGCATTCACCCTGTTGCCATTTATAGTGGAACACCCTACGTCTGAGTGACAGATCGCATCTGACACTGTCAAGTCTTTGTCGTGCTGGTTGTTTAAAAAGCTCTTTCTAAGTGCATCATTCCAGAAATCCCATGCTGGCCACAGTTGCTTCTGCATCAACTGATGGGGGGTGAGGTGGGGGGAACACATTCAGAAACGATGCCTCAAATGACCAATAAACCCAGAAGAGGTTGGCATGATACATTTGGCAAAGAGCTATTTACTGTATTTTTCCGTGTATAACACACCCCTGTGTATAAGATGACCCCTATTTTGGGGAACTCCAATTTAATAAAATGGGAAGGATTGCCCAGAGTTGCTGAGCTTTTTTTCCATGTTAAACACACCCCTGTGTACAAGATGACCCCTATTTTGGGGAACTCCAATTTAATAAAATGGGAAGGACTAACAAAAATCACTCACACGACTGACAAACGCAGCCAATCGCATGCAACGCTAAAACCGCCAAGCATCTGCCCGCTCGCAACTAGCAGTCTGAAACAGGCACGCCCAATTGTCGCAGAGGCAGCCAATCCACAACAGCCCTCGTCACAGCCACCAATCACCAACCCAATTGCCGCAGCAACAGCCAATCCAAAGCAGCCACCAATCACCCACTCAACCACCGCTCACAAGCTCCCGCTTGTGGCTGCAACCAATCGCCCGTCCCCCCTCTGCATTACCCATGTATAAGCCGACTCCTGATTTTGAACATTATTTTAGAGTAAAGAAACCTCATCAAATACACGGAAAAGTTCAGTAAATGTCCAGAACATTTGAAAGCCTTATTAGCTCTAAAGACGCCTTTAGCTGACTAGGTATCATTTGTGGTTTATGTCATGTTAGTAACATTCCTTGGTATTCCCTCAAAGTGTCTTAATTCTCCCCCCACTCCCAGTTCTTAGAAGCATCACCATGAACGGGGAAGAAAAAGAGAACAGTCAACTTAACAAAGTACCCTGAAGTGCAATTTGAGGTTATAAACAGTCTGAAATGGAACTTAATGTGCATTTAGTGGTACTGAAGAAAGCCTTTATCTTATGACTGGAAGCCCATGCTTAATGGACTAATACATCTATTTTAATTCAATACTTTGCAGCAATTGGCATTTATAAACTATTGTTCTTACGTGATTTTTCTCATGGAACAGAAACAGGGGTTGAGAAACTGTGTTTCAAATGCATATTTATTTTTGTCAAACCTGCATTTACATTTGCATATAGAATCACTTATTGCACCAAATGATTGCTTAAGGAGCCTTTGATGAGCCGTAATAAATATGTAAAAGATAAACCATTTCCTGCATGATTTTCACTATACTGGCAATAAATGGTGAGTTGGGCTCTTAGGCTGATTCATTTTACTCGCAGTGTTTAATTTACTTGTAATGCAAAGTTTGTATAGAGTATAAAAAGAAACTGTACTGTGGCTATAGGATATTGGATTTTAATTACCTTTCTTATAAAATATAAATTAACATGGTTAGTAGTTCACTTGAAATCTAATTAACTTGCCTCAGCTATCTTGTCAGATGCCTCCAATACAGAAATATTCCTTACAAAGCTAACATATTAATAAGAATATGATTATGCTACTTTGCTCATTTAGTTACATTACAAAAGTTGGTTAGTCACTTAGATGAGTATCAAACATCAATTCAGTAAGTGCTTGCTTAACAAATCATTTGATCACTGAATTGGGGAATATGATGCATTCATCGCATATTTATTATTAATTACTTTTGGACTTAATGTCCAATTTGCATTTTACTGTCACTTTGTATAAAGACTTCTAAAGGTTCTCCAGGAGTCTTTTCTCCCTCTTAAAATAAAAATGAATGTCACATTCATTTGCATGAGAAAGGAATTCATTTGAATATACTACTGTCAGGTGACAGGTTCAAGTGCTAGGAGAGTCTAGCCTCCCATAACCTGGGTGGTGGCAAATATATGGAACAGAGAGAGCTGCCCTACAAATAGGCAGGTGACCCACCCACCTCTCAAATTGGCCCCCTAATGGAGATCCTGATAAGGATCTGGCCCATGGAAACAAAATGTTCCTGGCCCCTCCTCCTGTTGTTGTTTAGTCATTTAGTCATGTCCGACTCTTTGTGACCCCATGGACCAGAGCACGCCAGGCACTCCTGTGTTCCACTGCCTCCCGCAGCTTGGTCAAACTCATGCTGGTAGCTTCGAGAACACTGTCCAACCATCTCATCCTCTATCGTCCCCTTCTCCTTGTGCCCTCATCTTTCCCAACATCAGGGTCTTTTCCAGGGAGTCTTCTCTTCTCATGAGGTGGCCAAAGTATTGGAGCCTCAGCTTCAGGATCTGTCCTTCCAGTGAGCACTCAGGGCTGATTTCCTTAAGAATGGATAGATTTGATCTTCTTGCAGTCCATGGGACTCTCAAGAGTCTCCTCCAGCACCATAATTCAAAAGCATTAATTATTCGGCGATCAGCCTTCTTTATGGTCCAGCTCTCACTTCGGGTGGCGCTGTGGGTAAAACCTCAGTGCCTAGGGCTTGCCGATCACATGGTCGGCGGTTCAAATCCCCACGGCGGGGTGAGCTCCCGTCTTTCGGTCCCAGCTCCTGCCCACCTAGCAGTTTGAAAGCACCCCTAAGTGCAAGTAGATAAATAGGTACCGCTTTATAGCGGGAAGGTAAACGGTGTTTCCGTGTGCTGCGCTGGTGCTGGCTCGCCAGAGCAGCTTCGTCACGCTGGCCACGTGACCCGGAAGTGTCTCCGGACAGCGCTGGCCCCCGGCCTCTTAAGTGAGATGGGCGCACAACCCTAGAGTCGGACACGACTGGCCCGTACGGGCAGGAGTACCTTTACCTCACTTCCATACATCACTACTGGGAAAACCATAGCTTTAACTATACGGACCTTTGTTGGCCCCTCCTAGATACCTTTATATGAAGTCCCCCATGATATACTTGCAGAGAAGGAGGTAAAATGTGGGTTGAATGAGGTTACTGCTAGGCAGATTTATAGCTGGGGAAAAAGTGACAAGTGAGATGCTGTAGGGTTCTGTCCCGGGCCCATTGTTGTTCAGTGTCTTTATAAATGACTTAGATGCAGGAATTGAGGAGATACTAATCAAATTTGCAGATGACACAAAACTGGTAGATAGCTAATGCCACAGAATCGGGATTGGAAATCACTTTAACAGAGTGAAGACCTGGGCCCAAATTAACAAAATGAATTTCAATAGGGACAAATGTAATGTTTTACACTTGGACATGGCACAAATATAGGATGGGGGACACTTCACTTGCCAACAGCATATATGAAAAGGATCTAGGGGTCTTAGTAGACCATAAGCTTAGCATGAGTCAACAGTGTGATGTAGCAGCAAAAGAAGCTAATGCTATTCTAGGGTGAATCGACAGAAGTACAGTGGTACCTTGGGTTACATACGCTTCAGGTTACATATGCTTCAGGTTACAGACTACACTAACCCAGAAATACTACCTCGGGTTAAGAACTTTGCTTCAGGATGAGAACAGAAATCGTGCTCCGGCAGCACAGCAGCAGTGGGAGGCCCCTTTAGCTAAAGTGGTGCTTCAGGTTAAGAACAGTTTCAGGTTAAGAACAGACCTCCAGAATGAATTAAGTACTTAACCCGAGGTACCACTGTATAGTGTCCCGATCAAGGGAAGTCATAGTACCGCTCTATTCTGCCTTGGTCAGACCACACCTAGAGTACTGTGTCCAATTCTGGGCACCACAATTTAAGAAGGATGCTGACAAGCTGGAACGTGGGCAGAGGAGAGTGACCAAGATGATCAAGGGCCCGGAAACCAAGCTTTATGAGGAACAGTTGAAGGAGCTAGAAACAGTCTGGAAAAGAGGAGACCATAGGAGCCAACTCCTAGGACCATGTGAGCTTTGGCCACCACAAGAAAATATTTGAGGGTTCCGAGCCCCTACAAAGTTGATGGCCATTCCCATTCATATGGTGTGTGTGTGTGTGTGTGTGTGTGTGTGTGTGTGTGTGTGTGTGTGTGTGCTGCATCATGTGATGCAGGGCGGAGCTTACATGGACCCCCACACAAAATTTTATTCAAGTTGGCATCCCTAGAGGAGACTGAGAGGAGATATGATAGCCATCTTCACATGGCTTCCACATGGAATAGGGAACAAGTTTGTTTTCTCCTGCTAGTTGGCTATTCATATAAGGAATGCTGCTTTGTCAGCTATAAATTACTCATACTACAAATCCTCCCCAAAGCGGAATTCACTCATATACATGCTTAAACGAAAGACTAGTATTTGAAATACTTAGAAATGAGGAATATATATATATGCCTCATTTCTAAATATTTCAAATACTAGTGAAATAGTGTTTTGGAAAGGAGAATCAAAACAAGTGCTCAAGGTTTATGTGGAAATTGCCCACTCCTGTATAAAAGACCTTTGTCCTCCCCCTTTCAAAAGCATGATGGTTATTTGGAAGTGTTTTAGAATGAGGTGAAAAGAGACAAACGTTTGACATATCAAAGTTCAAGGGGCTCGTAATCCACCCTTGAGTTTGAAGTTTAGTTTACATGACCTATGGGAGTGTGGAGGAGCACAAGGCGTCTTTATGAGAATACTTGTTTCAACATTCCAGCCCCTGTTATGTCTGCAGATGGATGCCAGACATTCCAGCCCCAAGTAGCCATTCAGAAGAGGTGAGTCAGGATGTCTTTATGATAGGCTACACATTGCAATAGAAGTGGAAAATCGACACCCTTGATGAGACATATTGCTAGATGTACTAACAGTCTTACTTTGGGATACCTTTAATATCCATTTTGAATGTCAGTTAGTCATTTTTTTGTTTTTACTATCAGTGATCAAATAGGCATATGGATAAGCTACCTGAACAAAAAAATGCAGAAGGCAAATCCAGTGATTACTGCTCAAGTTTTATGAGTGATGGAAAGGTTGAGCATACTCTTCAATATTTTTCTGATGAAAATAGGGGCATCCTATTGCATCATCATCATCACCATCACCATCATGTTATTATTTATACCCTGCCTACCATCTGTCTATTTATCTATATCTATCTATCTATCTATCTGAAGAAGTGTGCATGAACACGAAAGCTCATACCAAGAACTAACTTAGTTGGTCTTTAAGGTTCTACTGGAAGGAAGGAATTTTTTATTTTGACTATGGCAGACCAACACGGCTACCTATCTGTATCTATCTATCTATCTATCTATCTATCTATCTATCTATCTATCTATCTATCTATCATCTATCTATATCTATCTATCTATCTATCTATCATCTATCTATCTATCTATCTATCTATCATCTATCTATCTATCTATCTATCTATCTATCTATCTATCTATCTATCATCTATCATCTATCATCTATCATCTATCTATCTATCATCTATCTATCTATCATCTATCTATCTATCTATCTATCTATCTATCTATCTATCTATCTATCTATCATCTATCTATCTATCTATCATCTATCTATCTATCTATCCTCTATTCAATTTTACATCTCCAAATGATCATCTTTCATTATACCATACATTCATTGACTTCCCTCCTTCCCCTTCCATGGTTCATTTAGTTGATCCACCATTCCTGCATATTTTGCTATAACCATCTAATTCAGTTCTCCTTACATCACTCTAATATTTATTATACTTTTGAATTTACCTTAATACTGCCATCATTTTCAACTGTGCATAATTATTTTCCATATACTCTGCAAAAGTTTTCCACTCCTCTTTAAATACTTGTTCTTCTTGCTCTCTTATTCTATTTGCCACAGCAGATCATTTCTCATATTCTATCATCTTAAACTGCCAATCCTCCTTACCTTGGACCTGCCTCACTTTCCATTTTTGGGCTAACAAAATTTGAGCCGCTGTTGTTGCGCACATAAATAAGTATTTCTGGCACCTGGGGACCTCTGCCTGAACAATTCCTAACAGAAATGCCTCCGGTCTTTTGGGGGAGGTTGTTTTAAACATTTTTTTCATCTCACTGTAATTCATTTCCCAATACCTTTCTACATGCCCACCACATATGAAAAAAGTTCATTCCATTTCTTTACGTTTCCAACACAGATCTGATTCTACTTTATACATCTTAGCCAATCTACTAAACCTTTGGGAGAAACTTGGAAAGAATGACTTGAAATTCACTGCGTGCTATACACTGAAGGAGAATTACATGAAAATAATCCATAGATAGTATTTAACCCTGTGTTCTATATTGTGCCCTATGTCCATTGCCCAGTGTGTCGTTGAAGCTTTAACCAGCTCGTCCTTTGTTTGCTATTCCAATAATAATTTATACAATTTAGACAGTGGTTTTTCCTTATTCTGTAATAATTCTTTCTCACATTGTGAGCTTTGGCCCCAAACCCCATTTTTCTTATCTAGTTTAAACATATAATGTATTTAGTGATGTTGAAACCAATCCGTAACTTGGCTCCTTAATTCTTCCATTGGTTTCAATCTAGTTTCACTCGCTGAAAAGTCCAACAGATCTCTGTAAGTTGCCTACTGTCTGTCCATATTAATTCTCTTAACTATAATTGCTTCAGAGGGTGATAACCATAGCAGTGTTTTCCTTTCCAACAAAATTTTGTATTTCTCCCAGACTCTACAAATTTCTCCTAATAATGTAGTTCATAAAACTTACATATTTTAGCTTTCCTATAGCAAAGACATTCATGCCAACCAATTTTTATATTGTGGCCTTCCAAATCTAAAATGTGTGCATTTTCCAATGCAATCCATTCCTTTAGCCAACACAGACAGGCTGCCCCATAATACAAGATCAAGATTTTATGTTTAATTCAAGATTTCCCCCCTGCCCATCTAACTGGGTTGCCCTAGCCTCTCTGGGTGGCTTCTGACATATATAAAAACATAATAAAACATTAAACATTTAAAAAACTTCCCTATACAGGGCTAACATCAGATGGCTGCTAAAGGTTGTATAGTTACTTATCTCCTTGGCTCAGGGGTGCATAACTCCATAACTTCCAACATTTTTCTGATGAAAATAGGGACATTCTAAGGAAATGCGGGACATTTCGAGAGCAAACCAGAAACTGGGAGGGCTTCTGTAAATCTGAGACTGACGCTTGGAGGGTCTGGTTGAGGTGTTGCTTGTTCCCACATAAGAGATGTTGCAGGAGAGCTGGAGAAATCAGCCATACATTTAAAATGCTAATTTAATTTGCAGTATTTCCAGTTCCCAGTTTCTTAATAGCTGGGAATTTACATTGTGCCCCCTCCATCCAGTTTCTTGATTAATCTGTATCATTAATCATTAAAGCAAAAAATAAAATAAAAAATTGAGCTTATTATTTCCCTGCCCAGTGGGTCACGTGACTATTAATTCCACAAAGTGACAAGAAGTGTTCATATAAGCTTGTTGACAAAGATTTTAATTAAAGGGAAGCAGTCTCCACACAGGGTCATTAGTTTGCTGATTATTGCTGAACTTACGCATTTGTAAGTCAGCTTTTATTAAATTAATTTGCATACAGGTATGTCAGTTCTTCAGCATTACCCTGGGGGTTTCCTTACTATGAAGAGCTGCACTCAATTAGCATTGAGTGAACACATAAAATAATTAGGCACTTGGTTAAGGTACAGAAGACACATTTATCCTATGAATGTACATTCAGTTTCATGATACAGGCACACAATTCATAAGTTTTAAAAGTTCATGGATAGAACTCTAGATGTAGTTTGGCGATCTTCTGAATTGATTCGATGAACTTTGTTACACTGAACTAGTTTATTCCAAGCACTGATGAAGACGCTTTTCATGCAGTACTGAATTTTCCCCATGGCTCAGACTGCAGGTGAGAATGGCCGCTTAATCAGTCCTAGGGTGGATGGCAGTTGTGGTGCAGTGCGGCAGCACCGTGTCCTCCTGGAGTCATGCTATTTTTTCCCCTGTAGCCATTGGTGCTTCCCCTGGGCTGTCAGGTAGCATCCTGGGTTCCCGCCAGACCCAGCTTTAAGTTCACCCAATCCATGGCACCCTGGGGTGTGGTGCTCATCTTGCTTTCAGGCTGAGGGAGCCGGCGTTTGTCCACAGACAACTTTCCAGATCATGTGGCCAGCATGAGTAAATTGCTTCTGGCGCAACGGAACACCGTGACGGAAACCAGAGCTCACGAAAACACCATTTACCTTCCCGCCATGGTGGCACCTATTTATCTACTTGCACTGGTGTGCTTTCGAACTGCTAGGCTGGCAGGAGCTGGGACAGAGCAACGGGAGCTCACCCCGTTGTGGGGATTCGAACTGCCGACCTTCTGATCGGCAAGCCCATGGTTTAGACCACAGCGCCACCCACGTCCCTGGTCTTTGCTTAGAATAGGTTACCAGCCATTAGCGTCTCCATATGTTCCACAATGAAGACTGACCATGGACTTTCACTCAGCTTCTCTGCAGATGTTTTCCTGTAGTATCTGTATCTGGGAACTGAACTTCGGAGTCATGAATGAAAGGAAAATGAGCTAAAGGTGGTAAAATGGTCCCAAGCTGAAATTGTATGTGGGGGTGAGAAAGAACATATGTTTGACCTTCTGCTCCACTGGAAACAGAGACTCTCTTTTTAAAAATAGCTGCTAGTGATATGGTTTGTTTTCTTGGTTCTTCCACTCACTGCATTGGCAGATTTAGGAAGGCAGCAAAAGTGAAGAGAGACGATCCAGCTACTAACCGGCTATCACTGACAATCAGTGAAGGGTGATAAACTGCAGATAACAGAAAGACTTAGACTGCTTTCTCATGGCTGCCACTGCTCCAGACATCCCTGAAAATGCAGGTATTAAATTTTCTGTCTCAGAGGAATAATCTTTTTTAAATCCAGCTATATTTTCCTCCCTTCCTCAGTCTGCCTTGCAAAGTTGCAACAGGCAGGAGTCATTTTAGGTGCTTTTACTACCTGTGGATCCTACAGAGGGAAAAAACAAAACCCCCACAATTTTTTAGTCTCTGAATTCCAGATTTGTTGCTAGCAATAAGAAGTATAAAATACTTGGTTACCCTACAAGGATATGATTTCTGCCTCTTAACTTTTAAAATGGTAATATAGCCATGACTGGGCATTTTGAAAACATTGGTGGGTTGCACAGAGAGCCCACCCAGATATTTAGAAATCTTTACTTTAAATAGGACTCCTGCTCTTTCTTGCAAGGAATTAGGAAAAACTTCTGGAAGATAGATGAAGCATGGGGCTGTAGAAAGTGTAAAGGATAAGGAGAGGTTAGATAAAAACCACCTAAAAGCTGGCCAGGGCTTATTGGCAGGAAGGGAATGATGAAGGGAACTTGGAAGACTGGAAAACAGGAGCCCAAAGATAAGGCTTTTGCAGTGTGGCATGGCTGAATTCTGCATACTGATTCAAACCAACCAGTCATTTTTTAGCTGTAGGTCTTTAGTTAAGCCCTTAATTCTGCTTATCTAAGTGTGACTGTATATCTCAGAGAAAGTGCACATAATGATTGTCAATTTTATTGCAATTTCAACAGCAATACTTGGCTAATCCCCAACCCATTGCTGTAGGCTTCAAAATGCGAGTTCTAATTTAGAACTCTGTGAAATGGCTCGCTTTCCCTGATACAGAAGGGATGTAGAAATTACGACTGCGTGGTAGTACAACAAAGCGGGAGACTTTGACAATAATGAAATGCCATTTTCTTTTTCAGTGTTTTGTCTTTAAATAAAGAACGGTGGGACACAGGAAACAGCCTGACACTGAGTCCATTTGTCCTTCTCGTCCCCTATTGTCAGCATTGACTTGCAAAGGCTTTTTAGTCAGGCAAGGACCTCTCTCTGCCCTACCTGAAGATGCTGAAAATTCAACCTGGGACCTTTTGCCTGCTGAACATGCGCTCTACCACTGAGCTATGTCCCTTCCTGCTTGGTGTTGTGCCATTGTTGTTGTTTAGTCGTTTAGTCGTGTCCGACTCTTCCTGACCCCATGGACCAGAGCACGCCAGGCACTTCTGTCTTCCACTGCCTCCCGCAGTTTGGTCAAATTCATGCTGGTAGCTTTGAGAACACTGTCCAACCATCTCGTCCTCTGCCGTCCCCTTCTCCTTGTGCCCTCCATCTTTCCCAACATGAGGGTCTTTTCCAGGGAGTCTTCTCTTCTCATGAGGTGGCCAAAGTATTGGAGCCTCAGCTTCAGGATCTGTCCTTCCAGTGAGCACTCAGGGCTGATTTCCTTCAGAATGGATAGCTCTGATCTTCTTGCAGTCCATGGGACTCTCAAGAGTCTCCTCCAGCACCATAATTCAAAATGCTTGTGCCATTAGCCTTATCCTATTTTTTCCACAGGTGTGGAAAAACCAGACTCACTAATGTGGGAGATAAGATAAGATAAAGAAGACTTTGACAGACAGGAGACATGGCTTATGTTTGCAGACAACTAGCTGCTTCTGTACTCTAAGTGCTCTGATTGGTTGAGTTTAATTATATGCCATTTTCCCGAAATGAAAATACAACTGGAAATACAAGGCATGTCCGTGAATTCAAAGCTGAAGAGTCTATTAGAAAACAAAAGACAATCTCGGCTTAAGTACATAAATACAAAGCAAAATGAGAGTTAACCTGGCAAATAAAACTTTCTGGTACTGGTGTTGCTGCACTCCAAGGATCCTGGCTTAGACCCAATTCAGAGAATAGGGATAGAATAGGGATGGTTGGCTGCCACATTTCTCCCCCAAAAGAGACTGACAACAAACGTCAGGGAGAGCAATGATTGTAAGTCACTTCTCCAACCTGTGTGCAGTATAGCATGTGCTTTAATTTTATTCATTTATTAGGTTGCATTCCTATAAAGCTGCACTCAGTGGGGCTTACTTCTGAGTAGATGTGTTTAGGATTGCTCTGTAAGAGTATTTATATCCACTGTAAGAACAATGCTCTGGCGGCAACACACAACTTATTACGAACAACCAAAAAGGCATCAGGGTGCTGTGATGTGTAATATGCACATTTAGTGTCCTTTGGTTTCACAGAATGCATGACCGGGGGACGAAGCATACAGAACTGATCAGACGAGTACACACAAAACAAATGAACTTCAATAATAAATAGAAGTCGAAAGTACCAAAGGCAAGTGAGTGTTCAGATTGTAAGATCATCAAAAGCAGAATT
Organism: Podarcis liolepis; assembly: GCF_965112155.1. Taxonomy (NCBI): domain Eukaryota; kingdom Metazoa; phylum Chordata; class Lepidosauria; order Squamata; family Lacertidae; genus Podarcis; species Podarcis liolepis. The sequence continues at coordinate 40,331,827 of NC_139563.1, read as the reverse complement.
CACTTTTAACTTTTTCACCCACAGACTTACTAAGCAATCCCCCCCCCTCTCTCTCTCACACACCAGTTTTCTAAAAGAGAAGCAGCAGTGGTAGCAGCAAGAGACAAGCACCCACTAGAACAGCTTCTCTTCTGGGAAACATTTGGGATGCTGCTGCACAGATTAGTTTGTGCATTTGTCTCTTAGAGAAACACCTGGGCCCGTGTCTTACGGAGTCTGACTCTATGAATGTGCAAAAAAGCACAATTTTTTTTTACAACAATATTAATTAGTTTTCAATAAACATAGCAAACAAACAAAAAAGAATATACAATAACACAACAACATAACAGCAATATAGAAATAAAGAAAGAAAAAAGAATAACAGACTTAGCATACCTAAAAAGAAAAAAAAATCAATTAATTATTTAAGATCCATTTTCATAAACATTTTAGCTGACTTCCTCTAACCTCCTCCATCTGATTAGTTTGTGCATTTGTCTCTTAGAGAAACACCTGGGCTTGTGTCTTACGGAGTCTGACTCTATGAATGTGCAAAAAAGCACGAAAGATTGTGCCCGTGATCCCGGAATTCCTTAGCAGGAATTTCAGTGCGCTCCATGCTCAGAATGTTCCATCATCCTGAGTTCTGTTTGTGGACAGTGAATTGACCCAGTGCAGTGGGCATCTCAAGTTGTCATGCTAAGTTCAGCCTGTTAATTCTTTCAGACAGATGCTTGTGCAAATATGAAAAGAATTGTACACACTTGAAGAAGCAGGAAGGTGACCCTGTTCTGAACTAGATCATTGTTACTAATTTGAGGTGCTGTTTATTTCTATGGAAAAATTATTTTACCATCAAATCCAATCTGTTTCTCCTACCATTGACCTTTTTAAAAAAGAAAAGAGAAAAAAAGGCATCAATACCTTTCAGTTTCCTGATATTTAATCAAAACATATTGACAAAAGTGATATATCAAGCTCATCCACCCATGGCAATAACATTGTTATGTGTAGAATGAATTAAACTGTAATAAAATGATACCTTTGTTTACTGGGTTATATTTCATCACTGTACTTTGCTTTCCCCAAGGATGAATGCCCAAATATTCATAGTCATGATCCAAAATAGCTAATGCAATAAAGATGGGTTTCTAAAAGCTTTCGGTGGTTACTGCTTTACTATATTTGTGTGGTTTCAGTAATCTTTAGAAAAACCAAATGTGGTGTGGCACACTTTTTATCACTAAACAGAAATGTCTCAAAATTTTAAAACATGGATTCAGATTGTTAGGGGATATTTGTTAATTCTTCTGGGAACACCATCCCACCCAAAATACCACTTGGAAAAAATATGCTTCCCCACACTGACCGTTGATATATTAGAAATGATGCCAATAACTCATTATTGCACTAGTATTTCTTCTTTAAAAGTATTTGTACAAATGAAATCAAACATTTGTTTCATAATTGCATATGGATATACTACAAATATTGTAAAAGTTTTGAAATATTGCAAAGTACCTGGAGGCAGAGCAGGGACTTACTTGTAGTAAATAGCTGTAACTGTTGCCTACAGTAAAATTTCGCAGATTTTCACTATGAGGCATGTTTTTTCTGGATTAGAATAGGTTGCGCATGGGACTCTTACATTCCAAAAGAACATGGTTGTGCATTCTAGCTCACAATAATAAACATGTCCATCATTTATTTCCAGTACAGTGGTACCTCGGGTTAAGTACTTAATTCGTTCCGGAGGTCTTTTCTTAACCTGAAACTGTTTTTAACCTGAAGCACCTCCCGCTGCCAAAGCACGATTTCTGTTCTCATCCTGAAGCAAAGTTCTTAACCTGAGGTACTATTTCTGGGTTAGCGGAGTCTGTAACCTGAAACGTCTGTAACCTGAAGCATATGTAACCTGAGGTACCACTGTATTTATATGGATGGTTCAATAACATTGACCTTGACTTACTCCTAACATCCTCCCTTATGCATCAAATTTGAGACATGTCCCATGCATGGTCCTTCAGCAAGCCTGGCTGGAGTAAGGCTGTGCCACAAGTTCTACTGCAGGCTCAGGCCCAAAATACAATGGCACCAAGCAGTAAACATGAGAATCCAAAAACATTCAAGCTGAAGCTGATGTAAATCACAAGACAGCAGTCCCAAGTCAGATGCAGAGACGTGAGTCAAAAGTCCATAAGGCAACAGCTATGAAGATCAGTCAGAAGTCAGGAAAACCAGGCTCCAAGGGCAAGGAATGTTGGCCCAGCAACACAGACTTCAACTGCAAGCTCATATAGCCTTGCCTCCCATATCCTGTCCAAGCTGACTTCAGGTGCTTAATCCTCTTCTCCAGGAACCTTTGCTGTTGAGGAGTGCAGTTACTCACAAGGGGCTCCACAGATGGGGCCCTGCTGCTCTCTCATTTTCCCAATGGTGTGGGTCATTGATGGGCTAAATGAGAGGCAAGGCAGTGGGAACTGGTGCAGTGTAGGCACAGCAGCCTAGCCTACCCAGTGCTCCCAACTGCTGTGTCCATTTGTGCTGAGCTCCTACTCCTCTAACTCTCTTGCTCAGTAGGAGACAGTGACCCACAGCACTGAGAAGATGAGACAACCCTATCAACCAGTCCCGCCTGGGTCATTGACTTTGAAGTGTAGGATGATGAGTCTCTCAAAATGACAGGAGGGTGTGCGCGAACTGACTTCCTCTTCTCATCAACATTTTCTCTGCTTCCCAGAGATAGCAAGGATTCCTTCACTAGCAAAATCTCTTCCAAGAGATCTCACCATTTCTTCTTGCAAACTTTTATCTTGTCATCTGATCGAAACAATCTCGCGGCCTTGGGTTTGTTTGATCCATCTGAAAGTTCTTACTCATAAGAACCAAAATAAGAGTCACATTCCTAGATCCTGTTCCCAACACCATCTTGCAAGATTTAAGAGAAGCACTCCTTCTGTGCTGGTCCTGGGGGCTACTGAGAGACGAGGTCCGAGTCCAGTCAGAGGTCGATGGTGCAGTATGGAGGCTGTCCGTCAAAGCTGTAGCTGGGTCCAAGGCAGGGAGTCGGGTGAGGTCAGGAACTCTGGCAGAAGAGCAGGACAGGGTGCAGGCAGGAACAGGCTAGCAACAACGTTGCTCCCGCAACCTGGGACTGGGGCTGACTATCTTTTATTTGCCCCAAGGCATAGGGTGGCCCCGGTCCACAAGTGACCCGCCTCTCCTGGCCTGGAGGCGATCATTCCTCCTGCAGGAACTTAGTTCCCTCCACCTCTCTGCCCTGAGCCTCTGCAGCTCAGAAGAGGCTGGAGGGTTACCGGACCCAGAGGCAACCTCCTCTTCCCCTGACGGGGCTGAGAGTGGAGCACCTGCAGGCAATGGGCCCTCCATCACCTCAGGGGCCAGAGCAGACTCAGCTGGTGCCTGCCCCTGAGGATCCAGCACAGGTGAGGACCCTTCAGGCTCAAGCCCCAGCCCCGGCTCAGCTGGTTCTGGAGGCAGGGACTCCTGTGCAGGCTGGGATTCTTCAGGTTCAGCCTCTGAGTCCAAATCCCAGGTCATCACACCTTCTCAGAAGTCTCATGGTGGAGCTCTGCATGAATACTGATGCTGTAGATAGCAAACTGGTCATTTACAGAACCATACAGAACATACAGACTATACAGGCTGTTTGCCTGTATAGTGCCTTGTGTGCTCACCATCACCAGATGAGATAGATCCAGTATTTTCAAAATGCTTGTCAATCAATCCTTATATAGGAAGAGATTATTATTCATGACAACATGCCAATGGTAGGTGGGGCAATTAATGTAATTTTTAGCTTTGTAGGGTAGGCTAGCTTCTACACACAGTCTCTGCTGTTCAGAAAGCAAGAAGCATTATTTGAATTCAAGAATATTCCAGTCAGATGGAATGTCCCCCAGAAAGTAATGTGGCCCTTAGGTTCAAAATGGAGAAGACCCAAGCCATCAGCCTTGCCCATGTGGTTTTACCATGTCCGAGAGCTGCTCTTATACAGCTCAAAAGTGCCACATCGACAGGGTGTTGCTTGCCACCTCGAAAGCGGAAGTAGCATCCTTCATTCAGCTTCCAGATAAAGCCAACTTCATCGTTTCCTTGCTTTGACACAGTGTTTTTTTCCTCAAAAGCGGGTCTGAACGAATGTGGTAATTCCTTTCTGCTTTATTGTTTTGAGACTTGAGTTTTTCTGCTCAACAATCCCCCTGCAGCCCACAAAGATCGTAAGTCTTATGGAAGAGGCTTTATGGCAGTTATGTACTCCTTGGGTTTTAAAGTCGTGTTTTGTATAATTTGGGAAACAAACAGCCCTTCTCCCCCTGCTTCCTAGCAGTCCAATTTCTCCTGAGCAGCTTTTCTTCCCCCATCCTGGCTGCCTTCCTCCTGAGGGCTTTTAAGTCTCTCAGAAGGCAGCCTTTTAATTATGTCATTACTTGTTTGCAGTTCCGTGTTATTGTTTGCTTAAATGTTACTGTTTGTGCTTTGAATTGATCGTACCTGCGGAGTCCAGAGCCGAGCCTTCAGTGTGGCTCTGAACAAATTTCACTTGCTGTTGCCCTCCGGACTTTTTCTGAAAACAAGATGCTGCCTCTGACACTGCTTCTTATGACTAAGGGAGGGGAAAATCAACATGGAACACATTAATGAGATTTTTTTAAGTAGAGAAGCGAACAGCTATTGATATGGATCTTTTTCTTTTTTCTTATTTCCCATTCCCATTCCAAGTATGACTTAGGAGAAAACACACACACACACACAATTTTAATTTATGTAATGCACACTGAGAAGAGTGGTCATGCATACAGCAGTGAAGCCCAGAAAAGCAAGCGTTGCCTCATTTTTATTGCCTCTTTCTGCAGCTATCGTAGAGCCCTGACTGCATGCTTAAGTCAAATGCTGCTATTTTAGTCCCAGAACAATTTTCTTCCTCCTTCAAAGAAACACATTTTGCTATTCAGTTAAAAGAAAATTGATACTTTCAGCTGCTCTTGTAGTGTGAAGCCTATTGCTTCCTATCCCACTCGCTTATGTGCCACTTGGATCTTAAAAGAATTCTCAAAGTAATGATTATCGGAGACTTTGCTACAGAATTCCTCCCCACGTTTAACTTTTCTATTGCTTTCGGTTCAATGCCAACCTGATATACTTTGCAGTCTGAAGCAGAGTCCATTCCCCTTTACGCAGCTAAGGCCAACAGTTTGAAGAGGCACCGTTCAGAAGCCGGATTCTGCCTTCGTCTATTCCCACTCTTATGGTGCTGGATGGAGCCAGCTGCTTTCCTTTACTGCAACCTTTCCTGACCTGGTACGCTCCATATGTATTCTTGACTACAACTCCCATCAGCCCCCAGATAACATGGGCAAAAGTCAGAGGCAAAGGGGGTTGTAGTTGAATAATACAGTGGTACCTCAGGTTGCATACGCTTCAGGTTACAGACTCCACTAATCCAGAAATAGTACCTCCGGTTAAGAACTTTGCTTCAGGATGAGAACAGAAATCATGCTTTGGCAGCGGGAGGTGCTTCAGGTTAAAAACAGTTTCAGGTTAAGAACAGACCTCCAGAACGAATTAAGTACTTAACCCAAGGTACCACTGTACCTTGAAAGCACTAGGCTGGAGAAGGCTGCCTTGCTATATGACAAGGCTGGCTCTGTTTCAGTTATCCTCTTGGACTGGAAATGATGCAGAGCAAAGGACAGAGAGAAAGGGCTGCACCAGTGGAAAGACCATTTGAAGGAAAACTCAAAAGTGCAGACTCAGGTTCAGCCTCCAGTGATTTCTGCTCAGGCTCTTGCCTGCTTCTTGAGCAAAAGGATACTGCCACAAGAATCTCCCAGCTCTCAGTCCCACTCTGACTTGTGGCTGTCACTGTCGTCGCTTGACTCTCTTCAGGCTCAACTTCAGCTTCTTCTTCTCATCATGGTCTCATACATACATATATACATCTTGGCTGTGAGTCCTGGAAGACCTGCTCCCTGCCTTGCAGGCCTTTTTCTATCTGGCCTGGGAAGGCGGGCCCCTGATTGACTCCAGCTACAAAAGCTTCAGGCTGCTGAACAGACCCCTGTAGTTTTAGGGGCGGGGTTGTTATGAGTAGGATTGTTGCTGTTTTTGATATTTTCTTTTTGCATTAGTATATCTGAAGGAGCGTCTCCACCCCCATCATTCTACTTGGACACCAAGGTCCAGCTCCGAGGGCCTTCTGGCGGTTCCCTCACTGCAAGAAGCCATGTTACAGGGAACCAGGCAGAGGGCCTTCTCGGTAGTGGCACCTGCCTTGTGGAACGCCCTCCCACCAGATGTCAAAGAGAACAACAACTACCAGACTTTTAGAAGACATCTGAAGGCAGCCCTGTTTAGGGAAGCTTTTAATGTTTGATGCATTACTGTATTTTAATATTTTGTTGGGAGGCCCAGCCAGATGGGCAGGGTATAAATAAATAAATTATTGTTGTTGTTGTTGTTGTTGTTGTTATCATCATCATCATCTTCATCTTCATCTTCATCATTTTAGATCTTGTTATGGAAATTTGCTTCTATACTTCTTGATCTTTTACAGTGGTGCCCCGCAAGACGAATGCCTTGCAAGACGAAAAACTCGCTAGACGAAAGAGTTTTCCGTTTTGGAGGTGCTTCACAAAACGAATCTCCTATGGGCTTGCTTCGCAAGACGACAATGTCTTGCGAGTTCCTGCTGGTTTTTCCCCCTCCCCCCTTTTTCTAAGCCGCTAAGCCGCTTATCAGCTGATCCAATCAGCAGATAAGCCGCTAAAAGCCGCTAATAGCACTAATAGCGCTAATCCACTAATTCGTCAATGGGCTTGCTTCGCAAGACGAAAAAACCGCTAGACGAAGACAATCACAGAACGGATTCTTTTCGTCTTGCGAGGCACCACTGTATTTATTGTATGACTACTTTTCTTGTGTCTGTAATTATGCTGTTAAAGGCTGCATCAACAGAAGTCCAGATCAAGGGAAGTAATATTCTGGCTTGGTCAGACCACATCTGGAATATTCTGGGTGCCCCGTTCTGGGTGCCATAATTGAAGAAGGTTATTGACAAGCTGGAATGTGTGCAGAGGAGGGCGACCAAGATCATCAAGGGTCTAGAAACCAAGCTTTATAAGGAACAGTTGAGGGAGTAGGGTATGTTTAGCCTGGTAAAAAGAAAACTGAGAGGAAATATGATAGCCATCTTCACATGGGCTGTCACATGGAAGATGGAAAAAGCTTGTTGCCCCCCACCAGAAGTGCTACCCCTCCCCTAACACCCCACCTAGCTGTTTCTTGACAGGCTGCCAATTTATGTTGCATCTTCCAGGCTTCAGTTAGAATAAACCGTCAAGTCTTTCACCCTTGTTCAGTTAACTGCAAACCAAACAAGTGTTTGTTTTTTTAAGAGCATCATTCTTACATTTATTATTCCCCCCTCACAATATTAGTTTCTTCACACCATTGTGTATATATTCACAAGTAAATATATGAATTTTAAAAAAATGGACTGGTATGATGAAGATAAACACACACGGAACCAAAAATCAGGGGTACTTGTATTTAATGTGAGCATCTCATACAGTGAGGTATTTATCAAGCAAATCGCTTTCATGTTATAAAGGAGAGTCATTGAGTTTTCTCAGAGTTTCTTTCTGCCTTCAAGCCAAAGTAGAGAGCACACCTGAGCCATTGTTTTCAGAAGAGCTCTATGCTGGTTGCAAACACTTCTGGCTGATAAGAGAGAGTTACTCCTGCAGAGATTGGAATGAAGCTTCAAGCAGCCCCCTAGACAAGTGAGAAGGCCTTTCCGCAGGCAACAGACTGATGAAAACTCTCCCCCCTACTGGTAATTCTCAGAATATTCACTGCAGACATTCCTCCTTGTTAGAAGGATATGTAAGTAGAGCAAAGCCCTAATTTGTTTACATCCAGGTTTATGATGACATAGATTGGCCACTATAATACTGGTCTGCTATATTCCTCCCAAGCAGTGTGATCCTATGCAAGTCCACTTACTCCAAAGGCACTTATTCCCAAGGAAATTGGTACACAGGATTGCAGGTAGTTGCAGTTAGTTGAAAAAAATAACATAGTCCTCTAACCTGCTGGAGGAAACAGTTGCAACTGGTTATACATGCAAATTTCATATACATTAATAAGGCAACCAAATGCAGATTGCAGCCAAACAGAAATTTATGAACATAAATTAGACATAGGAATCATATATAGAGATCAAAATTTGACTTATGCAAAACATACATAAAAAAGCAGACCTTGACTAAGCTGAACAGCCTTCACTGCAAATTTAGCTGTATTAAATGTCTCGGACCTCTGCAAACAAGGCAACAGATATTTCCCTGAGATCAGTGCTTTTGCGTATGTGGGTAGAAGACATCAGGCACCATATGCCATACTGAAAACTGCATGAAGCAACTTGGCAAATATATTGGCGGTTGCTATCCCTATTCATTTACCTGAGATGTTTCCATTTATATCACAGTATGATGCAATGTGGTTATGAAAGCGGTGCCACGTGCGACTGATTTGTTAGAAGATACATATTTTGACTTTGCAAATGACTTAGGTAAAGGTAAAGGGGCCCCTGACCATTAAGTCCAGTTGTGACCGACTCTGGGGTTGCAGCGCTCATCTCACTTTATTGGCCGAGGGAGCCGGCGTACAGCTTCCAGGTCATGTGGTCAGAATGACTAAGCTGCTTCTGGTGAACCAGAGCAGCACACAGAAACGCCATTTACCTCCCCGTAGGAACAGTACCTATTTATCTCTTTGCACTTTGACATGCTTTTGAACTGCTAGGTTGGCAGGAGCAGGGACCGAGCAACGGGAGCTCACTCCGTTGCGGGGATTCGAACCGCCGACCTTCTGATCGGCAAGTCCTAGGCTCTGTGGTTTAACCCACAGCGCCACCCATGTCCCTTTCCAAATGACTTATAACTTGCAAATAACTTGCCCTGTCTAAAGCATTAGCCTTTAAATAGCAAGGACATGTGGCGATAGTTGCTGGGTGTTTGCCTCTTTTAAAATAAACGATGGCCGCCACAGTTTTTGCCATAGCATCCCGAATTTCACAAAAGCCCTCGCAGCGACTGGAAGTGCAGGCTTGCCTCGAGTACACATTAGCAAGCGGCACAGCAGCCTGCGATCGAAGCACTCATTGCTGCGGGAATCAAAGAGCTACAGGTTTACAGGGGAGAGAATAGAAATAACAGGTCGTCTGGTTCAAGTCTCTAGTCGTGAAGTGCTGTTTCTCGCACTACAGTATATTTTCTGCTGCCTCCTCCAGTCTCGTTTCCTATGAGCCAAGAGCATCACTCCCCATGGAAAACCATTTGACAGTTCATTAGATCTTACTGTTAGGAAGTTTCCCCCTGATGATCTCTCCAATTGCTCAATTTCTGAGGCAGTGATGAACCCAACCAAATTAGCCCCAATGTCTTTTCCAGAGCACTGCAAAGTCTTCCAAAATGCAACACAGACCCTCTTTAAAAAAAAGAAAGAAAGGGGTTCGGATCAGCTCTCAGGAATGAAAAGATTGTTTGGCTTTATCTTTCTGTTAGGTTTTCACCAGCAGACGGAGTGATGTAAAAGTACCGTATTTTTTGTTCTATAAGACTTAATTTCCCCTCCTAAAAAGTAAGGGGAATGTGTGTGTCTTATGGAGCAAATGCAGGCTGCACAGCTATCACAGAAGCCAGAACAGCAAGAGGGATCTCTGCGCAGCAATCCCTCTTGTTGTTCTGGCTTCTGAAATTCAGAAATTTTTTTTCTTGTTTTCCTCCTCCAAAAACTAGGTGCGTCTTATGGTCTGATGTGTCTTATAGAGCGAAAAACACTGTAAGTTCTATTTTTTTTCGGATAAAGAAAGGTGCACTTTTTTGTCACAGGGGCAGCCCAGTAAGATTGGTGGCTTCATCATCATCATCATCATCATCATCATCATCATCACTACATTATAGGGGGTGTCATTTTAGGGGTGAAACTTATTTTTGGCAAATTTCTTCAGTAAGCTGTCTTAAAAATATGTTTCTGGGTGTGAGGAATTCAAATCTACGATTATTGTTGTGACTCGACAATATTTAGCAAGGCAAGACTACTTTCGCTGAAGAGGCACATGAACTCTTTTTAGAAAACCAAAGAATTTTAATTTTACATTCTGAAAATTATTGCTTGGCTTCCAAGAGGCACCTGACTGTTGAAAACAGGATGCTGGACAAGGCTACACCTTTGGTCTGATCCAGCAGCTTATAGAAACCTAGGGAGCTGCCTTATGAAGAGTCAGAAGATTGGTCCATCTAGCTTCGTATTTGTGCTGGTCCCGAGGGTTAACCGTGCGGTGAGGTCCGACTCCAGTCCAAGGTCAAGGGTGCGGTATGGAGGCTGTCCGTCAAAGCTGAAGCTGGGTCCAAGGCAGGGAATCGGGTGGGGTCAGGAACTCTGGCAGAAGAGCAGGACAGGGTGCAGGCAGGAACAGGCTACCAACAATGTTGCTCCCGCAACCTGGGACTGGGCTGACTGGCTTTATCTGCCCCGAGACATAGGGTGACCCCGGTCCACAGGTGACTCGCCTCTCCTGGCCTGGAGGCGATCACTCCTCCTGCGGGAACTTAGTTCCCTCCGCCTCTCTGCCCTGAGCCTCTGCAGCTCAGGAAAGGCTGGAGGGTTACCGGACCCAGAGGCAATCTCCTCTTCCCATGATGGGGCTGAGAGTGGAGCACCTGCAGGCAATGGGTCCTCCATCACCTCCGGAGCCAGAGCAGGCTCAGCTGATGGCTGCACCTGAGGATCCAGCACAGGTGAGGACCCTTCAGGCTCAAGCCCCAGGCTCAGCTGGTTCTGGAGGCGGGGACTCCTGTGCAGGCTGGGATTCCTCAGGTTCAGCCTCCGAGTCCGAATCCCAGGCCATCACAGTATTGTTTTCTTTTAGCGGCAATGGCTTTAAAGGGTTTCAGTTTGGGCACATTCTCAGACCAACCTGAAGATGCTGGGAATCAAACCTGGGACGTCTGAGGTGCAAAGCAGATACTCTATATAGTTATAGAACTCTTGTTATGTAGTGAAATAGGCAGTGTGATATGGTACAGAAGAACCCCATGCCTTTAGTCATTTGAACAAGAGAACCTACACTGGCCTCATTTTTCTGGGTGATAAACCAGTTTGGATTCAGCTCAGAAAGATGTGCAGGCTTGTATGAACTGACCAGGTACATCAGTTGCCTGAAAACAGCCCTCTGCCAGTGCATCTGAAATACTTTTAGAATCTTAACCTTACTAACATTAACCCCTGCAGATTCTAAATGGTATGTTTGTGGAATAAAAAGTAAATGATTTATCAGCAAATGAATAGTCCACAAACCTTCTGTTTACCAATTTGCAATGTATGCTATTTCCTTTTGTAATCATGTATTTCATATAATACATTTATGACAGGTTATTGAAAAAACAATAGGAATCATTGTGGTGGCGGCTCATCACAGTGTAATGTAAACGATATCTTCTTTACAGAACAAATCTGCTGGCAGCTTCCGTTTAATTAACCTCCCATCAATGTCAAACTGCAATTTTAATGTTGTAAATTGAAAAAGTAGTCAAACGTTGCGCTTTGTCATGCAACTATGAATTTCATTGTCTATTCAGCAAGATGAAGGACTTTACCATTAAGGGGATGGATTTAATCTATGGATTCACCATGCCTGCATAAACCTTCTGATTTCTTGTCTAAGTTGCAATGAAAACAAGAACATGATTGCAAACACCATAACCAAGACCTGATTAAGACACTGTGTGAAAATGGAAAATATTTTTGCTAATTGCATCTTTTATTTATTTAACAGAGAAAGAGGCAGAAGATGTCAACAGTCTGAAAAGGAATGTCTTCAGTGCTGAGGCTGCAAATCCACAAATAGTAATATATATAAGTACCGGTATTTAAAACTGTGTGAAGGTTAGAAACTGGTGCCACAATCTAGCACGGGAAACTGACAGAAACAATCTGGAATACACCTTTGACTCTGCATCATAATGCTAATTTGTTCCCATTAGAGATGCCGGGACCCTTCTTTTGTTATACAAATCTTCATACAAGGTCACTGGATATGGAACTCAATGTGAACTGGCTTGGGTTCACCATCTTAGTGAATGCTCATCTCACAAACTGGAAGATCATTCATGCAAAACAGCCCCATTATCACAGTCACAATGGAAATAGTGTGTGCTTTGACACGCTTACGTCCAAAGCTAGGGCTGTAAGAAGGCGTTTTCTGTTCCAGCCTGTATTTGTTGCATGCGCCGCCATTTCTGTTCTGCTGCAGTTCGTCTTCCACCAAGAATGATGTTATTTGTCTCACTGTCTGCCCTGTTGAAATGTAACTTACATAATCAATTACATAAATTATGTAAGCTGCATTGTCATGATGTTTCCCCATCCCATCATTTCAACGGAAAGGAAGCACAATGCAAGTGCAGGGCAGGGGGACATATTCAATTGCATATCATTTGCGGGCTAAAAGCAGCAATAACTGCATATACTGATCATATTGGCCAGATTAATTTCCATTCTTGACATGGAATGATCAAGTGAACATAGGCAATTTCTGCTCCCATTCTGTTTCCATCAGACTTCTTCAACATCCCTCATCCAATCCCAACCCATTGTTCATGAAATCTCTTTATTTAAAGGGGGGAAGGTGCCAAATTGCAAATAGCAGCCTCCAAAGGATTAGAGTTGTAAAAAACTACATTGTTTTTGGATTACCTCATACAGTTGCGGTAGCGTATTAATCAGGGTCCAGTGAGTTGAAAGCAAGCACTTCAATTAGTAAAAAGAAGAGTTTGGTTTGGATCTAGATGGTTCCATGGAACAAGGCCAAATTCTCTTTCTCTGAAAACAACTGAAAAATTAATGGTAGTTAAAGGAAAAGTTAGAAATCTGCCAGTATGAATACAACTAGGGAAATAATGATAAGTTAAAAGAAAATACAGAATGTGAGTGACAGGTAAACACAGTCTTCTTTCTTGTATCTGTCCGCTGCAAAAAGGCAGGAAGGTAGAAAAGGCATGTTGGTTATTTTATAAACCAGAGCCTGCTATATAAGATTGCTCAGAGCTCTTTAATGAAGAGTCTCCTACTCTGCAAAATTGCCAGAGGAGGAGAATTCACTTGGGAAGCACAGAACAAAACTTGTGAAAATATTTTTAACTCAAAAGCTTTCCATGGCTTCCAGGTATTTGCTACTTGATCATGCTGCTGTGTTTTCAGTCACTTTTACAGCACAATGCTATATATTTGAAATAAGCAAGTCCCATTAAGCTCCTTGGGGCTTACTCCTAGGTATCTTGCTACCTGGGTTATAGCGATGTTGAACTACAGGGAACTTTAGTTTGATCCTGGATGTCAATATTTGCTTTTAAAAAATTGCTCTTGCATTATAATTGGTGAACGAAAAGTTAATCAGTTTATAACTCACTTATACTATCAGCGAGAGAGAGAGAAATGTTCCACATAATTTCCTAATATTCTTGAACTTCTGCATGAATTAGAAGTCAAAGGCAATCTGAACCAAGACTCTTTTTTATCCTCAAGAGAATAAAAACAATTTGGAATATCAATGATCTGAGATTAGAGTTGGGTGCATAAGTAATTAACAGACTGTGTAAGACACAATTATTTTGTTTTGTGTATGTGTTCTTTTTAAATAGAAATAGGTAATTTGCTCTGCAAAATTATCTTTCCTCACCGATTCCCAAGAGATATAGATAACAGGCCTTTGGATGCTTGTGTTTCCTTGAAATTGCTGAAGGTTTCTCAGGGCAGAATCCTAGGAGCTGTGGCACTGCTGATAATTATTATGAAGTCTCTTACAAGAACGAAAACACCTCAAAGAAAAACAGCAGTGTGAACCTGCCGAAATGTAACTTACCATAAAGTTAAACTCTGTTCATTTGGGTCTAAATGAAGATAATGGTTTCTCTGTCCACTACGGAGGTTAATATGCTCAGCAGTGTTAAGATGATTTTGCTATGCTCAGTCACTGCTGCTGTGAAGCGTTACTGTGCTAATTTTGCATACATTTAAGCTGCAATTGTATTGTCACTTTTCTCAGCAACACTAAAGTGATTGTGTTACCATTATTTGCTGCTGCTATGAAAGATTGTTTTACATATATTTACATAAAGTAGTTTGTCATTTACTAGGGATACAGGTGGCGCTGTGGTCTAAACCGCTGAGCCTCTTGGGCTTGCCAATCAGAAGGTCGGCAGTTCAAACCCCTGCAACAGTGTGAGCTCTCGTTGCTCTGTCCCAGCTCCTGCCAACCTAGCAGTTTGAAAGCATGCCAGTGCAAGTAGATAAATAGGTACTGCTGTGGCAGGAAGGTAAATGGCGTTTCCGTGTGCTCTGGTTTCTGTCACGGTATTCCGTTGCGCCAGAAGGGGATTAGTCGTGCTGGCCACATGACCAGAAAGCTGTCTGTGGACAAACGTCGGCTCCCTCAGCCTGAAAGCAAGATGAGCTCTGCAACCCCATAGTCGCCTTTGACTGGACTTAACCGTCTAAGGGTCCTTTACCTTTTACCTTTTGTGATTTACTGTACTATAGTTTTGCATTTCATGGCCATTTAACACCAACATTTACATTTCTCTTCCTAAATGCCATGTGTATATAATAAGAGTGGGCAGCCACCAAAACGTTAAACTTGTAACTGTAGTGTTTGGAAGCAGGCTGTTTTGGAACCTCTCTGTCTCATGATTTCATACAAATATGGGTACAGATCTATTAAATCCAAAGTTCTGCTTTGCCCCCATTAACTGTGATGGGAAATAATAATTTAAAAAAGCTATAGCTTTTCTCTTTTTCACATAAATGGGTGAAATTTAGCAGGTTAAGCCTGCTAAATGTCAGACACATGCACCTGGTGGGGCGGGGGAAGTTGTGCAGAAAACATTTAAAGTTTTAAACCAGTCACTTTGGGGCTGAGTTGGGCGTGGTTGCCATGAGGTGAGCTCCCATTGCTCGGTCCCTGCTCCTGCCAACCTAGCAGTTCGAAAGCACGTCAAAGTGCAAGTAGATAAATAGGTACCGCTCCGTCGGGAAGGTAAACGGCGTTTCGGTGCACTGCTCTGGTTTGTCAGAAGTGGCTTAGTCATGCTGGCCACATGACCCGGAAGCTGTACGCCAGCTCCCTCAGCCAATAAAGTGAGATGAGCGCCGCAACCCCAGAGTCGTCTGTGACTGGACCTAATGGTCAGGGGTCCCTTTACCTTTACCTTTTTAAGTGGACAGCATGGGAAAGGCGATGGGTAAGAAGTCATTGAGGAGTGCCCAGAGGCACTTTTATGGTGATTGTGTATTCCTGATATTTTTTTTCCCCTCAGGGCTATGGGACACAGATCTCCTTTGTGGCTTGCTGGTGTGGCCTGGCCTAGTTTTGTTCAGAGGAGGAGACATCAATCAGGCCCCTGCTTCAACCAGCTCCTGTTCCACTGAAGATGGCATGTGTTTAAGTTAATGAAGCTGAGACCCTATGTTATCCAACATTTTCATCTCGCCTGTTTCTTCCAAATATGTGTGCAACCATGTCCCTATCAAATGCTTTAAAAAAGAAGAAGAGGTGCATTAGATGACTTTAAGCAAAAAGCCCCCGAATATTGGACATTCGATGCTGAACCCCAAACCACTAGCTCTGCACCTCAGTCACCTCATTAACCAGCGACGGGGCAGGTAGCCAGCCAACCTCCATATCTTGCCCTGTTCAGAAGATACACACCCAAAGATCAGGGCAAAGAACCCTTGAACATCACCCATGATTCAATTTGAAATTCTACCTTATGTTTTAAATGACCCAATAGCTATAGTTGTACTGCTTCTGTACAGGATGTGATCTCTGGTTTACAAGGCGTAAAATCTTTATCAGGTTCTAAAATGGGCGGATAATAATAATAATAATTGGAAGCCAGAGGCCAATTCAGAACCCATATGATTTTCTTCTTCTTCTTCTTTTCTCTTGTCTTGACCTAAAATTCTTGCGAGGTCTCTAAAATTGCTAGTATCTCAGGTTCTCAGATAGTATTTCTTGTAATTCCATCTATTCATGCTCCATTGCATGTTTGAGTGGTGGGGAGGGGGTCACCTTATTAGCAATTTTTATTGTAATCATTTGCAGAATAAATTACTTCATGACAATGTGAGTCTATTCCATTGTTAAAGACCTTAAAAAACACTTTTTTTGAGCTTGCACAAATTTCTTCCTTGCAAATGGGTTGTGCTGCACTTTATACCACTGCTGTAAGTTAAGCCAATGGCCTTTGATTTCCCTCTGCTTTTCAACAGGCTGGAAGAATATAATGCTTACCACAGCGTTGAGGTGCACAAATGATGTCTAAGCTTTTTGTGTGCAGCATCACAAAAGCTGGTGGACTATAGGTCCTAAATGGATGCATGCCCTTTTGTGATTAACCTCGAGGAGTGGAGCTGTCTTT
This sequence comes from Podarcis liolepis, assembly GCF_965112155.1. Taxonomy (NCBI): domain Eukaryota; kingdom Metazoa; phylum Chordata; class Lepidosauria; order Squamata; family Lacertidae; genus Podarcis; species Podarcis liolepis. Next base: position 40,315,340 of record NC_139563.1, on the reverse strand, counting down.
TAACAAAATGAAGGGGATGTAATCACATAACAGCTTGTTGCTCTGACAAAAAATAAATTCATTTCATCTACCTTCCCTCCCGCAGGTCTTACTCATTCTCTTGTGCTACATCTGGCTATACATGAAACACTCTGGCCTAGCATGCAAAGTATCTTTTGTATTGTATCCCCCCCCCCCCAAAAAAAAAGACTTGAGTGATTGTCTTAAGAAAAACATGGACACTGACTTTGTTCTTTTTATCTATATTGTATCTATAATATTGCTGTCTGTTATCCTACCCACTAATGAATGGCGTTAGTGGAGATTCTATGATGATATTGGAACATGCCATTATAGTCAATGATCCATTCCCTCCCTTTTAACTCTTTCCCTTTGCCACCCTAACCAAATGTTGTCACAACAGTTCGTCTGGTGTATTATTTGAGATCAGCTCCTTGATTTCATTCTTGGTAATCTGATCCATGAAATTGGGCTCTAGACTATGTAGAATTTCATCACTTGGGGTGGATCTACATTCATGGTTTTTAACGTTAAGCAAGGGTTAAGGAATGGTTTTTGTTATGTACTGAAGTTCTCACCCTGGCCCAGCAGGGGGATACTGTAGATAGTTTTCACTCAGGTCAACATATGCAAATAAGGGATTGAAAGTGATGTTCAGTAATTGGATAGTTACAGAAAATGGTTACTGTTGCGTTCTAGTGGAGCTCTTATAAGCAGGCTGGCTGAACCCTTCAGTACAGTTCTGTTCTGGCCTGTGAATAAACAAGAGCTGTTTGAAGAATCGCTGTGTCGTCTGATATGTCCACCCACAACTTAACAGTTTTGATAATGTAGATGGACACATGACACCCTACTTTTTACATTCATAATGCGTTATTACCTTGTCTTTTTTTCATTTAATTTTTAATCGTTTTATGCCACTATATCAGTGAAGCACTGTTCCTATATTCCTATATAGTGTTTTACCTTTTTTTTACTGTGTGCAAACTCTGACCCCCCCCCCAGCAGTATTTCAGGGGGCAGAAAGCAAAGGATATGGGGGGGGAGGAGAAATAACATGTGATGCAAGAGGGCAGTGCAGAGCAACCAGCGACCACCAGCAATGAAAGAAACAGCATTTTGGAAAATGGTGTGGTTGGATATTCCCTACATTTGATGGGAAAACCCAAGGTAAAAAAACATTTCAATTAACAAGTGTGCCCTGTGAGATTTTAGAGCAACATAACTAAAATCCATCTAATAGGGGGAAATAATGTTAAACAGGTCAGTGTAGATCTAGCCTGGTTGTATCGCTTCGGCAGTCACCATGTAGTAGGAGCTTCAGCTTGTCAACAATCAAGCAGAATCAAAACTAATTACTGAGTGACTGGTAACTATTGATAATTACAGTGATACCACAGGTTACATATGCTTCAGGTTACAGCCTCTGCTAACCCAGAAATAGTGCTTCAGGTTAAGAACTTTGCTTCAGGATGAGAACAGAAATCGTGCTCCAGTGGCGTGGCAGCAGCAGGAGGCCCCATTAGCTAAAGTGGTGCTTCAGGTTAAGAACAGTTTCAGGTTAAGTACGGACCTCCAGAATGAATTAAGTACTTAACCCGTGGTACCACCGTACTAGAGACTCATTGAGCACTCACACAGCAATGCGCGGGGGTGTGTGTCTATCTTGAACATATCTTGTAAGGAGAGTGGGAAACCGGTTTTGGAAAATTGTATTAAATTGAATCAATTCTGTAGCGATCTGTAATAATTTGGAAAAGCAATAAAAATAATTGGCGAAACTGATCGCACATTTGACAACTCCAGATGCTGCAGTCTTGTGTATGTGGTAAGTGCCCCACACCCCCAGGATAAGTGTGCAGAGTTAATGCACAACTGGAAAGTATATTCCACCGAATCCCTCTTGGCACATGTTGCTATCACTCAAAATCATTAAGCAAGAGCAATCCTGAAGAAACACTTGACTGGAGGCGACGTAAAATAGAAACTTTACCCCTGCACTGTTAAGATTTATTCTAAGTGCCTCATGCTAAAATGGCACTGTTTACAGTGTATCTGCTGCTATGATTCACAGACCTATTAATATGCATTGCTGGGGATTAATGAAAGCTATATTCAGTTTAATAATTTTAAAGTGTTTTATTGTCGATCACCCTCAGTTAAGCAGTTTTATTTCCACCATAACAGAAACATATTCCCTGCATTTTTAAAAAGTTCACAAGAGCTTGAGTTGTATCTGACATTACCAATGTGCTAGATTTAAGTGAAGTAGCATTTGGAAACAAAACAAAACAAAAAAGGCCAACCCACAACAATGTGAGCAGGCAAACAAAATGCTAAGGAGAAGAAATTAAGATGGCAAAGGAGGAGAGATCATAAAACTCCAATAAAACTCAACGATGTACTTTCCTCTTGCGGACTCTGTGATGACCATCTCGTTCCGTAAAGTTTAAGGTAGAATTTTAAAAGGGCAATGCAATTAAGCCTTCCAAGTAATGGAAAGCAAAGGGAAAAACAAGACGAAGAAGTCAACTGACAAACAGGAGCTGTAAAACACATGCACACACACACATATCCATAAAGCAAACCCTTGAATACCAAAACTTTGCTATCTATAGTTCTTTACGTATAATGAAATGGGGGGGAGGGGGGCACGCATAGGCCCCCTCCCATCTGCCCTATGTCTGAATTCCTGTAGGAATAACTCTTCCCACTTTTCAAAAAAGTAAGGTTGCAAGGAACGACTTCCTCTGTTTGGAAATGGGTGAATGCTGAAATTGGCTAAGACGTGACTGCAATCCTGAGGGCAGCATACCAATAACCATAGGGTACTTTAAATTAAAATTCAAAACCGATTAAGCCATCAATTCATTGTTCTCAGGTTACTGTTTCTTGTGGTTCTTTCCAGTCCTTGTAAGTTTTTCATTCATAAATCCATTCTGTCCTGTTTCCATGTTAATCTGTGATCTTTAAAAACAAAACAAAACACACACACACAAACATTTATATGAAATACTATTCTAAACAAAGTACTGTATACACATTCAAATGTGTATTTTATTTCTATGCATGCGTTTCTCAATGCATCGTGCCAAAAATACCCATTTTAATACATTCTGGTACAATTTTTGAGCTGGGAACCGTGCCATAAAATTCAGAGAAGTGTGAAATTAGTAAAATGAACATAGCTGAGAATTGAGCAGAGGGAAGGGACTTCAAAGGTTATCAATGGTATTGACTCTCTTTTTAGTTTCCTCAGTAAAGTGACACATGGTCAAAAGTATTTCAAGCAATACTGTCCCTCATTAACCTGACTGAAGAAGCAGAAAATGAAATTCAAACCTGCAAGGTCAGGCCATGAAGAGTTAATTATTTGTTCCACTTACTTTATGGATAATCAAAGGCAATATTATTAGTTAAGGATATTGTTCACTTATTAATTGGAGTGTGTTTCAGAGAATTATATTTGTTGTTAATTCTCTATATATTACTCTTTGGTAGCTGCTTGAGCCTCTTTGGGTGAGGCAGAATTATTTTATAATAAAACTAAAGGATAACTATGTCCTGCACAGTAGCCCAGGAAGTATGAAATGTCTGTCCCCAGGAATCTGATTTCTCAGGCGTCCCTCGTTTCTTGTTATAAGGAAAAGCGGTTAAACAACAACAGCCATATGTTTCAGTAAAAGATCACACTGTTACTCCACATTTTCAGTATGATAAGAAAGAAAGGTAAAGCAAAAATAAACAGCAAAGAGCGAAGTCTGGCTTGGAGATTCAGCCAACATGATGTGGCTTAATGCAGAAATCACACATACACTTGCTCCTTTCATTGACTGAACACTGCAACATGAGTAGTGACCTTGAGCCACTGCCAATTTTCTCTTATCAGTTGCGTTTTCCTTTTGATCTGTGGCTTCAATGCAAGCGGTAGAGTCTCAAATACCTGTGGCTGTCCTGTCATCAATAGGGAAGAAGCAGTAGGCACAGCAGAAGCCATTCCTTTAATTCAGGAGTCTTTTTTCCCCTTTAACAGGATGGAAATTGGAAAGAGGCTTCTTTCCATCAATGGCGACGACGCAGACTCCTGTTGTCGGTAGGCCCTGTATATGCGCTTCTGCGTCCATGATTCTAGCGATTCATTGCCGTGGCAATAAGTTCAAAGAGAAGCACGAGCTGAATAGGGAGGACATGCCGTACCACTCAAACGTACAACTTTTAAGGTATGTGATTTTTTTTTGTTCCTAAGCAATTTGGCAGTGTCCTTATTTTCTGCCTCACTGGTCGCCTTTTATCTCCTCTCCTTCTCGTGTTTTAGTTAGGTTTCTTTCCCTCTCATTCTCCTTCAAGTTATGTCAGTGGCACTGAATACTGATGAGTAAGGCTTGTCCCCAGCCACTCATTCTCAGGTAATCACTTCTGGCATGGAACATTGGCTGCATTGTTAAGGGAACCAGCATCCTCAGCCCTCTGTAAAACTCAGGTGAGCTAGTTAGTTCATCTGCCCACAGTTTGTTCTATCACGTTTATTTCTGAAATGCAGGCAGTGAGGAGCCACCAGCCCTCCAGATATTGTTGCATGCAAACTCCCATCAGCCCTGGCTACCAAGGCCAATGATGAGGGATGATGGTAGTTGCAATCTAGCCATATCTGAAGGGCCTCAGTTTTACTGGCAGAACTTTTACTGGCAGAACTCTTTAAAATAAAACAGACTACAGTAAATGATGCGTCCAAAATATCCATACAATATCTTGTGCTGTCCAGCACAGGCTCAGCATCTTACAAAATATGAAATAACCCAAATAGACCTAAAAGCAAAGGTCTCTCTCTCTCTCTCTCTCTCTCTCTCTCTCTCTCTCTCTCCACTGCCTCCAGGGTGTTTACTCTCCCTTCAGGAGAGCTTAGTTTACATCAGGGGTCACCAACCTACGGTCCAGGGGCCGGATAAGGCCCGAGGGACTCATTTATCCGGCCCACAGCAACCCCCGCCGCCACCCACTCTTACCAGCATGGCGCAGCGTGGGGACCCACTTCCAGGTCGGAGGAGCACTGGAAATAGCTTGTGTGCATGCACACGGGCCTCCTCTGACCCGAATGTGCACCGGAATTTGTCCCCTGCCCTCTGGCCCGCCACGCAATCATCACTTGAGACACCGGCCCAAGGCAAGGAAAGCTTGGAGATCCCTAGTTTACACCTTCACTCCATTGAGTTTGGGAGAAAAGACACAAAAGCAACTCACTTCAGATTGGAGATTTGCAACTCAATGCCTTTATCCCATGATCTAAAGTTACAAAGCTCACATGTCAGCTACCACAGAACAACCCCAAAGTGCTCTCCTTGGCTTTAATACAGCCGCATGGTTAAACCGCATGTTAAACCTTCTGCAATATACCTTTAGCCATTTTCCATTTCTGTGTCAAGTAAACCAATGTACTTAACACCCCCTGCTGCAAAGGAAGAGGGCATCTGCTGTAAAGCTTTGCTTTAGAATTGGCAATGCCTATATTGTGTCAGGCAGGGTCTATCTATGACACTGAAATGTCTGCAAAGATAGAGGGGGACTGTTTACTCAATAGGCTCTGAAGCACCACCCAGTGTAGGCTGTTGGCTCTGAGTGGGAAGTGTGAAATCTCTCTTGTTCTTTCTGTGCAACAAATGCATAGAAATGAGAAAGGAGAGTATGTGGGGGAAATGGCAGAAATAAAATACTGTGCTGTTGTAATCAATATATATGTGACCTTTGCTGGGTGGGCCTTGAATGGTGGTAGCTCCCAGTGATGATGGGTACTGGGGTAGTTATCGCAGATCTTGATCCAGCAGGGGGAGACCTTGGAAAACAGAAGTTGTATACCAGGGGTCAGCAAGGTTTACCTCGCCTGGACCAGTTCACTCCAGCGGAAATCCCTCCATGGGCCGTATCGTGCATGCCCCCACGTTTTCCGGCGTCTAAACAGACGTGATTTCCAGCGCTGCAGAAGCAAGTCCCCACACCGCAGTGCGCCAGTTTAGCACAGCATGCGGACATTCACCGAGCGGGCGGCTCGGTTTGGGGGTGGCTTGTGGGCTGGTTAAACGATCCCCACGGGCCGCTTGTGGCCCATGGGCCTTAGGTTGCCAACCCCTGTTGTATACTATGAAAGGGTTCACAAAGGACCTATTATTTCATTTTTTTAAACAATTTGTTGAACATCAAGTACAAGTTGGAATTTTCCAAATTCAAAATCAAGTTGAATTTTCAAGTGCCAAAAACATATTTTGCCATCCAAGACTTTTTGTTGGCCCAAGAAATCGGGTGATTTTTCTCCTTCCCACTTACAATATTCTTCAAGCTGGTGTGGCGTGAGCACAGGCTTCATCTTAAGAAGGACTTGGAAGTCAAACACTGTACCGTTATGCTATGCAGTAGCGTAAAAGGTTAGCATTAACCTTTTTTTAGGAGAGCGTCTTATGGTTATACATCACTGGCCGTGATCCTTTACTGGTGCAAATCAGACTCATAATGGAAGCAAAGGTCAGTGAAACTACGCACGGAAAGTTAAGCTTACATTACTTTTCAGTGCTGGAAATGTTAGCTTATGATTAATAAGGGTAGAACATGCCTGAATCCAAAGTTGAAAGTTTGTAATAGCTGGTATTTGACAGCCATTTCTGTGCAAACATGTTTCGTTAACTGAACCTGCAAGGTTGCCGGGAGAAAATATACATACCTGTAATTTTTTGATGAGTCTTTACAGCTTTTGGTTTTAATACCCTACTATTAGCATATGCCTGTTGTTGTTGTTGTTGTTTTATTATTATTATTAATTTCATGTCTATACCACTTTATATTTTATGGAACAAATCTTAAAGCAGTTTACAACTGCCTAGGACCCTCGTACCTACGGGACCGCCTCTCCTGGTATGTCCCATAGAGGAACTTATGGTCTTCAAACAAAAACATCCTGAAGGTCCCAGGCCACAGAGAGTTTAGGCTGTCCTCAACTAGAGCCAGGGCTTTTTCGGCTGTGGCCCCGATCTGGTGGAACGCTCTGTCACAAGAGACTAGGGCCCTGCGGGACTTGACATCTTTCTGCAGGGCCTGCAAGACAGAGCTGTTCCACCAGGCCTTTGGTCAGGGCACAGCCTGACTCCCTCCTTTGGCAATCTTCACAGAACTTTAGGCTAATGGTTGCCATCAATTTGATTTGAATTAATTTTATAATGAAATGATTTTAGAATGTTGTACTATTTTATTGTTGTTAGTCGCCCTGAGCCCGGCTTCGGCTGGGGAGGGTGGGATATAAATAATAATAATAATAATAATAATAATAATAAGAAGAAGAAGAAGAAGAAGAAGAAGAAGAAGAAGAAGAAGAACAACAACAACAACAACAACAACAACATTAAATTAAGCAATCCAGAATAAAACAAATTCAAGCTTCAAGGAATATATTTCAGATCTTCCTCTAGGGGGCATTTTGCTTTTCCCAGCCACCAAACTGGCATCCATAGATGGCCATGTGGTTGCAAATTGGACCTGTGCCAATCACAAAACACTCCTGGTTAATTTCTAACACTGCTGTACTGGTATCGTGTATGTACACACACACACACACACACACACACACACACAGTGACATTCATTTTGGACAACAAGCAATAGTTTGGTTTGTGCTTTTAAAACATTATTGATTTATTATTTCCTAACATTTATATACTGCTTGATTCTAAGAGAAGAAAAGCCCTCAAAGCAATTTACAAAAAAAGAGAAAAAAACCACTTACCAATAAGAAAAACTAACAACCATAATTTAAAACTTGTGAAAAGTTTAAATCAGCAGCAAACTAAAAACAGATTAAAGCTCGCATGTTGAATAGCTACCAGCCTAGCATTAGCAAAGGTCTTAATTCTCCGGCTTCATATATTTTAGCAAGAAACAACCCTTTAAGGAAAGGGGAATATCTTGAATATCTAAACCAAAACTGAGAGCCATGGTGGATGCATTACACCGCGGAGGCAACAAATCTGCACACATACTTGATTCACTTCTCTGGGGGTGATTAGGTGCTATCTGGTAACGTGCCAATGTTCAATTCATTTTATTGGGTGCATCGCCCATCCTCCAAAGACTTTGTAGGAATGTTATAGCACCATAACAACATTAGAGTGAGAGTTATTGACGTATATATTGTCTTACATGTCCTTCCAGCATGCTGTTCCTACAAATTAAATAGAGAAGGGAAGGGAAACCTTTGTCCCCGCCTGATGTTGTCGATTCCAACTCCCATCAGACCCAGAGCATGGCCAATCCCCATGGATTATAGGATGTGTAGTCCTATAATCCACTAGTCTCACATCCCTGATATAGAGAGTGGTGCTTCTGTCAATATGTGTAGCTGCAATTGGTATGGGCAGTCTTTTCTGGAAGATCATTGTAATTTCGAGGCGTTAGTTGATCTAGCATGGTCATCTCTTCCTGCCTCTGTTTACTTCCTGTCTCTAACTCTTGTTAAAGATCTTTGATGAATGAGAGCAGCCTTTAACTTCTGAACTTCTTTGAGGTAGAAGCATTGGGAAGAGGGTGACTAATGAATGATCTGCACGTAGCCATACAGGCTAGCTATCAATAATCTATAAATCAGATGGTTTGGGGGCAGAGTGCTGAGAAGCTTGTGCATGGACTGATCGATCACAGGGCCGTGAAAACTGAGGCTTCACCATTTCTTGAGGGCTTCTCAGTGGCAGGTTAAAGTGCTTGCTTGGTAATGTATATTATGCTTGCTGTTTAGAATAAAATCTTTAATCTTCTCACTTGCTTGTGTTTGTATTGCTTCTGAATCTCATTAAAAGAACCACCTTGCATTTGGCAAGACCTAATTCCACAGTGGATGTCAACTGAACATACCAATGTAAGGCTGGACCAAAAACGTTCCTAAATTTGTTACAAATTGTATTAGCTGGGCAAAATATTTGTATCCGAGTCAATTCCTGGTCATGTTTTTCAAGAGACACACTTTGAGGCCTAAGTATCTGTCATCAATGAGATTGTTTCAGCTGCAGAAAATCCTCAAGCATATAATACAATTTGGTTGAAGAAATAATGTTTACTGTACCAACAAAGTTTTATTGGTCTGGCATTTTTCTCCCTTCTGATAGTCTGTTTACTTTCAGTAGAACGACACCAAAGTTCCTCATATCAATCACTTGACTTTGGTTTCACTACAGAGAACACCAACAGTTTTTACTAATATGTGGCTATGGAAAGCTAACAGTATGGAAGAAAGCTGCCAATTTGATGAAGGGGGTTTGGGGATAAATTTGACAGAGGTGATCTATGTTTTGCCTTCAACTTGTTCACTGAACACAGAGAACACAAGCACCTGGGGACATGAATCTCCCACCCCCAAGATCAGGACCTCTTGCAGCATTTTATTTTCCTGGAGTGGGGTCTTGGATAAACAAATCCATACCTTAAGATGCATGAATACAGTGGTACCTCGGGTTACATAAAACTCAGGTTACATACGCTTCAGGTTACAGACTCCGCTAACCCAGAAATAGTGCCTCAGGTTAAGAACTTTGCTTCAGGGTGAGAACAGAAATTGTGCTCCGGCGACGCGGCAGCAGCAGGAGGCCCCATTAGCTAAAGTGGTGCTTCAGGTTAAGAACAGTTTCAGGTTAAGAACAGATCTCCGGAATGAATTAAGTACTTAACCCGAGGTACCACTGTATATGTTTTAGAGGATGATACATTTTGATGCTCTTTTACTGATTTATGGATACCGTATTTTTTGCTCTATAACACGCACCCGACCATAACACGCATGTAGTTTTTAGAGGAGGAAAATCTGTAGGCATGCCACCCGTAGGCATTTCCTCCATAACACGCACAGACATTTCCCCTTACTTTCTAGGAGGAAAAAAGTGAGTGTTATGGTGCAAAAAATACGGTAGTTGGATCGTGCTGGATTCTGCAATGTCCTACTGTAAAAGCAGCAACCTTACACCATGAGATAAGCCCCATTGAATTCAATGGCACTTTCTTCTGTACAGACTTGCATATGGTTGCAATTCAACTGCTGTTCTATTTATGTTTGCTTTTAATTGCTGTTCATATTTTAAAAGAATTGTTTTAGGTTTTTTCCTGTTTAACAGGAAACATCAAACAGAAAAGACAAAAAAGAATATTTGAGATTGACTATATTTATGGCAAGCTTGCAATAAGTGCTACCCAACGTGGTTTTTCTTGAGAGTGGAGGGGATGAACACAGCCACCCAGACTTAATCTTAAACAAAGAGCTCATATTAGACAGCCTTTGTCAGCTTGATGTCCTCTAAGATGCTTTGAACTACATCCCCCCTAGCCAGCTGTGCTGTCCTGGCTGGGATTGCTGGGAAATGTAGTCCAAAATACCTGGAGAGTGCCAGGTCTGCAAAGTCTGTATCAAGGGCCGTATTCAGAAGCATTTTAATTTTAATTTTTTAAAAAGAGGGAAATAGTGTCAATTTAATTCAAAGCCTTCTATCGATGACTGGCTTCAGGTGGCATGGAAAAATGTGAAAATCAGAAAAAGAGGTCACTTGTTACAACACTGCTCACCAAACCCTATAGAATTCTCTTTCTTTAATGAAATAATTTTTATTGGTTTTACAAATACAAAGTACAAATAAACACATACTAGTAAAAACATATCTGTATAAAGAGATTCAAATTTCGAGACTTCCGCCATCTCTTCCATGGGGTCTCATTTTAAACATCTACAACTGCATATTCATCCATACTCCAATTTTTATATCAAACCATATTGTCCATAGTGATTTTTACACTACAAGTGAATCAAAATCCTGCTCTTGTTTCCATCTGCTTACAGTGGTCTCCTAAGTAACTTATAATTTCCCCCCATTCTTTTATAAAGTTCTAATCCTCTTGGTTTCTGAGTTTTCCAGTCAGCTTTGCCATTTCTGCATAGTTCATCATCTTGGTTTGCCGTACTTCTCCAGTAGGAACTTTTATCTTCTTTCCAACTCTGGGCTAATAACATCCGGGCAGCTGTTGTTCCATACATAAAGAGTCTTTTCTGCTCCTTTGGTATGTCAATACCTGTAATTCCTAATGAGAAAGCTTCTGATTTCTTAACAAAAGTTATTTTAAGCATTTTTTTCATTTCATTATATATCATCTCCCAGAAAGCTTTTATTACCTTACAAGTCCACCACATATGATAAAAGGTACCTTCTTTTTCTTCACATTTCCAGCAGATATGTGATCTTTTCCTATACATTTTTGCTAACGTAGTAGGAGTCAAATACCATCATTTTCATATAATTTTCTTTCAATGTACAACATGCTGTAAATTTCAAATCTGATTTCCGTGACCTTTCCCAATCTGCCATCTGAATATTATGTCCCAAATCCTCTGCCCAGTTAAAATTCTCTATCATTAGCAAATTCGTTCAGTTTCTTTTTAAGATTTCTAGAGGGGGTGAACATTTCAATTCTGTGTCTGAGATCTGAATCCAGGTGTTCACATTTTGTACTATGCTATTGTATTGCATCGCAATAAATAAATAAATAAATAAATAAGTCCCAGTTGCAAACTGTATCTTGGAATTCTTTTTCTTTTCTCATTTTCCAACTTCATCATTGCATTGCAGCTCATCTTTACTCGTATTCCCTTTTTGCTGGAGAAGAATAAAAGGGCACCGAGGGCCTCGGTACAAATTGTCATACTAATTCCCAGCTGCGTGGCACTCTTTACGAGACCCTGCCATTTCATGTTCATTTTATAGATCAGCGATTTCCTTTAGTCCTCCTCGTTACTGCACTTAGTGTGTGTGACTTCAACAGGCTGTGCTGGCTTTTATATTCTCAAAGTGACTGTCATCATCGACAGTAGTGAATAACCTCCCCCCCACCCCCCACCCCCCAGAAAGCACCTCATGAGCAGAATATTCAGCGGATCCCAATGAGGCTGAGGCAGCTTCTTCAGTGCAGTTCAACAATTATGGAAAGCCATGAATGATTGTCATTTATTGGGTAGTAAATATCTTTGCCTATTAGAAACAGCTGGCGAATGCATCAGAGGTTCTGATCGGCTTCTTCCTATGGAGCAGATGTTAGCAGAATTGGACAGCTGTTGGAATTAGGCATGTTGTGGGCATTTCACAGTATCTGCCCATGTCTGAATCCACAATATAACGGCAATTTAACCAAAGTCCATTAGTAGTTAATTATTTCCCTTAATTTTTCAGGGGAAATGGATTTGATAAAATAGATTTACAAAGTAGACACATTTTCCCACTCTCTGAATGATATAAGAAGACATTTTAACACACGGTGATTCCTGCTTGAGCCAACCAAATGCCCAATAGGCTAATAGCCCCCCACATCTCCCAATTCTCCAGCATGCTTCCTTGGATCCTGGAGGTGGTATACAGCTGCCATTTTCTGCCCTCTCCCCTGTCAGGGAATGGTTGGAGCAGGAAGTCTGGGAAGTGTGCACTCAGTCTGATCAGCTTCTCTCTGAAGAGAGGGAGGAGAGGAAGGATTCAACCCCCCCTTGTCTACAGCAGTTTCGGGGGGGGGAGATGCTATACTGTTCGAGGGAGAATTGCCTAGTTACAAAATAGTAAACGAGGAAGGGGAGTTGAGAGCACAGATGGCAGAGACCTCTTCCATCTCCATGGGCTTGTCAGTCCCTCTGCATTCTAGAACAGAGGAAGCAGAGGGGTGGGACTCCTGGGACTTCCTGTTGGCGCACAGGATGTTGTTGGGAACGGAGGAGGCGGGGCTCAGAGTAGCCAACATCTCTCTTTGTGTGGAGACATGGATTCTTGTCTTGAAACCAGATGACTGAATAAAAGGGACTATAAAATATGAACTGCTTGTTAGTTTTGCCCTTTGACGCTACCAGAGGAGAAGAGGACTCCCCACGCCTGACATCCACCATGAATTTTTCAACTATTTTAAAGCCATTTAAGGTGCTGGCATCACTAAAATAGTGTGGTAGTAAATACCACAAGTTAATCATGTGTAAAGAATTTCCCACCAGTGAGCTTCACTGGACAGCCTATTATGAGACACAAATATTATCCACTTTCTCCAACAACATGTGGAGGTCCACAGATTAGCCATCTCTGGCTAAATGTTTTTACCTCGTTCCACATTTTCAGAGCTAAAATCCCTATTCCCCTCCTGTTCCATACAGATCCCAATTGTCAACAGCCAGCATGAAATTAATAGACCAAAACTATCCCAGTTCAATATAAGGGCCCAGTAGAAACGTATCTGGAAGGATTCTAATGATTAAGTTTGGTATGAAAAGGTAGTATTTCAGGAAAAAAAGATAAAATAACAATGACAGTGGCTTAAATTTATAAATGTGGCCCTGAGCTGAAATGGTTTGGGGGACCACTAACTGGTGGCTCCAACCTGCTGGAAGGTTTTCTTGCAGAACTCCTATTCATTTTAATGGGGACTGCGAAAGATCCCTTCCTAGTGAATTTTGACGTTTGTCATTTCTTTGAAAGTTAAGAGGAATGTCACTCTTAGACTGACACTTCAGTACTTAAAATGTATCAGCTGTACGACAGAAAATTAGTGATATACTATTCCTACCGCTTCCAGATAAGGACTGTAAATAAATTAGAAAAGGGTTTGCATTGTCTGCCTTCTCAAGATAAATATAATAGCGTTGAGTGGTAAAATAATAATAATATGAGCTATAATTTGCATGGTGCAACAGGTATTATAGGTTTTTTTATTATTATTAAAGAAAATAATTATCCAGTGGATTCAGTATTTATGTAAAAAATTATAATTTCAAGGGGAAAGTGAAGTTAAATGTATTTCTGAAAAACTGGAAAGTAGGTATCTAATCCTATAATGATGCACAACCAACAGGCAATTTTCTCTTCATATGTACAATATATTATATACTGGACATATTTCTATAATTTAAAGGATCAGCATAAGCCTTTCTCATTAAAACTTACTCTCTATTATTGGGGGAACGGAGGAGGTGAAGGGGGGGAGTGTAATTAGAAAGTGGGTGGTCTGTAACTTTTATTTCCAACCTTCTTTCTGCCCCCCCTAATTCCCTTTGATTATATCCAGCAGTCAAATTCAGACCTATTTAGGTATTTAAAGAGGTGACCCAATATAATGAGTTATTATTTTGCTGTCTCTGTATTTAACTCTATCCTTGTGTTAGGATAGCAGAAAACAATAGAAATATATAGAAAGCCAACTTTCAGATAGCTATTGGGGGGGGGGGTCTGAGCTGAAGTTAGCACCCCTAACTAAGAAGGATCTTTGAAGCAATTCAGGGTGATTTGTATATTCATACTTTATTTTTTTTTAAGTTCCAACAGCAGATCTGTCCAGGAGTTTGCCTGAACACACAAACACTCAAAATGTGGGTAACTTAGGGTATATATGTTAAGGGGTATGCAAGGTTAACATGCATAACAACCAGCTATTGTGCACATTCACCAGCGCTCATGGAGCATGTGTACATAATCCTTCCATGAAGGGGGATTGGGCACATTTTCAGGTCAATATACATAATCCCAATAGGCCTTGGAGAATGTGCATATATCAACTGAATTTTGTATAATTATGTATGAATTTTCATATACTTAAGTAATTTTATAATTTATGATTATGAACTTTGTATTATTTTATATAATTATGCATAATGTCCAATAGGCCATAGGGATGATCTTGACTGCATTTTGTACATTGTCTGGGTAATATGCACATTCAACAGTCAGTATGCACCGTCTCCAAGGAACATATTTTCCCCCTTTTATTTCATGTTCCGAATTTTGCCATTCCTAAGCTCCTTCTGGTACAGTGTCCAATCTTACAGGACCATAACATACCCTCCCACTATCAGTCAAGCAGCAAGAAGAAAGGAGGGGGCTTTTCCACAATAAATATCAACTTTTTTCTGCTGTTCAACCCCCTTTTCACCACTCTCAACTGTTCCCCAGTTAGCTGAGCGGTACTAGGGGAATTGCAGGGGGAGAAAAGTTCTCAGCTTTCCCTCTCACAACTATGTTGCAAAATCCCTACCACCACCCCCTCCACTGCTGCTACTAAGCTAGCTTAAGAAAAAGCTTAATAACAACATGAGATCAAATATTATGGGGATTTCAGGAGAATGAGGATTTAACCACCTGCAAAAGGGTTGCCCAGCAGGGAAAGAAGGACTGTGAGAGAAAAAAGTGTGAAGCACCTCTTAGGGGTCAAATTTACAGGGCGTAGTGAAGAACATATAGAACACACAACACTGGAATATATAAATTGCCTCCTCTCCACAAAGTGTGGTTTTGCTTTTATCCATGGCTCACCTTCAGCTGAAATTATAGGTGTGGAGAGCCTGCTTCATTGTGCCTTTCATGCAAAGTGTGGAGTATAAGCTATTTCAGTGCTGAAGGAGGACAAGCATATTGGGCAAACAAGGCCATTGTGGATGTAATCAGCAGAGACTCCTATAACTGCAGTGGGTGGGGAAAGGGATCAACGTTCTATTTCTGCGATTGTGAGAATTACTGCTGTCCATATTCTCTTGAGTGGACATAAAATGTAACCAGTAGACCTAAGTGTTGACTTAAATGCATTTCAATGAAACTGATCTTGGCTTAAATGCAAATGATACAGTTTGCATACCTTATTGAACGGAGTGCCCCAAAAGTTCTTGATTTGCTTCTGCTGTGTGATTGGTTGCACACCATCTCAATTTCCAAGTGATGAGAGATTCCAAGGATTTCAGGCGCTTACTTACCCTGAACCTCATGGTGAGATGTGAAGCTACAGAGAACCAGGCAGAGGGCCTTCTCAATAGTGGCGCCTGCCCTGTGGAACACCCTCCCATCAGATGCCAAGGAGATAAACAACTAGCTGACTTTTAGAAGACATATGAAGTTCAGGTAAGTTTTTAATTGTTGACGCTTTACTGTGTTTTTAATATTTTGTTGCCAGCTGCAACCACCCCACCCCCCAGGGTTCGTGTTTCCCTTGCACTCCATCTGACATTATCAACATGAAAACTTCCTTGCTAAAACAAAGAAACAAAAATTAAATAGATGAAAGTGTGGTCACAAAAGCTGAGGCTAACAGTGCATTATTAGATGGGGTGAATCAATAAGACAAGCAGCTATTAGCACCTGACAGGCTTTGAAAAGTTAGCCTTTCTTCTTATTCATTGAACAGAACTGAAAAAAGAACACTCTACATACACTGCAGAGAATCCACATTTTCAAATCAATAAATCATAATAATTGGTTTGGCGAAAGACCCCAGACATCAGCCTGAACTCAAAAACCATTCCTCAGATGCACTTGCTTCTACCTCAAAGACCCACAATTAGCACCGGATGTAACCATTTGGAAACAGGCCGGATCTGATGGGATTTTGCAACCATCACATTTCCCTATGAGCTATTTTTGGATCCCAGCTTTCACTTGAGGGAGCCTGGATCATTGCCAAATACAATGATCTGTTGGAAGCGGTTGAGATCAAATTCCCAAAGCTGTTTTCCCTCTAAGGGACAAACTGAAGCAGAATTAGCAGGGTGGGAATCTAAACTAGCGTTTAAGCCACTGAAAATTGCTTGGCTACAGAATGTATCTGATTAGATCATTTACTGTAAATAAAAATTTCCCCAGAGTTTACAACTAAAAGATGGTTTAGTTATTCTTTTCCGTATTAGCAGGAAAGGTCTCTGGGGCTTTCAAAAAGAAAAATCCAGTTTACTCTAACTGATATCCCAATGTGGATATGGTAACTTGAATATGAATCAGCTTGCTGGTTTCTTAAAAAGGAGCGGCGGGCTTTGAGTTAGGTCTCAGGCACACGAAAGATTCACCCATGCTAAGTCTGAACGCTGGCAGGAAAATGTGTGACCACTTTCAGAGCTTCAGTGTTTTAGCAGAGTCACTTAAATACTGCAGTTGGAGCAGGGGCGTAGGAAGGGGGTGGGGCGAATGCCCTCACTGAGAGGGGTGACATTTGGCACACTGCCCACCCGCAACTCCCAAGCCTACCCCAAGCCGTAGGGGTAATGGGGGGGGGGAGCTGTATCACTTTGTCAGTGGCATTTCCCCCTTCCCCCTTTGTTTTGACAGCTTGGGGGAGGTTTGGGAGTCGCGGGCGGGTGGTATGCTGAATATCTGCCCTCAGCTGCAGGGGCATGGGGCACCTGAGCGGCTATCCCATGACTGGGAGGGCACCCTCCATGCCACGCCCCCCTCAGGAGCGCGCCCGCCCTGGGCTGCGTGGGCATATGCTGAATTTAAGGCCTATTGAGCAACATTTGTGTCAAAGCCAAATTTGTCTCAAACTTGCCAATCTGCCCTTTTAAAATAGATATATAAAAAAATAAACCCAGCATTACAATAAATAATAAACAGCAGGCTGCAGGAACAAATTGAAAACCACAAATTGAAAACCCAACCATAATTAGGGTGTATCTATTGATTTTATTCATCTGGGGTACAATCTTATGGCCACTTACCTGAGTCTCCTTGGGGATCGGGGGGGGGGGGGTTACTTCTAAATAGAGGGACACGGGTGGCGCTGTGGGTTAAACCACAGAGCCTAGGACTTGCCTATCAGAAGGTTGGCGGTTCGAATCCCCATGACGGGGGCTCCTGTTGCTCAGTCCCCGCTCCTGCCAACCTAGCAGTTCGAAAGCACGTCAAAGTGCAAGTAGATAAATAGGTACCACTCCAGCGGGAAGATAAACGGCATTTCCGTGTGCTGCTCTGGTTCGCCAGAAGCGGCTTAGTTATGCTGGCCACATGACCCGGAAGCTGTACACCGGCTCTCTTGGCCAATAAAGCGAGATGAGCGCCGCAACCCCAGAGTCGGCCACGACTGGACCTAATGGTCAGGGGCCCCTTTACCTTCACCTTTGCTTCTAAGTAGGTTTATCCTGTGGGTCAATTTCTGTGCAATCCTACAGTAGAAAAATCTCCAGGGTGGCTTACAACAATGAGGAAAATGCAACAATAAGCATAAATCAAGCGTAAAAGAAAAGCAACAGCAACTTTAAAAGTTGAAGCACTGGTTAAAATTGGCAACAGCAAAACCACTGGCTGTTAAGACATGGGAAATAAAATACTGATATGACTTGCCATGCCAGCAAACATTTATTCTCACAGGCTCTTCAGCTAACCTAGAATATTTTGTTAGCGCTGCAGCTACATAATCTGGTGCAAGCATTAAGATGGAACTGCACACTTACTCTGACTAGCCATATGCTAAGAATCTACTTCTATACAACCTATACCCAGGTAAGGGACCACATTTTAAATAAAACACAGAACCAAGGAATCAAGTCCTGCAGCCGGTTAAAGAGCTGAGTTTATTAGATGCTATTGCAATAGGATGGAGCCCAACTCAACGTGGCTGTTTTAACTAAACCGCCATTTAAGAAGAAAGTCTGCTCTGAGAAAAGTCAGAACAAAGCTTATATAGTGGTACCTTGGGTTAAGTACTTAATTCATTCCGGAGGTCTGTTCTTAACCTGAAACTGTTCTTAACCTGAAGCACCACTTTAGCTAATGGGGCCTCCTGCTGCCGCCGCGCCGGCGGAGCCCGATTTCTGTTCTTATCCTGAAGCAAAGTTCTTAACCTGAAGCACTATTTCTGGGTTAGCGGAGTCTGTAACCTGAAGCGTATGAAACCTGAAGCGTATGTAACCTGAGGTACCACTGTATTACTATACACAGCTCACAGAGAGTCATAAAACATCAAAACATTCCTAAACATCCTTCTGCATGCATCAAGAAAGGTTACAGGTCATGAGAAGTAAAACACGCATTGCTCCAAACCGGTAACTTGACCCCCACAATTAGTTAGTCATGACCATTAATTTCAACGGGTCTATATTGAATAAAATGTTAGTTGAATACAGCCCATTAAAGTTTTACTTTTCTTTTGTTGTTTTATATTGTGAGCCTCCACAAAAAAACAACCTATAATATTTCCAATAAAGATCTAAAAGGCTGGGCCTGTATGTCTCTCTTTGTTTCATGGATTACATTTTTGAAAGTGCACGCTCACACACAAATCAATAAAATCAGAGCATTCAACAAAACCACCCTAGGTAACACATACTCATTGTGCAATTGATATCCAGTCCCGAACAATTAATGCAATGCTTAAAAATGACTGAGGGGGGAGGAAAGCAAGTAGCTTGGGAAAACGATATGAAGTGGGGAAATGTTAATGTTCCCCCAGTCACCAGTGTGATCCCATTTTAAATGCCACCCTCATTTTCCCATGAAACTGATTTTTTTCTATGAAAATATCACAGCTCTCCTGCCATCGTATCTAGTTTGGACCTTTAGAAGGATACAACTTCTTTGCTTTCCAGCTCTCAAGCGCTACTAAAGAGGCATGAAAAGTTTCAACGTATATTTACAGTGTCTTTTCCTTCGCCTTTCTTTAGTTCTGAAATGTAAAGCATAAGGTGCGCAAAATGTCAGGGTTTATCTTGAATTTTCTACCTTTGTTTTGGGTCAAAGCCTCAACCCTCTAAGCCAAAGGCAACACTAAGCATCTACTCCTGAGATCGCTGATCTGCAATTTGTTGTGGTGACAGATCCAATATTCTGCTAAGGAAATAGTCAGGATGGCTGGTAATGCACTATTACAGACACTGTTGGGAAATTGGCCAAGTCCCATTTTATAGGAAGAAACAGAAGCTTATTAGACAAGTGTAGAAGGAAAGATATAAGCTGTGGGATGGCTGGTAACATGGAAGAACATTTAATGCACTCTAGCTGGTTTCTAAAATAATAGATCCCTGGCCTGGTTAAGGGTGAAAATCAGTTGTAGAATTCAACTTCTTTCATTCAGAAACTGAATGAAGGAAAAATAAAAAAAATTCCTTCCAGTAGCACCTTAAAGACCAACTAAGGTGCTACTGGAAGGAATTTTTTTATTTTGACTATGGCAGACCAACACGGCTACCTATCTGTAACTGAATGAAGGAAAAAAATATTTAATTGCTTCAAACAAGGGATGGGGAACCAGCTGTGGGCATCCAGATGTTGCTGTACTCTGACTCCGATCAGCAACAAGCCTGTAGTCAAAAATGATGACAGCTGCAGTCATCTGGGAGACCACAGTTTCCCTTCCTGTGCTTTCAAACTTCAAAACCTGCTTCTCTTATTGCCCCATTATAGGTAAAGGTAAAGGGACCCCTGACCATTAGGTCCAGTCGTGACCGACTCTGGGGTTGCGGCACTCATCTCGCTTTATTGGCCAAGGGAGCCGGTGTACAGCTTCTGGGTCATCTGGCCAGCATGACTAAGCCGCTTCTGGCGAACCAGAGCAGCACGCGGAAACACCGTTTACCTTCCCGCCGGAGCGGTACCTATTTATCTATTTGCACTTGACATGTTTTCAAAGTGCTAGGTTGGTAGGAGCAGGGACCAAGCAACAGGAGCTCACCCTGTCGTGGGGATTCGAACCGCTGACCTTCTGATCAGCAAGTCCTAGGCTCTGTGGTTTAACCCACAGCGCCACCCGTGTCCCTGTTGCCCCATTATAGGATTACTTTTATTTACATTCAGTAAATCAGAGCTTTATTTTTCATAAGAACTCAGTTCCGACACCTCTCAGGTGGGTGCTGTTGCCATTACAGTGATACCTCTGGTTGCGAACGGGATCTGTTCCGGAGGCCCGTTTGCAACCTGAAAAGAACGCAACCCACATCTGCGCACGCGCGGGTCACGATTCGCCGCTTCTGCTCATGCGTGTGATATCATTTTGCACATCTTCGCATGTGCGAGTGGTGAAAACTGGAAGTAACCCTTTCTGGTATTTCTGGGTCACCGTGGGACACAACCTGAAAAGACACAACCTGAAGCAAACGTAACATGAGGTATGACTGTATAAGAGAAGAATGGAGGCATTCGTGGTAAGTTCCAGCACCTCTTTTTTCTAGAAAAAGTGCACTGATTACAATAATTTTATTTATTTACTTTTATTTTCAATAATTCAGTTTTCCAACTGCCCTAGTGATCCATTAAGCATCTACAGCCAGAAATTATTCAGTAGTAGAGCAGTTTGGGAATCAAATTGTTCCTGTTCACTAGCTTTTATACATCTTCAGTATTTCTGGATGTATATTTTCCTGTTAAACCATGTTTCCCTTATGTGGCATCTGTCCAATCCAGGTAGGGGGCATACATGAGTAGAAGCGCTTAGTATACACTTGAATCTTATTTGTTATTGATTAAGCATACATGATTCCATTATATCCGTTTTTGGTGTTAGTTTTCCTGGCTCGTCGTTTTGTCTACGGCATGGTGTAGCTCAATGAATTACCCATTTCTGGAAAACAACACCCTGCCACAACTTGTGTGTATGATTAATGGATCTTGCGTGTCTGCTTAACAGGCAAAAGGCAAAGTTATTTACTCTAAAGAATAATTTAGGAGCAGCTCTGACCCATGAAATTATACATTTAGCAAGCATTCCATCCTAACTACAATATTTTGCTTGCCATTTAATTTTCATTACATTGCGTGTAATGTTTTGTTGCTCCTGGTCTCTCTCTCACATATATATATTCATACACACACACACACACACACACACACACACACACACACAGCCCTACATATACTTCTCCTTCTTCTTTGGCGATCACTCATTGCTGAGTAAGATTATCTTCCATAAACATGGTTTTAACAATGAGTCTGTAAGTGACTGTGGAGGCCAATTCTGGATCTGCAGGATTGCTATCAAGGAAACCTTCATGGGACTGTTGCTTAAGTCGTGGCATTTCTGGGAAGGAGGGGGAGATTTCTATAACAGGAAGAGGCGGGTTGCAGCCTGCACATATGGTTCCCAGCAATGACAGGGAAAGATAGCCTCCAGGCATGCAGATCCAAATTATAAATGCCTAATGTATCGTGGCTTTAGTGCGCCATGCATTAGCAAACCCCTGTAGTAGAAGGAAATATAATTTTACACCTGTGAATATCCCTTTCAGTCTGCTAAATAAATATTTGCCGAGTCAAGGATTAGAGATGTTTGATTGGATCTGGATGCCGACTATGAATTATCGTATGCCTGGCCAGGTCCCAGCCAGGTGTTAATAGTCCCCACCTGCCTTGTTTATGATTGCACATTTCCATTCAGAGATCTCTCCAATGAAGCTTCAAGGGGTGGATTTAGATTTCCCTTCAAACCTTCACTTTTTTTCTTGTTGAAAAAAAAACCATACGCAGTGTGATGTTAAGCATGTGATTGGCCCTTGCATGCTTAGTTTTCGTTTACTAAATAGTACCTATGGAAAAGGGGTGGTTAAAATTAGGAGCGTGGTGTGAGGGAAGATGAGAGGATTTGCCATGCATGGCCCCTGCTGTGGTTCCACTCTGGATCAAGGTATTTGTTCCACGGTGAAAGCTGCTATCGGTGCCAAGGGCAGGTGGCAAATAATGACCACAGGGAGGACTGATCTAGATTGATGTGGAAAGGATCCAGATCGTGTTGTGTGTGTCGTGATACATTAGCGTGTCAGCTGCAGTATGTAGGTGTGTCATGCGAGTGCTCCCCATACTCCTCCTGGGGCTGGAAAGGGATTAGTTTAAGTCCACTTTGTTCAGTGCTGGACAGGATATATCTGGGGTACCGATGTTGGCACCAGAGTTTAAGAAGGACATCGACAGACTGGAGCTTGTCAAGGGAAGAGGGGTGAGGAGTCTGGCTACTATGTCCTATGGGAAATGGTTGAAAGTGTTGGGTATGTTTAACCTGCAGACAAGATTAAGAAGAGGCATGATCCCTTCCTTCAAATACAGGAAGGGCTGTCATGCCTAGTATGGAGCAGACTTGTTCTGCACTAAAACTAATGTTTGGGAATTGTAAAGGAGCAGATGTCAGCAAAATATAGCATTGCGGTAAGATCTGCTCTGCTGGTGGTATGGAAGCAGAGCTTGGATAAGCATCTTTCAGGGATGCTGTAGTTACCTCTTTCCTTGAATATCAGGGATGGAGAACCTGTGGTCCTCCAGATGATGTTGGACCGCAACTCCCTTCCTCTCTAGCCGTTGGCCATGCTGGCTGGGGCTGATGGGAGTTGAAGTCCAACAACATCTGGAGAGCCACAGTTTCCCCATCCTTGTTGTAGAACCTGCATTGAACTAAATCGGGTGCGGAGAACCGTTGGGTCTCCAGATGTTGCTCAGCTACAACTCTGTTGGCCATGCTTGGTATGGCTGATGTGAGTTGTAATTCAGCAACATCTAGAGCAGAGTTTCCCAAACTTGTCTTGAGCTGTTTTGGGACTACAATTCCCATCATCCCTGACCTCTGGTCCTGCTAGCTAGGGATGATGGGAGTTGTAGTCCAAAACAGCTGGAGAACCAAGCTTAGGAAACCCTGATTTAGAGAGCCAGAAGGTTCCTCACTCCTGGATTTACTGATCTCTGAGTTCCCTTCCAGCTCTAAAATCCCATGTTTCTAGAACTGTGGCATGGTTAACCCCCCCCCAACACCCACCCACACCAAGGTCCCAATCCAGATAGACCTGCTCTGTTGTAGATAAAATTGAAGCAATCAAGGGCCAAGCATGTGTTTAACATCACATCTAATTGGCCCCTGAGATTACCTTTATGGAAATGCAGCACATAGCCTCCTGCAGAACATCATGCCTGTTTGTGACACTACTTAACATACTTCAGACTTAGCAAAGGCGTCAAGCTGAAATGCCTTTCTTTTTACAGGTTCTCCTTTCTATTTCACAATTAGCATGTTAAGAACTGCAATCAAATAGACTATAGTCGTCCTCCCACTTAAAATCAATGGGAAAGTTTACAGCAGTGTAGATT
Organism: Podarcis liolepis; assembly: GCF_965112155.1. Classification (NCBI taxonomy): domain Eukaryota; kingdom Metazoa; phylum Chordata; class Lepidosauria; order Squamata; family Lacertidae; genus Podarcis; species Podarcis liolepis. Next base: position 40,291,503 of record NC_139563.1, on the reverse strand, counting down.
TTTAGTGCTGCCAAACCGCTTGCCTCATTTCCTCTTTGAAGACACCTGTGCCTCGGGGCATAATTATGCTTTTTCCATATGATTTCATGCCACGTTTTGTTCATCAAGAAGAGACACGTTTAAGCGAAAGGGGGCTTGCGCCACCCAAATGATTTCCTCTCATCTTCGAAACTTGCCATGATCCTGTGATCACAGCATTCGTTAATGTCAGAGCCACATTTTTATTTTTTTTTATTTTTTAGCAAAAGGTTTCGGGACCTGCAGAGAACAGTAATTTTCAGACAGGTGGGAAACGTGGGCGGCTGTGTCTGCAAGACAGAACATCAAACACAAATGCTGCAGACCCCAGGAAAATAGCAGTGGGGAGCTGCGATATTAGAAAAGTTCAAAGGTGTGTTGTCCCTTGACAACTGGCAGTGGGAAGCTGATATAATAAAGAACTCGGCGAGGGCACTTTCTGAATACTTCTTCAGAAACAAGTTATAGCTAGGGCCTGTAAAAGGCTGTCTTTGGGGTGTCCTTTTCATAGACATTGAGGGGTACTAACCAGTATGTGGATGGCGCTGTGGTCTAGACCACTGAGCCTCTTGGGCTTGCCGATCGGAAGGTCAGTGGTTTGAATCCCCACGACTGAGTGAGCTCCCATTGCTCTGTCCCAGCTCCTCCCAACCTAGCAGTTTGAAAGCACACCAGTGCAAGTAGATAAATAGGTACCACTGTGATGGGAAGGTAAACCGTGTTTCCATGCGTTCTGGCACTTGTCACGGTGTCCCTCGTCCTGAAAGAGTCGCCTTGGACTGGACTTAACCGTCGAGGGGTCCTTTACCTTTTTTTACTTACTTTTTTTTACTTACCAGTCAGTTTCTTCATACTGGATGGCATTCAGCTGAGTCCTACTCAGAGTACACCGGCTGAAATTAATGAACTTGAGGCCACATTCACACTACAGATTTAGAAGAAGAAGAAGAAGAGTTTGGATTTGATATCCCGCCTTTCACTCCCTTTAAGGAGTCTCAAAGCGGCTAACATTCTCCTTTCCCTTCCTCCCCCACAACAAACACTCTGTGAGGTGAGTGGGGCTGAGAGACTTCAGAGAAGTGTGACTGGCCCAAGGTCACCCAGCAGCTGCATGTGGAGAAGCGGAGACGCGAACCCAGTTCACCAGATTATGAGACTACTGCTCTTAACCACTACACCACTACACCACACTATGATACCACTTTGAACAGACATGGCTTCCCCCAAAGAATTTTGGGAGCTGTAGCTTTTTAAGGGTGTCCTTAAGTGGAAACATTCTGTTCCCCTCACAGAGCTGCAATTCTCAAAGATGTTTAACAGTCAATTCATCTTTGAAGGGAATCATGGGAAGGGAATGTTTTCTGCTGTGTACAGACAGGTTGTGCACATTTTCCCTCACAAATATTGCATGCATCCTCTGTGCTTTTCAGATGCTTTTCTCATTTCTCTAGGAACATATGTGATGATCCCTGAAGCTGTAAGAGACCAAAAAGCCAACCAGTCCAGAAACACTACTAAAAATGCAAGGAACAGCTATCCTGTCTCATCGACAGCTGCATTCTGTTCCAACAAGGAAAATGCAGGTCATATTAGCTATTGTTTTTCTCCATAGTCCAGGCCAGTAATTTTAAAGGCACGTCTTATGGTTTACTGCCTATTCCCTGCAGCTTTGAGGCATCTCACCACTGTCTCTCTCTACAGAACGAAAGGATTCCTATTTAAGCGAAGATCAATCAGGGCTGCCGCAGTCAAACTTCTTAGGTACGTATTACTTTCCAGCACCGACGTGGAAAGGAACAACCACATTGCATTGAAATTCAGATCAGCTTCCATTGCTGAATATCCAATTAATTGCATTTTAATTATTCTGTCAATTTTCATGTTGAAGCAGAAAGCCCATTCTTTCAGATTTGCTCCTGGTTGTTGTATTCATTTCAACATATGCCTGATATGTCAGAAGGCACGAGACGTTGAAAAGAAAAAAAGGAAAACAATTACAGGGGCAACAGTTTCCTATTTTCTTTATAGTGTTTACTGTAATGTATGTGGGAGTTTTTCTGTCAGTTCGGAGGCAGTGAGTTGGAATCACAAGTGGAAATAGTGCTGTTGTACTCAGGTCTGGCCTGCGTGGGCTTCCATAGGCACCTGGTTAGCCACTATGAGAACAGGACACTGAATTAAATGGGCCTTTGGCCTGATCCAAAAGGAGCGGACCTACACTCATGGTTTATAATGTAAAGGAAGGGTTAAGGAACAGTTATCATAACCTATTTGGACATATTACATTCTGCTTGTAACATTAATAATGTGTTATTAAAACATGACACCAGAGGGCGCTACAGAGCAACCAGCAACAACAACAACAACAACAATTTATTATTTATATCCCGCCCATCTGGCTGGGTTTCCCCAGCCACTCTGGGCTGCTTCCAACAAAAGATTAAAAGTACATGAAAACATCAGTCATTAAAAACTTCCCTAAACAGGGCTGCCTTCAGATGTCTTCTAGACGTCAGGTAGTTTGTTCCCTTGACATCTGGTGGGAGGGTGCTCCACAAGGCGGGCGCCACTACCGAGAAGGCCCTCTGCCTGGTTCCCTGTAACTTCGCTTCTCGCAGTAAGGGAACTGCCAGAAGACCCTCGGCGCTGGACCTCAGTGTAAGGGAAACTGTGTTGTAACAGAGGAAACAAGGTAAGGAACTGGTTTTTTTAGCAGTATGCCCTGTGACATTTTAGAATGATATCGTTAATATTGTTCTAATAATGTTAAAAAGATCAGTATAGATCCAGCCCAGGGCTCTGGTTGCATTCTTATGTAGGCCACTGAAGTGTTGTTGTTGTTATCGTTTTATACTCTGCCCATCTGACTGGAGAAATGTTGGAAGGGGTGTCCCTATCTTCATCTCTATTTTCTTAGAGAAATGTTGGAGGGTACGGAGTAGGGTGTTCCTTTTTTCATCAGAGATATGTTAGAGGGTATGCTATTATTTTTATCTGTAAATCACCATGAGTTCCTGTCAGGAAAAAAGGCAGGGTACAGATAAATATAAACAGTGGTATCTTGGTTCTCAAACTTAATACGTTCTGGAAGTCTGTTCCAAAACCAAAGCGTTCTAAAACCAAGGTGTGCTTTCCCATAGAAAGTAATGCAAAATGGATGAATCAGTTCCAGACTTTTATAAACAATCCCTAAAACAGCAGTTTAACATGAATTTTACTATATAACCAGACCATTGATCCGTAAAATGAAAGCAATAATCAATGTACTGTACTATAAAATAAATAAGACAGTATTGTAGATGAAAAAAAATTAACATTTATTTTTTTTCTTATGTGCACTGATAATAGTCATTGTTTGGATGGGGAGTTTTATCCATTTCTGCAGTCACACAATCAACCAGTAGCTGAACTGGGTTCCACACAGTCACAAAAACAAGTCACAAAAATGAAGTCACAAGCCACAGTCACAAGTCAGTCCCATAAAACGAAGAACAAGTCACAAGTAAAAAAACAAAATGAAAAAGCCACACAAACAAAAACGAATTTTTTTTAGCAAAAACAAAAGCTCCAAATATCACCTCTGTGTTGCGTGGGTGCTTGGGACTCAATTTCTCAAACAGAAGACACACAAAAGGAAGCTGAACATATTCCGCTTCCAAGGCAAAGTTCATAAACCGGAACACCTACTTCTGGGTTTGCAGCATTCTGTTTCCAAGTTGTTTATAAACTAAGCTGTTCTAAAACCAAGGTACCACTGTATAATAACGATAATGATCATAACCCCAGTTCTGGGCTGAAAGATGAAGGTGGCGACACTCCTCCAGATATACAGGGCCGAGACAATTTAGGGCTTTAAAGATCAGCACCAACACTTTGAATTGTGCTTGGAAACGTACTGGGAGCCAATGTAGATCATTTGGGACTGGTGCTATATGGTCCCAGCAACCCCTCCTGCTTAAGCTCATGGTGGTAAACTTTGCAAAAGCCATGATCAGGAGTCACAAGTCTACTGCATGGGTAGACAAAGTAAGGCCCGGGGGCCGGATCCAGCCCAATTGCCTTCTCAATCCGGTTCGCAGACGGTCTGGGAATCAGCGTGTTTTTACATGAGTGGAATGTGTCCTTTTATTTAAAATGCATTTCTGGGTTATTTGTGGGGCCTGCCTAGTGTTTTTACATGAGTAGAATGTGTGCTTTTATTTACAATGCATCTCTGGGTTATTTGTGGGGCATAGGAATTCGTGCATATTTTTTCTTCAAAATATAGTCCAGCCCCCCACAAGGTTTGAGAGACAGTGGACCGGCCCCCTGCTGGAAAAGTTTGCTGACCGTTGCTCTACTGCTTTTAATTCCAAAGGTTATATCCATTGCTCCCATGGCACTAGCAGATCAGTTTTTCCTCCAGGCATTTCAAGGCTGCTTGCATTTTTCATCCTTCCTCCTCATCTTACTCCTCACAGCAACCCTTTGGGCATGTTAAGCTGAAAGAAAAGGTCTGAGCTTCCTGGCTGAATGGGGATTTCAATGCTGGTCTCCCAGGTCAAAAGGGCCATTAACTCAGCAGTAGAACATCAGCTTCGCATTACCACTGCAGTCTGCAGAACTGGCATTGTTGCAGGTGGTACACAATGGCCATGCCGCACTTGTAAGAAACTGATGTTTTGACATGGCAGCGCACCCCCCCACCCCCCAGAACTCGCTGCCTATGGTAAAGGTAAAGGAAAAGGACCCATGGGTAGTTAAGTCCAGTCAAAGGTGACTATGGGGTTGCAGCGCTCATCTCGCTTTCAGGCCGCGGGAGCTGGCGTTTGCCCACAGATCTGCCGTTTGTCCACAGACAGCGTTCCGGGTCATGTGGCCAGCAGGTCTAAACCACTTCTGGCACAACGGGACACCGTGACAGAAACCAGAGCATATGGAAATGCTTTTTACCTTCCCGCCACAGCAGTACCTATTTATCTACTTGCACTGGTGTGCTTTCGAACTGCTAGGTTGGCAGGAGCTGGGACAGAGCAACAGGAGCTCACCCCATTGCAGGGATTTGAACTGCTGACCTTCTGATCGGCAAGCCCAAAAGGCTCAGTGGTTTAGACCACAGCGCCACCTGCGTCTATGGACACTGTGCTGACACATGCTTCCACTGTACTGTTTCTGGCACCTGCTAAAAACCTTTTTGTTCTGGCAAGCTCATCAAGACAGGTAAGAGTTGACATGATTTTAGCTTAACTGTTGATTTTAAATATACAGTGGTACCTCGCAAGACGAATGCCTCGCAAGACAAAAAACTCGCAAGACGAAAGGTTTTTCCGTTTTCGAGTTGCCTCGCAAGACGAATTTCCCTATGGGCTTGCTTCGCAAGACGAAAACGTCTCGCGACTTTGTTTCCTTTTTCTTAAAACATTTAAAACCAAGGGTGCTTAGCTTGAACAGCTGCAGTTGCGACTTGACTTCGAGGAGCAACTGTTAGCACGTGGTTTTGTAGCCTTTTCTCAGACTTTGCTCACTTTTGAAGCTTTTCCAAAACTTTTCCAGAACTTCTCTTGCATCCATTTGGTAAGTTAAACTTTTAAAACTTTTTGGGGGGTTTTGGATTTTGGGTTGGGGTGTTTGGGATTCAAGGACTTGGTGTTGTGGGGGGGGTTGCGATAATCTGGGAGCTTGTGGGGCTTCTTTTGGAATTTTTATGATTTTCTGTGACCATTGGGCCAGGTGGTTTTTTTTCAAAAAAATTTTCCTGAGTTTGAATTTCTGAGTTCTGGCTGGCTGGGGGAAAAGCTGGAGAGGTTTCTGCAGGAATCTGGGAGCTTGTGGGCCTTTTTTTGGGGAATTTTTATGATTTTCTGTGACCACTGGGCCAGTTTGGTTTTTTTTTCAAATTTTTTTTCCTGAGTTTGAATTTCTGAGTGCTGGCTGGCTGGGGGAACAGTTGGAGAGGTTTCTGCAGGAATCTGGGACCATTGAGCCATGTTGTTATTTTTTGAATTTTTTTTTTTGTCTGGGTGGGGGAACAGTTGGGGAGGGGTTTGCAGTTTCTGTGTGGTGGGTGGGTGGTTGTCTGTGGGAACAGTTGAGGTTTTTGAAAGCATTGGTGATTTTTGAAGCTTTTCCAAAACTTATTTTGCAGCCATTTGAGGTTTCCTGAAGACTTCGGTGATTGATTGTTGAAGCCTTTCCAGAACTTCTCTTGCATCCATTTGGTAAGTTAAACTTTTAAAAAAAATTTGGTGGGTTTTGGATTTTGGATTTTGGGTTGGGGTTTTTGGGATTCAGGGACTTGGTTCTGGGTTTTAATTTCTGTGTGGTGGGTGGCTGGGTGCTTTTGAATTTTTTGGATTTGAAGCACATCACTGATTTTTTTTCCTTTTTCTGAGTTTACGAAGGTAAGAGCTGTGCTGCCATGGGACCCAAGAAGACTGCTGCTGCGGTGGCCGGCGAGAGGAAGAAGGAGAAGGTGACGCTGGAAATGAAGAAGGAGATCATCCGGAAGCACGACGGCGGAATGCGTGTGACGGACATCGCCAGGGAGTACGGGAGGAATCCATCAACCATCGGGACCATCCTGAAGATGAGGGAGAAGATCCTGGCGACTGATGCAGCCAAGGGAGTCACCAGGATCGTGAAGAACCGCCCAGCTGTTCTGGAGGAGGTCGAGAAGTTGCTGCTCATCTGGATAGAAGAGAAGCAGCGTGCAGGGGACACAGTGTCTGAGGCCGTCATTTGTGAGAAGGCCAAGGCCTTGCACACTGACCTCATCCAGGAACAGCCAGGAACCTCAGGCGAGCCAGAAGTCTTCAAGGCAAGCAGAGGTTGGTTTGAACGGTTCGAGACAAGATCTGGCATCCACAGCGTGGTCAGGCACGGAGAGGCTGCCAGTTCTGATGTTCCTGTGGCTGGAGACTTTGCAGCGGAGTTCCTGGAGGTTGTGACGACAGAGGGCTACGTTCCACAGCAGGTCTCCAAAGAACTGAGGGACATTTGCCAGAAGTGGAAAGATGTGCAGGCTTTTGCACAGCGGCACCACCCTGACAAGGACCTGACACGTGACCTTGCGAACACTTTTGATACGAGGGTCATGTCGCCTTTCAGGGAGGTGCTGAAAAGGCGGATGAAGCAGCAGACTATGGACAGGTTCTTGAGCAAGAAGCAAAGAGTGGAAGAAGAGCCTTCTTCGAGTGGTCCCCCAGAGTCTTAGAAAATGTACTGTACACTTTGTTGATTTTTAAATGTTTTTCTGTCATGTTTATAAAGTTAATTTATTTTCCCTTCAATTTTTGAACTGCTCTTTACAGTATGTGTGACTTTAAAGAGCACTTAATAAACTGTTGTTGTACCAAATTTGGCTTTGTTTGGACTTTTTTTGACCATAGGAATGCATTAATTGATTTTCAATGCATTCCTATGGGATTTCCTGATTCGCAAGACGAAAAATTCGCTAGACGACAAAACTTGCGGAACGAATTAATTTCGTCTTGCGAGGCACCACTGTATTTTGAATGTTTAAATACCCACCTTTAACTTTTATTACAATTTTAATTTTTTGAAGTAAAATTTAGTATCTTTTACAATCAAGCGGTATTTAAATTTCGTTAAATTAATCAATATTCTTACATCAGTCACTGAGCTATATTCACAGTGTGCAAATTAAGATTTTGAAAGTTTGCAGATGTGGAAATTTGACTGGCAAGAAGAAGAAGAAAAGAAAGTGATTTATAGTATTTGGGCACCAGTTTTTCCTTAGCAAACCAAAGCTCATTTGTTACAACTTTGTACAGTGATGGTATCTAAGTCCCCAAATTGCCCAATCCAACCAAAGCTTCTAGAATAAATGAAGGAATACAGTGGTACCTCAGGTTACATACGCTTCAGGTTACATACGCTTCAGGTTGCAGACTCCGCTAACCCAGAAATAGTGCTTCAGGTTAAGCACTTTGCTTCAGGATGAGAACAGAAATCGTGCTCCGGCAGCGCGGCAGCAGCAGGAGGCCCCATTAGCTAAAGTGGTGCTTCAGGTTAAGAACAGTTTCAGGTTAAGTACAGACCTCCGGAATGAATTAAGTACTTAACCCGAGGTACCACTGTAAATGAGATTTTCTCTTGATGGGTGTAGGTTGCTCACTCTCTCCCACCCCGTTTTATTAATTACAAGAATGACTAAAATAAGATTTGTAAAGATATGCAGTCAGGGCCCCAAGATATTTCATGAGTGAGATCAATGACTCTTTTGTTAGCTACAACAAGTCATTTACAACATCAAAGTCCTCTGGAAAGAAAGTGCATTTTGTTCTCTGCTCTTAATGGTAATGCCAACTAAGATTCTTCGATGGCACACCCTCCACAATGTGGAACCAATGATAGCAAAATGCTTTGCTTTATCTTCGGTGTGAAAGCAATTGCTTTTTCTCACATTGCAAGCCCCTCAAATAAAGCTTTGAGGGGCTCCATTAAGGCTCCTATCACTGGATTCAAGTTGATCCCTTACTGCCATGCAGAAGAATCTGTTAAGAGCCAATAATGTGTTTCAGCTTTTAATGTGCCACTGACTGACTAAAGGTACTCTAACAAATCTCCCATGAGCTTCAACGTTAGGCCACGAACCTGCTAATCAATGGGGAAAAGAAGTGGAAAGGATGGCGAGACTAAAAGAGAAGCTGCCGTCATTTTTTTCCCCTTGGAGTGCAACATGCAGAGTATTTTCAGCTTTCATATATATATATATATACATATATATATACATATAAAGGTAAAGGTAAAGGTACCCCTGTCCGTACGGGCCAGTCGTGTCCGACTCTGGGGTTGCGCGCCCATCTCGCTTAAGAGGCCGGGGGCCAGCGCTGTCCGGAGACACTTCCGGGTCACGTGGCCAGCGTGACAAGCTGCATCTGGCAAGCCAGCGCAGCACACAGAACGCCGTTTACCTTCCCGCTGGTAAGCGGTCCCTATTTATCTACTTGCACCCGGGGGTGCTTTCAAACTGCTAGGTTGGCAGGCGCTGGGACCGAACGACGGGAGCGCACCCCGCCGCCGGGATTCGAACCGCCGACCATGCGATCGGCAAGTCCTAGGCGCTGAGGTTTTACCCACAGCGCCACTCACGTCCCTATATATACATATACATATATATATATATATATATATATATATATATATATATATATATAATATTATATATGCATGTCCCTGCTCCTGGATTGAAGCCAGCATTACAAGGATATAACTTATAAGTACAACAAGCTGCAAAATAATTAGAGTCATTAAAATTGACCGTGAGAATGCTGCAGGTAATGAGAATTCAATGCATGTGTGTTTTACAGATACTAAAATTTCTCTTAACACATCTTCTCAGGGACACAGGAGGAAAAGCAAGCTAGCCTGCTAAACCAAAATTTCCACAGGATTAAGGTGGGATTCCCTATAGCTTCATATAAATACCACAATTTAATGGTTGAAACAGATTTCAAAGGATGCTGATTACTGTTTGATTTTATAGGCAAGTAATGCGGTTGGCGCTGTGGGTTAAACCACAGAGCCTAGGACTTGCCGATCAGAAGGTCGGTGGTTTGAATCCCCACGACGGGGTGAGCTCCCGTTGCTCGGTCCCTGCTCCTGCCAACCTAGCAGTTCGAAAGCACCTCAAAGTGCAAGTAGATAAATAGGTACCGCTCCAGCGGGAAGGTAAACAGCGTTTCCGTGTGCTGATCTGGTTCGCCAGAAGCGGCTTAGTCATGCTGGCCACATGACCCGGAAGCTGTACTCCGGCTCCCTCGGCCAATAAAGCGAGATTAGCGCCGCAACCCCAGAGTCGGCCACGACTGGACCTAATGGTCTGGGGTCCCTTTACCTTTACCTTTAAGTAATTTGAGGGGGGGAGTTTCTCTTTCCTTAAAAACAAAACCGAAGCTTCAAAGCTACACCTATTTAAAAGGAAATTATGAAAGTATGGTAACATTTAAAGGGCATAACAGTAAATGTGTCTGATATGTGTTTACTTGTGCTTACATTTAATATATGGTTTAGTGCAGTAGTTTGATATGGACTTAACCCAAAAATGGAGTTTGAATGGAAGATGTTCTCAGCATTCTTGAACTTTATCAATACCTAGATGAGTCAGCAGTGTGTTTATAGCTTTTGGTAAAAGTGTCTTCTATAAATGGTGTATACAGAATGGAGGGAGATGAGACTTCAATGATCTGGTAAGCAGAGCAGTGATGCAACCTACCAGAGATCAGATGAGTGTTGCCGCCCCACCATGCGGTAGTAGCTACTGGTTGGCACCCTGACAATTTTTAGTGAGTCATCTGGCAATGAGTTTGTGCTCTATAAACTGTGTAGACAAGATGACACATTTTGAATCTACAGTAAATGTTAAGACGGGGCATTTCTGCAGAGAGAATACTGTGACTTGTCAGGGAGATTCAGGTCTGTTTCGTGTTCTCATCCATTTAGATTTTATATAATTTCATTCAGATTCATGTAAATTAATTTCATGTTAACGTTTGTTAAAAGGGGAGCAAAACTCTTGAAAAGGATTGTGATTGTTCTGATTTGTCAGGGAAAATTGGACCGTGATTTTTTAAAGTATCTTCTTGAGAAAAAAGCAATGACAAACCTAGACAGCATCTTAAAAAGCAGAGACATCACCTTGCCAAGAAAGGTCCATATAGTTAAAGCCATGGTTTTCCCAGTAGTGATGTATGGAAGTGAGAGCTGGACCATAAAGAAGGCTGATCGCCGAAGAATTGATGCTTTTGAATTATGGTGCTGGAGGAGACTCTTGAGAGTCCCAAGGACTGCAAGAAGATCAAACCTATCCATTCTTAAGGAAATCATCCCTGAGTGCTCACTGGAAGGACAGATCGTGAAGCTGAAACTCCAATACTTTGGCCACCTCATGAGAAGAGAAGACTCCCTGGAAAAGACCCTGATGTTGGGAAAGATGGAGGGCACAAGGAGAAGGGGACGACAGAGGACGAGATGGTTGGACAGTGTTCTCGAAGCTACCAGCATGCGTTTGACCAAACTGCGGGAGGCAGTGGAAGACAGGAGTGCCTGGTGTGCATGGGGTCACGAAGAGTCGGACATGACTAAACAACAATGTTATTTTATTTGGGTCTGAGAGAACTGTTATTAAGGTTACCTTGAGAAACGTTTGTTTCGTGATGGTCCGATGACTAGACACAAATAAATGAATCCAATCTGGGTAATAAATGCTGCCACTGCCACCACACACGGATAAGGTAGAATATTCAGATAAAGGTAGAATATTCAGATAAAACACTGTAAAATAGCCTCTTTTGCTGGGGAGGGCAGGGGTGAGAAAAATGAAAATCTTAAGGCATTTTCTGACAGAAATGGCTTCTGAGAACTTTTGACTCAGCCATCCTAGTAAAACATGTATTGACTGCTGGGGAAAAAACACAAAACAATTCATGCCTTCCTTCCTTTTGCCCAGCTTTCGACTATCCGTTTTTCATTTCTGAAAACTGCCTTTTGGAAATATATTTGGGGGGAATTGTTAAAGGAAATGATGTTGCTATAACATTGCTTTAACACACTGAAACTACTGGGAAGACATGAAAAGGTGTTCCCAGACACAATTGGGATGAGTTTTATTTAACTGCTGTTTTCTGCACCATATGCTAGATAAAGTAAAGGGGGGAAAACCAAACAAAAAACCCACTGTGTATTGTGCTCCAAACCTTTTATTTCTCACACTGGTGTGTTCTGCCTGTTATCTCAAAATATGTATCCTGAGTTCTGGCTGAAAGCAGAGCGGCTCCTGGAAACACACAACAAGATGCTGTCCTTTGTGGTCCTTAATAACATTAGAAACGTGAATGCGTTGCCAAAAGGACTTACATAAAGCAATCAGGATATACAGTATTGCCTGTCAGCCATTGGAGAACTTTGGTGGATGGCCTGAATTTAATAAAAGGTTTGTGAAAACGTTTTTGATAATAATGATACTCAGGCATAGGGATGGAGGCAAAATTCAAATTAGTTCATATTTAAACACTAACTTACCTATTTCACGTTTTCCGAAACAACAGGCAAACCAAAACACAGCCGTCCTTTGAATTTTGCACTTCACTGAATTTCCCGTCGCAGTTTTCCAGCCAAGTATTGTGTTCCAAAATGCATATACAAGGGGAAAGGGCATAAAGTGTATATATTAGTGAAAATAACATACAGAAATGCATTGCGTTAGGGGGAAACGCTATGCAAAAATGTGTACGTTAGGCAAAATTGCTTGTAAACAGGCGTGTTTGCTGAAATTCTCGCTAAAATGCTGGTGAATTTTCATGAGCACTTTTTTTTAAAAAAAGTAAACTGATGTGGAGATCCAGAGAACCAAAATTAAGATTGGGGAAAAATGAGAAAGTAAAAGGGAAAAAATGGGCAGATTTGCCCATCCATACTTGGGCACAGCTCCAAGTTCTCCTTTCATTTGTACACTGACCTAATTTTTACCTGACCAAATTCTAATCCTAACCAGTGGCGTAGCGTGGGTTGTCAGTACCCGGGGCAAGGCAAGTAATTTGCCCCCCCCTAACCCATGGATTTGCGCCCCCTAACCCTAACCCCCAGATGTTGCGCCCGGTGCGGCCGGCCCCCCCTGCACCCCCCACGCTACGCCACTGATCCTAACAATTTAAATAAACCAAGATGCAGCAAAATTAACTAGGTTCAGGGGATGTCAATGTTTTTTGAACCTTATGTCATCATTCTGTATGTGCCTTAAGTGCTGACTCAAGAGTAGATGGTGTGCAGCATTCATTCTGCCTGGCCCTGAAGAGGATATCTAATGTTTCACTCTGTCTTATGATTACTGGCTAGGCAAAAGCAGTATTGATTTAGCACTCAACCACCTTCTTTCTCCTAGCTGCATTCTGACAAAGCTTAAACTAGAGCTGTCATGCTATGCTTATTTACTAGGTACGAGAGCAGACTGTTCTTTGTTTCGGGAGGGAATTTGTTCTCTGGAAAAAAATAAAAGTAAAGCCAAAGATGATTTAAAACCTAGGTCTACAGTTTGTCTATCTCCTTAAAGTTTCTGATAAAGTCACTGAGTCACCATATTCAAACAACCCAGGGAACACAGGCTAAGGTGTCGATCATTCCAGGAAAAAGAGTGCCAGAAATTTCACATCACTTAGGAGAATTATTTAGTGGCACAGCCAGCACCCGGCCAGCCATGAATTAGACAGAGGCAGCTGCCTCAGGTGGCAGAATCCAAGGGGCACCTTCATGGGCTGGAGAAAGAAGGAGATGTGGCTGCAGCAAAATCTCACAAGAGCCCCATGAGATCTTGCAAGAGGCCTGCTAGATTGTGCAGAGACCCCACACAACCTTCCCAAGATACTGGTAAGTGAGACAGCTCTCACAGGAGTGAACCAGAACCCACAACCGCAGGACCCTAATAAGCAAGGCTGAGGTGGAGGCAAGGGCAGGCAAGCACAGGTGGTGGTACACAGCATTCATAACTCCACCTTCTTGTTTTACCTCAAGGAGAAAAACGGGACAGGCCACTTCTGGAGACAGCAGCTGATATTCCGTGATATTTAATGACCTGTGCCACAAATCAGTTTTAATGAACATATCAGAGTGCTCTGTAAATGATAGTTGAAGCCTTTATCGATCAACCTTTTGTGCTCTTCCACACCCGCCCAATGTTCCTGGCCCTTATTCTTTTAAATTCTTATAGACTTTTATATTCACCTTGTGTTTTAATACCTTTTAGCTTTCTAACGGGCTTTTTAGATTTTAAATGCTGGTCTGTGACCGCAATAAAGATTTGTATTGTATTGATGTCTTTAAGCACCATTTTGAAGACTTTCCATCTGCCAACATTGCCCATATAGATTTTAGGTTTTTTTTAATGTATGCAGCTACAGCAGCTCGGACTTTGTTAGCCCAAAAATGGAGGGTCAGAGAGGTCCCTAAGAAGGAGGAATCACAACTTAAAATGAAAGAATATGAAGGCTTAGCAGGCCTGACCAATGGAATAAGATAGCAAGTATATAAAGAAGAGTGGATTTTTCTGTGTGAATTTTTTGGAAAATAACAGTGAACAAGTGAAAACAGGATTAATGTAAATTCAACCATATAATGTACAATAAAGAAATATGATTAGGGGGAAAATTAAATTAAATGGTTTTATCAGAGTATGCAGATATTATGTGAAAAGAAAAAGAACCATGGAAGGGGAAGAAGGGAAGTCGATGAATGTATTATTACAATGATCAATATTTAATGGTGGAAATGTATATTTGAAAACTTTAATAAAAATTTATATTTAAAAAAGCATTGACTGTGTGGGAAGTCATGAAAGATTTTTTTTTTTAAGTCACGAAAACATTAAAAAAAATCAATGATTTTAAGTAGATAGTTGTGTAAATTCTATTCTGTACTCATGAATTTATTTCAGGGCAGATCTGACCCTTTCCAGCAGAGCTCCAACAGTCCTATAAATGTCAAATATAAAAAAATGGTAACCAACTTAAACAAATCTCTCTCTATATATATTCTTCTAACCCACAGATTTAATCATTAATACATAGGAACCTATCACGTAATAAACCTCTTGTTTGTTCTCTACAGGTTAATCTAGTACAGTGGTGCCTCCCAAGACGAAAATAATCCGTTCCGTGAGTCTCTTTGTCTAGCGGTTTTTTCGTCTTGCGAAGCAACCCTATTAGCGTCTTAGCGGATTAGCGCTATTAGCGGTTTAGCGGATTATCGGCTATTAAAGGCTTAGCGGCTAAAAGGCTATTAGCGGCTTAGCGGCTTAGAAAAAGGGGGGAGCGGAAAAAAATCGGAACACTCGCAAGACGTTTTCGTCTTGCGAAGCAAGCCCATAGGGAAATTCGTCTTGCGAAGCAGCTCAAAAATGGAAAACCCTTTCGTCTAGCGGGTTTTCTGTCTTGTGAGGCATTCATCTAGTGGGGCATCACTGTATGAGTAAGGACAAGGGTTGGAATTTTAACCTTGCTGGGATTTGGGTCATTTCCCCCCTTGATGTTTCAGAAATAATTTCTTTATAACATCCTTTTAGGCTTCAAACATCAATCCATCATCCAGTTATGCCTATTGAAAGCCAGTTGTCATCAATGTCTCCTAAGCAGGGATAAACTGTCTGACTAGGTAACAGTGGTCCAAGATGGATATGAAGTCCATCAGGCTTGAAATAAATCTTTCTTCAAGGAACTGGAGTTCCCGCCTCTCCTTTTTCCAGACAAATAGTATGACATCATATAAAGCACATTCCTCAGTATGTCTCCACCTTGTTTTCTCATGCACCTGCCAAATAATAGCAGGCCTTTAGCTAGAAAATAAGAGTGGGATGGAGATAACTTGAAATCATGGGAACACCATTTACACATTAGCGTTCCTACACTTTCAAAGCATCCCTATGAATAAAGGGGTCAAGGTGCTATTCAAAATTCTCATCCAGCCATTTGTATCTCTAGAGAGCTCACACATTGTTCCCTCCTATTTGATTAATCCGCAAGAAAGAAAGAAATAACTGATGTTAGTAGCTGAAATGCAGTGATGTCTTGGCATTCAGAAGCAAATCTATTTAGAGGAGATGTAATTTAACAGAAGAACTTTGGGAAATTTGTCTCGTTACTTCAAAACCCAAAGCTTCGACCTAGGCATTAAGCCAATGGAATCTGTCCAATGGAATCTGCAAGTCATTCATACGTTTGAGATAATAACCTGAAGTACAAATGCAGATCTTGCCTACAGTGCAAAAATAAATTAAAAATAACACAGAGATTCCTGAAGTCCAGCTGATTTCAGAATGTCCTAGTACAGGAGTCAGCAAGGTTTATGTTGCTTGGGCTAGATTGGTCCCGCAAAGATCCCTCTGTGGGCCGGATCATAAGCCCACCTGCGATTTTTGGCATCTGCGTCTGTGCAGACACAATTTTCAGCGTCTGCGCATGCTCAGATGTGATTTTCGGCACTGCGGAAGTGAGTCCCTGTGTCGTGCTGTGCTGGTTTAGCGCAGTGCGCGAGTGGGCAGCTCGGTTCAGGGGCGGCTTGTGGGCCAGTCAAACGACCTCTGCAAGCCGCTTCTGGCCATGGGCCTTAGACTGCTGACCCCTGCCCTAGTACATAACTATTTGATACTTAAAACAGTGTGAAATTATGACACAGTTCCACTAATAATAATAATAATAATAATAATAATAATAATAACGTCAGTAACAATCCTGAACTCATACTCTTAGTTTGAATTCTGACAGGTGTTCTGCAATATTATTTCCCACAACTCTGATTGTGCTTAGGGAAAAAGGGTCTCCTAACAATCCTCAGCACCCTTAACAAACTACAGTTCCCAGGATTCTTTGGGGGAAGCCTTGACTGTTAAAGTGGGGTCATAGTACTTTAAAGGTATAGTGTGGATGTGGCTGCAGATATCAGCCAGAGGATTGTAAGCCCTTCAGATCAGATCATTCTAACAGTCTTGCTTCTTTTCTGACACAAGCTTTAAACTGGCATCTTCTTCTTTTAGGAACATTTGAAGCTGAACAACTGGCTATGGTCTGCTGAGCTCAGTCTTGCCTTCACTGGCTGAAAGTTGTCCTCTGAACCACTAGAGGAGTATTTTTCAAATCTACCCAGAGATGCCAGGGATTGAGATGGAGGCCTTTTGCCCATAAAAGCACATTGTGTGCTCAGTCATGAAGTTAAGATCCTTTAGTCTGTTTTGTCCTGGTTTCCTTCCCAGATAGTGGAATTCTGGTTCAGGAATGAGGACTGAAATGTAGTTTGTAGAAGGGGAATTTCAGGTTCACAGTAGCTGCAGGACAGTTGAAAGAAAATACCGTACTTACAGTATTCACAGAAATACCTGAAGGAGCGTCTTCACCCCCATCGTTCAGCCTGGACACTGAGGTCCAGCTCTGAGGGCCTTCTGGCGGTTCCCTCACTGTGAGAAGTGAAGTTACAGGGAATCAGGCAGAGGGCCTTCTCAGTAGTGGCTCCTGCCCTGTGGAACGCCCTCCCACCAAATGTCAAGGAAATATACAACTATCTGACTTTTAGAAGACATCTGAAGGTAGCCCTATATAGGAAAGTTTTTAATGTTTGATGTTTTATTGTGTTTTTAATATTCTGTTGGGAGCTACCCAGAGTGTACATTGAGACAAATTTGTGGAGGATGCAACCGTTTACCAAAATAATCAAATAAACCCTTATATTCAGAAACAATATACCTCTTGAGGATGAACAGTGGGCCAATGCTATCGCCTTCATGTTCAGTCGCCATCACTGAAAGCCAGACGGACCCTTGGTATGCCGTGACAAGAATCTTATGTTCTTATACACTTTTGTTATTGTTGAGAATTTCAGGTGTTGGTTGGGTGACCTTTGGGGGGGGAGGGGTCCTTCCTACGGTGGTTGGAAGAGTTGGATCTACTGAAGTGGATGAACCATTGGGACATCTGGAAATTACCTTAATTGCTGTGAGAGGTATCTTCTTTGTTATATAGATTGAAGGCAAATAGCACACAGTGACTAAGGGGATGAGCAGAGGTTGTTTGGGCTGTTTTTAGAAATGGTTGCACAAAATTTGTGTGCAGGTGGGCTTTTGTCATGCTCAACGTCTATGAGCTCATCTGAATCAAGTGGAAGTTAGTGGATGCTATTACCAGCTGCGTTTTCATATAGGTTTTGTTGTATTCTAGGGTATGGGTTGCTGTTTTAAGTGGTATACACTATAACCTGCTTTGTGCTTGAACAAAATACCTGCATTTTATACATACATAAGCAAGGGGTGAGACGTGGGTGGCGCTGTGGTCTAAACCACTGAGCCTCTTGGGCTTACCGATCAGAAGGTCAGCGGTTCGAATCCCTGCGACGGGGTGAGCACCCGTTGCTTTGTCCTAGCTCCTGCCAACCTAGCAGTTTGAAAGCACACCAGTGCAAGTAGATAAATAGGTACTGCTGCGGTGGGAAGGTAAACAGTGATTCCATCGTGGTGTCCCGTTGCACCAGAAGCAGTTTAGTTATGCTGGCCACATGACTCGGAAAACTGTCTGTGGACAAACGGTGGCTCCCTTGGCCTGAAAGTGAGATGAGCGCCACACTCTATAGTCACCTTTGACTGGACTTAACTGTCCAGGGTTCCTTTACCTTAACATAAGCAAGGGATCAGGCAGGCAGCCTGTTTTCCATAGAAACATTCATATGCTTCCTCATTCCCCAGTGTCCATGCTGTCTGTCAAAAAAACCATACAAAACCCACCAAAAATCACCAACCTTGATTTCTATCTTGTACAGCTATGTCTATTATTATATTCTTCTGAAAGGAACCACACAAAAATCACAACCCACAGAGATATTGCAGGATTTCTGTTAATAAAAGCTATTGAACTGTGGAATAGTATTTCCTGGAGAAGATTCTTAAAATTGGAAGCCAAATGTTCTTGATATATACCCCTAAATAATAACAGCTGATTTTATCTATTTCACATTTTGCAGGAAGGCATGTATGAAATAGTATACATAGCAAGGACAAGATACACATCAACACTCCACTTTTCAAAACCAGAATCAGCTCACACAGAAGAGGAGGAATAATGCTGAATCCTTGTTTATTTTCTACTTCACTAACCTTTGCTGAGCAGCAACACGATTCTACATCATTTGAGTTTGTTTTATTCTGAGACCTACACAATGTTTCTGCCCAAATTCATATTTATGCATACCTAGCCTTATGTACATTTCTGCTAGAGCTGTTTATATGAGCTAGGTTACTCAAGGGATTATCATCTGCAAAGGAACACTGAGCATAATGCTATTATTTGGCATATTTTTTTTTTTTTTTTTGGTGCATAATGAAATACTCCTAAGCCATGTCCTAAAGGTCAATAATGGATCATTTGACCTGGCGGTGAGAAGCAATACTACAGAAAGAAGAATTAACCCTGGAACAAAACAAAACACAGTCCTGCAAAGGGATGCCTCCCTCTTAATTCCCTCCCCCTGAAGACCTCTTAAAATGGTATCTCATTGAGATGATTGGAGCTGCATCTAGGAGAGCACCCAGGACTTTGCCAAAAATGCCTTCAGTGCCCATTATCCATAAAGGTAAACAAAATAGATGGCTTGGAGGCAGATTGAAAGCAAACAAAAACAAATGCTTCATTATACACAGGAAAGCAGGAGTCCCTTGTGAACAGACTCTGTAACTTTGAAATGTAAATTCTAATGCCCAATGCCTCCTTGTTAGTCAGAAATTTCTGTTTATTGCATTTTTTAGTAGGTACGGCTGGTGTACATGGTTTCTTTTAAGCATCATGCTAGCCCTCAAACATAGGCAAAGCTGAAAGAATGACTGTCCCAGAGTCCCCTCATCTGAATTTAGGTCTTTCTGCTTTAAGTCCAACACTCTAACCATTATACCCTCCTGCTTCTGCATCTACCAGCATAATGTCAGCTTCCTTACATCCAGTGTGCAGGAGTTGTCCTAACCCTCATGCCTATCTTTTGATCAAGGGCTGCTTCATTTACTTCCTTGACTAACTGAATGATGATATATATTTAGATAGGTATTCAGAAGGAAATCTATTTAGAGGAGATTTATCTAACCCCCACTCAGCCATGAAGCTCACTGTATGACCTTGGGCTGGTCTTTTCTCTTTCAGCCTAACATACAAACAGCCTACCAGGGTATTGGTTGGCAGTGATGGGGCAAACTTTGTCCAGCCACCCTGAGCTCCTTAGTGGAAGACCAGGATATATATATATATATATATAATATATATATATATATATATATATATATATATGTTTTCGTAGATTTTCACGGGTACAGGAATGCAGGTTTTGGTGTCCTCGGGTGTCTTCCCGTGTAAAAGTTGGGGTGTCTAGGCGACGTTTCGACGAGGTCTCACTCGTCATCTTCAGGCTGGTGCTTTCGGCTTCTTGTTACTGGAACAGAGCGGGATCTCAGTGTTTGAGTTCCTATAAATACTGTAGAGGGGTGTGGTGTATTGCCTCAAAAGTTCTGGGCAGAGGGGAAGTTCCCAGGCTAGTGTATATATATATATATACAGACACAGACACAGACACAGACACAGACACAGACACAGACACACACCAATCAGCCTTTAAGAAAAGCAAAGTAAAATAAGAACCATGTTAAGCATTTCCTTTCCCCTCTAACAACTAGAGTCAGGAGAATCCCAAATCCAGAGATTTCAGGGCCCCAAACCTGAGACCTAGGGGATTCTGGTGATGTCATTAAACATCCTGGTGATGTCACTAAACATCCTGGTGATGTCATTAAACATGCCAGCTGCTGAGAGCACGTCATTCCGATCAAAAGCACAGTCTGGAAATTGAGCAAAGTGTCACTGGTTGAAAATCAAGACAGAAACCTTAGCTAAAGCAGGTGATCCTAGATCCAGTTGAAGTGAGGAGGCCATTGACTTGCTTAGGGAGCCTGGGTAAGAAACATTTAATCTAGCCTATTTGCTTCCCCAAATCTCCCCCCAAACTGCCACTGTATAACTCTGTTGAAAAAAGTATGGTAACATCTGCTTTTGTACACTTTCTAATGATGCTCATGCACAGGTACCAAAATAGATAGCTGGAGGAATGATTGCAGGGAAGGACACACACAACGTCCCCTCTCCTGCCCCTATATCAATCTCTGCCCTATGGTATATTCCATCAAAGCAGTGGAATAGCAATGAATATCCAAGACAAGCATGGGGTGGGGTGTAGAAGCTGATACGCCAAATGTGCACACAGAATAATTGGGTCTTTATGACCTGTTTGTGATACGACTCCACCCCAACCCACCCAATCTGGAAGCACCCTAAAATTACAAAAGCATTTCCAGAAAACCATTTGGATAGCTAGAAATGCACACATTTATTGAGCGTGATCCAGCCAAAGGCAAATGAGACTTGCTCTGTTGATTTTTGCTGGGAGATTTATGCATGTACTTGACTCTCTCCATTGAAATCAATGGGATGTAGTCGTGCTTACATTTCACGGAATCACGGAATTGTCGAGTTGGAAGGGACCCCATGGATTATCTCGTCCAGCACCCTGCAATGCAGGAATCTCAGCTAAAGCATCCACAACACATGCACCCCCCAACCTCTGCTTTAAAACCAATGAAGGAGAGTCCACAACCTCCTAAGGAAGACCATTCCACTGTCACTAACAGTTCTTACTGTCAAAAAGTTATTCCTGATGTTTAGCTGGAATCTCCTTTCTCATAACTTGAAGCCATCCAGAGCAGGGAGAAAACAAGCTTGCTCCCTCTTCCATGTGACAGCACTTGAGATATTTGAAGATGGCCTATCTCCTCTCAGTCTCCTCTTTTCCGACTAAATATTCCCAGCTCCTTCAACCATTCCTCATAAGGCTTGGTTTCCAGGTGCCTGATCATCTTGGTCTCCTCCTCTGCGCACGTTCCAGCATATCAATATTCTTCTTACACTGTGGTGCCCAGAACTGAACACAGTATTCCAGCTGTGGTCTGCCCAAGGCGGAATGACAACACTTTGGAGGTCCCAAGTCGCAAGGTCGTTAGATTGGTCTCAACTAGGGCCAGGGCCTTTTCAGTACCGGCCCCGACCTGCTGGAACGCTCTTTCACAAGAGACCAGGGTCCTGCGGGACTTGACATCTTTCTGCAGGGCCTGCAAGACCGGGGCTTTGGTTTGGACTCAGTCTGACCGTTATGTTTCCCTCCCCTTATGGTTTTGATTTATGGGCTACGTTTAAAATGAGGCTGCATTTTAAATTGCATCTTAACCTGTATTTTAAATTGGGTTGTTTTTTCTTTCCTATTAAGTTTTCACTGTAATTTTACTGGTGTTAGCTGCCCTGAGCCTGGCTCTGGCCAGGGAGGGCAGGGTATAAATAAAATTTGTTATTATTATTTATTATTAATAGAGTGCTACTATGATTTTCCTTGATCTGGACCCTATACTTCTGTTGATGCAGTCTGGAATAGCATTAGGCTTGTTTGCTGCTGCATGTTGTTGACTCTTGTTAAGCTTGTGGTCCACTAAGACTCCTAGATCCTTTTCAAATGTCCTACTAGTAAGCTAGGTGTAATGAATATGGGTTGCTCGTGCGTAAGTTGCCGCCTCTCCTGGCTTTGTTGCCTTGTTAAACCTTTCAGTCTGGACAGCCCTTCACTTCGTGGCTGCCTCAGTCACTAGCAGAATCCATCAGTGGGCGTTTCTTAAACCTTTTCCAACATAAAAGTTGTTTGACACCCAGTCTCCTTCTACTCTCTCTGCTCGGAAGTCTTCTGCGCAGGGAGGGCGTGGGTAGCGGAGGACCCGTGCTCTCCCCGCTGGTGTCCAGGGAAGAGTCTAGGAGCCCTCTCGCCGATTCCCCCATCTGCCCCCCTTTATGCCTGGTGTTGCGCTGAATTGCTTCCCCATCTGCTGAGCTGCCTCTCTCCCTGCTGGGCCCTTCTCCAGCATCATTTGAGAGCCTTCCCTCCGCCTCTAGCTCCGATGTCAGTTCCCTGACACTAGGTGTTCCCCATCTTATCTTTGTGCAGCTGGTTCTTTCTGACTAGGTGCAGAACCTTACAATTGTCATTTTGTTAGTTTGGGCTCAGTTCTCCAATCTGTTAAGGTTATTCTGAATCACAATTATGTCTTCTGCGGCATTAGCTACCCCTCCCAGTTTAGTGTCTGCAAATTTGATAAGCATCCCCTCAATTCCTTCATCCAAGTCATTTATAAAGACGTTGAACAACCGCCCCAGAACCCTACAGCACCCCACTTGTCACTTTTTGCCAGGATGACAAAGAACCATTAATGAGTACTCATTTGATTAAATTGTGCCTATTGTGTGTCTACAAATATACACAAGTTGAGCCCAAACAAGATCTGTTAACTGCAATATTCTTGCAGCAGCTACTTGCAGATTTATAGGCTTATCTGAGAGTTATACATATAAAGCCATTCACACAATATGTTAGAAGTGAATTGTACTTGAAAAAAAGGTGAAATGGAGTTTTAGATATCTTGTTCTCTAAGGATGAGATGAGGAGGTAAAACCAGCAGAATAGTTGAAATGTCATTTCCATCTAGTGCATTTAAATGTGTTAGGGCAGATTAAATGTGTTAGGGCAGATTAAAAGTTTGGAAAACCAAGACATTTGTAACCTGAAGAAGAAAAGCTGAATGTTAACCCTGCTGGTATAACACTGAAGCTCTCTTGGGAAATTTCCGAGTCACATAATTGAATCCAACCCTCCTGGGAAGGAACCCTAATAAACTGGAGAACAGCTTGTCAGCAAGTGCTTGGACTGACTCTCCAATGCTCAAGGCTTGGGGAAATTACGATAAAAGGGATTTGCTTACAACACCAATTACCCCACATTCTCTCCTTGTTGTCAGTTACCCAAAGGAAAAAGAAAAAATGTTCTTGCACATCGCTTCTCTTCTTGCTCACCAGAAAACTCCTGGGCAAAGCTGCTTCAGCCATAAATGTGCATCTGTGAGCGTTCACAGGGAAAGGAGAGTACACAAGATTAATTAGAGGGCCTTCTTGGTAGTGGCACCCACCCTGTGGAACGCCCTCCCATCAGATGTCAAGGAGATGAGTAACTACATAACCTTTAGAAGACATCCGAAGGCAGCCCTGTATAGTGTAATATTTTACAGCGGTACCTCGGGTTACAAATGCTTCAGGTTACAGACGCCGCTAACCCAGAAATAGTACCTCGGGTTAAGAACTTTGCTTCAGGGTGAGAACAGAAATCGTGCGGTGACAGCGGTAGGCCCCATTAGCTAAAGTGGTGCTTCAGGTTAAGAACAGTTTCAGGTTAAGAATGGACCTCCAGAACAAATTAAGTTCTTAACCCGAGGTACCACTGTATTATGTTTTTATATGTGTTGGAAGCCACCCAGAATGGCTGGGGCAAATGAATGACATTAATTGCATTCATGCTGCGACTGAGGCTAAGCCTTCCTGCCTACTCCCTGTGGTGGCAGGTGTCATTCGTGACTGGTGAGGTAGAATGCAAGGAGGACCAACAGTAGGTGGCGCCAGAGCCCAGCCTATGGGCTTCCTGAGCAATCTGATAGCCCAGTGTGAGAACAGGATGCTGGAATAGATGGACCACTGCTTTGATCCAGCAGGGTTCTTCTTACGTTTTGTCCCAAGAGCTATAATACTCAGAGTGGCTTAACAATCAACCCCTCTCTTCACAGTTTATATAGATATATAAAGCACATCAATTGCCTTCATGCAATTATCATTGTGTGTAGCTTGGCATGAAACATGGCTTCTTGAAGGCATGCCAGCCCTGGAATGATCAATTGTTCTTGCAGGTCTGTTTGCATAAGATGTTTTGCATGTGAATATGACAAGCAATATGTGAATCATTTACAGCGAGAGTCGTTGGGGAGGCATAATTGGCTGAGGTTTTCTCAGTGCCAGATTTGCTCATGAGTAATGTATGAAGGGGCCTCTACTTGGCAAGAATATTGGCTGCATCTGATGGATCGCTTCGACGCTTCTCTGGAATTCAGATCGTATCAGAGATACAGAGTTGAAGCGGAAAGAGTCTTGAGGTTCCTCCACATGCTGCACGAACTCCGCCCAGCCCTGTTCCCACTGCGCAGAGCTGTCTTGTGTGACATTTTGAGCTCTGCGCATTCACCTTTGCAAGAGGCCTCTCCTGATCCTGGAGCCAGGATTTGAGAATCTGGGGGAACTTCTGTGTGAAGCGGTAAAACATGAAAAGGCACCACGTGGGGCATGGGTGGACAGTAGGGGGCAGGACTGGAGAGAAGTTATGTCCCATGATGGTGGGGCAAGAAACATGGCCCCACATCCCCCCTCAAGTCACTGCCTCTCTTTACATGAGTTGTATGATGAGGGCTAATGAGCTGGCTCTAATACCACGTAAGTTACAATAATGGAAAGGAAGGGTAGAAGGTGATGTATTTTATTAATCCAGTTTTTTTTCCAAGGGCCTCACAAAGCAATCCTACACACATCTAATCAGAAATAAGCCCTATTCAGTGCATATCAGATTGCTGGTTCAATTACTTGAGTCCCCCACAGTTTGCGTCACACAGGTCAGTTTACTGTTTTCGCGATTTTTTTTAAAAAAAACCTGCTTTAATTGTCATGCTTTTGAACTGTTCTATTGTATATTTTAATGTAGGATGTTTATGTTCCGATGGAATTGCTATTGTGTATCTTAACTCACAAACAGTGCGGATTTTATAATTGATTTTACAGTTGTAAGCCGCTGAAAAGCCATCTTGGCATATAACCACTGTATAGCTTTGATAGTGACAGCAGTAGCAACAACAACAACAACAACAACAACAACAACAACAACAAAGAAATAAAAACAGCAACAGCAAGAAAACAACAACACAGAAGCTGCTTACTTGTACAGTGGTACCTCGGGTTACATACGCTTCAGGTTACATACGCTTCAGGTTACAGACTCTGCCAACCTGGAAGTAGTGCCTCAGGTTAAGAACTTTGCTTCAGGATGAGAACAGAAATCGTGCTCCAGTGGTGCGGCGGCAGTAGAAGGCCCCATTAGCTAAAGTGGTGCTTCAGGTTAAGAACAGTTTCAGGATAAGAACGGACCTCCGGAACGAATTGAGTACTTAACCTGAGGTACCACTGTATTGCCAAATTCTTCTTAAATAGGCTTGTGAACCACATGCTCAGTACAGTGGTACCTCTGGTTGCAAATGGGATCCATTCCGGAGGTCCAGCCGTGTCCCGAGGAATTCACAACTGGAGGACTGTCCCTGTGCATGCGCATGCAGCAAAACCCGGGAAAATACTTCCGGGTTTGCAGCGGTCGCATCCCAAAATTTACATATCCAGAGGGATACGTAAGCAGAGGTACGGCTGTACTTTGGTCCCCATCTTAGACGGCAAGATGGTAGTGGTGAGGTTTCTGCATCTTGTCTTTCAGTCGGAACCAGACCCACAAGTCAACCTGCAATAACAACACTAGAAAATAATATTTCTATACCACTGATAAAGAGCTTTTTAAAAAAGAACAACTCTTGCCTTATTTTTTTATGCTTTGTTTTCTGCATCCTTTTGTTTTTATTTGTGAAAATGATAGTGGTCATATATATTTTTACTCTTACAAAGGTATTTCTGAAGGTTGACAGTTACAGAGAGCCATCCCTAGAGTGAGGTTTAGATGAGAGAGATTAGAGGTTATGTTTTTCTGCTAATGTGTAGCATTCAGAAAAGAAAAAAACCAGAACACAGCTGATTATATTCAGAATATACAATGACTTCACTGTATTGTTTCCACCACCTAGAAAACTTTTTTGTTTAGGCAATCCTACCCAGACATATAATTTTAACCCAAGATTTTTAAGTATAATTTTATTGTGTATATTTGTTTTAAACTAGCTTATTTTGGTTGCCTTTTAATAAATGTTTTATTAATTCATTTTTAAAATGTTTCATATTACCAGTAATTTTAAATGTATGTTATATGTTGCTAAATGTAATACATGTTTTTTGCCAATTAAGTGGCAAAATTAAATATACATGCAGTGCTTTTTTCTGGGAGTATGCAGGAGTCCACATACGCCTATTTTTTTTGTGAATCTCTGTCCATCTATTGTATTTATAAAATGGTCATTCTCTTGAGTCAAAATGACTACCCCTAAACATTTTTTTTTAGTAAAAAAAGCACTGGGTATATGAATCTTGTCAAGCAAGCAAACAAATATTTCGGTAGAACTGAACTCCACTTTCTTCAAATTCTAGCTAATTCCAAGGCTGCGGGACTGATTTCTTTTGATAAAACCAGGCAGTTTTTTGTGTGCCACAAAAAGAAAAATCTGTATTTCATATTTTGCAGGCTGCTTATGAAACAATTAATACCATGACCGTTTGTACACTGTTTTTCATTCCGTTGATTCCCTCATCCTGATTTTGTTTTGCCTATGGAGCGTTCCAAGAACTCCCCGCTTAAATTACAGTGATCAGATCAAGGTCAGCAGAAGGATGAGTAATTCTGCCTTTTTTTGGTTTCTCTCTGTTTCCCCTTTTTCCAAACTTCAGTTCAGTTCTCCACACCCCTACAGTACTTTTCATTATTTTTTTTAAAAAAGAGCCCCCATGAAACTTCATCCACAGTTTTCAAATAGCTTGGCCGTAAGTCGTGTAGGGCTTTGTAGATCTTAATCAGCACTTTGAATTGTGAGCAGAAACAAACTTGTAGCCAGTGCAGCTGTTCTAATAAGGGAGTTAGTTGTTTGCTCCCTATAACCAGCCCTGGTGAGCAATTGGGCTGCATCTCTTTGAGCCAGATGACGTTTCTGAGCAGCCCCATGGAGAGTCATATTGGACCTGAGATGTACCTGTACATGATGCACAGGTGCTGTTCAGCACTAGTAATAGCAAAGATGCAAAGATGCTTTTCTCGTCTTTTAATGATTTCTGTTAGGAAACTGCATGTCATGCATTAAGCCATTTTGCCTGGAGTTGAAGCTTTGTTTTGAATTCTCTCCAGTGAAATATTTGCCAGTGGCAATCGCTTTAATACAATATTAGCATAGCCAACTCTTCCCATGTGGCATGTTTCAGCGTATAATATTAATTCGCCAGTTGGTAATGCACTAGTTTTAGCAATCTCCTGTGATCTCCTTAATTACAGAGCAGTCGGCAATCATCACTCATCATCTTTATCACTTTATGAGTTTTATTTGTATGTTTGGCCATCCATCCGTCATAACATTGGTTTGAAAATGTGGGAGAGGGGGGTGAGAACATTTTTTTAATTTTATTTTTACTCGAGTATAACGGTCACATTCTACATATACCAGCAAAGAAAACATTCCTATTTATTGTATTCAGTTTTGACATTACAAACCATTCATCCGTCAAATTCCTCAGATGTATTCGCACACCAAAACAATCACCTCGAATGTATTCATTATTTCTGAACCAGTTTCAATGAACACAGTGACTTATAATTCTTATAAGAGAATAAAAGGAGCCCTGCCTGCTAGACACAACCGCTATGTTCTCCGTCCACTGTTAGAATTGGATTGCTTCTGGGAAACACAAAGGGGGAGAAAGCTGTCGCACTCAGAACCTGCTTATAGGCTTCCTCTGAGCAGCTGGTGCACCACTGTGAGAATGGACTACATGGGCCTTGGCCCTGATTCAGCATGGCTCTTCTACCATTCTTAAGCAAATACACACCTGGCATTTTTGCATACTGCGCTTCCTATTTACTATTATCACACCCCCATCACACAAGGGTTAACAGTGTGTTGAGGACCTAGTACATGTTTGCTGTCCCCACGCCCAACATCTCCCACCCCACACTAGGCATGTCCCTCCACCCCATAGCATTTGAAAGGTCTTAAGGGGCCTCCTAGGGACGCGGGTGGTGCTGTGGGTTAAGCCACAGAGCCTAGGAGTTGCCAATCAGAAGGTCGGCGGTTCGAATCCCCACGACGGGGTGAGCTCCTGTTGCTCGTTCCCAGCTTCTGCCAACCTAGCAATTCGAAAGCACATCAAAGTGCAAGTAGATAAATAGGTACCACTCCGGCAGGAAGGTAAACAGCATTTCTATGTGCTGCTCTGGTTCACCAGAAGTGGCTTAGTCATGCTGGCCACATGACCCGGAAGCTGTACGCCAGCTCCCTCGGCCTATAGAGCAAGATGAGAGCTGCAATCCCAGAGTTGGACATGACTGGACCTAATGGTCAGGGGTCCCTTTACATTTACCTTAAGGGGCCTCCTAACTACTGTTAGCTAAATGCAGTTAGAAGCCTTGTAGAGAACAGGAAGCCCGATAACACAGGGTTCCTGATCATGTGGAGGCTTCTAACTGCACAGTTAGAACCCCGCTTCAGTTGTTTAGCACATAGCTGTCAACCATCCCTTATTTGGAGGGAAACTCCCTTATCCCAGCGCCGTGTCCCACTGCTGTCCCTTGTTGATGATGTCCCTTAAATTTCCCGGGTTTCAAAGGAAGCTGCTCCTCTCCCTCCCTGCCCGCCAGGGAAGAGGGAGGCTCCAGCTGTGTTGCTTGGCTGCGTTGCTCACCCAATAAGGAGTCTAAGAACGACTGGGGGTTGGAGCTTGCATGCCTTGTGCTGATCAAATCGGCCGCGTTGCCTGGGGACTCGCCTTTGCTCAGCGCTTCCCAGCGGAGAGGTGACAGTGGTTTTCCTTGCTGCAACTCCTTTGCCGGTTTGCTGCGCTGTGGGAACCACCGCTTGAGTCTTCGTTTGGCTGCTGGGCTGGCTGGGCTTTCTGCCTTTGTCTCGGGAGCTGGTTGACTAAAATCCCTTATTTTGGCTGCTGGTCCCTTATTTTTGAGGCTGCTGGTCCCTTATTTTCGAATCTGTAAATTGACAGCTATGGTTTAGCGACAGAGAAAGCTTATTTTTACTGAGTCATATCACTGGTCCATCTTGTTGCAGATATTAATACTGAGCAGATTGAAGTGACTGGATGCATAAAAATTGACTCCTTTTGGAATAAAGCATTGTCCAGACTCATAAGCTTGATTCAAGCTTAACTTGCGACTTGGGACATTCTATATGCAAAGCAGATGCTCTTTGAGTAAGCTACAGTTCTCCCATGTTTGCACTAAACACATGAAGAGTTGGGTGGAGGGGTGAACCCAGCATGCAATGGACATAGGGATGTGCCTCTCTAGAAGCACTAAACCCTTGAGTGATCAGGCTGAAGGCCTGAAGAGTGCTATTTGGTTTATTATATTCAGCCCATGTTCCCTCTACGAGCGTTCTTGTTGCAGTTTTCTGTTTAGTTATTACCTGTCTTAGGATGTGATATCAAGCCAGCTTGTAGGGATGCAGAGCTGTCAGTATAAGATTATTCCAATGTACAGTCCCTGAAAAAATAAATGGCAAGAGCTGTAAACTGAAGAAAATTGTGATTTTATCATGCCTCCCGTACCCATTAAGCTCAACAGTTTCAGGCATTTGAAAACCTTATGTGTCATTTCTGTAGCATGTAAGTGTTTTATTACCCATAATAAAAACCCACCATTTAAAAGTGATCACTGTTATACCCATTCCAACATGGCTAAATCAACATTTCAGATAAATTTGCTTGTCTATTTTAAGCTGCCAGTTCCTAATAAGACTACGTGGCTTATGGGTTCTCCCCACGGACATTTGTTTGCATCACGTTGTCATTCCTTTCTTTTAGAATGGGATCAGAGCAGCTGACCAATGCTGAAAACAATAATCTAAAATATGAATCGAGAGCCGTCATTGTTTTAAAAGTGGCAGCAAAAATGCAACCCCAAAAGCAGCGGCTCATGGAAATATAGAGCCATTTTTGCTGCTTAACTAAAACTGACAAATGGTGGAGACACATTGCGCCCATCTAGGGAGGTTGTGTCGATTTCTAGGGGCCACAAACAAAAAGGTCCTATATCTGGTTCTATAGCGCATATCATCTGTAGCTGGAAACAACTTATTTGTCCCAGATTAGAGTCTCCCAAGAAGAGCATACTGAGTTCAGCATTTGCAAAGAATGCACCACTCCAAAAGTTGGAAACTTTGGTGCACATAGAGGAAAATCTGTGCAAAACATTTCCTTAAACTAGAGGGAGTAGATCAGTCCCTCCTCTTACAGACTTCCAGGTATGTATATACCAAGTTGGATTTAGCATTGTCAAACTGCACGAAGGATAAAGCAAAAGGAAGAAATATTCTAATATGCCTCTGTTAGCACAGTTCCTTCCTCCAATCAGTGATGGAGTTGTGCATTGCTATGTCAGGAGAGCAAATTCTGTTTGATATGAGTCACTTTCCCTCATGACATGTGCAGCCTGCTGCTTCCCACACTGTCAGATTCATGGCACGGATTTGATGCCAAGTCTTTTAAGGACATTTGATGAGCAAATATGTCTCGCTGCTGGAAAACATTTCAAACCTGCCATGTTTATAATCACTAATGAGTATTTCACTGACTTCAAAAGTTAGGGCTGTAATATTGCCCAGGAGTTAATTCCTTATTTATTCAAAGCCCAATCATTAATATATTTTATTGAATGATTGATTGATTGAATTTATATACTGCCCTATACCCAGACACCCCCAACTTTCCTTATCATTTTATTACAAAAAGATACAGCATTTTATTACAAAGATACAAGTATTCTGTGTAGATCATATTTAAACAGAAGAAGTCATTATATATTATGCTAACTTATGAACTTACCTATTACTGATATTTTATGTGTTCTATTAATCTGTTCATAATGAATAATTCCACTGGTTGCATATAAAATATAACAAAAGTGAAATTTATTTGTCCTGTGTCAATTGGACTCCACTGCTTCGGCAGTGACTATCGTTTGGGACTATCAGTTGCTCACTGATATTTCTCTAATAAATTTTCTTTCCTCAAAAGCTCAGCTCCTAGTCAAGAGAACTTACTGTGAAATCTGACATAGGTCTTTCTGGAAGTAAAAACCACTTACTGCCAAGTAAATGTGTACAGGTGTGTGGATAATGTCATTATATGATTTAGTCCCTATATGGCAGCAGACTTAAGTTTTTAGATGGGCCTTCTGTTCATGTGTCAATCTGTCAGGAGTCCAGGTTCCCAGCTTGATAACACAGTAAGTGTGGGTAATTAAAAAGGAGGATTTATTGCAAAAACAGATACCTCCGGACAGCTCTAATGTAGCCGCCGGCATTATCACTCAAGATGACCCTTCTGAAGACTGCTTCCTGTGTCTACAGAATATATTGAACTTTCGCACCTTACGTCTCTTGTTTTGCTTCCTGTCTAGCAACCCACCCATTCGCTGACTCTGAGGACTTATTGGATCATAGAATAGAATAGAATAGAATAGATTCTTTATTGTCATTACACAAGTGCAACATTGCACAAAGTGCAACGAAATTGGATGCCATCCCTTAAAACAACAAAAGCAAAACAACAACAACAACCAAACAAACCACATTCCAGCCACACCCACACCACACCCATCAAACTCCCAGGTCACACTATCGAGTTACAGCATTCAAAAAGGCCACAGCTCTTGGATAGAAACTGTTTTTCAGTCTATTTGTCTTTGACTTGATGTTTCTATATCTCCTGCCCGAAGGCAGTAGTGCAAACAGACCGTGTCCCGGGTGAGATGAATCCTGCAGGATGTTGTTTGCTTTCCTAAGACAACGGGAACCGTACAGTTCTTCCAAAGATGGGAGAGGATGACCAATAATCCTTTGGGCTGTGGTTATGACCTTCTGGAGCACCTTCCTCTCCCTAGCTGTACAACTGGAGAACCAAGCACAAATACAGTATGTAAGAATGCTCTCTATGGAGCCTCGGTAGAAGGACACCAGCAGTCTCTCACTCAGATTGTTCTTCTTTAAAAGTCTGAGGAAATAAATTCTCTGCTGGGCCTTCTTCACCAGAGCAGTGGTATGTGCGCTCCAAGTCATGCCCTGATCGATAGCTACTCCCAAAAACCTGAATTCCGCCACCCTATCCACCCGTTCCCCGTTGATATACAAGGGCTGAATGTCCGCCTTTTTTTTTCTGTAATCCACCACCAATTCCTTGGTCTTAGCCGTATTAAGGATCATCTCCCTTCTCTTCCTTTTCTGAGAGACTCTCTCTATTTGAGCTTCCGGAGAGCTTTGACTATGTTGTAGCCTGCTCTCATATTGCCCACAATGCAGTAGGATATGCTTCATACAATTGGTGTCCTGGGAACATAAACAAAGCCTATTCTGACAGGGGATGCCTCTCAGTCTGCTAGTTAGAACTTCCAAGGGAAATACATTTTGCAGTTGTTTAAGACAATTGTCTTCTAAAACCTTACATACTTTTATATGTAAAAGCTTACATATTGGTTTTAGAAGACAATTGTCTTAAACAACTGCAAAATTCTAGGCAAATACCACAAAGATGTGACATGAGCCCAGTTTAGATTGAGAAAGACCTCGAGAAATAATATCATGAAGCAGATACTTACATGGGGGAAACGCTTCTGGTTGACGGACACAAAGCAAGTGGCAGATGGAGCAGGTCTTTTTCTAAGCAACTGATCTGGCACGACAGCAGAGCAGAGATCTGCCAGTCCTGTTTATATCTCTGTTCCTGACTGCACCACAACTGCACCAAGACCAAACCCCTAACTCTAATAGATATATCATTTATACAGGCAGGTGAAACAAGGCAAGCTACTGGTTTTTATCATATGAAAACAAGCCTCTTAAACATTGTCATCTTGTGGGTGGTGAGAGGTATAACAGACCAATGTCAAATTTCCCAAGTATAATCATCACATTGAGCCCGGTGAAATCTATCTGTTTTCCAGAGCTCTTATATTTAGAACCGTTATTCACAACGCAAAGCTAGGCACACTGCCTCTAAAGTGAGTCCCATTGGGGCTTACTCTCAGGATAGTAGTTATAGCATTGCAGCCTTCCTTTAAAATATATATAATAATCCAATGTATGCAGATTGAGTAGTTACACACAGTATATGTCTAGCTGAATATTTGATCTTGACCAGATGCCCAGCTACCTACCCCTTACATTTTCACTTGATGAATGAATAAACAAAGGCAGGGAGATCAAATGTGCTGCCTAGCGTCCCATGGGAAATCTATGGCAAAGTCAGGTTGATAACATACATTTCTAGCATTCTGCCTTAGCGACAAAATCATTATTCCTTTGCGTTAGACAGAAACAAACAATTTCAACTGGCCCTCATTCATTCCACTGATGCAAGTAGCGACTACCAGAATAGTTCCGTCTTAATGACTGCTAAATGAGATGCTATACTAAGCACATCCTTTTCGAAAAATCTGCTGCCCAGAGTCACTTTGAATTTTGTAAATGGGTGAGTCATTAATGAATCACAGCTTTGCATCAAGGGAAACTTCTGGACTTGGTTCCACTTCCTTTCACCCCCTAGAAAACAAATAATCTGAAGGGGATGCAATAGAGAGATTTCCTTTGAAAACTTTAACTTGGGAACACATCTCCAGATGTTCCCTAGCTTGCAACAATTTATTAGCCACCATAGCATGGAGTGCCACTTTTGAAGGCAAGAGAGGATGAGGCCATTCTATACCCAAATATGATGAGGAGGCTATCTGTGAGGCATTAACTGGGGGGGATTTGTGGTCCTCTAAAGAAGGACCCCTGGAAAAACACATTTTTCAGACAACTGATCCATCAACACAGATTCCTGTCAAACTACACCTCTAGTTAGCACATACATCCTAGCTCTCAGCCACGACTAAGCTATAATCATGTACAGTGGTACCTCGGGTTACATACGCTTCAGGTTACAGACTCTGCTAACCCAGAAATAGTACCTCGGGTTAAGAACTTTGCTTCAGGATGAGAACAGAAATCGTACGGTGGCACGGCAGCAGTGGAAGGCCCCATTAGCTAAAGTGGTACCTCAGGTTAAAAACAGTTTCAGGTTCAGAACAAATTAAGTTCTTAACCAGAGGTACCACTGTATTCTTTCTGTAAAGGTGTTGTTTCCTGTCATGGTAAAAAGCCCTATTCTACTAAGGAAAGATCCAAGCCTAGCATTTTGCATGACATACTGTTTTCTATATACAGTGGTCCCTTGTTTCTCAAACACCTTGCTACTCAAACAACTTGGAACCCAAACACTGCAAACCTAGAAGTCAGTGTTCTGGTTTGCAAACATTTTTTGGAAGCCAAATGTGCTTCGTTTTGAGTGCCACACTTCCATTTTGAGTGTTGTACTGAGGTCTGTCTGTTTTTGCTATTTATTTTGTGTTTTTTGTGGCTCTTGTTGTTTTGTTTTTGTGACTGTGTGGAAACCCAGTTCAGCTACTGATTGATTTATTGTGTGACTGCAGTACATTGTTTATTGCTTTCATTTTATGGATCAATGGTCTCATTAGATAGTAAAACTCATGTTAAATTGCTGTTTTAGGGGTTGTTTTTAAAAGGCTGGAACGGATTAATCCATTTTGCATTACTTTCTATGGAAAGCGTTCCTTGGTTTTGGAATGCTTTGGTTTTGGAATGGACTTTTGGAACAGATTAAGTTTGAGAACCAAGGTACCACTGTAAAGGATTTTTTTAAAAAAAATATTAATGTATAAAGAAGGTCAGTTGAACTTTAAGTTCTAAAACTCAGACATGGATTTTTCCTGTCTTATGTGCATTTATTTGTGTGTAAACCCAATTGAACTGAGGTGTGCTGGTCCCGTGGGTTACCTGAGAGGCGAGGTCCAAGTCCGGTCTGTGGTCAAAGGTGCAAGGTGCAGGTAGTCCGTAGAAGCTGAAGCTGGGTGCAGGGCAAGGAGTCGGGTGAAGTCAGGAACAGGCATGCAAGCAGGGAGCCAGGCCGTATCAGGAGCTCAGGCAGGAACTAGTAACCAACAATGTTGCTCCCGCAACTTGGGACTGGAGCTGGCCGGCTTTTATCTGCCCTGAGGCATAGGGTGGCCCCGATCCTCTGGTGACTCACCTCTCCTGGCCTGGAGGCGAGCATTCCTCCTGCGGGGACTTAGTTCCCTCTGCCTCTCTGCCCTGAGCAGCTCAGGAGAGGCTGGAGGGTTACCGGAACCAGAGGCAACCTCAGCTTCCTCTGATGGGGTTGAGAGTGAAGCACCTGCAGGCAATGGGTCCTCCATCACCTCCGGAGCCAGAGCAGGCTCAGCTGATGCTTGCACCTGAGGATCCAGCACAGGTGAGGACCCTTCAGGCTCAAGCCCCAGCCCCGGCTCAGCTGGTTCTGGAGGCGGGGACTCCTGTGCAGACTGGGATCCCTCAGGTTCAGCATCTGAGTCCGAGTCCCAGGCCATCACGTAAGGGGAACTGTTACAGTTCAATCTTATACACATCTGTTCAGAATTACCGTAAGTGCTACTGAATGAGATGAATCTTATACCCAGTACTTTTTTTCTGGGTGTACTCAAGTGTATGCAATAGCCACACTTTGTTTTCTTAAAAAGCTGCACTGCTTATACCCATACAAGTGACTGCAGGACTGCAGTCTTCATCACAGAGAACTAGGCAAAGTATTTTACAGGGCACCGCATGGGAAATGAGCGACTAAATTGGAAACTATAAATAAAATAATGTTCATGTGGAATGAGCCACAAGAAGCTATTCCACTGAATTTGAATTTTTGCTTATGAATATTTTCTGTTAGGTACCTTGGCGACAGAAATAGGCTAATACCATCAAATTGGGAAGTATCACAACTAGACATTTTTTAAAAAAGCAGCAACAACCCATAATGTTGTAAAGAATGAGTGCTTGGATCAACCTCATGGGCTGGATAAAAAAATTGGGTCAGAAGTAACCGTATAAATGGAAGATCACAGAGCATACTAATGACTACTAGCTGCTGCCTAGTTTTGCTTTGAGGCTAATTCTCCAGAATTGACAGAGAAGGAAACCAGACTATGTTAAAAAGGAAAATGCAGCTAACAGCTTGCCCTGTATCCATCCAGATTTCCTTGGAAGTATCTGTTTTGTTCCATTTAAATACAGCAGGAACCTGAAATTGGCCATTACTTTCCCATGCACATGAGCCCCTAGCTAGAGATGGGGAAGACATTTGAATCAGTTTGCATTTAAAGGTGAACCTATCAAATTTGCACTTTCAGACATGGCATGAACAATGGCAAGAGCTGAGTTGCACCTCAAAGTGGCTGGCAAGAATGTATTTGCTAGGAGTCTTGTGAACCCGTTCAGGAGCGCTTTAAACTAAATCTTGAGGGGGAGGGAAACAATATTGCAGACAACAGGGGAACCCCTGGCAGTGGGGACAGTAGCTTAATTGATGCACAGGAAACTGAGGTGGTGCTGCAGAAACCTGAAAGATCAGAAAACTACAAGAAGGAAGCAGCCTGGACAGTGATTTATTTCCAAAAGGTGTTTCCAGTCGCTTCAAACTGTGAATATTAATATCTGCAACAAGCTCATACGCCTAATAGTGTATACATTGTTAGGCCTCTTTAACCCAATGTGCATCATGCTACCCATTCATCCAGCATGGTCCTTTTGAAGTTATCTGCAATCTGGTTTTAATTTTACCACAATTGTGTACTGACCATAATATCCAAGTCAGTTCTCAGTTTGGTTCTTTGAAAGGAAGCCTGCCTCAGTCCAAATCACTGGTTACCTGGTTCAACTTGGGATCCATCAAAATCTGCTCCCCAAAAAGCAATGCTCCATTTCCCCCCCTTTCCCTTCATTGCTGAGAGATTTAAAAACACATTCCCCCCTCTTTTGGCAAAAGTGGATGAAATTTGCAAGCATGGCAGACCTTTATGAGGAAACGAGTCTCCCCATATTTCAGAAGGAACTCATTAATGGTTTCTCCCACAAGGGCAGCCATTACTGTGTCAGAGTGGGTAAAAATTAAATAACTTAATTAATCCCCTGGTATTTTGTAGACAGTTTGAAAATGAGAGAGTTATTCCTCGGTAAGAAATTTCGTAACTTTTTGATAAATAGGTGCCACGGTTTTTGTACTATATGTTAAACAGCCTCACGCTGTTTTTAAATCTCCAGAAGTGAGGTTCGGAACCTGGAACTGTGATTTCTAGAAAGAAGTGTCTGTGAACAGGCTTAACTACTAGAAATCAAAGGATTGGGGTGCAGAGTAATGTACTTATCTGTGAGAGCCATCCAGTATCTTCTTCATCCTAGAGAATCACACTCCCTGGACTGCTGTGTCATCCATTTTGAAATGTGAAGGTGACTACTTAAGTGAATGGGAAAAAGCATTCTATTCTAATTGGATTTAAAAGCAAGATAACTGATCAGCAATTTTTTTTTGAATGAGAAACACAGCCAGTTAATCCATATCCTGTGATACCTTCACCTTCTAATTTTATCTGCTATTTACCAGGTTATCTAACAGATCAAATGCCGAAATGTTGGTCTGGCACTTATTCAGGCAACATAAGCAAGTTTTGCTGCAGACAAGGGGAAACACTTAGACAATGCTACGGTGAACAGCAGATGTCTGCAGTTTATTTTCCATTATTGGATTTTAATAGAATTTGCATGGGGTCTTATTTATGTTCAAGATATCGCATTAGGGACCTGAAGCTCACTGTGGAAACAGAACAACCACACCGCCTGCCTTGATATATGCTGAAGAAAAACTAGGGAAAGTTTGGGAAAGCTTACTGTCCTTAGCAGTGAAAACAGCAGAGAAAGCCCTTAAAAATAAGAAAGAATAGTTTGTCATTTCCTACTAAGCAAACGTTCCCTCCAGATTCACGGTCGTCTTGAATAGCTACACTAAATGACGCATGGAAGAAGATATTGATAGTTGCAGTCAATCACTTTGGCTGTTGTCTTCAGATTGCTAACGGACAATACCACAACTCCTGAGAAAAGGAAGGCCACGAATGGCATTCGCCATCGTGGGATTATTGGCATATTTTATTTTCCTTTGTCATCACATAATGCATCATTTTCATGGGAGTCCAGTTAAAGTGAAGGGAACTAGTGAATTTGAAGAGGTGCTGCCCGACATTTTTAGGTGCAAGTCCGTTGGTTCTGGATAATAATGAATACATTTAAGAAATGACATTACGCTAAGATCCATCGGAGTAGAGAAAGTGCTGCCATAAAACTTTATCAATACTGTCAGGGAACTGACATCGGAGCAGAGGGGAGAGGCGATGCTCCCGGATTCTGCAGGAGAGGGAACGAGTAAGGGAAGAGAGAGAACGTCATCTGGGGAAGGAAGTCCAGGTGACACCAGGAAGAAGGGAGAGGCAGAGAGCATCTTGGAGGTGAGGCTCCGAGACTCTTCCAGTGAAGTCAGTGAGGAGGGTGGAGGACCACCACTTGGCACACCCACTTTGCGCAGAAGGCTTCCGCGCAGAGAGGCGAGGCGAAGGTTGTCCGTTAAGGAATTCTTATGCTGGAGGAAATTTAGGAGACGCCCATTCACGGATTCTGCTAGCGACTGAGCAGCAGCGTCAAGGGCAGCAATGTCAAGGGCTGCTCAGTCAGGGAAAGACACAACCACCCCTTAAGCAGTTTGGAACAGCTGGAGGTTTACACACAAGCAACCCCAATTCCCTTGACAAATACTTTCCGTGCTGTAAGTCAAACAGCAGTATACCGTATTTTTCACTCTATAAGATGCACCAGACCACAAGATGCACCTAGTTTTTGGAAGAGGAAAACAAGGAAAAAAATATTCTGAATCTCAGAACCCAGAACAGCAAGAGGGATCGCTGCGCAGTGAAAGCAGCAATCCCTCTTGCTGTTCTGGCTTCTGGGATAGCTGCGCAGCCTGCATTCGCTCCATAAGACGCACACACATTTCCCCTTACTTTTTAGGAGGGAAAAAGTGAGTCTTATAGAGCAAAAAATACGGTAACCATCTCTGAGCGGAAGCTTGTGAACATAGAAATGTGACTCCTACCAAGTCAGGCAACTGGCCCATCCACCACTGGCCAGCAGCTCACCAGGGTTTCAGACAGTGATATTTTCCAACCTTAACTGAAGATTCAAACCAACTCATTCACACAACCACATTCCACCAACTGTGTATTAGAGCCGGCTTGTTTATACAGTTTCAGACTGGCTGCAAAAAATAAATATATATATATAAATATAAAGCTACAGATCTGACACCATTTATGAGCTGTTCTTCACTAGGCCAAAACTATACAAATCTGTTTCCCTGTGTAAATATGGTCTTTGTAGTAAGTCCCTGAAACATTATTTGGAACATGCCAGGACCATTATAATACAGCATTAAGTGCATTTTAAATTTGTGGGTCTCTTTAAAAAAAAAAAATACTGTATTAAGAATATTTAGATAGGATGAGCAAAATCAGTAGTTACAATAAAGTATTGAACATGCATTTCATTTAAAAGCATGCATACCTTTAGGCCTTCCTTCAAAAGCTGAGCTCAGCCCTTTCTGACATTTTATTGTAGTGCCAATACATTTATATGGGTTGACAATGATATTTGCATGATTAGATTATCTTGGTTAAGAGTGAAGGCGCCTGTTTGCCCTCCAGAACTGCGGGACAACAATCTCTTCTAAATTCATCCTGCTCATTGTGTCAATAGCCTGTAGATTTTTAAATCTTCTTGCTTGGTGTAAATGTTGCTTTGTCATGTTTTGATTTCTAAAAGTTATTTGAACTTGTATTCTAAAGCTTCTGTAAAAGCAGCTGATTCCATCAATGCTATTCCAATTATTTTTTGTTTTTAAATTGTATTCAAAGTTAAAGGATGTGATCTAACAACTTTTTCCATGTACAGTGGTACCTCGTTCTGAGTCCACCCTGCTTAGGGTCCATTTCGTCCAACATCTGCGGCAAACCTGGAAGGACCGGAACGGGTTACATCTGGGTTTGCTGCTTGCGCACGCGCAGAAGGACTAAATTGCACATGCACTGAGCGGCGCTTTGTCGAGCGTCCCTTTCATCAAGCGTCCAGGATCCCGGATGCAAAAGGAGGTACGACTGTATGTCCTTCTGGAGAACAGATCCCATTGTGACTAAACAGGAATGAGGTGATAAAAGCCCAGTTTCCACTCAGCAGCCACGCAAAGTCAGATGGCAAAGACACACAGAGAATAAACCTCCAGAGATGAGCTTAGTGTAGTTCTTCCAATTTCCTTCCATTTATTAATGTTCCTTCTTTCATTTATACAAATTAACAAAATGTGGAATTATCCAACGTCATTAGCTATGGCGGTGACGCAGAACGTCTGTGTTCAGCATATTCAGGGGACAGCATCAAAGTCAGGGAGGGGGGAAACATAAGGCGAGGAACCATCAGGAGGATGCTAGGAAACTGCAAAATATTTTATCTTGCCAAACACATTTTGGAATTAAAAATCTCCTTCACAGGGACAACACTTATTGTTGCCTATGTAAAAAATGGCATGTTGTACAGGAGCAATGGGCTGGAAATGGCCACAACTTTGTTGGTTATAGCCAGGGCTGGGGGATATATATTGTCCCAAACCGGACAATATATATGATTAATTGTTTCATAGTATTTGAGCCGGCTATATATCGTGAATCACATTGTGTGTAAGGGCTAA
The DNA here is from genome assembly GCF_965112155.1 of Podarcis liolepis. Taxonomy (NCBI): domain Eukaryota; kingdom Metazoa; phylum Chordata; class Lepidosauria; order Squamata; family Lacertidae; genus Podarcis; species Podarcis liolepis. The sequence goes on along the minus strand of NC_139563.1, from coordinate 40,250,428 downwards.
ACACTGCAATTTTATCAGCGGCTAAACCTCACAATATCACCAGCTAAACGTTGCAATCTACCACAATGTCAGAAATAAGCATGGAACTATACAGAGGTGAACAGGAGAATGTCCTGGCAAATGCTACTACTTAGGGGTCTAAAATGGATACATGACAATATTATCAATCACCACACACTCAGTTTCATCAGCAGGCAAACCAAAATGCCAAAGTCCAACAGGACTTTTAGTTTGGGGCTTGGTATTCAGGACAATCCAAAGTATGGAGGAACAAACAGTGGTTACTTCCGAGGCCTCGCATTGGTGATGGAAGCTGGCGGCAGTAGCGGTGACAACCTGCGAGGCCTTGTGGCAGTGATAAGAGTGGTGGCAGTAGCAACTGTGGCCTGTGAGGGCTCACAGCAGGAATGGGAGGCAGTGGCAGTAGCAGTGGCGGCAATAGCGGCGGCCTGCAAGGCCTCATGGTGGCAGCAGAGGGTGGCAGTCGTAGCGACCGAATGTTGCATTGCAGTCACATGGGTGAACCGGTATAAAGGTCTAAAACCTTCTTCAGATGGCGCCCCCAGCAGCCCCACAAGGACACCTTCAAATGAGAATTGAATGCAATGCCTGTGGCTGGATCTAGACACATCAAAGAGTTGTAAATTTAAACAGGGAAAACAGGTGGAGAAAAAGGGGACTCCACGTTGCCATCTGGTGGCACAATGTTATATTGCATATACAATACATATAAATCGCCTTTTCTTTACCAGTCTAGCTGAGTACTATGTCTTATATGAAACTGCCATAGCTTCCTAAGAAATATATATATGGTCAGAGTGGCAAATTCCAGGCAGAATCAATGCCTCCCTAATGTAGGGTTACCAGATGTCCTCGTTTCCCAGGGACAGTTCCCGGATTTGCGAATAAGTCCCCGGACAAATTCCATCCTCGGAATGTTCCCGGATTTCATCTAATGTCCCCAGGAAATGCAGCACTGGCAGTCTCAGCAGCCTGGAACAGTTGGCTCTGGCTGGCTTCAAGAGCTGCCTGAGAGATCCCTGCCCCCTCCTGCTTGCACACAAGTAGGAGTTGGGATGGGGCTGCTCCGAAAAGCAGTCTGAAGCCTCCCTTCCCAGCTTAGGGATCCCTGCCCCCTCCTGCTTGCATGCAAGTAGGAATGGGATTGGGGCTGCTCCGATGGGAAGGGAGGCATCGTGCTGCCCAAGCCTCACTGCCGCCGCTCTTGGCCCTCCTTCTCCGCCTTCCATGCCTAACCCACCGCGCATCACTTCCCCACTGCCGCCACCACCAGCAAAGAACCAACAACTCAGGGGCTGCCCAGGCTCATGGAGAAAGGAGATAGAAGCCACAGAGGAAGGGGAAACATGGCGGTTGAGGTCAAGGCAGCGGCCGCCCTCGCCATCACTGCAGCATCAACGCTCCGAACGTGTTGTATTTATTTATTTATTTATTTATTTATTTATTTATTTATTTATTGTGTCCCCGGATTCATTGAAAAAAAATATTTTAACCTTACCCTAGTGATGCTTATGATTTGTCATGTAGAGATAACATTTCCCTCCCCCCCCTTTCTGTACATGCATGTGATCTTAATATTAATATTTAATACTGAGTTGGCAGACTCACTGGTACCACAATTTCATTAACTTTAAATTTATTATCTGTATCTAGTCTGTGTGAATCATTACACATTATTCCAGAAAGGAAGAAAGAAAAGCATGTTAAATTTGAATCCCTTTATGTAGAAGTGCCTCTAACACTGAAGATGAATGACACAATTTAACAACGCTATAATTTGATTCATTTGAACTGAAATTTACAGTGCCTGGATGATGTCTGCTGAGATGATAAATAAAAGGCATAAAGGAAATTATGACAAAAGAGTGGGGAAAGGATTGTAAGAATAACACACATTCTGGATGTATGGGGGAAACATTCAACATTAATTAGGTTTTGATGGAATATATAGATATAGTGACCTTGATAGAAAGGCAACATTATTTACAGTGCGTATATCTACATGTTCAGAAGTAAGCCCCATTGAAATCAATGGGACTTACTCCTAGGATAGTTTCTTTTGGACTTCCGTCTTTCAGGCTATCTGTTCAAAACAGATATTTTGCTTATCCCTCAGTGACTAATAACAATTCTGACTGCCTTATCTTGACACACAACATTACTTTTTCGGCTTTATTTGTTTTTAATCCTTCAGGGTGGTTTTCCTGTAAAAGAAGAATTCTGAATTTAAATAATAATGTCGAGCATCTACACTTCACATAATGCAACATGGTGTCTAGGCTGACAATCCAGTTGTTATTATTGTCCCTTGCAGCAGCAACCACACAAAAAAACCTGAGGAAAAAAGAAGTAAGCTTTGCTATTACTACAATAGGCAGCCCTGCTGCTGGAGAATTTTTCCTTCCCTGAGAGAAATTTCGTTAAAACGGTTCACCCATGCCAGTCAACATTTCTCTGATGAAAACAGGGATTTCCTACCATACCGCCTCACATTTCAAAACAGGGACATCCCAACATTACTCTGATGAAAGATTCCATCAACAGTGCCTCCAAAAAAATTTGCACATCACTTGGGAAGACAGGCGAACTAATGCCAGTGTACTAGAAGAAGCAAAGATCACCAGTGTTGAAACAATGATTCTTCAACATCAACTTTGTTGGATTGGTTAAGTTGTGCAGATGCCTGATTATCATCTTCCAAAGCAACTACTCTATTCCAAACTGAAAAATGGAAAGCGTAATGCTGGTGGTCAGCAAAGAGGTTTAAAGACTGTCTCAAGGCGATTTTTTTAAAATGTAGTATAAAAACCAACGATTGGGAAACACTGGCCTGCGAGCGCTCCAACTGGAGAACAGCCTTTATCAAAGGTGTCGTGGGCTTTGAAGACACTTGAACTCAGGACGCAAGGGAGAAACATGCTAAGAGGAAGGCACACTTGGCAAATCCACACCATGATCAACTCCCACCCGGAAACCAATGTCCCCACTGTGGAAGGACGTGTGGATCCAGAATTGGCCTCCACAGTCACTTACAAACTCATTGTTAAAACCGTGTTTATGGAAGACAATCTTACTTGGCTACGAGTGATTGCCAAAGAAGACGACTCTGATGAAAATAGGGCTGTTCAGCTACACATCAATATTTTTGCCCACGGGTAGGGTGATGAATTTCAAGAGGCCATTAAAACCCACCTCTTATACGTTCCCTAATTCTTGTGCCACCAAGCCATGTGGTCAAAACTGGCTTCATTTTCATGCATCATTCAGGTTTAGTAGTATGAAATCATACAAGGTGAGAGGAAGTTGTCGGAAACTGAAGCCAGACTTGTTAACATGCACCTTACATGTAAAACAGTGATGGACAGAACCGTAATATAATATTAATATTTGAATACACCTTAAGATATGACTGTGTATTTACCTATGACTAAAAACAACCCACACACCCCTCCACAAATTATTGTCCTATTCATTTCTGAGATTTGAGAGAACAGACTAAACTTCTGGATTTGAAAAGCATTCCAGATAAGTGTGCACATTTCTCTACTGCTTAATCTGGCAGTGGAATGTGCTCAGGGATTAAAACATGTGCTTGCAATTTGGGCCGGAGTCATACTGGAAAATACAGTGTTATTTTCCTGAAATACGGGAGGCTTAACACACTGTCTGCTCTGTTTAGTCTTTTGAACGTGAATTCTCCTGAGTCTTTTTATAGCCTAGTATGTTTTTATGGGCCACTACTGCTTGCAAGATTGCAGAGTCTCCTGGGGGATAGTGTCAAAACAGTTATTAAAAAGTGGCTAAGTACAAGTGTTAAGGCTGAAGTGCCAACTTCTGCAAGTTGGTCTCCCTAGCTCGTGGCTAAGTGCTGTGGGCCCAATTCTATCAACCTAACTTACATCCACTAATAGGCTTCCCTCTCTACCAGTTCTTTGGAGCTCAATGCAGAGCAAAGGAGCCCAGCAGCTGAAAGAAAAGTAGGGAGGAGAGAAGGAAGGCTCATATTTATACCTAGAAATATAAATAAACCCAGTATTATCTATCAATTGGCAATCTGCCAATATGCGCAGAGTTGTGTGTGTAATGTATATGTAGCTAACTGTATGCAGGATTATTATCTTGTTTGGCAATGTGCCTGTTGCACATTTTCTAGTGTGGTGGTTGGGAATATTAGTACTGATAGTAGTAGTAGTAGTAGTAGTAGTAGTAGTAGTAGTAAGAAGCCTCCCCATACCCGCAGGTCTCACGGTGGTTACAGCATAAAATCACAATATAAAAACACATAATCATAATCAAAATAAAATAAGCCAATTGAAAAATCACAAGTTTTTCTTTGGCATTTTTGTTTTGGGGTTTTTCCTTTAAAAAAGCTCAACAATTTTTGTGGTTTCTTTAAAAATAAGTCAACAATGTCTTCCCAAAATTACTTTTTGAAATATGGCAACCCTAGTCTGGAACCTCTACTCTCACATCTTCAAAACATGTGAAAACTTGGCCTTCCCCGTGAATTGTAACTCCCTCCCTCACCATCAACTCTTAGCAGAATGGAGTAACCAGCTAACCCTGTCATTGTTGTGTCTGAGTGTAGAGCCAGACTGAGGTGAAATCCTGGGAACTGGTATTATTTTAATCTGCAGATTTTAAGCATCCTCCAGGTCCATTTGGATATGTGATGCTGCAGAGTAAAGACTCTCCCCCCCCCCCCATACGTTTCTTCCTATATATTCCCATAATAGCCAATCAATGGCAGAAACTGATTTCAGACAAACACTACAAACAATGTAAAATGCCAGCAGCAAAAGAAAACGCCAAGGAGATCTGCTGACGTATTCCTCCAAGTCACAGGCACGGCACAGCTGATCAATGCCCTCCTTTGCTCGATTACTCATGCAGATGGCATAAAATTGCAGTTGAGTCTCAGCATGCGCAATATTAAAAGCCTTAGATGCAATTGCAAAAAGTCATTTGGAAGCACAGTGCCGAAGACCTAGGCACTAAAACCCCAATCCTACAATCAAGGAGACTGACTAATCAAAAAGCTGAAAGTGCCAAAGTAGCTCATGCACAGTTTCTGCTCATTAGTTTGATTCCCTGACCCCTCCCTATGATATCCGGGATCATTCATTTTCCTGAAGATTATTTTGAATTGTTGCTCTGTCTTGAGAAGATCACCGTAACCTACACACCTTCCAACGTACCTCAGATTAAAAGCAGGGGCATTCTTAGGGTTGCCATATGTCTGCATTTTATGTCCTGTTTTGTGGGGCTAGCATCCCCATCCGGGAGGATTTTTGCAATTTGGATTAAATGTCCAGGTTTGGGGTTTTTTTCTTTTTGTGGGGATCATGCATGCTGAGAAGGCACTGTGCCCCTGAACAAGAAGCGCGCATCGGGTGGCCTGAAGCGGCCAGCCCAGGGTTGCGCTAGATCAGGTGTTGATCCTTGCTGCTGCTAGGCCATGCGCTGATTTCTTGGGGCATGCTAGACCTCGCGCTGTTCCCAGAAGCTGCCAGGCTGTGTGTGGCTTAGCGTGTTCTCCTTCATGGAGAGCACGTGTTGCGGTGGGGGCTAACAAGACACCCCACTGTTGCTGTGCGGGAAAAGAATGTTGGCCACCATTACAATTGGGTTCTACCTGTTGCTGGGGAGATTTATATGTTGCCATTTTGTGATTGACAGCCATAGCCTATATATGCCCTGCGCGCAGCGTTGAGCTTCCTCTTTTCGCTGCGTGCATCGCATCACCCTCCCTCCCTCCCTATGTTCAGGGTTGTTTGCTTGACCTTGCTATGCCTGTCATGGGGTCGTCTGCTTTTGTTTTTTTTTAAAAAGATATTTATTTAAAAAAATTAGGATATAAACATACAACATACAAAACATACAAAAATAAACATACAAAATAATAAACAATTAAAAACACACATTAATTTCCAATAATATAACTTCCCTATCCTTATTTCCTCCGACCTCCTCGTACTTCCCTTCTTTGTATTCCAATTCAGTTTGTTGGTTCAGCAAATCCTTACCATAGAACTTTTACCCATTTATAATCCTTTCTTCATATCTCCTAAAACATTACAGCTGGAAACCACTTAATTTCTATCCAACATCTTTCTAACATTCATTAATTTTACAATATTTCTTTAAGTAGTCTTTACATTTCTTCCAGTCTTCTTTCACCAACTCTTCTCCCTGGTCTCGGATTCTGCCAGTCATCTCAGCTAGTTCCATATAGTCGATCACCTTCATCTGCCATTCTTCCAGAGTGGGTAGATCTTGTGTCTTCCAATACTTAGCGATTAGTATTCTTGCTGCTGTTGTAGCATACATAAAAAAAGTTCTGTCTTTCTTTTGCACCAATTGGCCGACAATGCCCAGGAGAAAGGCCTCTGGTTTCTTCAAGAAGGTATATTTAAATACCTTTTTCAATTCATTATATATCATTTCCCAGAAAGCCTTAATCCTAGGACACGTCCACCAAAGGTGAAAGAATGTACCTTCAGTTTCCTTACATTTCCAGCATTTATTATCGGGCAAGTGATAGATTTTTGCAAGCTTGACTGGGGTCATGTACCACCTGTATATCATTTTCATAATATTCTCTCTTAAGGCATTGCATGCCGTGAACTTCATACCTGTGGTCCATAACTGTTCCCAGTCAGCAAACATAATATTATGTCCAACATCTTGTGTGGGGTCGTCTGCTTTTGGGGCAGGGGCCAGGTAGGAATTTTGTCCATTTGGCTGATTGGCTGGTGCCATTTAGTTTTTGCCTACTGCGTAGCAAATCATCACAACTTGTAAGGTGTGGTTAGGCATTGGTTTTATGAATTGGTTGGTGGAGGGGTATGGATTGGCTGTGCCTGCCATTCCAATGCTGCTGCAGCAAGGGTATTCCGGTAAAGGAATCCAGGGGCTCGCCATGCTTTTGTCTGAACCCCTGTCAAGGGGCTAGGGCCACGCAAGAGCCCCTGGGAGCATTTGGGGAGAGGTGAGGGCATGGTACCCAGCTCCATCTCTCTCCCCAAAATGTTTTCCCTTTCCCTTCGCGGGCGTGTGAATGTCAGTCTGTCCCCGTTTGGGGTCAGATAGTCGCAACCAATGCCTAAGCAACCACTCACATTGCTTGTATTTTAATAAAGTTGTGGCCAAAATTATGCCAAAAACCTTAAACAAAAATTATGTGCCAATCGTGTTTTATTTGGGGGTGGCTTGGGGACCTCGACATGCAACTCTGGGGCCGCGTGAGGCCTCACACCACTCCTGGCAGTCACCTGGCCTTGTGTGACCTTCACAGAGTCGCTCAGTCTCCCAGCGTGAGCAGAAGGCTGAAGATAGCAAAGGTAAGAGAGGGGAGGGAAGAAGGAGGGAGCAGGCAGACAAGGAAGGATTAGCAGCAGGGAGGGATGAGCAAGGAAGGGACGGTGGGGGTGCCCCAATGGTGTTTGGGGTGTGTGTGTCCGGGGGTTTTATCCCCAGAATATGGCAACTCTGGGCATTCTATTCTACATCCCGCCTCCTTGGGTCCTAATAAAAGTTGGTCTCAAGTCCCATTGTCCTAACTTCAAGACGGCCATTCAATAAAAGTGTATTTAAAAATGCATCAAACTTCTTGATGTTGGTTTCCCTTGCTTTTCATTCTTGCTTTTGCAGTCCCAGTTCGGCCGAGAGTCACTACGGTCTCCTGTGACATTTTAAAAATATCAGATCTGCTTTACTGCTGCAGATGTCTCTTTTACAAGTCGTCAAGAACTGCCAGCCTGCCCAAATCTACTACAGCATTCCATAGTCGGTAGTTTACATGGTGGCGGTAACAGCCAATAAAATAGCACTGTGAAATGCTTCAGTGTGAAAAGGCTAATTCAGTGTCGGCTAATAAAGTCCGAATGATTCATCACGACATGCTATTTATGTACAGAGTCTTGTTAAGTAGGTGGGTGAGATCCCAGTGTAACGGAACGCTGTGTGCTGCTTATTCCTTTCCTAATCTGCGAAGAACCTGCTGAAATAGGGGGTCAGTGGGGGGGGAGAGAGAAGGATGATAAATAACAACAACTTTAAAATAAAAAAGCCCAACAACCCACCACCATAGGCTTCCTTCCTATGAAAAAAAAAAAAAGCACAGATTTCCTGTTCTAAACAGAAGTAGATTTTTATGCAGCCATTTTAAAAAAGGCATTTCATGACCAGTTGTTAATACCGGATCAAGCTAAGAGCTATTCTCTTTTCAGAAACTGGCAATCTATTGGTGGCGACGACGAGGGGAGCTACTAAAATCAGTAGGACAGCTATTTGTTAGGGGGGCTTACAGAAGCCGCCTCAAGCTCATTCTGTCCCAGATCTTGCAGTTTTGTATTTCTTGCACAGTTTCAGATTGGAACATGACCCATTCAAATCCTTTAATCATCATCATCATCATCAGTTTTTGATATTCCAGAGGAACATTTTTGGGGACTTTCCTCAGGAAATGGCTGAAAAAGCTTAAAGTAGGATACCCCCCCCCCTTTTTGCCCCTAACTTTTCCCTTTCTTTAATTTGGAAAATTGCACAATGGTGCACAAAAATTGCAGTGGCACAATTTTTTAATTGAACCATCTCCTACACTACAGCATGGTATAGTGGTTAAGAGCGGTAGACTTGTAATCTGGGGAACCGGGTTCGCTTCCCCGCTCCTCCACATGCAGCTGCTGGGTGACCTTGGGCTAGTCACACTTCTTTGAAGTCTCTCAGCCCCAGTCACCTCACGGAGTGTTTGTTGTGGGGGAGGAAGGAAAAGGCGATTGTTAGCCACTTTGAGACTCCTTAGGGTAGTGATAAAGCGGGGTATCAAATCCAAACTCCTCTTCTTCTTCCTCTTCTTCTTGTAAGAGAAGCTCTTCTAAAATTGCCCACCCCATATTCTGTTCATGGAATATTTGCATTTCCTACTTTACTCAAACTGGTTCTGAAATGGTGGTGTGATAAAATGGCACAATTGTCCTCCGACTTGCAATGTTTTTTTTAAAATTGAGAATTGTGCCTGTTCAGAAATTTTCCCCATTCTGATGTTCTAGCAAGAATTTAACTAGAGCAGAACCAACTGGATTCCAGAATGTTTAGCAAATGGAGCTTGGCCATTTTGCTCATCCCTAATATGTATTTCCATATATTTCCATATATTTATAGAACAGCTTCGTGCCTTAAGGCATAGGCCAGGTAATGGGGGGGGGGAGTGAAACATATTTTTAAAAGCAAAACTGTAATGTTCTGCCAGAATAACCCTAACATTCAAGACAGGCTAGTAGACAGGTCTAAAAATAAACAAAAGATGCTTGAATTACGATGAAGTTTGGGTGAAACAACATATTCCACCTTAAACCTTTATCTTTAAAGCCCAGCTGCTGCTTGTCCTGCACAAATCAAGGCTGGGAAGGCAGGATTGGCAGTGAAGAAGCTCTGGGTGTAAAGTGGAAAATTCATACCTGCCTACCAGCTTTTCTCCTCAGTCCAGATTCCTGATTTTCATCTGGGCTAAGAGACAAGCAGCAAGTAGGGGAAGTTTTTAGGTGAGGGAAGGCCTACTGCCTGAAGCTTCTCTCTGTAAATCACGCTATCATGCCAGCCTAAAACATTTTGTTGCTTCAGGCAAAGGACAAGATGGCGGCCTGCCCCATTCTGTGACTGTCACCCTTCTTTGGAAATTAAACCAATGTCCAGATTTAAATATTCAAAATATTTACTTGCAGAAACTTATAATTATAGATTAATTAAAACATAATATTTACAGCCACATGCTTCTCCAAGCATGGGCTCACAGTCTCATGTTCTAACTTCCAAACAACTATATTTTCCTTTCTTTACAGAGTTCAGTCTTCAGCTTTCTGGATCTCAGTTAGGCCATGTCTTGCAGCTCCCATGAAAGATTTACACTTCTGCTTTCTTCTGCAGCTTTGCTCTCTTTCCTTCAAGCAGGGAAGAAGCACTCCAACACTCTATTGAACTTGGCAGTGTTCACAGTGGATTCTAAGACGCAGTCATCTTGCGTCACATAAAATGGAGTCTCTCGTTCACCCGTTACCTCCCATGTGGCCAAAGATAGCTAATCACATGAGAACTCTAGAATTCACTTACCAACCAATCAAATTTAAACACATAACAATGCATACAAGTATTTATGATTTCAGTGAATTAAATTACAGTGGTACCTCGAGTTACAAATGCTTCAGGTTACAAACGCTTCAGGTTACAAACTCTGCTAACCTGGAAGAGTTACCTCGAGTTGAGAACTTTGCCCCAGGATGAGAACGGAAATCGTGTGCCAGAGGTGCAGCAGCAGCAAGAGGCCCTATTAGCAAAAGCACGCCTCTAGTTAAGAACAGTTTCAGGTTAAGAACAGACCTGCGGAACAAATTAAGTTCATAACTAGAGGTACCACTATAGTATACTTAGCAGATGTAACCTCTCACGTCTACTCTCACACTATCTTTCTAGTTAGCCAAAGTCAATATAAGACAAAATGATCAAGGCTGGACCACAGGGCATACCAGGGAGAGGGACTCTGTGGCCCTCCAGATGTTCTTGGACTGCATCATTGCTGACTATTGGCCATGCTAGCTGGGGTGGATGGGAATTGGATCCCAAAAACATCTGGAGGACCACAGGTTCCCCCCATCTCTGAGGCAGACCAAGGATGTCAATCTCCAGGTCCTCTCTCTCTCTCTCTCCCTCTCTCTCTCTCTCTCTCTCTCTTAAAGATAACATCTGGAAAAAGGAAATATGACATTCTCTTTCAGCATCATCTGAGGCCAGTCTTCTTCTTGGAAACCAAGCTCAAGTATAATCTATTGCTTTATTTTATCTCAGTAGATAAAGCTATGATCGTCACAAGAAAGTAACCATTCTCAACAAGCCTTTACTGCTGAAGCAATTTTTTGATTAAGAGCAGGCAAGGTAAGATTTACATGATCTAGAAATGCAACATTCAATTCTTTAATGCGAAAATATATTAGCTCTCTGTCGTTTTAATTAACAGTATCATACTACTTGCTTTCCTCATTCTTTTTCTGCTACTTTTAACAATAAATATGAAGCAAAATGGAAATTATATCTCCTATCCTGTTTCCCCATTAACCCTCTCTTTGAACTGCTAAGGAGGGTAGTTAAAGAATTTCTTAAAACAGATTTAATTGCCAAGGTTTAAGGTGGAAACTCATCTGCATAATTCCTGTGCTCAGTGGAAATGTGGGGCTGTTTTAAACAAAGCCTAAATGTAAGTCCAGCTAATTGAAGAATCATAGAATTGTAGAGCTGGGACCACAAGGACAATCTAGTTCAATCCTTTTCAATGCAAGAATCTTTTGCTCAACTTAGGACTAGAATCACTCACAGCTGTTTGTCTTCAGCCTCCCTCATCCACCATCGACTTCTCATGTCAGAGGAAAAGAGACAGTTTCACTTTTAAAAAATAAATAAATTATTGATTTTTACAAATAATTTACAAAAATCATATACTATACTTTCTTATCTTATACAATGTTCTGGACTTCTGTCAACTGCATCTGAAGATTTTTCAGTCTTTATCACTTAATCTGCATTTCATTATTTTCATTATTACATTTAATACTCCATCACTAATAATTCTTATCATAGTTTTCTCTGCAATACTTTGCATAATCCTCCTTACAAAACTTCTTGCAATCCTACTAGGGTATTCTGTTGATTACAATTGCTTTTCAAATAATTCATATATTTACTCCAGTCCTCTGAGAATCTCTGATCCCGCAGGTTTTGAATCCTTCCTGTCATCTTATCCAATTCTACATAGTCCATTAATTTCGTTTACCATTCTTCTTTCATCAGTAGTTCTTCTTGTTTCCATTTCTGTGCCAACAATACTCTTGCTGCCATTGTTGCATATAAAAACAGCTTATTTTCCTATCTATTAATGTCCTCACTTACAATGCCAAGTAAAAATGCTTCTGGTTTTTTAATAAATGTATATTTCAACATCTTTTTCATCTCATTATATATCATTTCCCAGAAGCTTTTCACTTTCTTATATTCCCACCTCTGGTGGGGGAAGAGACAGTTTCTCAGGGCAGTGAACCAGAGTTGGCCCAGACGCTGATAGCGAGTATCAGGTTGTGACAGAGAAGGAGGGGGATTCATCGGGAGAAGAGACTGCATATCCATATGAGTCTGCTCACGTGCGCCGCTTAACAAGGGTTAAAGAAAGACGTAAAGCAAAGAGGTGAAGGAAAGGGGGTAGCTTCTGGAGGATTTCCTGTTGGCACAGGGGGTGTAATTCAGAAGCTTCAACGTCGTGATGAGAGAGCAGCCTCTGTGACTGCTCGGAAAGCTAATTGCCGTAAATAATAAACTGTTTGAAAATACCGGGACGTTTGCTTGCTGCCTAATTAAGCTGAGGGGAAGCCAGAACCTGGCAAATATTTGGTGCCAAGTGAAGACTTTTCTGCATTTCCAACCAACTTCACTCAATGTGTTGCGCATGCTAGTTTTCCATACACTCCAGAGCAGAGTTCCATGCAGAAAAAGCACACACACTCTCATCTCTCTGCATCTCCGATGCTTTACTGTGTTTGATGTTTTAATTTGTTGGAAGCTGCCCAGCGCGGCTGGGAAAACCTAGCTGTCCTCAGCTGTGGTGGGAGATGTTGTGCAATTTCCAGTACAGTCATACCTCGGGATGAATACGCTTCAGGTTAGGCGAATTTGGGTTGCGCTCCACGGCAACCCGGAAGTAATGGAGCATGTTACTTCCGGGTTTCACCATGCGCGCATGTGCAGACCGTCAAAATGACGTCACACACATGCGCAGAAGCGCCAAAACGCAACCCGCGCACGCGCAGACGCGCGGTTGTGTCTTACGTTCCATTCGGGATGTGAACGGGGCTCCGGAACGGATCCCGGTTGCATCCCAAGGTACCACTGTACTGAAGTAAAATTCAGCTGCCATTCTAATTGACTTCTACATATGGAATATGGGCATGCACCATCTTGTACTTCACCACAGCCGGGGGGGGGGGACATGTTTCAGGACAGCCCTGTGTTCCATCGTCTAATAATGCTTCAGCATATGAGTAAGATTCATTTAAATATTTTCCATGGCCACTTGTTATTCTTCCGGGCCTTTAGATGTATTTTATATAATCTCTTAATAACACCACCTAGATAATTGCATGGCATTCTTACAGACAGGCCGGGCTGAATTGAACATTATGCACCATGCTTCGCAGATTACAACCACAGCCAAATGTTCCCAACCAACTGCTGTGCTTTAATTATTTGGATCTTCTCTGTGTGGAAAAGTGTGCCCAGTTTGCACCTTACGCAGGAGGAGAGGGGGGGAGGACAAAATAGAAGAACATTTCTGAGGAGAAAGTGGATTAATTTATTTGGATCTTGGAAGATTTCTATATTTGGGACCTTCTATTTATCAATCCGCTCTCAAAAGGCCCTCACAGATAAACACAAGATAACTGTGAAAGGAAGAAACAAGGGACACTGCAAAAATGAGGCTCATAGCTCAGAAGCAAACAAAGTCATTATTTGAAGATTAGCACCATATTTTCTCTGCATTATTTTGCTCCTTGAATTGAAAGGTCAGAGTGTGAAATTTCACATTGCTTCCTCTTTAAAAAGAGATGTCCCTTTTCAACAGGCATTTGGGCACGTGCCTTTTCCTCTGCTAAATACACAGCCTTCCTCTTAGGCCTTTTATCACTTAGCAATATGGGATGATTGCTAGAGGTAAGATTCACTAAACACAGCCGCTGCAAAACCTGCATCCATTTCATTGTCCACTTTAACAGCCTTTCAAAATGTTTGACAGAAGTTGTGCAGGGAGCCACGGCGGGTCAGGAGCTCAGGGAGGAAAGCAGGACAGGGTACAGGCAGGAATTAGCAACCAACAATGTTGCTCCCACAACTTGGGACTGGGGCTGGCCAGCTTTTATCTGTCCCGAGGCATAGAGTGGCCCTGATCCTCTAGTGACTTGTCTCTCCTGGCCTGGAGGCGAGCACTCCTCCTGCGGGAACTTAGTTCCCTCCGCCTCTCTGCCCTGAGCCTCTGCAGCTCAGGAGAGGCTGGACCCAGAGGCAACCTCAGCTTCCCCTGACAGGGCTAAGAGTGGAGCACCTTCAGGCAATGGGTCCTCCATCACCTCAGGAGCCAGAGCAGGCTCAGCTGGTGCCTGCACCTGAGGATTCAGCACAGGTGAGGACCCTTCAGGCTCAAGCCCCAGCCTCGACTCAGCTGGTTCTGAGGGCGGGGAATCCTGTGCAGGCTGGGAGCCCTCAGGTTCAGCATCCGAGTCCGAATCCCAGGCCATCACACTATACAACCTTTAGAAGGCATCTGAAGGCACCCCTCCATAGAGGATTTTAAATGTTTAATGCTTTATTATGTTTTTATATATGTTGGAAGCTGCCCAGAGTGGCTGGGGCAACCCAATTAGATGGGCGGGGTATAAATAACAGAATTATAATCATAACTATTATTAACTATAATTATGGAATAGGACATTCCTATTTTCATCAGAGAAATGTTGGAGGGTATGTGACTTTGTGCAATCAGCTTCATGCATGGAATGGCACCCATCCTCTAATTTTAGCGAGTGCCTACTTTGGCACAAACCTAAGAACAATGTAAGAAGACCAGGCCCGTGGCCCATCTAGTCAAGCAGACGATTCTCACAATGGCCACCCAGATGCCTATGGGACACCCACAGTCAGGTTCTGAATGTAACAGCACTCGCCCCTCCTGAGGTTTCCAACGACACATACTGCTTGCAACTGTGGAGATAGAAAATATTCATCAGAGTTAGGTGCCATTGATAGCCTTGTCGTCCACATCTGGTTGCCTCCAGATGCTGTTAGACCACAACTCCCATCATACATAGAATCATAGAATTATAGAGTTCGAAGGGACCTCAAGGGTCAAATAGACCAACGCCCTGGAATGAAGGAATCTCAACTAAAGCATCTAGGACAGATGGCCATCCACCTCCCAAGGGAGACATGATCATGGTTGTGACTGATGGGAGTTGCGTTCCAACAGCATCTGAATTAGGGCTGAACAGCATCTGGGGTGCACAACATTGGCTACTCCCAGACTTTTATAATACATTTAATCCCATATTTTGACCTGCAGAAGTGATTTCACTGAAGACCGTGATGCAATGCACAGAGAGATCTAAGCAATGCTTAAGTAGGACAACTGTAAGGTAAAGGTAAAGGGACCCCTGACCATTAGGTCCAGTCATGGCCGACTCTGGGGCTGTGGCGCTCATCTCGCTTTATTGGCCGAGGGAGCCGGCGTACAGCTTCCGGGTCATGTGGCCAGCATGACTTAGCCACTTCAGGTGAACCAGAGCAGCGCACAGAAACGCTGTTTACCTTCCCGCCGAAGCGGTACCTATTAATCTACTTGCACTCTGACGTGCTTTTGAACTGCTAGGTGGGCAGGAGCTGGGACCGAACAATAGGAGCTCACCCCGTCGCGGGGATTCGAACCGCTGACCTTCTGATCGGCAAGTCCTAGGCTCTGTGGTTTAACCCACAGCGCCACCCACGTCCCTAGGACAACTGTGGGGGGGGGGAATAGGAAGTGGAGTCATAGGACTTGAAAATGGCCTTCTTAAAAACTTTTCAGAAAATCTTTGAGACTTCTAAGCTCTGGTTAATTATGCTAGGGCTAAGGGAATATTTGGAGGGGTGTCGTATGTTTGGGGGTTTATTTGCTGTAGTTCATTTTTTTCTTGGTTGGCATGTTTCAATACTGTTTACAATTATTTGCTCTGCCTTTAATCATCACTGCTTTTTAATAATGATATGTGCTTGCAAAAGGTTTTAGAAAATACTGTGTTGCATGTGGATTTCTCCCACATTCTAGAGGCTTCTATTCCCAAGAAAAGATTGGTTTTCCCAACATGCTACTCAACCAGAGGAGTTTTCTCAACATGTTGTTGTTGTTGTTTGCAGCTCCTAAAGTGGTCTTGATGTAACTTAATTCTTAGGTTATTGATGTGTTTTCTTAGTTTATAACCGACCTCTATTTCCAAATGAAACCCACATTGGAGTTCAAGAATACTGAAATGGTAGAATCTCTTTAAAAATAAAATAAAATAAAAATAATATATATTTGTTTATATGTTTTATTAAACAAGCAAAGCATAAAGCTAAAACTGTATGAATTTTTAAACCCCAGAAAAAATATGAAAATAAATATTGCCTGATAATTTCTGTTCACGAAGCTGCCCATAAAACTTATAGGACCAGGTGGCATCTCTACATACTATGAAATAAAAATAATATTGCCACATTATAGATATGTGTGTCCAGAACTCTTAGTCATTTAAAGATGTTTGTGCCTTGGCCAGGCACAAGCTCTATCAATAGTGCCTGTATTTTCTTAAATACCCCAAACGCTCATCATAATATTTACAGCTTTCATTGTGAGGCAGTGGTGTCCTGGCCAGTTCAAATTATAGATCACTGCATAGACAGCAGCTCATTGCAACCTGCTCTTTTATTTATAGAATGAAGTGATGTGATCAGAATGTAATAACCTTCTATTAATTGTGTTTGCATTTTTGTAGCAGTTAGCATCGAAGGGGAAAACTTGGCAGCAGTTTAATGTGAAATTCACTTCAGACCTTTCAGACTGGCAGTTAATATGGAATAGACTTCCTGTTCTTTAACCCCAAGAATAGTTACAATAGTTTACCATTAGCAGTGGATCAGATAAACTATGTTCTCCCCCACCACCTCTGTTTTGCCATCACACAAATCATAGAAATGTAATAAATAATTTTTAAACCGCTGTTGGACCACTGGCTCATTTTTTTGCTAAATCAGAGGTGACATGCTTCTGTTGTTACAGATAGGTAGCCGTGTTGGTCTGCCATAGTCAAAATAAAAAAAAATCCTTCCAGTAGCACCTTAAAGACCAACTAAGTTAGTTCTTGGTATGAGCTTTCGTGTGCATGCACACTTCTTCAGATACACTGAAACAGAAGTTGCCAGACCCTTCTATATAGTGAGAAGGTGGGGAGGGGTATTACTCAGAAGGGTGGTGGGAATGGGAGATTGGCAGATAGCTGAGATGAGCCTGTTGACGACTCTTAATGACTGCAATAGGTCTTACAGGAAAAGGCAAGGGGTGAGAAGGTGAAAAATGGCTTAGTCATGTATAATGAGATAAGAATCCAATGTCTTTGTTCATACCAGGTCTCTCCATGGTTTTGAGTTTGGTAATGAGTTGCAATTCAGCAGCTGCTGTTGGTGATTCAACAACAACAACATCAACAACTCGAAAAAACAAAGCCTTTTTGCTAGGGATAATTGGGACAGAGGTTCCGAAGAAGCCGATTAGTATTTTACTGTATGCAACAACCGCCGCCAGAACCTTATAGGCACAGAAATGGAAAGAGGAAGAGATTCCAACCAAATAAGAATGATTTCTTACAGTCAACATTGTCATTTCAGCACAATCCATTATTGACTGTAAAACTAAGAGATCCAAATGATGATCTGTTTATGGAAAAATTGGGGGCCCTTTTTGGACTATCAAAGTATTTTAGTGATATGATATCACAAGCAAGATTCAAGATATGAGTGGAGGATTTAAAAAAAGGACAAGATGGAGTTAGGGGGGTTAGCAACAAGTACAGTGGTACCTCAGGTTAAGAACTTAATTTGTTCCGGAGGTCCGTTCTTAACCTGAAACTGTTCTTAACCTGAGGTACCACTTCAGCTAATGGGGCTTCCCACTGCTGTCGCGCGATTTCTGTTCTCATCCTGAAGCAAAGTTCTTAACCCAAGGTACTATTTCTGGGTTAGCGGAGTCTGTAACCTGAAGCGTATGTAACCCGAAGCATCTGTAACCTGAGGTACCACTGTACCTTAATTGTTAAGAGATCATAAGTAAGCAGTCTTGATTTGCAATATTCAAACACATAGTTTGACCATGCAGTCTTGGGTTTTGCTTTGCTTTTTTAATTACAGAAGTCATCCCAGACCTATTGAAGTCCTCCCAGAACTACTTTAAATATTGTTTTAACAATCATTAGTTTGTTTTGTTTGGTATTTCATAGTTCATTACTACTAATGTTTTGGGATTTTACCTCCAAGAATAGAAATTCATGTAGGTGTCACCTAGCATTTGATTACCATAGTATTGCTTTCTTGTTTTGTATTAAGGAATAAAAACAAAAGATTAAAAAGATTAGCACTCCACCTTCTAAATATCAATTTCCATTTCTCTTGTTTTGCAGCAGAAAACTCCCACAGTAGTAAACTAATTTGCTCCCATAGGGTACGATTCAAATGTCAGTGACATATCTGCAACAACCATGGTGATTAATTTTCTTAAAAATTGCTCATGAGCATTGGAATCCATCTCTCGTGATGGCACTGACAGACCTACCCTGATTTCACAGTGGGCTCAGATAGCCAGAAGTGACTCACCAGAGCTACAAGAATACCCTCCCAGCAGCAAGGTTGCTCAGGAGGCAGAGACAGCAGCAATGCAAACCCTACTTCACCACTGCCTCACTCTCCCAGTAAGCAGCAACAACACTGGTGTCAGGAGATACGTCTTGTGTCTCCACCTCACCAGGTGAGCTGCTCCCACTGATAGTCGAGTCATTCTTGGTACTCAGTTGCCTGGTCAACAGATGAGCGACCAATTGACCAGTTTCGTGGGTTTCAACATTTAGGAATTCATTCATTTTCTTGGGAAATTCTTGTGGATCTAATAAAACTTTCAGCCCTTAGAACCTTGGGAGCCATATTCAGTTTTTTATCATACAAAAGGTGGCTTTCTAACCGATCCTGCTTTAAAAGATCAGGAGCTGTATTGGGGTGGGGATGGTTTTGAAATTGGAATCTTTTTGTGTGTGTCATTTTTTATTAAATTTTCCATTTTACAATTTAGAATATTCATTTAAACAACTTTAAAATACGGGGAAACTGAGAGCTTTTCCTTTGATATGGCATAACTCACCAGTTTAATTGTCTTCCTCACTTTTTGTGCTTGGTCGTTGTGGAAAGGAAAAGTAGAATGAAAGGCTTTGAAATACAAATAAGCATGATTGCCCATACATACATACATAATTTTATTTTTATGTTGCCTTTCCACAGTTCAAACCATGCTCAAGGAGGCTTACAACATGAAAAATAATGCATAACTACAACGTAACAGGAAATAGTCATAAGCAATAATTAAAGCATTAAAAATACAAAACCAAACTGAACAATTTCAAGATAAATAACAACAATATCTAAAATAAAGAGACAAAAAATAAATAGCAACAACCTCTCCCCCAACGTAACCTGCCTCAAACCCCAGACACATATAGGAAGATAGAACATTTTGGTTACTACTTGAATTGATTGAAGCAATAACTTTAGATATATAGATATATAAAGCCCAAAACATGAAACCAAAGATTCCCACATCTTGTGTTCTCAACTCCTTCACAATCTGTTCCAATTGCTTCAGGGGGAGAAGGAGGCTTTTACTGAGAAAGCAAATCTAAAGTGCTGTGATTCCTTGTAGGCTTGTTTCTATTAATTTTGTATCAAGAAGCTTCTGTAAACTGGTTTGGAGCTGACAAATGGGTACTTTGCGTGTGGTAATGCAGTGCCATTTGTTAACAGAGGTACAATCAAAAAAAGGAATGTAGTCTGTATTAACCATTTACCGTTTACTCTTTCAGATTAGCGAAACCCTTTGTCAACTTAAACTATGAAACCACAGGATCAGATAATATAAATACGAACAGAGAAAGAAAAATGCCAAACAGTTATGAGCAAGGGGAGAAAAAGGCAAACATTTAGGTGTGATTCTAAAAGAAGGCAGACAATCAATTAGGTGGAAAAGTCACCAAGTAGAAAGGAATGTTTACTCGCTTCCAGGGAAGACAACATGCCTTGCAAAACAGTATCTCTCATGAGTCATTTTGGTTGCACACCCCATTAAATTTATTAACATAAGTTCCTTGGCACTTGAAAGAAATAACTTATCCTCAAATCACTAGGATGAAGAATGTTGTTGTCTTGGCCTGCAGGTTGTTGTTGTTGTTGTTATTGTTGTTCCACACTTTCTTGTTTCTTTATTAGGTTGGTATACCACCCTTCATCAAAATATCTCAGGGCAGTTCACAATGGTTGTTTGTTTGGTTGGTTGGCCGTTTGTTCTTAAGGATAGTTCCAGCATATTTAAAATAATATTGTGACTTGCACTAAACACCAACAACTGGGAAACACTGGCCTGTGAGCACCCCAGTTGGAGAACAGCCTGTACAAAAGGTATAATCAGTTTTGAAGATACTCAAACTCAGGACAAAAGGGAGAAATGTGCTAAGAGGAAGGCATGCTTGACAAATCCACACCGTGATCAACTCCCACCCGGAAACCTATGTCCCCACTGTGGAAGGACGTGTGGATCCAGAATTGGCCTCCACAGTCACTTACAGACTCACTGTTAAGACCGTGTTTATGGAAGACAATTTTACGCGGCTACGAGCAATCGCCAAAAAAGACTTTGCAAAGTCACAAGTTGTTCCACAGGTGCAGTGCTTTGGAAAGAAGTCAACAGAGGTTTATAAGGAGACGATAGTCTATTATCAATTATAGGGAGGTTTTATGCTAGGTTCTTATTAAGCGATAGATTTATTTCTTCTTCTTTTTTGGAATCTGAGAACGTGCTTATTGATTCTCAAGCAGCTTTTAGAGGGAATCGTTGATCACCGTCCGGTCCTTTCCCACCTTGATGAAAAATATACGAGACCTTTACAAGCAAACTGTGGGTTCAAAGGCAGCTTTGATTCTGCCCACTCCCCCCGATTAAGTTATGGGAGAAACTGGAACACATTATTGTTGATAAAAGACTCTCTCCTTTTTGTGCCACATTAAGGCTTTGTATAGCAATAGCCTTTAAAAAGCAGATGTGGTAATCAGAAACAGCTTACTAAAGATATACCCATGACTAGGGATGTGGAGAAATATGATTCAGTTCCCTTTCCAAAGCAAATTTATCTAATCTGCACATTCCAAAACACCATGAGAACTGATACACAGCCATTCTTTGAAATTTACACTTCTCTGAATACTGCAGTGCAGTTTTCCAACCAGCTAATATGTGCAAAAATGCATACAGAATCATAGAGTTGGAAGGGACCATACTGGAAGTGCCCATAAAAATGAACGTATTGGTAGAAATAACACACAAAAAATGCATTATATATGGGGAAATTGCTTTGCAAAAATGTACACATGTGGCAAAATTGCATACAAATATGTGTAATTCACACTAAAATGGTGATGAATTTTCACAAAGACCCTCTAAAAGTTTCCAAACTAATATGGAAATGTGGAGAACAGATTCATTCTTCCTTACCCTGGACCAGATGAGTTAAGCAAGGGTGCATTCTTGCCCTTACTTTTTAAAGTTTGTTGCTAAATGATAAAAAAAAGTCTTAAAGACCCGGGTGGGCACCTGCCAAAATTTGGAGCTAGGACAATTTGTATCCTGCTTTAAGCTGTTGATACAGTTAAGTCTCTCCAGCTCTAGCCTTAGGCTAAAACATATCTGCTTTGATTGTTTGGATATACTTCTGACCTATGAATAGATTATAACATTGGTAGGTTTGGGTGGGAGGAGCAAGGGACTGGCAGCCCTTAATCTGTGGGAAACATTATGTAGCTCGATCTAACCTTGGAGCTCACAACACAGGGATACTTACAGTTTGCAAAATGAAATTTAAATGCTCTCGCTTTACCCTTATTAACAAAATGCGTTGGCATGGCTCTACTTACCAGATGCTTACTTTAACAAATAATCATGTTGGGCCTTACTGCTGTGTAATTAAGAACGTGGGTAATTACAGGAATAAAACAAAGTTTAACTGGACAGAAAAGCCCTCTTCGGCAAATTAATAAAAAATATAAAAAAATCTCTAAACAATTCTGAAGAAAATTAACATGGAAGCAATTTCTGAATTCTTCAAAATTACCTGTAATAAATATTGGGGAGAGAGAGAAAGAGAAATTAACAGCTTAGCATGGTGGGCTGCTGAATCTCTAATCCCCAGCTTTAAGTCAAAACCTGCTCCTAGCAGAACACACTACAAATTGCCACATCTGTGCTATACATTTAAAGCACTATAACAGTCATGGCTTCCCCCAAAGAAGTCTGTGAACTGTAGTTTGTTAAGGGTGCTGAGGACCATTAGGAGACCCCTTTTCCTCTCACAGAGCTGCAGTTCTTAAGACTGGCTTAACAATCAACCTCTCTTTCCCATGGAACTCTGGGAATTGTAGCTTTGCATGGGGGGAAAATGGGTCTCCTGAGAACTCTCGGCACTCTTAACAAACTACAGTTCCCAGGATTCTCCAGGGGGAGCCATGACTGTCAAAGTGGTGTCCTAATGCTTTCAGTGTATAGTGTGGATGCAGCCTTATATCAATTATAAATGGTGTACAGCACAGCACAAACACAGCTTGAGCCGATTCTGTGAAACAGACCTTGGAACCGTGGGGAGCATGTTGGCAAAGAAAGGAGAGATCTCTCATATGATGTTCTTAGTGCTCAAACTGCTCTGAGATCCGCCCAAACCACAGCCAGTTGGGAACACTGTATATTAAGAATATTAAAGCTGCCACCCGGATGTTTTTAATGGGGGATGCCCAGCAAATTTAGCCTGAAATTCCAGTAAACTGGGGAAATGTGTGGCTAATTTCTGTCAAGCGGAAACATTATTAGGTGCTGTAAAGGTTTATGCAGGGATATCTTGTTCCCAGCAGAATCTAGAAGGCTTAAGAGTATCCATCAAGCACAAATTAAAATTCTAGTAATTTCCCCATGTTCTCTGTGATATCTCTAATTCGGTTATTAATTGAGATATACTGCCCCACACAAGTTCTTCTCACAGCAGCCTCTCGGAGGTCTGATTAATCAAGCTGTAAAAGAATTAAAAGGCTTGAAGCACAGCTGCCTCACAAATCTCTCAAACTCTGGACTTCGTCATCCCCAGCAGAAATACAA
This sequence comes from Podarcis liolepis, assembly GCF_965112155.1. Taxonomy (NCBI): domain Eukaryota; kingdom Metazoa; phylum Chordata; class Lepidosauria; order Squamata; family Lacertidae; genus Podarcis; species Podarcis liolepis. The sequence goes on along the minus strand of NC_139563.1, from coordinate 40,227,357 downwards.
TAATACCATATGGTATTTTATTTCTCTAACCCAAAGCAGCACACAGAATACTGTGAAGGAAAATCTTTTACATCCCCCCCTTTTTAGACATCCTTCTTGTCTACATTCCTGCCCCTGCCCCTCAAATCGGGGCCTGGTTAAGACTTTCTGCTGTCTGAGACACAGAAGCTGGCTGTAATATCATACCCTCCAACATTTCTCCGATGAAAATAGGGACACCTTATTTAATAATAATAATAATAACAACAACAACAACAACAACAACAACAACAACAACAACAACAACAACAATAATAATAATAATACCCCACCCATCTGACTGGATTGCCCCAGTCACTCTGGGCGTATTCTAAAGATTGTATAGTTATTTATCTCCTTGGCTCGCATACTTCCATATTCCCCAACATTTCTCCAGTGAAAATAAGGATATCCTAAAGAAAAGCGTGACATTGCAGAATCAAATCAGAAACTGGAAAACAGGTACACTGGGATGATCTGTAAAAAAAATTGCATCTGAGCACTGTAAACAACTTTTAAATAACCAAATAATAATAATCATCTGGGGTTTAAGGAGGAAGGAAAGGAACAGTTAAAGCAGCTGTCAAACATAAGATGGAAGCGATTGATTCTGACACAATCGCATTCATGTAGCGCAAGTGTCCTTCAAAGGGGCTCCTGGTTTTGCCATATTCATGGCTTCATGTAATTCATCCTAAAACCTGCTTTTAACACCAGGACTCGCCTCTGCGACATGTAATGTAATAGAAAATTAGCAAAGTATTCTAAGCATGTGCAGAGAGAGGTTCTGACTCCTGCCCAACACACAGAGACGAAGACTTTTACAGTGGTGCCTCGGGTTACAGACTCTGCTAACCCAGAAATAGTACCTTGGGTTAAGAACTTTGCTTCAGGATGAGAACAGAAATCGCGCGGCGGCAGCAGCAGGAGGCCCCATTAGCTAAGTGGTGCTTCAGGTTAAAAACAGTTTCAGGTTAAGAACGGACCTCCAGAACGAATTAAGTTCTTAACCTGAGGTACCACTGTACTTGGAAGTAACAAAGAGGTTTTTATTCAGACAAGTGATGGCTTGGCACCAGACACAGGCACATGGCCTCCTCCCTGACAGTTAAAATGCAATAATAATAAATTGAATGAGAAAGAACTGCTGTCATATTATGACACAAAAGCCAGCTGCCTGAGGTATCCACTTCACTCTGCCTAATGGTAGAGGCGGCCCTGCTCCTCGTTTCCTTATTTTGCTGCCCTTCCATGATACCCAAAATCAGCTGTCTGAAGCATCTACTTTACCATGTCTAATATGAGAGCCGGCCTTGTTTCGTTTCTCACCCTCCAGCTATCCAAAAGGAAATAAAAACATATTAAGGGAAAACACGGGAAATATTTTACTTGCTTTACGTTTACAGTGCTGGCTTTGCTATGCAGTAACTGTCCACTATGAAGGGGGATAGATGAAAGTAGGGATCACTGACTGAATAGCATAGCAAGACTTTTTAAATGTGTGGGGACCATAGTGTGTGAGGGGCAGAGAAAGTGGACTTCAGGCGGCTAAACGTCTTGGGCTGGAACTGTGCATGTTTTGTAAACAGTCAACACACAGTCCAGTAGAATATCAGAGGCTGCAGCGTGTATACCCTCCGTGTCCAAATTTTCCAGGGACAGTCTTGGAATTATGGAAGCCATCCCAGCTTCTGGTTTTATCCTGGAACGCCCCTACTTCCCTGACCAGTGCTGCCACCACTGAGCTCAGAGAGCAGGATGAACCCATCCTTGAAACCAGTGGTTCTTTGGGGTTTCAGACAAAAGCCTTTCCCAGAGGTAGCTGGAGATTCCATGATTCGAATCTGGGACCTTCAGCATGTAAAGAACACACCACCAGTGTGGTGTCGAGGTTAAGAGCGGTAGACTCGTAATCTGGGGAACCGGGTTCGCGTCTCCGCACCTCCACATGCAGCTGCTGGGTGACCTTGGGCTAGTCACACTTCTCTGAAGTCTCTCAGCCCCACTCACCTCACAGAGTGTTTGTTGTGGGGGAGGAAGGGAAAGGAGATTGTGAGCCTCTTTGAGACTCCTTTGGGTAGTGATAAAGCGGGATATCAAATCCAAACTCTTCTTCTTCTTTTCTGCGACTGAGCCTAATTTGGCCATAAACTCATTTAGGGTGATTTTGGGCTTCTGTTTCTTCCCCAGAGAAGAGAGAAGTTAAACTTAGTCACTTTCCACTAAGTATTGGCACACATTTCTGATAAAGAAGACTTATATAATGAGTTATAAATAGCAAAAGAGAGAAATTGAACAAGCAGAAATTCCTGAGAAAATATTATTGAGTGGAGATTAAAAGGTTATTGCCTCGAATATTTTTTTTAAAAAATAAAAAATGAATGCATCAGTGACAGAAATAAAATGGATTTTCAGTTACAAAAAATGAGATTCCAGTCAGAAACTTAACGATAAAGCACAGAACTGGCAGGAAGCCAGTGTTGTCCATTTAGTTCTTTTGAGTAGAGGGCTGTTGTAAGAGATGCTGGCAGCTTGAAAAGGTTAGGAAATGGATGGCAACTTAAACTCGCACTTGTCTGGCAGTCAATATAAAGCCTGTTGCAATGATTTGGCCTATTATTTTACCCACTGGGGCCAAGGGTAGTTCAAATTAGTAGTGTGTCTACCTGCCAAGGAAACTATAGGGAAAAGGGCAATCATGTCAGGGAAAAAATGCATTTGGCAAGGGAGCGCAGGAGGTGGGGGGGGAGTGTTAGTGAAAGCACAGACGCCATATTCTGATATCAGCCGTGCCAGTACATATCTGAAGTTCACAACCATCTGTGGATTATCAAAGCTGAAGACAAATTCTGCATGTGGCAAACTCTGCTATTTTCTAGTGAAAGGAGAAAACACTTTCCTCTTGTTGGCGGTATTTGTCTATATTTGTTTTATCCAAGACTCTACAGCAAAAGGTCAGCATGGGTTCCACTTTGATAGACTAGAGAAAGGACTTAGTTCACTAGTAGAGCTCATGCTTTTCATGCCAAAGGTCATGGTTTCCCAGACTTGGGACTCCGGCTCCTTTTGGACTATAATTCCCATCATCCCTGACTGCTAGCTACAGATGATGGAAGTTGTAGTCCAAAAACAGCTGGAGACCCAAGCTTGGGAAAGTCTGTTCTAGGTTCAAACTTCCATCCTCTTGGGTCCCAACAACAGCGCTGAAGTTTCAAGCTCCCTGCCTTTCTTCTACATACCACCCTCCCACACAGGACCTATTCTTCCTGGCTTCCTGGCTCCGTATAAGGAAAATATCTCACAATACAAGCCTATACATGACTACTCAGGTGTAATTCCCATTGAGTTCAATGGAGTTTAGTCCCAGGGTTTAGTCTGAGGCCAAAATGCTGTTGCTCTTTCTACAGCAGTTGGGTAGCTGGAAACAGGGCCCCATCAGCATAAAAGGGAAGCTTTTGAGCCACTGTGAAGTCTGTGATGATTGGAGCCAATCAGAGTGAAAGGAGGTGAAGCAGCCACTAAGGATTGGCTCCCAGGGTCACTCTGGAGAAGACACACAGAAAAAACTCCGAGGAAGAGTTCTTCTGAATGTACCAAAGGTGGACCGAACGCTGGAAACACAAGGTGCTTCAGTTTCAAGAAAACGGTGTGCCAGTTCTGTTACATACAATGGCGCTTCAAGTAAGCACAACTTAAGCCACTCCAAAAGAACATATTGGGGCAGTCCAAATCAGTTGTCCGTGTTTGTGCATAGAAAATGGTAGATCTAGCTGAAAGGCAGCACATGGAAATCTGCACCCTTAGTTATTATTATTGTATAATAATAATAATAATAATAATAATAATAATAATAATAATAATAATAATAATATCATTGTATAATCTTAGAAGGGTGTGTGGCTGTGAGGGGGCCTATTATGAAGAGTCTCTGCGTTTCTGAATCTGCTTCTATGCTATTGCTCCCAGGTAAGTGTGAACAGAATTGCAGCCTCAGTCTATTTCCTTTTCTTTCATCCTGCACGTGAAGAAGACATAGTAGAGACAGAAGGAAGAAAGGCTGGTACTAGAGGCTCCCATCAGGTTTTTATGCTCAGACTCTGAAATATTCACTCTTGGCAATGTGTGGGTGGAGGGTAAATGAGCAATATCCATAACATTGTAAATGTTTACCTTGCTCTCACATTTCATCTCTTTGACTTTAATACCAGATAGCCTGCTGCGGTACTTCTCTTTGAAAAGCAGTGAGATTGTCTGGAGTTCCTTCATATTTTAAACAAAGCCAATGCTAAAAATACTTCTCTATAACAAGAATAGTGGTGTTTTCAGAAGTTTTGAGAGGCGCATATGCATGCGCCTTCTGTGATGTTACGGAAACCTTAACAAGCTGTAATATTTTTAATCTTCTATTAACAAATACGGTGTTGTGCAAAATTAATCGCGTCGTGCCAACTTCCTGTTTGCAAACATTATTCATCAATTTTGTGATGTGGCATGTGTGTGTGTGGTTAAAAAATTATCCAGAACAAATTAAATCTTCATATTAAACTGTCAAAAATAAAATTGCTTTCTTTGAAATATTGTGAGTATAATGCAGGAGAGCCTACCTTTGGCAAACAACATTCTTGTGTGCTTTTGTTGGGAATCACACAAGTCTTCTGACTGGCTGGTGTGAATCTCCCTGGATTTATTTTATTTTATTTCATTTGCTTTTGGTTTCAGAAGATTGTCTGTTTGGAGAACTAAAATTACTATCGTTAAACCGAGAGGAACATTATGGAAGCAAATGGCTAAAAAAAGATGCAACGACGTAAGGTCATGATGCCCTTGAACAAGGAGGGAAATTATGATTCACTGTTACCAATAATGTGTAACTGATTAAAATGAAATTATTGGATTCATAGCATGTTATGCATCACAGTGACATTTCCCATTAATCTTTTTCCCCCCAGCTTTGAAATTAAACTGAGAAGGAGTCTTCTGATTTCAGATAAGTGCGTTGACACTCCCATTTACAACTGAAGACAAGCTTCTGTTGGAACATGGACTCAGAAGACGCAGAAGACTGGCTGCCTGAAAACCATGGCTTGCAAATTGGTACCTCCAAAACTGGGCATTCCTTCATCTCTCTGTCCTCCTTCCTCTGTAGAACTTTCCCTTGTCTTTCACTTCCCAGCATTAACCATTGAAAGCTATGTTATGCCAAGCAACTAGCTCATCTATTCTAGCTCAGTATTCTGGCTGGCAGTGGGTCTCTAGGGTTTCAGACAAGAGACATTCCTAGCTGTACCTGGAAATGCTGGAGGTGGGGCTTGGGACATTCATGGGGGCATGCAGAGCAGCTGCATTGCCAGTGTCTCTTCCCTTCCCCATGGTTTCAAATCCTTTGTGCATACCAACACAAACCTGATAGGTGGTTCTGCCTTTGTGCGCTGTTTATGAACTAAATATTAAAAGGGCTGATATATAAATGTTTGTTGTTGTTTAGTGATTTAGTCGTGTCCGACTCTTTGTGACCCCATGGACCAGAGCACACCAGGCACTCCTGTCTTCCACTGCCTCCCACAGTTTGGTCAGACTCATGTTCATAGCTTCGAGAACACTGTCCAACACTTTCATCCTCTGTTGTCCCCTTCTCCTTGTGCCCTCAATCTTTCCCAGCTTCAGGGTCTTTTCCAGGGAGTCTTCTCTTCTCATGAGGTGGCCAAAGTATTGGAGCCTCAGCTTCAGGATCTGTCCTTCCAAGTGAGCACTCAGGGCTGATTTCCTTAAGAATGGATCGGTTTGATCTTCTTGCAGTCCATGGGACTCTCAAGAGTCTCCTCCAGCACCATAATTCAAAAGCATAAATTCTTTGGCAATCAGCCTTTTTTATGGTCCAGCTCTCACTTCCATACATCACTACTGGGAAAACCTTTAACTATACGGACCTTTGTTGGCAAGGTGATGTCTCTGCTTTTTTAAGATGCTGTCTAGGTTTGTCACTGCTTTTCTCCCAAAAAGCAGGAGTCTTTTAATTTCGTGGCTGCTGTCACCATCTGCAGTGATCATGGAGCCCAAGAAAGTAAAATCCCTCACTGCCTCCATTTCTTCTCCTTCTATTTGCCAGGAGGTGATGGGACCAGTGGCCATGATCTTTGTTTTTTTGATGTTGAGCTTCAGACCATATTTTGCACTCTCCTCTTTCACCCTCATTAAAAGGTTCTTTAATATATAAATATATATATACATATACACAGAATCAAATTCTTACCCACATATTACATCAGATTTCTGTTGGCAGCCAAGGCCTACCAAGTTGCATTAGCTCATTTTTGGAAGCACATATTGTTAGGATCAATATTTTCCCCACGAAAGCCTCTTAGTCAACTGTTCAGAAAAACAAAAGGCAAGTGCTGGCACAACAGCCAGTATAATTAAAACAAGACAAGTGTTTGTTCTATGGGAGAGTTCTTCTAACCGCTACTCAATCACATTAGCTTGCAAAAATGTGAGCAGCTTCAGATGGCGCATGCATTGCGCCGTGATGGAAGGGCTTCAAGGGGAAACATTGACAAACTGGCTGGCTTCCTTGTTGCTCCATTTGTGGGATAGACTTGTTTACTTCAAGCTGCTGATTTTATTTTTTTAAAGTGCATTAATAAAGCAACATTACATTTTAAAACTTAATATTTTGCATAAGAAAGGTCTGCTTGCTGCTTCAATGATTTACTGATAAATCACTGGTAGTGTTGACGATAAACAGAGAAAGAATGCATACTTTATAATTACTGGTTTAGGCCAGTAATTAATACTGTGAGGAGCATGTCACTGGATCAGAGCGCAGAAATGCAAATATTTAATGCAGCCATCATGGGAGATGTTGGGGAATTACAAAAGATTCACTTCCTACTGGCTCTGGTGTTGCACCTGGGCATTCTCTTTGGCTGTCTTCCTACCTTTAGACCAGGGATGGAAGACCTCTGGGTTTCCAAATATTGCAGGACTTCAACTCCCTTCAGCCCTAGCCAGCATAGCCAAAGGTCAGGGTTGATGGGAGTCATAGTCCAACACCATCTGCAGAGCCACAGATTCCCCATCCTTGCTTTAGATACTGCTATGGCCCAGAAACCTGACCACTTTTGGTCAGCAGATGCTTCAACCGAGAAGGAGCACCAGCAGCTAGAGAGAGCGCCATCTTCCTCCCATCTACCAAGCCCAGGGTTACAGCAGGCATTCCAACTGTGATGGCCTGGGATTCGGACTCAGAGGCTGAACCTGAAGAATGAATCCCAGCCTGCACAGGAGTCCCCGCCTCCAGAACCAGCTGAGCCGGGGCTGGGGCCTGAGCCTGAAGGGTCCTCACCTGTGCTGGATCCTCAGGTGCAGGCACCAGCTGAGCCTGCTCTGGCCCCTGAGGTGATGTAGGACCCATTGCCTGCAGGTGCTCCACTCTCAGCCCCATCAGGGGAAGAGGAGGTTGCCTCTGGGTCCGGTAACCCTCCAGCCTCTCCTGAGCTGCAGAGGCTCAGGGCAAAGAGGCGGAGGGAACTAAGTTCCCGCAGGAGGAGTGATCGCCTCCAGGCCAGTAGAGGCGAGTCACCTGTGGACCGCCCTATGCCTCGGAGCAGATAAAAGCCAGCCAGCCCCAGTCCCAAGTTGTGGGAGCAATGTTATTGGTAGCCTGTTCCTGCCTGCACCCTGTCCTGCTCTTCTGCCAGAGTTCCTGACCTCACCTGACTCCCTGCCTTGGACCCAGCTAAAGCTTTGACGGACAGCCTCCATACCGTACCATCGACCTCGGACTGGACTCAGACCTCGCCTCTCGGTTAGCCCGCAGGACTAGCACACCAACTGTGTAAGGGAACACATTGCCAAAATAAAAGCAATTCTAAAGTAGGCTTCCTTCACTGAGGCAGGACTTTACCCTAAGGCATCAGTCAGATACAGACCAATTTTGGAGAAACACTCATTGCTTCTCAGCAGGTCTGGTACCATCAACCGCTCCTCTGTTTCTTCCCATGCTAAGAACATGACAAGACCCATCTAGTCCAACATTCTGTTCAAATAGATGCCTATGGCAGGCCCACAAGTAGGGCATGAATTCTCATCCCATTTGTGATTCCCAGCAACATATATTGGGAGGCATACTTTCTCCAACAGTAGCCATTATGGCTGGGAGCGACTGAGAGCCTTATCCTCCATGCTTGCAGAAGTTACAGCCAAAATGGCAACATCTATGCACAAGACCACAAGAATTCAGAAATGCAGCTAATGGGAAATGAGTAGGCAAAGTGCCCACAAAAGCTAGCTTACTGTTGGGAGGAAGAGAGAAAACCTGATGGGAAGTAAAACGGAATTTAGTAGATTAAAAGAAAGTAGGGCTTGTTGGAGCCTTGAGCAGTGGCAGTCCACCCTATAACATTTTGATGCAGGCCCCACTTGCCTGGTCCAGTTCTGTAGTTGCTCCACAGGGAGCTTTCCATGGTGCTGAACCTTAGCTGCCCAATCTGCACCTTGCCACATTGGCCATCATGCCATGTATTCTCCAGCCTGGAACAGGAGAGATATCACTTGATGCGGCAATCCTGTTTCCTGCATCTGCTTAAATGTTCCCCTTAACCCAGTTTATCCTAAGGTCCAGAGAAATGATCTTCAAGTTTCTTTTACCATGGTCATTGGTCAGCTAGCCACATTTGACAGCCAATTAACCGCCAAGAGTACCACTGCTGCACTTTCCTTTTTCTTCTAGACCAGAAGTTCCATGGTTCCCATGGACGATCTTCCCTTGCAAATGCTGTCAGATGTATAATTTGCAGCCACATGCAATGCACACTTAAACCCTTTCCACAACTTCTCCAGACAGAAAATGTGGCTGGTGATGACATTGCGGCAACAGATTCCATAGCCTGACTTAGTGCATACACTAATACAACTGTCTGTCTGAAGAGCTTTCTGTGTATTTTGGGGAAACTGTAGAAGCAGTGTGTCCTGGGAAAGTGTTGCACAGCTAAAGCATCATAATAGATATCTAAATGGAACAAGATAGCTTAAGTGTCAATTTACTGGTGTAATTATTTTTCTGATTGCAGACACTACAATACTTGGTAAGGGAGGTTCGAGAGCAAGGGGGGACCATCCTTTGCCCCACCCCGATGCTGTTGATCAACAATTCCCATCATCCCTGACCATTGGCCAAGTTGACTCTGGCTGGAAGACCACAGGTTCTCCATTCCAGAGAGTTGTTTGTGCAATGAAAGAAGCACCAAAACAGGAAGCAGAATTTAAATGCCTCAGAGAAGAAAATTATGAATTAGCTGCAAAATCTGAATTAGCTTTAATCAGAATGGAGTTCAGGATGTTCCTTGTTGCCTAAATTACTGGTATCAATATCTCAAAATCTCTTCCATTAGGAAATGTTGGGTGTTAAATTGAAAGAGGGGGGGAGAGATGTGCAAATTACTTGTGCATGTGCTTTTCATGCTTCTACTTGGTGAAGTCTCATTCTACAGTCTTTCTGAATGTGATGGCTTGGAGGAGGAGGAGGAGGGAGGAGGAGGAGGAGGAGGAGGAGGAGGAGGAGGAGGAGAAGTAGTTTGATTTGTTTTTCACATGCAGAGTTGAGGTCCTAATATGAACAATATCATTTATAGAAGATAATGGGATTCAGAAGAAAGAAGATGCATTTCCCTGGTATGAAGGTATTGGATGTAAGGAGTATTATATAAGAGAAGATATTAGGATGCCTAAAACATGGATTATAGTTAGGTGCCAAGGTGCAAACAATAACTCAAAACATGACTACTAAAGTAGCATCATATTCCTGGCACATGGGACACCTGCATTTCCCTCTTGTTGAACCTGTCACACAAATCCCCTCACTGCAACTCTTAGATGGGACAATAGAACAATAAGTTTCTATCGTACAACCAAAGACTACCTTAAAATGCCTGCTGGAACAAGAAAATCTTAGTCATGCACCTGAAGGAGAGTGCTTGCCTAATCTCAGCTGGGAGAGAATTTCACAGGCTTTAGGCCTACACACTGAATGCCTTCCTCAGTTACTAAAACTAACTTAGGAACTGCATTAGTGTAAGGTTAACTAGAAGTTTCTTGTCTGTTTTCTTTTTCATTCCTGTTTCTCCTATGCTGTTGCACTTTTGCTGTGGGTTAAACCACTGAGCCTCTTGGGCTTGCCAATCAGAAGTTCGGCGGTTCAAATCCCCGCGACGGGGTGAGCTCCCGTTGCTTGGTCCCTGCTCCTGCCAACCTAGCAGTTCGAAAGCACGTCAAAGTGCAAGTAGATAAATAGGTACAGCTCTGGCAGGAAGGTAAACGGCGTTTCCGTGCACTGCTCTGGTTCACCAGAAGCAGCTTAGTCCTGGTGGCCACATGACCTGGAAGCTGTACGCCAGCTCCCTCGGCCAATAAAGCGAAATGAGCGCCGCAACCCCAGAGTCGGACACGACTGGACCTAATGTTCAGGGGTCCCTTTATCTTTACCTAACCCTCTTGTATGCCATGCCCAAGGATCTCAAATCCAAATCTGAATCCAATTTCCATCCCAATGTGCAAGTCCAAAAATGCAGATACGCTGTACTGAAGTGGTCAGACTGATTAAAGCCAAGAGATATAATAGCAGAGCCTTAGCAAAAAGAATCTGTGTTTCTATCTGAAATAGGATCAGAGCCAAAACTTAAATGCTAGTTCACCATTGATTGGAATCTGTTGCTTAATTATCCCATTGAATCTTTCCAGCAGCCCTACTTTATTTCAATAAGATTCCTTCTGGGTAATGTACATGCAGAAGAGAAAAGGAAATTTCTTTAAACCCCTCCAAGCTTTACTCTCTGCTAAGAATAAGAGGTATAAACCTGGTGAATAATGCCGACAATGAAAAGGAGCAGAAACATTTTCCTGGACTGAAATTACCTTTGGAAGGCAACACTCTTTCTCATTCTTCACACTGTCCTCAAAGAGGATGAAGAGCTGGGAGATAATTTACCATGTAAGTGCCATTGTCATAAGCCAACCCACAAACTGGGCTGCGTTGTTGTTTCTTTCTTTAAAGAAAACTGAGACAGTTCACACTGGTGTTTGAAAAGACAGAAAGGATTAACAAAGGCTGCTCAGAATTAGTCAAAATAATTGATATTTGCTGTGGTATTTATGGCTGGAAGCCTGTCAGCACCTGGCTTGTGCTGACAGCAGCTATAAGGAAGAAAGGTTTGCACACAAAAGGGAGCTGTCGATCTTCCCCTTCTGAACAGGGACTTAGAAGAACATTTTTCACTGCCAGGATGAATGTGTGTGCCACTAAGTTTCTCCTAACAAGTCAGAGAAGTGGATCAAATTACTGTGCCAAATCCCTTGGTCGTGTCCTTTCCATAGAATGAATAAAGAAATATAATGAGAGAGGAAGATTCGAGACAAAAGAGCAAATATGGCTTGGCACAAATAGCCTGTCATCATGAAATGGTAATACGTTTTAAAATCCCGCGTGGAAGCTTCTCGGCTGAGGATCACTTCAAACGCAGGGACCCACAATTAAAAAAATATTCATGCAAGCATCATCATTTGTGAATGGCAATCTTTGTTTCTAAATGCCAGACAGGGGCCAAGTTGTTACTGGGCCAATTGTATTGTGCCAGCCATAAATAAGTAAATGGTAGTTTATACACATTTGCCATTCATTAACGATAATCTCTGTGTTCATGTGCAAGAGTATTCTACTGTCAGGTACTGGTTCTCAAGTCCCATTTGCTTCAGATGCCCCACCGGGACATCTGAAGAGCACCCTGAAAACTGATTAAAATGAACTATGTTAAAAGAACAGGGACGCGGGTGGCACTGTGGTCTAAACCACTGAGCCTAGGGCTTGCTAATCAGAAGGTTGGCGGTTTGAATCCCCGTGACGGGGTGATCTCCCGTTACTCGGTCCCAGCTCCTGCCCACCTAGCAGTTTGAAAGCATGTCAAAGTGCAAGTAGATAAATAGGTACCGCTCCAGCAGGAAGGTAAACAGTATTTCCATGCACTGCTCTGGTTTCACCAGAAGTGGCTTAGTCATGCTGGCCACATGACCCGGAAGCTGTCTGCAGACAAATGCCAGCTCCCTTGGCCAGTAAAGCGAGATGAGCGCTGCAACCCCAGAGTCATTCATAACTGGACTTAACTATCAGGGGTCCTTTACCTTTAATGTTATAAGAAATACCATAATACTTCAGAGGTGCACAGTGAGTACCACACATTTGACTATTTGGGAGATGACTGAATGTGTTTGAGATCAAAGCTAAAGCACAAGCACCGGACTGCAGGAGTTGGGTATGATGCAGCCTGCTATTGAAGAGACATACTTGGTGCTCCGACTTTCATTTCTATAGCAGGGATAGCAACACAATGTCCTTCAAATGTCGCACAGCTTGCACATTCCATGGTGAGGGATGGTGGAAGCTGAGGTCCAGTATATATGGAGGACATTACTTTAGCATTGCTTTGGGAGCATGAAGTGCTTCCATGTCTCCTGATAGTGTCGTGAGGCAGATAATTATTTAGATGGGGAATTGGGGAGGAGGAAAAACCTGGAGATAGCTCAGTCAGTGGAGCATGGGACTCTTAATCTCAGGTTTGTTGTGGCTTTGTTGGGGAAAAGATTCCTGTATCGCAAGGGGTTGGACTACATAACCCCCGTGGTCCCTTCCAATTCTGCAATTGCAGCTTGCTCAATACATGGCAGGCTGTTAATATCCACCTATCCTGTGGTTGCTGCTACTAGACTCAGGGTTGGTTACATGGTACGGCTTCTGCCTTGAGGCCCCTGTAAATCAATCAACATAGCAGCTGTTTACATGTCGGCGTGGGGCTTCCTTCTGCTTCAATAAGTTCACTCAGAATTGTTTTCTTTGTGCCATACAGAAATTTTAGGGACTTAGGAAGCTGTCTTACACAAGGTCAAACTATGGATCCTTCTACCTCCAGATCACCTAGCCTGACTGACAGTGGCTCTCCAGCATTGCAGACTTGGAGCACAGCAGGTGCTCTGCCTCTAGGCCAGCCCTTCTCAACCTGTGGGTCCCCAGATGTTGTTGAACTACAACTCCCATCACCCCTAGCTAGTAAGGCCAGAGCTCAGGGATGATGGGAGTTGTAGTCCAACAACATCTGGGGACCCACAGGTTGAGAACCGCTGCTCTAAGCTATGGTCCATCCCAATGTTTTGTATTGGTGTGGATAAAATTGGCTCAATCACATGGTGAATGACACAAGTGGTTTACCATGTGATACCATCTGCCATATGTTCCCCTCAACCCACATCCTTTCCCTTAATCAAATGTTCCGTTCTGATCTAAGCATAAGCGTAAGTCCTACCCTCCCAGATGGAATCAGAAACTTACTCAAGACAAAATGAGGTCATGTTCAACATTACAGATGCTATAATCTGACACAATTAGAAGTGCTTTGCTTGCCTTGTGTCACTTTAACTGTGATCTTCTGAAACTAGTGGAATTGGGTTTGTAATGTTCTTCCGACATTTCAAACTATTTTCTCCTAATCAAAGAAGCTGAGCGAAGAAAACGAACATTTATGTTGTCATTTCAGGTTCAGAAATTGATTTCTCTCATCAGCCTTTTCCCATTCCCCCTAGCACACATGCCCTCTGTTTGATTAATGCCATTGCTGAATTTACTTCCATTAGCCTCCAGAGAATGGGTTTTAAAAGGAATCTAAAACTGAATGTGAGTTTCTTTGAAATACGGCTTGCTTGATCTACATTCCTAAGTCTGCTCTTTATAGATGTCAGGAATATGAGGAGGGTGTGAGCATAGTGGCATTAGAGGATGGGAAAGGAAGAATAATAATGCTTTAATTTCCGCTACTTGCTTTCAATAGTTCTTCTTTGCATGGTGAGTGACAGTTGTCACCAGTGATGTAAAGCAACAGGGCTGATCCTGAATTGAAGCCCATTTTCCAGTATCAGAAATTACACGGGGTGATATCCAACTAAATCGTACTCAGAGATTACAGCCCAGCAAAAGAAGAAGTGAAGAGATCTGATCAAAAATATCCTGCAACACATCCGTTTGGATTCTTAAGCTTAGCACCACTGACTTAGGCTGGGATCACATATTGCATTAAGTATGTGGCCTTTGCAGAAAATGGCAACTATGTGCCATCATTTCCCTCTCTCCTTCTGCCTAGAACAATGTACTGAATCCTGAAATCGCAGGAAATTGTACCTTTTTCACCCTGTCCTTGCATCACTGACTGCCACTGCTGTGGTTTGTGGCTTGAGTGTGTCTTGGGTATCTATAGGGATGGAGGTATTGTACACTGAGCTCAAGTTCTCTTAAATGCAGCAGTGTGAAAGTGTGGAATTCAATGCACACAGCTGCCAATTTCAGTGGTAACCATGTAGTCACTACTACTGCCAAAAAAAACCCCCAAACAAAAATCTTCTGTTTTGGCTATCATCCTCCAGCAAGAAATTGCAAGGGGAGAGAACGTGAGAGAGTACAATCCCAGGAGCTCTTTTGTACTTACCTTATTTTTAAAGAGTTTTTATTAATGTCCTTTCCGTCATTCTACAAATCGTCTCTCTTGTGCTCTGCAGCCATCCTAGGTGTCGGCTTTCCTTGAAATCCCACTGCATCCTCAGCTGAGCTTTCAGCTGTTCGTTGTTATTTTTTTAAGGAAGCCATTTTGCTTTTAAAGAATGTTTTGAAAGTAAGAGGAAGAACTTCCCTTAAAAACAAAATCAGCAAGCACACTGATCCCAACCAGCCTCATGTGCTCTCCCCATGGGGCTTTGGCAGATCAGGAAGCAGGGTCTGGGCAACCAGGGAGGCTGCAGAGAGATGAGGCAATGTCCAGCGCAGCAGGAACTAACCCCTTTGGAGAATGCAACAGTGCAGGAGCCACATGTCAAACTGGGTGTGTCCAAAGTCTGAAAGTGGGTTTAAAAGGGATGAGGAACACATTGCCCTCAGCTACCTCACACCAATAAGGTAGCCCACTGAAGTTGAACCCTCTGACATTCTAAGCACTACACTAGTGGCCAAAATTGTGGAAACCTTTTGGGGGAAAGTGTATTTCCGAGGTTGGATGGCTCATAACACCTGATTGGCTCTCTAAACGCTCCTGCTCATTGGCTACATTCAAATGAAGGAAAGCTACCACATATCAACCTAAGCAAGTTGTGCTTCCTTTTTCTGGTTATTTGCCAATAACTTTTGATAGAATACAGATAATTGACCAAACTTTGTTGCATTACATTCTTCATTAAATTATCTTTCCATCGATATGTAATTTTATGGTAATACCCCCCAAAAAGTGGTGTTATGAGTCATCAGACCTCAGAAATACACTTTCCCCAAAAGGTTTCCACGATTTTGGTCACCAGTGTATTGACACTATGGGGCAGAAAAACAGAAGCTTCTTTTGTGAGGATACAAGAAATTGGAGGGCAGGTCCTGGCACAGCACTAGTTGCTATAACATGAAGTTCTGGCTTTACACCACTGCTCCTCTAGTGTGACCAGATCCTATGCCAGCCAAGAGAAGAAGAATTGGCTGGGTGTCTAACGCAGCTCCCCTCATGCTGCAATGAAGGAAATCATAAAAGCAGTCCGTCACAGGGAAAGCAGACCTGGATAGACAGAGACTTATTATGTGAATAGAGTATCATCTCTGATGTGTGGGAGTGTGCGAGAATGATACATTTATGACTAAGTAATTACCACTTGGTAATATGAATTGGCCTTTCATGGATGAAAAAAATTGCCCTAAGCAGTTGTAAAAACTAAACAGCTTGAGCACAGGGAGGAAAGAGAGCACCATAAGAAATATGTTAGCTGTTAACTCAAAAGAGAGGTTAAGGGGGAGCCATGCTGGAAGTTAGCAAGCAGAAGGCGTCTCGGAGTTTAAAGGAGAATTCACTGCTCATCTGAATTCTAGTGATAGGAAACATCTTTTGCGTTTGGCAGAGGAGATTGTGTGTTTTGCACAACATCATACGCTATATTTAAACCTTGGGGAGGGAGGTTAGAGAGAGGAATACTGACAAATGGTCCTTCATGCCATTTGGAATGAACATAAAGATGTCTCTTGGCATCACTGCAGAGATTTCCAGGTCTCCATATGGTTATTCTCCTGGCTGGATCCTGCAGAGGACAGATGCACAACATATGGAAAATTATATTTTAAAAATGGGGTGGAGGGGCAGAGAAACCAATCAAAAAGGAAGCTCTGGGAATCACCCATATCAGTGCTATGTAAATGTGATATTATGTTCCTAGAACGTGGAGCCTGTAGCTCAGGCTTGTTGCTTTCTTCCTTGGCAATGAGCCTGTCCTTGACTGTGCTTGACAGCAAAAAGAGAGGGGGGTGGGAATCAGCAAATAAGAAGCTCCAACGCATTCAACAGTTGTGACCTTCCAGAGTTCACCTGCATGCCTCATACTCCACAGTCGTTCAGCCAAGGTACTCTCTGCTCAGCGAACCACAGCTCTTTCGAAGCATCTGTGGATTTCAAGTGGTTCCCTAACCATTTCAGAAATGCAAAGCTAATTAAAATTATGACAGAATTTCGTGCACCCTCACACAATAGGCGCTTAGCATGGTTTGTGAGCTGCTGAATGCCATCAATCTTCCAAAGGGGATTAAGAAGGAAATCTACTGTGCATTGCTGATCAGGGTCCTGTATGTTAATTAAAGGTGCACCCAGGCTGGCAGGTTCTTCCTCCAGTGTAAACTGCTGCTCCAATTTACGCAAGTAGAGAAGAAGAAAAAGGTTTGCACCGCATCCTGTGATCTGGCACTGTTACTTCCCCACCTATAAAATGAGGAAGCTGGTTTGTTTTTTTAAAATGTATTTTGTGTTCTCATTGCGAAACACCCTGTGATCTTTGAATGAAGGGCAGTATACAAATTTATTAAAGAATTAAAACATGCCAATTGCAAGTGATCAAGAATCAATCTGATCACTTGCAAGATTTTTTCCGCAAGGCAATCAAAAGGTGGGGAAGTAGCAAGCAATAACACAATTTGTAAGTTTAAGTTTGTGGTATCCCTTGTTGCATGGTACAACGTCCTTTTTCAAGTCAGTCTTACAAGCAAGCCGCTACAAAATAAGTTTTTTCTAGAAGTGCTTCCCAAATTGAAGCTAAGGCCATTGCTAGAATGCAAAAGTCCTTAAAAGGTTTACATCACTGTAGATGGATCAAAACTGCAAAAAGGGGGGCAGCAACATTTGAAAGGTGACTTAATTGGGATTAATAAAATGTAGGTTAATGCAATTGCCTCTCTTTCACTTTTGGAGACCTAGATTTAAAGTAGGCTGCAAGTAAAAGGACTCTGGTTAATTTCAGGCTAGTCTCTAATGAAGATTATTCTGCTTCACAAAACCACCTTCGTCTAATTGGATAATGCCTTGCTGAGGACTCACTCGCTTTAGAAGAGAAATTATGAGAATGGTTGTTGCTTGAAGTGCTTTTAGGACAAATTTGTAATGGGTGACTGCTTTTGAACTTTAGTGGCACTTTAAAATAAATTCAAAACTTTCCAGCAAAATAAAGGGAATGGGAGATGGCTTACAGAAATAAAGAGGGAAGTTTTAGAGTTTATAAAAAAACCTGGACCACTCATATGAGGACTTCTTACATGGAATCATAACATGTTTTATGCAATATTATAATTTTTCAAGGTCGAGGGCACTGATTGGCAGCACATTATGAGCATTTTACAGCATAGCAATGCAACAAAGTGCTGACAAAAATCCCAGCAATTATTTCCCAATGAATAGGCATGTTACATGTGACTTGGCTTGAACAATAGCCATTGTCTGGTTGAGTATTCCTAAAGTTAATTTATCATTCAGAATGCAAGTTACTTTGCTTAAGCTATCAAATACAGTAAGCCTTTAAGGCTAAAATTCTAAATACAAAGGGTGGTATTCAACTAAATTTTACTCAGAGTACACTCATTGAGCTGAATGGACTTAAGTTAGTCATACCTTCTGTTGCTCAACAGGCAATGGCGTTTACACTTGCCTTGCCCAACCATCCATGCCTAGGAGCCTTTCCCAGACCATGACTATGAAAACAGCAGAAGTAGCTGGGAAGAGAGGAGTTCAGGGGTATTTAGAAATAAATAAATTACCATTTGTGTGTCCTTGTTTCTCAATTTTAACCTTTTATGTGGTTTTGTTGTATTTTGTGCATTGTGACTTGCTGTTATTTTTATTGATTATGGATTATTTGCTGGTGTTTAACTTTACTGTTTACTATTGGGTTCTAATGGATTCTTGAATATTGTTTCATTTGATATAAGTTGTTTATTTTAAAGTGATTGTGACTTTTTTATATTGGATCAGATTGTTGCTATTAATGTTTGATGTTCTATTATGTTTTTATATGTGTTGGAAGCTGCCCAGAGTGAATGGGGCAACCCAGCCAGATGGACGAGGTATAAATAAAATGTTGTTGTTGTTGTTTCAATTACCGTATTTTTTGCACCATAACACTCACTTTTTTCTCCCTAGAAAGTAACGGGAAATGTCTGTGCGTGTTATGGAGGAAATGCCTACAGGTGGCATGCCTATGGATTTTCCTCCTCTAAAAACTACGTGCGTGTTATGGTCGGGTGCGTGTTATAGAGCGAAAAATACGGTAATTTTCAATTGTATGCTTTAAATATGACCAATATTGGATAAAACTCTGAGGAGTAACTGGGCCTCCACTGAACACAATAAAACATACCTAGAACTGTGATGTAACTCTTAGGTACATTGCGCATTGC
This sequence comes from Podarcis liolepis, assembly GCF_965112155.1. Taxonomy (NCBI): domain Eukaryota; kingdom Metazoa; phylum Chordata; class Lepidosauria; order Squamata; family Lacertidae; genus Podarcis; species Podarcis liolepis. The sequence goes on along the minus strand of NC_139563.1, from coordinate 40,208,570 downwards.
AGCAAACTCTAAAGAAGTAGTTCATCACACAAGTTATCCAAGTTTCTCCAAATCATTATCAATGGCTAAAAATCAGGTCTGTGATGAAACACAATGAGCTGCTGGAATAAAACTGATGGAGTCACACTCTTACATGTATGGAGAGGGTGGGAAATGAAATTCGGCCAAATATTCCCACCCATCATTTTTGTATGTGACTGTCACCCATTTTGCTCTTTGTTCTGCACTAACAACACATGAACAGGATTAGTAGCTCGTTGCCACTGGCCCAAACACACTAATGGGTATGGAACCGACCAAGATATCACAGCAACCACAGCACAAAAAAAGCAAACCATTGAGTGACTTGGCATTTCTTCAGCAATGGAGTTTACTCAATTCCTTTTGAACAATATTGTCACTACGGAAGACAGCTGCCTGGACACTTCCCTAATGGTTGTGGGTTCTGCCTTAAGTAATTTAGTCAAGGCCACAAAAATATGTTGGCAGAATGGAACATTGAAGACAGATGGCTTGTGTCCTCCTAGCCACCCAATTCCTGTCTTTTAGAGGCAAAGTTAACATTGGTTTTCTGCAATATTTGTGCCTAAACTGAAGGATTTGCTGGAGAACAAACCAAGCAAAGAATGCCGCACATCCCGTCCACTTAATTTAAAAAATATAGTTTATTGTGCCAATTGAAATAATATTATATAAAAGCATTTCAACCTCTTAATCTTTGACTTAGCAACTTTATTAAGACTTCAGGATTTTCAGCTGTGTTTCATTATTCCTGCCCAAGTGGCAAAGCCCAGGTTTCAAATGAAGTCCACATGTGAATGAATCACAGTGTCTTCAAGGTTTGCTCATCCATCTCACAGCGTTGGTGGCCCATGATGGAATGCCACACTATGGGTAAGAAAGGTTGCTGAAGAATTCTGATGATCTAGAGCAGGGCTGGGGGACCCGTGGCCCTCCCAATGAGCCTGGATAGCTCAGTTGGTTAGAGAGGGATTCTGATAATGTGAAGGTTGTAGGTTCGATCCTTGCATGGGACAGCTATATAGTCCTGTATTGCAGGAGGTTGGACTTAGATGACCCTCAGGGTCTCCTCCAACTCTACAGTTCTATGAAGTATGGCTCCCATTGGCCAGTCACATGGCTGATGACTGGCCATGCTGGCTGGGGCTGATGGGAGTTGTAGTTTGACAAGGTCTGGAGAGCCACAAGATTTGTGATTATGTTTCACCCCATGTTGTAAGCTGTCTTGAGCATGATTTTAACTGTGGGAATATCACATACAAATAAAATTTTGTGTGTGTGTGTGTATAGAAAGAAGAATCTGTTGATTTCCATATATTCATTTAGGGCTCCATCACTCTGCTACTACATGCAGGCTTGCATCAAGAGCAAGGGATGGGGTCAGGAATATGCAGTACACAAAGGTAAAGGTACCCCTGACCGTTAGGTCCAGTTGCGGACGACTCTGGGGTTGTGGTGCTCATCTCGCTCTATAGGCTGAGGGAGCTGGCGTTTGTCTGCAGACAACTTCTGGGTCATGTGGCCAGCATGATTAAGCCGCTTCGGGTGAACCAGAGCAGCACACGGAAAACCATTTACCTTCCTGCCAGAGCGGTACCTCCGAGCAGTATCTACTTGCACTTTGACGTGCTTTCAAATTGCTAGGTTGACAGGAGCTGGGACCGAACAACAGGAGCTCACTCCTTCTGATTGGCAAGCCCTAGGCTCAGTGGTTTATACCACAGCGCCACCCCTGTAATTCAAACAAACCTCCATCATGTTCCACCTTCTCAATGATGATTACCACAGTGAGTGCCCATTTTGGTTGGGAAATGCACTTGTGGAAACTCTGTGGCCAGGTAAGTGTTTGTTTGTTTGTTTGTTTGTTTGTTTGTTTGTTTGTTTGTTTGTTTGGCTTTCCCCCTTTTGTGTACTTCTGTGAAGTCCATTGGGATGTGTTCCCTTGGACAATAATCCAACAACCTTTTCATCTGATACTTTATTTTCCAACACAGCTAACGAGGAGTGGTGAGAACCTGGATGAATTGCATTTGACTCCCATAAGTTTAAAAATATTGTTTTGTATCTCAATCCCCTTGTGGAGGCCCAAGAACAATACTAAGGCATTTTTTGTTTGCCACACTGTGGATTCAGATAGCTGCTAGAACCAGAAAATAGAAGGAAGAAAAACCCAGAATACTCTTCCCCAGAGTATTCAGTCTCCTGCATTCCTTCATCTTCTCCCCATCTGCTGTACTGAATTTCTGTAAATAAGGAATCTAATTAATATAGATAAGATCAAAACGTTTTTTGGGGGGGAAGTCTAGCTTTCTTCACATATACAAATGGCACAATGCAAGTGGGAATCCTTGAGCCTCCAGATGTTCCTACATTATAGGTCCCATCAGGTTCAGCCAGCATGGCCAATGGTAAGAGATGATGGGAATTGTAGTTCAATAATATCTGGAGAGCCACAGGTTCCCCATCCCTTCCCTGCTACAGACCTTGTCCTATTCTTCCACACTTTTATCCTCTCCTCTTTCCTGTAACAATGGTGATGAATCTCAGTATTATTATTACATCAAGCTGTTTGTTCTATAAGGCGATCAGAAGCTCTCTAAGCTTTTCTCACAGAAGCCTTCAGCTAATGGGATACCACTAGATTTTATCACAGAGAAGGACAATGATATCCCTTCTTTAAGGATAATCAGGTTAGATTCCTGCATTTGCCGCAGCTTTTTCTTTAGAGATGCTGAATCTATGGGCAACAGCCATAACACAGTCATCAAAATTAGGGGCACGTCTTTTATACATTTGTTTTATTGGCAGCTCAGGTTTGTTTGCTTTTAACTTTGGATATTCACATACCATTAATTGCAAGACTGTATTTTTCTATGCTTTTTATTTCTCATGCATTCACATGAGAAGATTTGACAATGCTGCAAGAGGTGAAACCTACACATTAACAAATTTACATGGATAGACGCATTTGTCCTATCAATATAGAATCAGCCATGGATAGCCCTCTTGGCCAAATTTCAGAAACATCATATGAAAAATGCCTGAGACACAGTAGCAGGAACCCTCCCCACACTTTGAATGCTCCCTAACATTTTGGTATTCACCCAAAATGTATCTTCTATTTCTCCTTTTGACAGTTTAAGTTGTGGCACAATTTTTTTAAAAAAAACTGCACCAGGATCTTCGCCAGGGTATTCACTTTTTCTGATTTGGGGAAAATCTTTGTCTATTCCTAATATTCCTAGTATACAGCACGAATTAATAGGCCTTCTGTTATCTCTGTTACCTTAATTAACAGGTCTTCAGTTACCTCTTCAGTTTTTTACTGAGCTATGTTTGACTCCGGCTCCTGATACCAACCTAAATTAATTTAACTTACTACTTTAAATGGGAATGTTGCCCCATTGCAGGAGAAAAACACAAATAGGGGGCATCTACAAAAACTAGTTCAAGCACAAGTCACGTCACAATTGCAAATCTCTCTACGTGGGGCTGCCTCTGAAGACAGTTCAGAATTGTAAACAGCCCTATATTTATTTAATATATTATTATTTTTTGCCTCAAATCCACACCTGTGAGAGTTTTCATTTCAGTTTCCATAGACTGGAAGTCATGCAGGTGGCTGAAACAGCTACTATTTATAGATTGAGTAATTACTTTTGCTAGGACAAACTATTCCCAGTCAACAATTAATAAATTTACGTTGAACTCCTTATTCACTTCAGACCCCATTAATTTCACTGAAAGTTAATGGTAGTTTTGTCATTGAGTTAAGTCAGCCTACTAAACATGTGGTCCCTCAGCCACGGACCAATTATCATGAACTAGGCTATGATTTTCTTCCTGATTTTTTTTAGATGAAGAAATATGTCTTGGATTTCATTGCTTTGTTTATAACAGCATTCGGAAACTTAGGAACCTTCAAGGCCATTTTGAGCAAACCATGCTCATCACCTCGACTTTAGGTTCTGCCACCAACCATGGCAGACAACTGCATACCACCATTATAGCTGTGACTCAGTTGCTGGAAGAAGAATGGCAGCTGCATCCAGGACAAGAAGACAGAGAACAGCCAGAAAGCAAAGTTCCCATCATCTCAGATGTCAGCCACAAATCCTGCTACACACCAGCTCATCGGCACCCAAGCAGAGCACATCATATGGACCTCCCACATATGAAGCTTACTCTCCTCTACATAAACCACAAGGCCAATGACAGGTCCTTCTCCTGCAAAGCTAAGGATACCTACAAGGCTCTGCACAGGGTTTGCAGCCTGTGGTAGGAGAGGTGGTTGTTATGTATTCAGTGGTTTGTGTTTGCCTGAGCTTGAGTCTGGACTAAGGATTCTGAGCTCCTGTGTTCTGATTCGATACACGATGTCCAATCACAGAACATTTCAGGATTTAGGCCTCTCCCATTGGCCCTTAAACTCTGAGTCATGATTCACAGCTTGGAAGTTTAGACAGCCAATCACGTCAGGAATGGGAGTGGCCCAGGTCTTCAGAAATGTATATAACCAGTTGCTTTGCCCCTGTTGTCCAGTTCTGCTAGTTCAATGAATGTTCTTGCTGTTATCACTGTGTCTTGCTTTCTGGGAACCTACCTACACTTCAGAGATAACACCCAAGACTTCATAAGTAGAAGGTCGATCTATGACTCCCCATGTGTTTAGGACAGAAGGGGGAAAGTCCCCTTCTATCATATGTGGTGGACTTGTAAAAGAGTAAAAAAGGATTGGGAAATAATTCATAATGAATTTTTAAAAATGTTTTAAAGTACTTCTCAAAAAACAAAACAAAAAACAGAGTCTTTTTTGTTGGGGGATAATTCAGATGGAAATTCCCAGGTGTCAAAAAAGGTTATTTATGTATGCGACTCCTGCGGTCCGTGTTTTGTTAGCCCAAAAATGGAAAATGAGCAAAGTCCCAGATAAAGAATAATAGCTTCCACGTCCTCTAATTCCTAGATATTCTCTGCATAAGTTTAACTTCATGGGGGATAAGGCCATCAATAGCTATTAGTCACTGGAGACAGCATCCTTCTGAATACCTGCTGGAAACCACAGGAGGGAAGAGTGCTCCTGTGCTTGAATCATATTTGCAGGTTTTCCACAAGCGTCTTGGTGGCCACAGTCAGGGGTGGAGGAAGGGGGCGGTGGCCTGCCCTGGGTATTTTCGGGGTGACACTTGGCACACCTCCCGCCCACGACTCCCAAGCCTACCCTGAGCCGTTAGGGGAAGGGGGGCTGCGCCGCTTTGCCAGCAGCATTCCCTCTCCCCCTTCATTTTGACAGCTGGGGGGAGGCTTGGGAGTTGCGGACAGGTGGCGCACTGAATGTCCGCCCTTGGTGGCTCGCTCCGCCTCCATGGGCGGCCCGCTCTGCCCCCAGCTGCAGGGCACATACACCGCTCCGTGCACCCGAGCGGCTACCCCTCACCTGGGAGGGCACCCTCCATGCCCCACCCCCCTCAGGAGCATTCCCCACCTCCCTCGGGAGTGCACCCGCCCTGGGCAGCGCAGGCATATGCTCCACCACTGGCCACAGTGAGAATGGGAAGCTGGACTAGATAACCCACTGACCTGAAATACAGCCAGCGGCGTAGCGTGGGGGGTGCAGGGGGGGCTGGGCGCACCGGGCGCAACATCTGGGGGGGCACACTAATCTAGTGGAAGAGACTCGAGTGCTAAAATCCACGGGTTAGGGGGCGCAAATTACTTGCCTTGCCCTACTCCCGGAGACGTATAGATGTTTAAAAGCTTGGCCTAATTTTGCAGCTGCCCCTTACTTAACTAACATCACTAACGAAGCCTATAGATGGGCTTTCTCTAGAGCCCGCTTTGAGACAATGCCCTCAGCAGTGCTGTACGGCAAATTCACGCGGGTTCCAATGCATGCGTGTCTCTGCCCTTGTATGTCTAATAAGGTAGAATCTGTCACACACATTCTTCTATCTTGCGAATTTTATAGTGAAGAACGAGTTCAACTTATTTTACCGCTTCTATCAAAATTTATACCCCTTCATTATTATTTGGAATCCTCCCCTGAAATTCTTCGAAAATACCTCCTAGAAGATTCCTCAAGCTCAATATCATATGAGGTGGCTAAATTTTACACTTTAGTAATTAGGAAGCGTAAATCTCTTCTGTTGAATGGCACACTGCGAAGTTCCCTTGTGTAACCTTTTTTCTTTTCTGAGGTTGTTGCTGATTTCTTGTTGTCTGATCTTGTGGTGTTTAGTGTCACTGGCTTTGGCCGCAATAAAACTTGACTTGACTACTTGCCTTGCCCCGGGTGCTGACAACCCACGCTACGCCACTGAATACAGCTGAACATGTTAAAAAAAAAATGGAGGTGGGCAGCCTCAGTTGTGATGGGCCCTCTGGAGCTTTGGGGCCCCAACATTTCCTCCACCATTTTAGGTGCTGGCTCTGGGCTTGTAGGCCTGGATGCAGATACTGATATTGCACTGAGTCACAGCCAATGTGTGGTGCTGCGATTATCCAGAAACTAGCCTCATCTTGAGTCAATACATACATTATTTTTATTAGCTGTTTATTAGTTGGCGATTTGATGGTATTTTTAACTGATTAATCTATGGATATAATATTATTTTATGGTATGTTACGAGCGACGCTGAGCACATAAGCCCAAAAACTTAATTACAGCATGCATGAGATAAATGAAGGCAAAATAATCTAAAAATATTCAGCTCTTACATTAGCTGAAGGTGCTTTTTTTTTTTTTTTTTTTTTGGAAATCCAATATTCTTCAGAATTACTGAGCAAAAATTAAATCTTTTTTCACCTTCCACAGACTTGGGAGAAAATATAACCTTGGAACTGTATTCAGCCTCATGGATAACGGAAAAAGAGGGAGGGAGGGAGGGAGGAGAGGAGGAGGAGGAGGAAAGAGGGGGAGAGAGAGATTAAGAAGGGCAGGAATGGGATATTTCCCTAAGGAGGCATAAACAAAATAAAACTCTTAAACCAGATACTAGATAGGGAAGAAATGAAAAAGCAAGTGGGAACTAATTCCTAGTCTTTTACACACATTTTGTGCGATGATCTTTTTTGAGTCTCAAGCATTAAACCTTTTCTTTTAACATCTACTTCGATGAGCTTCACTACCCAAAACACAATGATGTCATATTACTGAAAATGTGCGACCACATCCAAATTGGCAGCAATTTGCAAACAAGTTAGATTGAATTCATACGGCTATTTAAAAGCAAAATAAAGCCTTTTCTCTTTCCACTGGCATCTGAAAGATGGTAACATCTGAGAAATCCATTAATGCATGAATGTAACAGAAAATGCCAGCTTGACGTTCCTCAGTATATCTGCTGGGGGTAAATTTTACATTTTTAGAGCCAGATGAAATAAGGTTGTTGTTTTTTAAAAAATAAATAAAATAAAATAAAATAATCTAGGCCACCAAATAGCTACGAATGCTGTTTTCTACCTTGGAAGCTGCAAACCAATTGATCGCTGTTAGCTGAGCATTTTGGCCGAGTTGCCTCCAATCCGAAATGTGCTCTATTTAATTAAGTATTCAGTGTGCATTATTTGCAGATTTCGTTCGGTTCAAGCTGTTCCGAAGCTCAACTGTTGTCTTAGTGACAAGAAGAATTATGCTTCTGTGAGTGCCTAATGCAGTGAAGAGATGACAGTTAAACTCGGCACATCTGGTGAGGCAGCCTAAATGGCTGAGCCTTATCTCCAGGAAAGCAACAACCTCCTGCAAGACGGCAACTGAGGCGGCCTTAAAGTTGCACACCAAGGAAAGCGGCACACAATGAAAAGAAAAGAAAAACGCCCCCACCAAATGGAAGTCATTTCAAGTTCCATCGAAGAGTCAACTCTCTGGGGAGGTGAAAGGAACAATTCCTCAACTTTCACAATGTGTTTGAGTGCTGTGTGGTTGGGCTTCTGTTGAAGGTGAGACGTTGTTATATAAGGTCATTCTCTAATTAGAATGAAGGAGACTAGGTTTTTGGTCCGAAGAGTTATCTGTTAATGGGACCAGAATGAACGTTGTTGTTTTCTAAAGTCACGTAAAAGATAGTGGCCACGGGGCCAAGTAGCAGCCAGACGCACTTTTTGGCAGGGAAATTGCAGGTTAGTGGCCCAAAGTGGCAAAGAAATAGCAGGAGACACCTCATGGAATAAAGAGTAATTTGGGTAAAGATGATCCACCTTTCCCGACACTCAGCTGAGGCCTCTCTATTTGATGAAGAAATTCTTTATCTCTCTTAAATAGAACAGAGACTCGGTTTCACTTTTTTCTCAATCTCTCATTCTTCACAGTCTTACCCTGAATTTGTCACATAGGTGCCAGCTTCCTGGGGCCCTGGGTGCCCAAGCACCCACAAAATTCCCCATGCAAGGGCTAGGCACCCACAAATTTTGGCACCAGGGCCATACACACTGCATGGCACCCATGCCCCCAGACACCCACGGTCATGGGGCCAAGCTGGCACTCCTGATTAACTACCTTTCCACATCACTATCCAATTTTTAATTTTAAATAAGTTGTTACAAAAACTTGTCTGCAATTTTGTCTAATATAACTTGTCTGCAATTTTGTCTAATATACACATTTTTGTAAGCAGTTTCCCTTTAAGATAATGCATTTTTGTGCATTCTTTTCACTTACGGTATATATGCATTTTAATGGACACCCTCCCCTAATATGCATATCTTTGGACACCTTGTTTGGTTGGGAGAACTGTATTACAGAATCTAGAGAAGCACGAATTTGAGAGGACATAGCTGTGATTTGGTTCACAGTGGTTTGGGAAGTCTGAATTACATGGGCTCACATTCCAGTATAAATCAAGCCATAATTTCTCCCCCTGATTGTGGGGCAGTGAGCTGCCACTTTTCAAGAGTGTGTTATTGTTTTGTTTTGTTTTGTTTTGTTCCTGTTCTTGTTCTTGTTTTTATTGTGATCTTTTGTGCATTGATTCTGATCAGGAAGATCTGCAGGGTTAGATTCTAACTCCCGATAAGCATTATTGCCTTGAACTAGTTACTCACTATTTTCAAAGCTTATCTTGCCTATATTAATTACCCACAACATCACTCATAAAATCCCAGTTAAGACACAAGCACTTATTGTACAATCAGAAATAGCCACCCATTATGTGTGGAAAAACTTGAGTCATTCTTTGAAAAATCTTGATACATGGATTTAGAACGTAAGTGTCACAAACCCTGTTAGAACTGCCAAAAACGTCAAAAAGTATATAAGGAATCATACTGATAAAAGAGATGATGGAGAGAGATGATGACAAGCTTTTGAAAATGCATTACAGTTCATGACTACAAAAATTAATAGGAATATGCCGGTTGAATGAATGCCAGTTACCAAGGAAACTAAAGTGATGTACACCCTAGAAAAATTTCTGCTCCCAGTATAATTATTTTATATCTTTGCTTTTCCTATACCATTTGCAAAATATACAATTCATTAAACAATGTTCCAGGATGTTTAAACAACTCTTCCTTTCTTCAGTTCCTTAATAAGATATACTCTAAATTTAATGAGGTGTGCTAATCTCATTATGTATGCAACATCCCCTATTTTTGTTACATCAAAGCTTCATTAATGACACTTGCTTATGCACCCAAAATATCCTTGTTAACCATTTCCCTGCTGCTAATGAACTAAACACGATTCCTTTCTTGCTTCACGAAAGGTCTTTGCACCAGTGCTCAAATTATAGGGGTGAAGCTAGAGGGGTACTCAGTGACAGGCACAAGCCCAGCCCCCTGACTCCCCACAATATCAGCCAAAACTTGCCTGTAGCATGATTCTGAAAAACATACAAAAAACCAGTAGCTAGGATAGCTACCAAAAAACCCACCGGCTTTCCTATTATCAGGACCAGCCAAAATGTTTTGCTGTCAAAACAGAGCAGAAATTGTCTCCCATATCCCAGTACTCAAGGCCAGCCAAGTTGGCCCCTGAGGCAGAAAAGCCCACATGTTCCTCACTCCCCGCCCCTGACAATTAGAATCGTAATAACACTACTGTAAATTACTATTTGCTGCCCTGTCGTGACACTCAGAACTGGGTTCCTCATTCTACATAGTGTTGGGCCAGCCTAGGTTTGTGATCCTATAACCTAGGTTTGAGATTTAGAATTTCTAAGTATTCGTAGCACAGAATGAGTTTTCAGTCCCCAGAATCTCCCGGTAAGGCTGGGAGAGAACTCTGCCTGAAACTCTGAAATGCAACTACTAGTCAGTGAAGACAATCCTAAGCTAATTGGACCCATGCTCTGACTCAGAATAAGGCAGGATCCTGTATTCTTACAGTTTAGCTTTTTTATTTTATTTAAGTGTACTAAATGGGATTTTTATACCAATGGATGTTCTAACAAACCACACCATATGAGATAAAGTGCGGGCTGGAGATCAAATAAACCTCCACCATCTTCTGAGCTGACTTCAAATGGCAAACAATACAACTGCTACTGTTTGTTTTGGGGTTTTTTTGGTTCTACAAGCAAAACGAGGTGAGTAGAGCATTCACTCAAATTATGCTTCTGCCTCTTCCTGTATTTACTCCAGGGATGTGCACACTGAGCATTATTACCAACACCAAATGAGGAAAGGAAGAAAAGAGGGCTGATAGGAACAATTGCTTGCCTCAGGAAAAATTACGCTGAGGAAAAGAAACTCAAATAGTCTTTAAAAACCGCCAAACCTGCTAGTATAATCCTATACATGTCTACTCAGGAGTAAGTAGCACTGAGTTCAATGGGGCATACTGCCGCCCTCAGAGCCTCACAGTGTTTGATGCGGCCCTTGCGGCTTCTCCCCCAGCTGCCGTGGAGCACTGTGGGCACTGCCAGGCACTGCCAGGCCCTCAGTTCAAATCCAGCCAATCCGCGGTGGCCTGAGGTGCGGGGCTTGGGGAGCAGACCTGAGTGTTGCCGTCTTCCTTGCTCCTCCATGGGCTCTGACAGTATTATGGGATGAAAAGGAGGGTGTTGGGCTGAGCTGCACAGATCCCTTGCCCTGAGATGCACCCAAGGGCATAGCTGTCAACTTTTCCCTTTTCTTGTGAGGAATCCTATTCGGAATCCCTTTAAAAAAAGGGAAATGTTGACAGCTATGCCCAAGGGTGCCCATTGGGACTGGTGGGGCAAAGGCCAGGGAAGCCCAACAGAAGGTAGAGGCAGAGACAGTGACAGGCAGAACCAACTAATTCCAGTTTTGCCACTTCCTTTTCCCTGCACTACTGATGACAACAACAACAACAACAACAACAACAACAACAACAACAACAATTTATTTATACCCTGCCCATCTGGCTGGGCCTCCCCAGCCACTCTGGGTGGCTCCCAATAGAATATTAAAAACATGATAAAACATCAAACATTAATTTTTTTCCTAAACAGGGCTGCCTTCAGATGTCTTCTAAACGTCAGATATTTGTTTATTTCCTTGATATCTGATGGCCGGGCACCACTACCAAGAAGGCCCTCTGCCTGGTTCCCTGTAACCTCACTTCTCGCTGTGAGGGAACCTCCAGAAGGCCCTTGGGGCTGGACCTCAGTGTCCAGGCTGTACGATGGGGTGGAGACGCTGCTTCAGGTATACTGGGCCGAGGAGGAAGCTCCAGTCCATTCCCCTGGACTGGATGTAAATAAGAAGGGAGGCAAGCATAAGTTCATCGGGCCTTAAGACAGTGATGCTTCTTTTGGAAAAGGAAAAGGATGGTACTTTTTACCATATGTGGTGGACATGTAAAGAGGTAAAAGCTTTCTGGGAAATGATATATAATGAGTTAAGGAAAATGTTTAAAAACACTTTTGTTAAAAAAACAACGGCCAGAAGCTTTTTTTATTGGGTATAATGGGCAAAGAGATACCGAGACAAGATAAAAAATTATTCTTATAATAATAATAATAATAATAATTTATTATTTGTACCCCGCCCATCTGGCTGGGTTTCCCCAGCCACTCTGGGCGGCTTCCACAGAAACCAAAAAACACTAAAATATCAACAACAACAACAACAAATCCGTTTATTGTGAGGACCATGCCTGTACACAAACATCAACACAACAATAGTTAAAAATATTAAAATTCATTACATACTATGCCAACAAGACCTTCATCCCACAAAATAGAGAGAGAGGGAAAACAAGCAACGAGTTAAACAGACGATGAAGGGGTCTTTACATTGTCATCCATAAATCTTTCCCTGGCTTTCATGGCCTTCATCACAAAAACCGCTACCACATGGGTAATACGTGGGTTTGCATCAACTAACAAAAATTTTACTCTATCTTCAGGATTGATTATAGAGTCGGGTATAATTTGCAGCAATGCGTCTCTAAAGCCCGAATAGATGGGGCAATAGAGGAGGTAATGTGTAAGATCCTCTTTAGTTTTCATAAGGCAAGGACATAAACGATGCTCTACTGGGGTTTTTGTGAATCTACCGGTCAGATATGCAGTTGGCAGTGTTTGAAACCGTGCCATAGTGAAAGCTCTCCGAAGGGTGGGATCAGTGATCTCCGCCAAGTAGTTGGCACAGATTTTAACTGCTTTTACTCGGGGAAACCAGTAGGAAAACCCAGAGTTTTTTATCTTTGTGGAGTCCAAGAAGGCGTCTTTTTCAAAGATCCATTCCCGAACTTTATCTGGGCTCCACAATTTGAGGGTATTAAACTCAGGTAGATTGTATCTGGATAGGATATCTAGTAGGTTTTTATGCCAAGTAGTATTATTTTGTAATGATACAAAGGCTTGTTTAGCCAATAAGGTGTTCGGGGCATCTATGAGGTTGGTGAAGAAACGCAGGAATCTTAAATGGGCCCTGGCAGACACAGAAGGTAATCCTACTTCCACTCTTAGGAGAGCTGCCGGAGTACTCTGAGGGAGGCCTAGAATTCTTCTGAGGTAAAAATTTTGGAAGATTTCAAGCCGTTCTAACAGCTTCTGATTCCATCCCCAGAGTTCTACTCCATATAGCATCTGGGGAATCACTTTTCCAACAAAAGCTTTTAGTGCCGGGATCACCAGTTGCCCTCCCCTCGAATAAAAAAAGCTGAGCAGAGCACCGATTGTCCTACGTGTTAGAAGGGCTACAGTCTTGAAGTGGGCAAGCCAGCTAGATGTAGCTTGGAAAGTGATACCAAGATATTTAAAAAAAAGACACTGTTCAATTTTGTGTTCATCTAAAGACCATCTAAATGTGTGGCGAGCTCTAGTAAATACCACAATTTTTGTTTTGTCATAATTGATCTTTAGAGAGTTTTGGGAACAATAAGCTGCGAGCCCCTCCAGCATGCTGTGTAGGCCCCTTCGAGTGACTGCCATGACAGCCATGTCATCCGCATATAGCAATATATTTAGGTGTTTGCCTTCCAGGGCAGGAGCTGATGACTTATACTTTGCCATATGTTGAACAATATCGTTTATATAGAAATTAAAGAGGAACGGTGCTAACAAACAGCCCTGTTTAACCCCTTTCTCCAGTGGCAGTGGATCAGTATAGTAGCCTGACATCCCAGTTCTAATTTTAACTGTGGTGTCTGAATGTAACTCTCTAAGTATTTTGAGAAGTCGTCTGTCAATATCTGTTTCATATAGTTTTTGCCATAATTTGTCCCTACAGATTGAATCAAAAGCGGATGTGAGATCTACAAAAGCCACAAAAAGTTTGCTCTTATGTACCTTTGTATACTTATCTATCATTGTCTGTAGTACCAGACAATGGCCTGTTGTACTATGGCCCTTTCTAAACCCTGCCTGTTCCGGGTTAAACAAGTTAGAGTGGTCAGCCCAGTCAACCAGTTTATTTAGCAGGTAGCGAGTATAAAGTTTATACACAATGTCCAGGAGACTTATGGGGCGATAGTTTGAGGGGTCTTGGGGGTCTCCCTTCTTATAGATGGGGGCTACCAGGCTCAGTTTCCAGTTTTCTGGGATTTTGCATGTGTCATTTATTACCGTAAAAAGTTGGGCCAAAATAGCAGCCCACCACTGGGCATTTAGTTTAAACACCTCAGGAGGAATCATATCCTCACCGGGAGCTTTGCCATTCTTGAGTGTTTTAATTAGCTGTAAACATTCTGATTCGGTAACAGGATCCCAGCCCATTAATAGATCGTTTTTAAGAGGAGGAAACTGGCTCGGTTTAGCAATGTTTGGAGCTGTATATAGCTGGGAAAAATGTTGGTACCATAAATTAGATGAAATACTGTTGGTTACAATTTTCCCTTTGGGTGAAACTCCCTGAGCAATTATTTCCCAGAACTTTTTGTCGTCCCGCAATTTGATCGCTTTGTCAAGTGCCTCCCATTGTTCCTTTCTGTAGAGGGATTTCTTAAATTTTAGAGTATTTTTATAATGAGAACGCCACCTGTGCAGGTTTTCCACTGAGGACAGGGTCCCTTCCTGTTTTACCTTATTTTGTAATTTCCTAAGCAAAGATCTTAGGTTCCTACAGTCTTTGTCGAACCAGGCCCTCGAGTTGTTTTGTTGTTTGGGAGGGTTGGAATTCGTGAGTAGTGGGAAGAGCGACTCTGAGACCTGCTGAAATGTCGAAAAGGGGTCAGAATTAGATGAGATACACTGGTCTCTCAAGGCCAGTAAGTCTGGTGAATGCAGATGTAGTTTGATTTTAGATTCCAGGTCGCTGTTCCATTTACGCCTACGAAGGGCCAGAGTTGGAGGTGGGTCTGCACAGTGATTCCGGTATTGCGGATCCTCCAAACCACGGGGAATTAGTGAAATTGATATAGGAAGATGATCACTCTCAATTCTATTGAAAGTCCTGAAGCCCTGTGACCTCTCCAAGAGTTTTGGGGAGACCAGGATATAATCAATAACGCTCGCACCTCTAGGTCCAAGAAAAGAAAAGAAACCCCCTGACCTGTCCATATGGGTACCATGCAAATTATACAAATTATGTTTGAAGGCAGTCTCCATTAATGTAATACCTGCCTTATTCAAGACCCTATCTTCAGAGGACCAGGGAATAAACCAGTCTGCCTCTGGTAGGAACTGAGATTTAGAGCAGTACGTATTAATGTCATTTCCTATCCTGGCGTTGAAATCACCTGCCAGCAGGATATCCATGCCAGGGAGTTCTAGTTCAGCCTTCTCCAAACATAGCTCTAAATCTTCCCAGATTTGTGACGACTGGGGAGGGGTGCCTATGGGAGGGATATATATATTAAAGCAAAGGAAATCTCCTCCTTCACTGCTAGAAATAAGTAAGATTTGTAAATTGTTACTCTTCACCCACTGCTGTTGCCGGGCCTTGCACTTTAGCTTGGTAGAAACAAAAGTGACTAAACCACCACTAGGTCGGCCTCGGGAATTTGGTTTTATCGCAGGGGTAGCAAAGGCTTCGTATCCCTGTAAAGAAGGGACATGGAGATCTAGACACCATGTCTCCTGTAGACATATAATCTGAAATTTTGTAAGGAAATCCAGAAGGTCGACGTCACCCTGCTTAGATAGCCATCCCGCCACATTCCAGGATAGAATGTGGAAATAGGGTGATGGTGGAAATAGTGGCAGTCAATCTCTTTTACGGTGGTTTGAGGCTCCTGAGTTAGGCTCCTCCTCTTTCTGCTCTGCTTGGTGGTTCCAGGTTTGAGGTCGCTGGTCCCTAGGTAGGTGTGATAGCTTTAACTGAGGGGCCAATAGGTTGATTTGGCCCAGAGGGTCTTCGATGACACCGTTACAAATATCATGTTGTTCAGCTGATGTATCATGATGTTCAGCTGGTTTTTGCAGAGCAAGGGTTTTGCCGACCCGTATAGGCTGTACAGGTAGCAGGTCAACAACTGCATCTTGCGTCGGTACTGCTAGCGGGTCAAAATTTGACAAAAGCTGTGGATCTTGATTGCTTATTGGGCTTAGAATAATGGAAGCCTCCAATTCTGGCATCGAGGCATATGAGGACGAGAGCATTTCAGACTGGTCTTGCTTGGGTAGTCCTATGCCAGGCTCGTTGCACGTAGAGACCAGGGTACCAAGCGGGGGGTGTAGGAAATCAATTAAGTCATTTGCGGGCAGGCTTGCCACTCCCTGTGGGGTAATAGATCCCGGCTCCATTCCCCCGTCTGTTTGTTCTTTATGGCGCACAGGCCCAGCATCAACACGGACAGCACCTATCCTGGTGCATAGCGGTGTACGGGTCAGATTGGTGAATACCCTTGTGAAAAAGATGTACCATTTTCTTGTACGGTTTCTTAATTTTAGAATCTTTGCAACGAAATGGGCAGATCTAAAGTTAATAACCATACGTCTCATATAAGGTCCAGAAGGCAGCCATGAGATGTCCACGATATCTACGGGGCGTAATGTCTGCCCCAGCAGTTGGGTCAGGGAATTTGTGACCGAATATTTATCCGCCCATTTGTTATAATTCAAGGGGTGGTTTCCCACCAGTACTGCAAGTTTGCTGTTCTGGAGTTGCAGACTTGAGTTATGTACTTGGTTGGGCAGGCATCTCACTTGTTTTTGTGCAAGGTTGGCCTGCACACTTGGGCAGGGGTGAGCGGAGTTTGCAATATTGTTAAGCTGAGGAAGTGAGGGGGGGCAACTGAACAAGCCAAAGACTTTTTCAATCTTCTTTTCGATCCCATCCAGCCTTTTATATAAGTTGGTGATGGTATGTGTTATCAACTCAGTCTGGCAGATTAGCAGTTCCAGTGCCTCTCGGTCCTTGTTTAACTGGGCTGGTGATTGGGATAATTCAGGTGAAGTTTTTTGCAGGGACTCAAGAGTCTGTTCCATCTGTTCCTTCATACACAGGCTCGAGGCTAGTTGTGGGCCATCCACAATGCCGGCAGGCTCCTCATGAGTAGTACTGGGAGCAAGGACCTCATAGCTGTTTGCTGTGGGGAAGTTTCTACAGATCTCATTTAGGTCATTGTCAGGCAAGAAGTCCCTGATATTTGTCTGTTTTTTGGCAGTGCTCGTAACTTCATTGGAATGGTGCCTGCGGCGTTTCTTCCCTCTCATGTCGGCAAGAAAATAGGGAGAAAATTTCTCAAAATAGCAGGGTCAGGGCAGGTTGTGCTGTTGATGAGCCCTACTCCCTTTAACAGTCTTTATCTGCCGCGTTTTCTTGCAGATTTATGGGAGAAGTAGAAATAATCTGAACCATAAAACCATAAAACTTCTAGAATAAATGCCTTAAGGCATCTTAGATCCCTTAGAACCCGTCAAAGCAGATAGCAAAAACATAGCTTTACCGAGCATAAGACAAGGCTGCCGCTCACGTCGCCATCTTGAAAAGCCATACATACTAAAATATCATACATTAAAAGCTTCCCTGAATAGGGCCGCCTTAAGATGTTTTCTGAATGTCAGGTAGTTGTCCATCACCTTGACATCCGATGGGAGGGCATTCCACAGGGCGGGCGCCACCACCGAAAAGGCCCTCTGCCTGGTTCCCTGTAGCTTCGCTTCTCGCAATGAGGGAACCGCCAGAAGGCCCTCGGCGCTGGACCTCAGTGTCCGGGCAGAACGATGGGGGTGGAGACGCTCCTTCAGGTATACTGGGCCGAAGCCGTTTAGGGCTTTAAAGGTCAACACCAACACTTTGAATTGTGCTCGGAAACGTACTGGGAGCCAATGTAGGTCTTTCAAGACCGGTGTTATGTGGTCTCGGCGGCCGCCCCCAGTCACCAGTCTAGCTGCCGCATTCTGGATTAGTTGTAGTTTCCGAGTCACCTTCAAAGGTAGCCCCACGTAGAGCGCATTGCAGTAGTCCAAGCGGGAGATAACTAGAGCATGCACCACTCTGGCCAGACAGTCAGCGGGCAGGTAGGGTCTCAGCCTGCGTACCAGGTGGAGTTGGTAGACAGCTGCCCTGGATACAGAATTGACCTGTGCCTCCATGGACAGCTGTGAGTCCAAAATGACTCCCAGGCTACGCACCTGGTCCTTCAGGGGCACAGTTACCCCATTCAGGACCAGGGAGTCCTCCACACCAGCCCGCCCCCTGTCCCCCAAAAACAGTACTTCTGTCTTGTCAGGATTCAACTTCAATCCATTAGCCGCCATCCATCCTCCAACCGCCTCCAGGCACTCACAGAGGACCTTCACCGCCTTCACTGGTTCTGATTTGAAAGAAAGGTAGAGCTGGGTATCATCTGCATATTGATGGACACCCAGTCCAAACCCCCTGATGATCTCTCCCAGCGGCTTCATATAGATGTTAAAAAGCATGGGGGAGAGGACGGAACCCTGAGGCACCCCACAAGTGAGGGCCCAAGGGTCTGAACACTCATCCCCCACCACCACTTTCTGAACACGGCCCAGGAGAAAGGAGCGAAACCACTGTATAACAGTGCCCCCAGCTCCCAACCCCTCTAGACGGTCCAGAAGGATGTTATGGTCGATTGTATCAAAGGCCGCTGAGAGATCCAGCAGAACTAGGAAACAACTCTCACCTTTGTCCCTAGCTCGCCGGAGATCATCAACCAGTGCGACCAAGGCAGTTTCAGTCCCATGATGAGGCCTGAACCCTGATTGGAAGGGATCCAAATGGTCCGCATCCTCCAGGCGTGCCTGGAGTTGTTCAGCAACCACACGCTCAATCACCTTGCCCAAGAATGGAAGATTTGAGACTGGGCGATAGTTGGCCATACTGGCCGGGTCTAAAGATGGTTTTTTAAGAAGCGGTTTAATGACCGCCTCTTTCAGCGGATCTGGGAATGTTCCCTCACAGAGGGAAGCATTCACCACCCCGCAGAGCCCATCGCCCAGCCCTTCCCGGCTAGCTTTTATAAGCCAGGATGGGCAAGGATCAAGGAGACAGGTGGTTGGTTTCACTCGTCCAAGCAGCCTGTCCACATCCTCGGGGGTAACGGATTGAAATTGATTCCATGCAACTTGACCAGACAGGGCTCTAGCACTCTCCCGCCCCAGCCCTGCTCCCACGGTGGTGTCTAGCTCCTTCCGAATATGAGTGATTTTATCTGCAAAAAACTTTGCAAAATCGTTGCAGGAGATCTTGGGGTCTTTACAAGGCCCCGATGGTAAAGGTGGTTCCGTTAAATTGCGGACCACCTGAAAGAGTCTCCTGCTACTATTTTCTGCAGATGCAATAGAGGCGGTGAAGAAAGTCTTCTTCGCCGTCGCTATCGCCACTTGGTAGGCTCGACGTTGAGCTCTAACCTGTGTCCGGTCAGATTCGGAGTGAGTTTTCTGCCACCGACGCTCTAGCCGTCTCAGCGATTGTTTCATCGCCCTCAGCTCCGAAGAAAACCACGGGGCTGTCCGGGCTCCATGCAATCGGAGAGGGCGCTTCGGAGCCAGACAGTCGATAGCCCTGGTTAACTCCGCATTCCAGCGGGCCACCAGGGAATCAGCTGAAAGGCCATCAACATGGGATAAAGCATCCCCTACCACTCTCTGGAAACCATTTGGATCCATTAAGTGGCGGGGGCGGACCATCCGAATTGGTCCCACCTCCCTGCAGAGGGGAAGGGTCGCGGAGAAGTCCAGTTGCACCAGGAAGTGATCTGACCATGGCACTTCTTTGGTTTCATTTTTACTTAGTGTCAGATCACCCACGTCGCTAGAGGTGAATACCAGGTCTAAGGCATGTCCATGACTATGAGTTGGGCCCAACTTATTCAGGGACAGCCCCATGGAGGCCATGCTTTCCACGAAGTCCCGAGCGGCCCCTTGTAAGGTCGTGTCGGCGTGGATGTTAAAATCCCCTAGGACAACCAAACTAGGTGTCTCCAGGAGAACATCGGCCACGACCTGAAGCAGCTCGGACAGGGAATCCTTGGTGCAGCGGGGAGGTCGGTACACCAAAAGAAATCCTGTACTGCCCCTATTGCCCAACTTCCAGAACATGCACTCAGAAAACTGGGTCTTCCCAGTAGGACGCCTGGTGCAGACTAATGACTTCCTAAAAATCACTGCAACCCCCCCTCCCCGCCCACATGACCTGGGTTGCTGTGCGTAAGAGAAACCTGGCGGGCAAGCGGCAGCAAGGACGGGCCCATCTGTCTCATTCAACCAGGTCTCTGTCACACAAGCCAGGTCAAATCCTCCATCCACAATCAGGTCGTGGATGGCAGTGGTTTTATTCACCATTGACCTGGCATTACACAGCAACACCTTCAGGTTATGTGGGTTTCCCCTTATTTGCAACAACTGCGGCAAGAATTTTGTTAGCCCCAAAATGGAAACAACAGGCATTATCAACAAAAGAAGCGTGGCAGATGAAATGGATGGACTTTGCAGAACTGGAGAAACTGATGGGAAGAATCCAGAACCAGTGAGACCAAGCATTCCAAAAAGTCTGGAATAAATTTGTATTATATTTGAAAGACAACTGTAAGCAATTAACAACACTAGCAGGGTTATCTGAAGACTTGTAAGATGAAATTGCTACCAATTCAGGTTGAGTAATTTAATATTTTAGGAAATGATATAACAAGGATAGGAAACAAAGTGAAATGTAATGATGCAAAGTTTAATTTTGTGAACCATTAGACAGGAGGGAGGGAAGTTGTTAGGGTCAGTTGAACTAAAGAGATAAAATAAGAGGATATGATGTTATGTAATGTGATTATTTGCAAAACCAATAAAAAAATATTTTTTTTTAAAGACAGTGATGCTTCCTTCCTAGGGAACTCCACCCCCAGCCTCCATAGGACTGCTCTGTCCATTCACACCTGCTCTTCTTAAAACGAAGACAGTCGTTTGAGTAACCTGAGGCACCTTAAAAATAGCCTGAGTGATGATAAAGGAGAGCATTTGCTGAACACATTGGTTTCTTCCCCAGCACCAGGCACCTATAGTTAATTGGAAGAAAGCGGAAAGGCAGATCTATTTAAGGGGCTATTGAGTGTTCCAGTGTATGTCTGGCTGATCACCTCAGCCTTGTCCAGACTCACAAGGAAATTAATGGGATTGCAATCAGTTTCACTAGCCCCCCGTCCTGGGAGGGAAGCATGTTAACAACCATGGGAGTTCTCATATGGACAGTCCACCAAACGCCAGCGCTATTTTCAGAGGAGTATTGATTGGACGAGTTCCCAGCAGAGAAGAACAGCACGGAATTGAAACCATATCTGGAGCTGGCATCCTACCTATGCTGCAGTACTCTTAGCACAACAAAGGACCAAAGGAGTATATAAGTCGAGTATTCTTCTTTTTTTAAGAAAGAATCTTGGGAACAAGGGCTTAGGAATCCTGCATTATGCTTAAAAATATGTATTTTTAAAGCTGTGCAGCAAAAATTAAAAAGTGCTTTTCTAATCCTACTGAGGTGATGAACTTAATGCAATGAGAACAAGTACCTCAGGTACAGTGGTACCTCAGGTTAAGTACTTAATTCGTTCCGGAGGTCCGTACTTAACCTGAAACTGTTTTTAACCTGAAGCACCACTTTAGCTAATGCGGCCTTCCACTGCCGCTGCACCGCAGCGCACAATTTCTGTTTTGTTCAGTCTGTAACCTGAAGCGTATGTAACCTGAGGCACCACTGTAAAGAAATCCCAAAGTTAAAATTGCTACATTCACAATCCTTCAGGTAACCCTCACACTAAGTCTGCTTAACCAAACAACATGTCCATTGCCCGTGAGCTGCCCTACAAAGGTTTGTGTCTTATATTTCAAGTACCTTGTTTTATATTGTTTTATATATCTTTGTAGGTTAGCATAGGAAGTTTCATTCAGCAGAGGGTACATTCCCTTGTAGTGCAAATGGTATGTGGTGTAATGTGGGATCACCTTTTTTCCTTAACCAACAGTGGCTGACATACCTGGGAGTACTCCTGGATCCTTTGCTGTCACTTGAGGCTCAGGTGGCCTCAGTGGTGCAGAGTGTCTTCCATCAGCTTCGGCTGGTGGCCCAGCTACACCCCTATATTGGCAGGCATAGCCTAACTACTGTTGTCTATGATCTGGTAACCCTGAGGTTAGATTACTTCAACAACTGGTTTTCCAATGGGGCTTCCATGGCTTTTGATTGGCTGCAGGAGGTTCCTGCAGCCAATCAGAAGCCATGCTTTGGAAGTCAAACGTTTCAGAAGTCGAATAGACTTCTGGAACGGATTCTGTTTGACTTCCGATGTACAACTGTACTGTGTACTTCACTGCGTGCCGGCAGAAAACTCAGAGCAACTCATTTCTCTATAAAAGCATGAGAAGAGAGAGAAAATGATTGGGAATCCGTAATAAAAGTCTTCCGCAGCAACAGAAACCGACACTAGGACAATTAAGAGAGGCTGTTGGAAGAGTCATAAATAGGGCATGCATCACTACTCCAACAGCTGCAACCAACAGGAAGAAATAAACAGGCGGGCCATACCACCAGGAACCACGTTAAAGGCACAGCAGATCTTTAAAACCTCCCTGGCATTTTGCCTATGAATGTCAAAAAGGCTAGAGTTCCAATTACATTTTATTACCAATAATCGGCACCAAACAGGTCAGAATGAGACATGGGAGAAGGATGTGGAAAACACTGGAATGCAACCGGATGACGACAGTTCCATCTGGATGCTTTTAAAGATTTGCAAGGCGGCCATTTGCACTGCCAAAGAGGCAGCTGCTGTCCATTTTAAGTGTCGGCATTCAGGCTGAAGAGTGGGCTGTCTCTTTCGAACGTGGTAGAGACACACTGGCATTTCAGCATTTTCATCTATTGTTCTCAGTGCGGCCTTGGGGACTCCTTGGAAGTGCACCGTGGATCACCGGTGGCCCCAAGGCAGTTTAAGAACCACTTGTCTGGAAAATAAGTACATATGTAATTATGCTTTGATGCCAGGAATACCTCTGCAGGTCTGATTCTTTAGCAGCTCAGAAACATGGCCAGCAGCACCCAAGACAGTCATATATGTACAGAAAGTCTGCCTTTTGTATAAAGCCGCGTGAGCTATTGGGGCCCATTAACAGTCCATGATAGAACACAGAAACCTCTGAAAGAGCCATTTGGGCTTTTAATGGCCCAGAAATCAACACACCTCCTGGGTGAATACATTAAAAGAGTTAAGACTGAGAGGAGAAGTGAAACTCGTGATCAGTCACTTGGAGATCCTTTGGGAGGGTGATGGGAATTCAATGGAGGCATAGCCCAGCTTTTGAAACTAACTAACAAAGCCCTAAGGAGATCATTCTTTTGCAGCTTTCCCTAGGAAAAGTAGGCTATCAATGTGTTTTGTTTCCTTGTAAACAGTATCTCACAACTTCCCTTTCACTGGTATCTGGAAATGTTTCTTTCATTTCTTTCATTTTTTTATTATTAATGTTGCAATACATATATGAAATCTTTACATAATGATACATATACATTATATTTGTAAATTCACATTTTCACATATCATTATGTACCAACAATTATCGATTTCTTATTTCTTGCCCTGTGTCTTCCCTCCACCTGAGTGTGACTTCCTTGTTCTTATTTTGTAACTTTATTCTTGAGATTGAATTTTTGTATCTTCGTAATTAAACATTCGATCTTATATATCTGCTTACCTTAACTTAACTTTGTGAAATCAGTATCAATAAATTCTTGTTGGAGCATCTTTTGGCTCCCCCCAAGAAAAGCTCAACAACTGGTCAATCCAGTGGGTAGATCACTGTCAGTTTTTTTCATAGTGGGAGTAGATCGCAGTCTCTTAGGAGTTGGACATGCCTGCTATAAATAAAATAACACAAGCCAAAGCACAATCCATCCTGTAGATTTAAGTATCTGTCCACAGTCGCCTACTTGTTATCAGAGGCCCAGAATCCACATTCCTTTGTAAGAAAATATGTAATAAAGTAAAATTTAAAAAATCAATGTGGGTGGGTGAGGGTGACAAGAAATTTTCTGCACCGGGTACCACCTAACCTTGCTACACCACTGGGACCATCAACACCTTTTGTATCTCTATCCCTGGCTTTGAAAGGAAGTCTGTTCACTCCTTGCACCTAGTAGAACAGGGTGGTTACGGGGCCTCGATACACAAGTTTAGCCTGTATTTTCCCACTGGCCTCCAATCTTCCCTTCAATACTACAAATAACCCAAATCCTACCATTGATTAATTTATATGATTTAGCCACTCCATCTATAACAATATAGCGGGCTTTATTCTATGGATTTATTATACTTGGCTTTCCAGAAAGGCTTCTCACAAAGTGTCTTAGAAATATATATAATACCTTACATAAAATACACATAATGAAAACAGAAAAATTAAAAGGACTAATAAAAAGCAGTCAATATATACAGGTTAAAGTATGAAAAATAAGTATGTTTGAAATATTGCATGCATGACATTGGAAACAAAGACTCAATGGTTAGTAGAAGGATTGAAAATTTCCTCCAGCTCACTGATTCTCTCCAATAAATGTCTCCTAGTTTCCACATTTGTGTTAAAAAAAGAAATAAGAGGTATGGATCCTTGCCTTTTCCTTGTATGAGGTAGTTTCATCCTAAATCAGCCTGCTCACTACCTAATTATTGCTTTCCCCAGTGTTTCCTGAATTAATGTGTTCAAAAATTCTGCCCAGATATTAATGTGGTGGACTACCATGATTCAAAGCAAAAAGAGAAATATCCACGTCACTTTTTTCGGAGATCCAAACCATCATTTTAACAAAATGTAGGCAGCCACCACCTTGTCTTCAGTGGGTGATAGATTCATCATTTTCACAGCTAGGCCATGTGTTAGATCGCAAGCCTACAGAATTTGTGATCAACAAGAATGTTTTCATTGAGACCGGCAAGATTTGGCGCAGGGCCATACTGACTACGCTTGGTGTGGAACTGAGCTGTGCATCATCCACTGATCTAAATATACTGCTATTTGTCTGCTAATTTCTTTATATATCTTCATAGATGAGCCTGCATGCTGTGGAAACAAGCTCAATTGGTGTCTCTGCTTCTTCTTTTTAGAGGAGTTTCCTGTCAACTTCCGTTGAAGAATGCAGGAAGAGCCTGCTGGATCAAACCAGATCTTGTTTGACATACCATTATCACAGCGGCCAGGCAGATGCCTCTGGGTACCCCACAAGCAGGACTTGTGTGCAACAGCAATGTCCCCACTTGTGATTCCCAGCAACTGGTATTTAGAGGCATGCTGCCTTAAACCACAGAACTGGAACATTTCCTCCTCTTCTCCTATTCCTGAGACTTGGAGACTAACAGACGGACAATGAAAGTGCATCCTGTGAGTCTTAATGGTTTCAAAGAGACTTCTACTTCAGAGACAGAAAGATAAGCAGCAATATGTCTATTATCCACTATTCAGTGGTCTGAAGATCTCACTGCTCTTTCTGCACTTGAACGTATATATCTTATAATTGTCCATCCTGTTTGGACATCTATTTGGCCATACGAACTGCCTATATTAATATGTTGAAGTCAGGATTGAGGGGTTATTTTTATTTTTTTAAATTTCTTTCTTTTTGCTATATTTGCCAAAATAAATAAAGAAAATGCTCATCCATTAAACAGCAGATCCATAAATCTGATGCTTAGTGTGAGCCATGGCACTGTTGTCAGTGGCTGCAAGATCAGTGATGACCATGCAGTTTTTAGGTGCCTAAATTGTTCCCCTGCTCCATTTCTGGTATAGCAGATAAGTGTCAAATTGAGCATGGAGGTGTATATCCATCTAGGCCATCAAACCCTGTGTCCTGTACAGGAAGCCTAAAGAAAATATCGTTCAGCTTCTTTGGTTTTCCTTAAAAGCCTTCCAAGCTCAGAATGCCAGATGTTCACTACTCAACTGACTTTTGCACCTAATGCATTTTTGTATCTAATGTATCTTTGTTTAATGTATTAAGTATCAATCTTATTTTCAATGGCAATAGGGAAACAAATTTTCTTCCCTTTTTTAAACATTTGAAGCCTGCTTTCCCTCCCCCTTTTAATCTTATTTTTGTATATTAATGCCCCCTTTTCTCTCGACTATCCTATATCCCACAAGCTGTTCATGCTTCAGATCTTTCAGTGCTGCCACAATCATTTCCCCATATGCATAATTCTCCACAATATTGGAGCCACTATTGTTCCAGCTTCACATTTTCCTTGATATGCCTAAAAGCTTTAAAGACATTAGAAGCAGGAAAAATAAAGATAACATTTCATGCCTGATCTACAGACATTGTTTACATTAATCATAGTAAGAAGAACATGGGCAAAAGAATAAGTTGTTTTATGCTATAACTGCATCAATTTCCTTGAAAGTTGCCGTGCAAGGATGGATGCTTTAGTTTTAAGAATCTGTTGTTATGAATTTGTGCTGAAATGTTAAGACTTTTAAATCAGGTACCAGAGGTTTGACCTGCAAAACTTCCCGCTCACATTTCAGCTGGTCCTTGGAGCTTTTGCCAACTAGCTGGACTTGCAATTTAATCAGAACAAATGAGGTTCAACAAGCACACGGACACAGTTTCACAAACACATATCAAGAAGAAATGAAAAACATTCTCAGGAACAGATTTTGCTAACCTTTCATAATATGGCATCTTGTGTGAGCCCAAAATCTGGAGCACACAAATGGATGGATCTTCTCAATTTTGTGCTCCCTTGGATTGGTGCCCTGTGTGGGGGAACCACCTGCACCACCCAAAATTGTTTGCTTGTTTGTTTAATTTATATACCACCCTCTACCCAAGGGTCTCAGGGTGGTTCACAAAATAAAATCAAGATATAAAATCACAAAATATCTGATAAAAATAAAAACAACCCTGGCCGGTAGCCAGATTCTCCACCCAGATTTGTAGGCACAGATCATCCTCTAGAATAAAATAGCTTATGGAGGAAATGCTGACCCTGGGGCACCTCAGGGTCAATTTTTATGGTAGCCCAAATCTCAGTTGTACGGGTGTATGTATATATCTCAATTTTGACTCATGAGCTATTGCTGCAATCTGCTCTGATTGTATATTTTTTCTTTATGAAAGTTGTTTTTATTGTGTTATGAGAGCTGGTCTTTGGCCGTAATAAATTATCTAATCTAAAACAACAACCAAATAGCCCTCCTCCTACACATTTTAAAAGTCCATAGGATGTCAATCAAATCAACCAAAGGCCTGGTTAAAAAGGAATGTTTCACCTGGCACCTAAAGGTGTATAATGAATGCGCTAGGTGAACTTCCCTGGGGAGAGCATTCCACAGACGGGGAACCACTGCAGAGAAGGCCCGTTCTCCTGGTGCCACCCTCCGAATCTCTCAAGGAGGAGGCACACGAAGGAGGGCCTCGGAAGATGATCTCAAGGTCTGGGTAGGTTCATATGCAAAGAGGCAGTCCTTGAGGTGTTGCGGTCCTGAGCCGTTTAAGGCTTTATAGGTCAAAACCAGCACTTTGAATTGGGCCCGGAAACTAATTGGTAGCCAGTGCAGTTGGACCAGGATCGGTGTAATATGCTCAAACTGTCTTGCTCCGGTGAGCAACCTGGCCGCTAACTAAAGTTTCCAAACAGTCTTTAGAGGCAGCCCTACATATAACACATTGCAGTAATCTAACCTTGACGATACCAGAGCATAGACAACAGTAGTTAGGCTATTGCTGTCCAGTTATGGGCGCAGCTGGGCCACCAGCTGAGGGTGATGGAAGGCACTCCAGGCCACTGAGGTCACCTGATCTTCGAGCGACAGCAAAGGATCCAGGAGTATTGTCAGTACTGTTCTCAGGGTAGTACTGATTAAAGGTAGCAGGAGTGACCAGTCATCCCCAAATCCCATGGTTTCCAGCTCATTGCCCACAGGTTTGGTGGCCAAAGAATCTTGCATGCATCCCAAGCCCATATTCTTACTCCTTTTTATACAGTCCTTTTAATACATGGCGCACTGTGCATAGATGGCGTCTGGCTAGTGTGCCTGAACTAAATTAATAAATCTAAGGCTTAGAAAAATCTGTATGTGAAAGAGCCAAAAGGCGGCAATCCTTTAGCGTGTTTCTGCTTCGTGTGTTTATACGGTCAATGCATTAATCAAAGCTAGATGAAAGAGATGGAAAAAGCTTGTGGAAACATTTGCAAATCCCAGAGATAAACTACATCAGGGTCAATATTATCGGTCGTATCAGTGCAAGTGCACAGTGGTCTGGGAGTAACAAGAGATTATGAGCAAATTTGTGTGACTAAAACATCTTTGGATTGCCTGCCTATGTTTAAAAAAAACCTCAAAATCAACAACTTCTGTTGTACCGGTAACTGGAAGAATATGCAGTGGTGAGATTAGAACAAAGCCAAAAAAAAATAAAAAAAATCACCCATGAACTTTTCCTGTGATATTTAAAAGCAATCAATTCCACCTACTGCTAGTATGCACCAGAACTAAACCAGTACCCGCTAAGCTATCTTCCAACTTCTATATACTAAAAGAGGGGAGAAAGTAGGTGTAAATGGGAGATATGATCTTTTTAAAAAAAGAAGGGGAGAGGAAAGGTATGCACTCCAGCACCAGAAAGGGAGAACATGCACAGCTGCAAAGAACTAAATTCTTTAGCCTGCACCCTGTTCTGGATGGTGTCTCACACACACTCTGAAAGATCAGGGACACAGCTTGAGTCTGACATTGTCATTTATCACCTCCTACCAGCTTCAGCGGTTAGCCCAGCTGTGGCCCTGTCTGGATGGGGATAACATGGCTTCCATGTCCTACACCCTAGTAACCTAATGTCTGGTTTGTGAATGTCCCAGTCCTCAAACACTCTGCACCTCAATCAGGAGAAAGCCGCACGTGCAGAGCTCAGGCGATGCTGGATTTTGGCATCAATGTCAGCCCTTGTGGAAAGATAACTGCCCAGGTAGGAGAAGTGACCAACATTTTCCAACATTACACCATTAAGTTGGATTTGTGGCGCTGCAGAGGGGTTGTTTTGTGCTTGTTGGTGCAGCACTTTGGTTTTTTGGATGTTGAGCGATAGGCGAAGCTTTTCGTAAGCTTCTGCCAATATATTTAGGATGGTTTGGAGGTCATCCTCTCAGTGTGTACACACTACGTTGTCATTAGCATACTGAAGCTCTATGACGGAAGTTACGGTAACCTTACTCTTTGCTTTCAGCCTGCTCAGCTTAAAGAGCTTTCCATCTGTTTGATATATGATTTCTGCTCTGGTGGGGAGTTTCCCTTTGACAAAGTGTAGGATCATGGCAATGAACTGGCCTCCATAGTCACTTACGGACTCGCTTTTAAAACCATGTTGATGGAAGACAATCTTACTCAGCTACAAGTGATCGCCAAAGAAGAAAAAGAATGCATTATACCTGGGGCTGCCTTTGCAGACAGTTTAGATATGCCCACCTGATTCTACATCCTCAACCCCCATCCTTCCTACCTCCACACAGAGGGCAAATTGCTAAAGGGAGATCATAGTTATGTAATCTTTGCTTTATATAGAAATCCCAAAACAAAGCAAGTGGAGGTGAAAGGCTACATGCAGAATATATTTCGAGATTCATCTCAAAACACTGGAGATGTTCTGGGGAACCACATCTGGCCAGAGGGATCCCCCCTACCCCAAATTTGGCAAGTGATGGGATGATGGGGCACTCTGTGAGAGCCAGTGTGGTGTAGTGCTTAAGAGCGGTAGTCTCGTAATCTGGGGAACCGGGTTCGCGTCTCCGCTCCTCCACATGCAGCTGCTGGGTGACCTTGGGCCAGTCACACTTCTTTGAAGTCTCT
Source organism: Podarcis liolepis (assembly GCF_965112155.1). Taxonomy (NCBI): domain Eukaryota; kingdom Metazoa; phylum Chordata; class Lepidosauria; order Squamata; family Lacertidae; genus Podarcis; species Podarcis liolepis. The sequence continues at coordinate 40,178,913 of NC_139563.1, read as the reverse complement.
CAGCCCCACTAACCTCACAGAGTGTTTGTTGTGGGGGAGGAAGGGAAAGGAGAATGTTAGCTGCTTTGAGACTCCTTAAAGGGAGTGAAAGGCGGGATATCAAATCCAAACTCTTCTTCTTCTCTGAACTCCTCAGGATCTTCAAGACTTCGAAGTATCATGCAGGGCCTAGAAAAAAGAGGCAAAATTGCTTCACTTTCCACCAATTCACAGCTCTCAGACCGTCCCTCTGTGCCCATTCAATAGCAAATTGCTATTTCTCGTTCATACACCTACTGGTCCTTGTGCTCTCCCTACAGGTGAACTGATCGTTCAAGATACTTCCACAAGTCCTTAAGAAATATGAATATTCCTTTGCCAAAGCCCCTGACTCCCATCAGGTGTCATTTTAGGCACAGCCATGGCAAGAGAATATTTCACAGCAATTAAAAAGCAAGCGCATAGCAATGCATATCTTATATATGCCAAATTATCTGTATAATTTGCTTCCCACCCACAGTAAATAGAAAATGAAAAATGCAAAAAAGAACATTCGCCTTTCAAATAAACTTAAGAGATATTTGCTACTTATAAAAAAGTAACAGCAGCGGGGGAAATGTCACTTCCTAGAGTTCATAATGAACTTAAATGCTACAGTGGTCGATTCAGCATGAGGTACATGGGCCCAATTACCATACTAGCGTATTGCGTTATTGTCTATGATAATGATCAAGGCTCTCCTTCTCCCCACACTTTGAAAATAGCTAGATTTGCTGGTTCAGCAATCCAAAACTAAAAATATTTTTTAACGCCCCATGTTACATTATGAAGCCAGAAAGGGGCTGAATCTTGATTAAATGGCAGACAGGCAGTTGTGCCTTGAATGACTAGCCTGATGTGTGATTTCCTATCATCTTGCTCAGTGAACCACTAAAGGTGAATGCAATCGAGAACAGTGACTTGCATGGGGAGCTTACGGCAGAATAATTGTAGGGAATGAATACAAATTAAATCCTTTAAAAGACATAGCCTCTGCAGGTATCTGAACCCGACATATTACATGCACATTTTTTAAAAGATGGGAAACATCAAACACAATGTGAAAAAGCAGAGTCTGCTCTTTTCAGATAACAAAAACCAATGCACCGTAATCCAGGAGCAGGCTGACTAAAGAATTCTGATTTATGCCAGTTTTAACCGTACTGTGTAACTGACCGACTCCAGGGCCACTCATTGTCCATTCCCTGGGAGCACTGCCTTGAGACCGTTAAATGTCCTGGGCCAAAGATTCTCCTTGATGTACATCATCATATTTCATGGAATTTGAATGCAGTGGCAGTAGCTTCTGCTGAAGGGAGTGCGGCGGGAGCAAAATCCTGATACTCTACTTTTAGAAAGGTCTGCAGTTTATTTTATAGTGCCATCAAATTTGGGAGTTGTTCCAAAGATATTTCAGGAAAATCACACTGCTACTCATTTGAAACAGACTGCTTTAAGCACTAAATAGGAACATGGTGTATTTTTACTGAGAGATGGAAATCAGCAACGATTTTGCTGAAAGGTGTGTGTGGGGGGGAAACATTGGCAACAGCAGCTCACAGGACATGGATGAGTTATAAAGGGTTACAACTTCAATGTAAGGAAACAGACTCTCCTGTTCTACTTGTGCAGGTACTAGAGACACATACCATGGATCTGCATAATTCAGATGTGCCATACAAAAGAGATTTTTCTTGTCCTCCATTGCTGAGGAAGAAGACAACCTTTGCAACCCAGTGATGTTCCTACTTCCTTTTGTTCTTTTTCTTTTCAAAGCCGTTTTCATTTGGTTTTACAAGTATCAAGTTATAGCAGTACCAAATACATATCCGTATAAAAAGATTTCTCCGAATCTCGGGACTTCCCACCAACCCCTTCCTGGGTCCTGTTGTCAACATTTTCAACTGCATATTATTTCATAATCTATATTTTGTATCTGTCCATATTGTTCACAGTATTTGTTACCTACATGTGTTATTAGAATCCTGCTAATGTTTTCATCTGCTTACAGTGATCTCCTAAATAGATTATAAATTTTCCCCATTCTTTCTTAAAGTTTTTGTCTTCCTGGTTCCTGAGCTTTCTGGTCAGTTTTGCCAATTTTGGCATAGTCCAACAGCTTGGTTTGCCATTTCTCTCTGACTGGGACTCTTTCTTCTTTCCATCTCTGGGCTAGTAGCATCCTTGTGGTTGTTGTCGCATACATAAAAAGTCTTTTCTGCCCCATTGGGATGTTGGTACCTACAATTCCTAATAGAAAAGCTTCTGAGTCTCTTTGCAAAAGTTATTTAAAACATTCCCCCCCCCCCCAAATTCATTATATATAATTTCCCAGAAGGCTTTTGAAATACAGTGGTACCTCAGGTTACAGATGCTTCAGCTTACAGACGCTTCAGATTACAGCCTCCGCTAACCCAGAAATAGTACCTCGGGTTAAGAACTTTGCTTCAGGATGAGAACAGAAATCGTGCAGTGGTGGCACAGTGGCAGCGGGAGGCTCCATTAGCTAAAGTGGTACCTCAGGTTAAGAACAGTTTCAGGCTAAGAACGGATCACCAGAATATATTAAATTCTTAACCCGAGGTGCCACTGTATACTCGGAGTCCTGCAGTGATTTCATGCTCTTTATTGCAGCTTGTAAAACAGTGATTGAACCCCCCTCTCAACCCTCAGGCTTTTATATACATTATTTACACAATGATTGGCTGATTCTGCTTCTCTCCTGGAGCCTGATTGGTATTCTCCTGCATGCCAATCAGTTGTTGCATTCTAGGATCCTACCTGCCTATTGTTCTAGGATCCAAGCTTATATACTAACTTTGATCCTGCTCCCTTATCAAGTCCCTATTGACATCCACAGGTCCTTCAGACAGCCTATTTCATGGGTGAAACGGCATCTAAAGAAAAGCCCACCTAGCGTAATCTTTGCCCATTGGGTAAATGGGACACTCCCACACTAGCTTCAGTCTGTTCTCCACCTGCCTGACTTCTTATATACAACCACTCCAGGGGTGGTACTACCTTCTCAACTTCCTCCTCCTCTGACATGGGTCCCTCAGTTGTGTCAGAACCTAGCATGGTTTGGCAGCCCCAGGCAGAAGAGGAGAAGCAGAAAGGAGAAGCAGCAGCCGTGGGAGGGCTTGTAGTCTAGCACCCTGGGATGGAAAATGAAGGTTCTCCTCTTGTGACTCTAGATGTTAGAGAGGGGGAAGCAGATTTGAAGGGCTCTCTGGTCCAAATCTTCCTTAAACTTGGCTATCAGCATTTAGTAATGTACTTAAACTGTAGACCGAGCAGGTGCACAGTTCACCTGGACACAGCCGTCACCTCTGTGGTGAGAGGTATGTTATTTCGATTTAAATTCTAGAAATTATTGCTCAATTTGCATCTTGGCATTCTGTGAAAATAGAGTAAAGCTCGCTAGAAGACTGCTGCAAAAATCAACTCTGCAGCAGCAGCAATACAGTGGTACCTCAGGTTACATACGCTTCAGGTTACATATGCTTCAGGTTACATACTCTGCTAACCCAGAAATAGTGCTTCAGGTTAAGAACTTTGCTTCAGGATGAGAACAGAAATTGTGTTACGGCGGTGCGGCGGCAGCAGGAAGCCCCATTAGATAAAGTGGTGCTTCAGGTTAAGAACAGTTTCAGGTTAAGAACGGACCTCTGGAATGAATTAAGTACTTAACCCGAGGTACCACTGTAATTGAAGGAAACAATCAGGGATATGAGTAATGAATTAGATGCAGCAAAGAGTCCTGTAGTATCTTAAGCCTAATGAATTTCTTGTGGCAGAATAAGCTTTTGTAATAAATGTGTTAAATCTGTAGCTCTTTGTTTACCCCTCACAGCATCCTTAACAAATGACAGATCCCAGGATTCTTTGGGAGAACTCACATACTTTGAATGTTTAGGGTGTGCACAGCCTAACAAAGCTACACCTATGGAAGATGAAATTAATGTGAATTTATCAATTGAATAATAAAGCTGATGTTTCAATTGATAAATAAACAGTGAAGCACATTATGTCAATTTTAAACAAAAATGGATGGATTTATGAAACTAAAAAAAAAAAGGTCATGCGCATATCTACTGTGGGCAGTAAGCCGCAGAGTGAGTTGGGGCAGAGTTCAGCAACCTCCACACAACTCTCTTGCTTTTAAAATATCTGATCATATCAGAACCAGATTTAAATTAAACAACTGGGGCTGGCATCATTACATCTCGCTTTAGCCTCAGATTCATGCCGTCTGGAGTGTAATCTCAATGATACTATTTTAGGAACCCCAGCAGAAGGAAATTCAATCTGGGCGAAAACAAAGCATGCAATCAAGGGAGAAATAAATGAGCACTCTGAAAATATACTACGAGGAGAAAACTAGCATGAGTAAGTGGAATGATCACTTTATGAGTCTATTTTAACCATGTTATTAACCATTCCTGCCACCATAATGTTTCTTTGGAGAGAATCCGATTCACACTTCACACCTGAATTTCTTCAGCTGAAAAGTGATCGTTCTTGTTCACAAGATACAGTGGTACCTCGGGTTACAGACGCTTCAGGTTATAGACGCTTCAGGTTACAGACTCCACTAACACAGAAATAATACCTCGGGTTAAGAACTTTGCTTCAGAATGAGAACAGAAATTGTGCGGCAATGGTGCAGCGGCAGCAGGAGGCCCCATTAACTAAAGTGGTACCTCAAGTTAAGAACAGTTTCAGGTTAAGAATGGACCTCCAGAATGAATTAAGTTCTTAACCCAAGGTACCACTGTACTGTCAAAAGTTAGTTAGCACTTTTGGTAGGGGAATTTCTTTAGACAACACTTCTCCTGCAAGTTCCAGAAGGTTAGTTCTGTTAAGCAGTTGAAAGAAACGCAGCACGGGTCAAAGATACACATGTCACACCTGGATGTCAGGTAGACATCCAAGACACAGGTCCTGGGCTGCCCAGACTTCAAAACCGCCCTCTCAGCCTCAATGATTTCAACCAAAGAAAAGCAGAACACTACATTTGACACCAGCTTGGCTGCAGGAGTTGCTGGAAGGAGGAATACAAGGCACCATCCAACCATCTTAGGGACTCCACTCCAGATTTTGTAGGTTTTATTCCGTAGCCTTTTCTTCTCCTGAAGATGGCTTAGTTGTCCATTTTGGTGTACGTTCAAAATCATGCATGGATAGCATCCCCTTTTCACATGTGTTAAATCATACGATACTGTGACACACACAGTATTGGTTAATCCTGAAAGTCTCCTAATGAATCATAATTCCATGGCTGATATTGAAATGAAACCATTACTGTATTAGGCCCAACAAACAATTGCATGAACTACACCGAGAGTGCAGTCAGCTATTTCTATAAACACTATTTTACCCTTTTCCCAACCACCATACACAAGGTGAGCATCTGTGTTTATCCAAGCTTACACTAAGGTTTCCCCTCAGGGTCACTTAGACCCAAGATCAATGAGGGGGCTTTAGCTACAGGTGGACTCCATTTTGAATAAAGATGGTGGACTCAACCTTTCAAAACTGTGCTCATTTTAACTACTGATTTCAAAACTGCCCTGAAGTTTGTTGGTTTCTTAGAATTCTGCAGCAATGCCAGATAAAAGCTGTTAGTTCATTGTAAGAATGCACAACACAGACTTTCCTCACTTCTCTGTTATTCTAGACCAGCTAGTGACTAGATTATTAACTATTTTCTGTATTTATGCCACTCATAGAGGACAATCAGTATTAGGCCTGCCAGCCTTTAAAGGAAGACTCTGGCCATAATCAAAGACAATGAACTTCTGGAACAGTTTGAAGAGTTCTGCAGAGGGAACACCAGTTGCTTAGGTAGAAATATTAATTCAACAGAGCAATGCCAATCTGATGTGAAATTTGCCAGTAGCTGAAGTCTCTGGTAAACAGTTTATGTGGTTTATGAAAACCCAATGTCGACCCTAAATGAATTTGCCAGCTGCTGGATTTTCTCAATTATTTCCTATTATAGTTTTCATGATGAGTAGCCAAAAACAGGAACATGATTTACCCAAGGAATATATACCAGAGTGAAGACTCCCGTCTAGAGTGCCATTAAACACAATAGAGCAAGCTTGTCAGGATTAACTTTGTCCCCAGTGACTTTTTTCTTTAAAATAAAAACTTTAGAAACAGTTTATATACCAGTTACACACACGCCAAAATATATATGTGAAATAAAGAATAGGAATAGAGCACAGGTATTGAACACAAATATCACATGCCCAAACACTTTTCTGCTATTATGGTTTTACTTTCTTTGACACATCTCAGTGATTTCAGTGGGACTGGAATCCTGTGCACAATTCAGTGGGCCTTGAATCTCTGTGGACATATTTAGGATTACAGCATACTGTCCTCTAGATCAGGGCCAAAGTGTACACAATAAATGACATCCCACTGCCCTTTTGAAACAGCAACACGGGGCTGTGTTGCAATAAATGGTTTGTGGGTTGTTGCCTGAAGTCTTAAACCCTAGAATTGATCTTTGCATTCTGGATTTGTTGGGAAACCTGTGCCTATTATGCGCCTCATTAAAAGATATCGACTGCTGCTCGATGTCAACCAACTCTGGAACTCCATCCCCAGAGACAGGCTTCCTCCTTGTTGTCCTTCAGCTGACAGGTGAAGACCTTATTGATCCAATAGACTTTGGGGAATTGACTGGTTTTAATGAAAGGGTCAGTGCCATGCTGTTTCTGCTGTAATTATTTGTATGTTTAAAACAGATTTTATATAGGCATGTAGTTTCAATTCTACCGATGTTTAATTGCTTTTTAACCATTTTTAACAATTCTTGTTTTTATCTGTAAGCTGCCTTGAGCCCCATCAAGGGAAAAGGGTAAGGGATAACTAAAGAACAACAAGAACCAACCCACAGGGATGAGGGTGGCCAGAGGGAAAACAGAACAGGGTTTTGAATAGTTGCATTGAAAGAGAAGTTCAGTCAGCACAACTTTGAGCAGGGGTAACTTGTATATCAAACGGCACCTGATGAAATTTGCTTTTCTGCACAACTCTGAATACAGGAGCCCTATTTCTCAGGCCACCCTATCTGTAAAACCAACAACTGTCTGGGTCAACAACTTTTTAGCCTTAGCAGCATGTTTGTGTGGCTAAATAACCCTTCTGGTACCTAGACATTGACTGCATAATTCAGTGCTCCCTGAAAATACAGATTTTGACATCGCTGGGCTACTGTAAGGCTGGAAGCCCTGTTTTTGCCTGATCTTAGAGATATCTCCACCCTTCTACTCTAGAGTCCTGAAGCAAAATTTTATGCTATTTCAGCACCAAGAGTGCTCTTAAATGTAATAGTGTTACTTGCAGATTACATTCTCTCATTTAACTTGAGTGTTGTATCACTAGTTACTAGTTTGGGCTAGATGTGGCTTAACACAAGTTTAAGGCCCTATCTGTACCATATATTTAAAGCAGTATTACATCACTTTAAATAGTTATGGGTTCTACTAAAGAATCCTGGGAAATTTAGTTTGTTAAGGGTTCTGGGAGTTGTTAGGTGACTCCATTCCCCTCACAGAACTACAACTCCCTGAGTCCCCTGGGAAGAAGAACTCCAGGGACCGTACCATTGTGAGTGAAACTGGGATCTCCTAACAGCTTTCTGCACCATAGGAGCCAGCTCCTATGCCCCCAATAAGCTATTTGAGGGAGCTGCCCCCCTAAGTTGATAGGCATTGCCATTCAAATGGTGCGAGTGCACTGCATCATGTGATCGCTTATGTGGGGCAGGGCTTCCCTGGGGCCCCCAATATTTTATTTGAGTTGGCACCCCTGCTCAGCACCCTTAACAAAACACAGCCCCCAGAATTCTGTGTTGGAAGCCACAACTGTTTAAAATGTATGCTTTAAATGTATAGTCCAGATAAGGTTTTAGATCATTTAACTCCACATAGAACAAGTACTCTATGTGCAGTCCCCAAAAGGACTGGCAGGTGATGACATAATTATCCTCTTGAGGGGGTAAAAAACCATAATGTCTATCCAGCATACATGGAGCAGAGGTTTCTGTGCTATTTTGCTGGCAGAGTTCCAGCCATCTGTTTTTCATCGTAACAGATTGTGCTCGACTGACTTATGGCACCACCCATCTCAGGGTTAGTTGGTTGCAGCCATATGGTGGCTTTAAAAGGACCAGACACCAGAATTCAGTGCAGTCCATTCTTTGCTTTACAAGTAATACACAAATGTGTATCTTGTGATGTCTAATAATTATCTAGTGATGTCTAATAATCATCTAATCATAATTTATAAACACTTTGCCTCCTGACTTCCTTCTGGTAGAATTCTGAGTTTGCCATGGGCCTCATCTGCACTGTTCATTTGTTGTTGTTTAGTCGTTTAGTCGTGACCGACTCTTCTTGACTCCATGGACCAGAGCACGCCAGGCACTTCTATTTTCCACTGCCTCCCGCAGTTTAGTCAAACTCATGCTGGTAGCTTCATAGAATCATAGAGTTGGAAGAGACCACAAGGGCCATCGAGTCCAACCCCCTGCCAAGCAGGAAACACCATCAGAGCACTCCTGACATATGGTTGCCAAGCCTCTGCTTAAAGACCTCCAAAGAAAGAGACTCCACCACACTCCTTGGCAGCAAATTCCACTGTCGAACAGCTCTTACTGTCAGGAAGTTCTTCCTAATGTTTAGGTGGAATCTTCTTTCTTGTAGCTTGGATCCATTGCTCCGTGTCCGCTTCTCTGGAGCAGCAGAAAACAACTTTTCTACCTCCTCTATATGACATCCTTTTATATATTTGAACATGGCTATCATATCACCCCTTAACCTCCTCTTCTCCAGGCTAAACATGCCCAGCTCCCTTAGCCGTTCCTCATAAGGCATCGTTTCCAGGCCTTTGACCATTTTGGTTGCCCTCCTCTGGACACGTTCCAGTTTGTCAGTGTCCTTCTTGAACTGTGGTGCCCAGAACTGGACACAGTACTCCAGGTGAGGTCTGACCAGAGCAGAATACAGTGGCACTATTACTTCCCTTGATCTAGATGCTATACTCCTATTGATGCAGCCCAGAATTGCATTGGCTTTTTTAGCTGCCGTGTCACACTGTTGTCTCATGTCAAGTTTGTGGTCAACTAAGACTCCAGAACACTATCCAACCATCTCGAGAACACTATCCAACCATCGAGAACACTATCCAACCATATCGTCCTCTGTCGTCTCCTTCTCCTTGTGCCTTCCATCTTTCCCAACATCAGGGTCTTTTCCACGGAGTCTTCTCTTCTCGTGAGGTGGCCAAAGTATTGGAGCCTCAGCTTCAGGATCTGTCCTTCCAGTGAGCACTCAGGGCTGATTTCCTTAAGAATGGATAGGTTTTGATCTTCTTGCAGTCCATGGGACTCTCAAGAGTCTCCTCCAGCACCATAATTCAAAAGCATCAATTCTTTGGTGATCAGCCTTCTTTATGGTCCAGCTCTCACTTCCATACATCACTACTGGGAAAACCATAGCTTTAACTATACAGACCCTTGTTTGCAAGTAGTCATGGCTCCCCACAAAACATCCTGGGAACTGTCGGTTCTGAGAGTTATTAGAAGACACCCACCCACCCCCATTTTCCCTCAGAGTGGTTTAACAATAGGGTGGCCATATTTCAAGAAGTAAAAATCTGGACACTTTTGGGGGAAAAACTTGTTCAGCTTTTTTTGGAAGGTCAGCCAAAGAAAGCTGTTGAGCTTTGGCCAATTTTCTGAAATTCCCCCTGGACTTATGGCTTTACTTTTCTGAGGAAATGAATTCCGGTGAGAAAGGTGGAGCAGGCTATTAGAATTCGTTATATCCCAACTTCACAGGTTTGCACAGGTTCAGCATAAACAACATTCTAACACTGGCCTATGAGGAAGAAAGGTATGAGCTAAAATGATGCTGCAGTTCTTAAAGACTCCTGGGTGTGCAAGTTTTCCTGGAACATTTTTATAGACTTTGTTTGGCAATTATAACGTTACACACTAGGCACTGATGAAGCTGGCAGGAGATGCTTTTAGCTCTACAAGGATAACAAAGGAGGAGGCTTTTTGTTTTGTTTCTTGAGGCAAAGCTTCCCATTTTCTTTTAAAGATCTCCGGTGACTGTTTTGATAGCATGCTGAATGGGAACAGCAGAAGGTCACCTTGCAATTGATACGCCGTAAGCAGATTGCAGTCCCACAATTAACATGCTTTTTGTACAAACCAAACGAAGGCCATTTCTCGAGAGTTAATGTGTTAGATTTACACAAGGTTTTAAATGAACAGAAAGCGAGCTGAAACATGGGAGGCTTTTTGCCATTCAGAGGGTGTGCGGTCTCAATGGAAGGGATCAATGCTGTGTTTCGTGAGGAATGTACTGCTTTTTAGAGAAACCTGCAGGTGGAAGTAAGTTCACCAGAAGGTTCATTTTTCATGTATGTGAAAAGCCTAAGCAGATATCGGGCTCGAGCCCTTGCTAGAAGAATCCATTCCAGAGTCAAAGCAACAAGAGGTGCTTCACGTGAGGCAATTTTGAGCCTTATCAGTTTGGAACATTACTTGGAAAAAAAGCAATGGTGGTAAGGGAAAAAGATAGGTAGGCACATAAGAGCCCTGCTAGATCCGTCCAAAATTTAATCTTGCCATGCATCATGTTTCCTCCAAAAGCCCACCCAGATGCCTCCAGGAAGCCTACCAGTCAGGTGTGAAGGCAATAGCCCAACCCAACTTGTATTCAGTGGTGTACCATCTCTAAACATGGATGTCCCATGAAGCCAGGCCTATTCCCCATGAATTCATTGTTGCAGATATTAATATTGCACAGTTTGAAGTGACTGGAAGCATAGAACTACCGGTAACTTCGTTTGGAAGAAATCATTGTCCAAGCCCATAAAAATATTATTCAAAGTTTTACTGGCAGAACTTTCCCAAAAAACAGAACATAAGCATCTAAGATACAACCAAAATATCCCTACAATGTCTTGTGGTATCCAGCACTGGCTCAGCATCTTCTTAGAAATAAAAGATTCCACAAATCCAAACTGTGTCTCTCTCCCATTCCAGCCTCCATTGGCCTTAGGCTATGCAGCTTTTGGAGAGCTATTTACATGCATGGTTCTCCCTGTAGGGTTCAGAGACACTAACAGCCACCACCCTTTCAAGATGGCGAATTTGCAACTCAATACCTTCATCACACGATCTAAGGTTACCACACTCACATGTTAGCTACCAGAGAACAACAATCAGTTAGCTAATTATCAACTCAGCAAGAGCTCAGAGTCCATTTAGAAAACTATTGTGGGGAAAAAATCCAATGTTAGGAATACATTTTTAGCTATTTTCTATGTTAAACCTTCATTAATACGCATCCATTTTTCATTTATGCGTGAATTAAATCAATTAACATTCGTCTCCTCAACATTTAAACCATCTAGGAAACTCTGTCATGCTGTCAGACGACTGGTCAATCTAGATGACTATTATTTGCATCAGGCATGGCTAATATAGTGCCCTACAGACATTGTGGACTACAACTCCCATCATTCATGATCATTGGACATGGTGGCTGGGGCTTATGGAATTTGTAGCCTGCAACATATGCAGGCCATCATCTTGGCTTCCACTGGTGTACATTGATTGGAACTGGCTCCCCAGGTGTCAGACAGGAGTGTTTCCTAGTCCTTCCCAGGGACTGAGTCCCAAATCTCTCGTAGACAAACCCTGTATTCCTCTGCTGCTGAGCTATGGCACATCCCCAAGCCGGTGGCCATCGCTATGTTTTTGTGTTATTGAAATACTTTAAGTTAATTATGTGTTGTGCAAGTAGTACTTTCTTTTGTCAAAGTGTATTGCCAATCAATTTCATTGATCAGCACGAGTTCTAGTATTGTAAGAGAAAGTTTCTCTGCGCACTTTCTCCATGCCATAAATCATTTCTAATCATCTGTCATTTCCTCCCTTGAACATCTTTAAACAAACACACACACACCCAAGGTAACAAAAGAAAGCACTTTTTTTGTACAAGGAGGAGAGTGGGGGCATAGTATGGGGTTCAGATGTTGGAAGCCCAGGTTCAAATCTATGCTCAGCTATGAAGTTCTTTGAATGTTCCTGGACAAGAACATTCAATGTCCCTCAGGCTAGTTTATCACACAGAATTGCTAGGTGAATAAATAAATAAATATGTGACAATCTCAAGAAGATTGCCTGCAATTCCTCAGAAGGAGGGTAGGATAAGAGTCTAACAAACTGACCTTTTAACATTGTGGCTTAATGCGTGATACAACCTAGCATAGAGAGCAGGTGGCACTGTGGTTTAAACCACTGAGCCTCTTGGGCTTGTTGATCAGAAGGTCGGCAGTTCGAATCCCCACGACGGGGTGAGCTCCCATTGCTCTGTCCCAGCTTCTGCCAACCTAGCAGTTCAAAAGCACGTCAAAGTGCAAGTAGACAACTAGGTACTGCTGCGGCGGGAAGTTAAATGGCATTTCCGTGCGCTCTGGCTTTCACCACTGTTGCATCAGAAGCAGTTTAGTCATGCTAACCACATGACCCAGAAAGCTGTCTGTGGACAAACGCTGGTTCCCTTGGCCTGAAAGCAAGATGAGCGTCGCACCCCATAGTCCAATTTGACTGGACTTAAGTGTCCAGGGGTCCTTTACCTTTACAAATACTATATTTTAAATAAACCAAGTCTTATGAGGAATGGCTTGAGGGAGTTGGATATGTTTAGCCTGAAGAAGACAAGACTGAGCGGTCATGTTAGCCATCTTTAAATAACTGAAGGGCTATCACATTGAAGAAGGAGCAAGTTTTCTGCCGCTTCAGGTACCAAACTAGACCTTTTTTGCATGCAGAACATGTGGTTTATTATTAAGTTAATGTCTCCTCTAAAAGAACAATAATTGTACATGAACATAATGATTATGGCGAATTTACCTACCTGTTGCCCCAAATCATCCTTGAGAGATGTGCATTTCATGGGCGTACATGAACAACAACTTTGGCTGCCCTCCCTCCCAACAAAAATCCTGGCTACGCCCGTAGCGCATTTCCTCAACAATTCTAGTCTTGTTTGTGCCAGAGCAAACAAGCATAAGTTCATCAAGCTAATGAAGCCTTTGCCAACCTAATGCACCCCAACCTGATGTACTGACTGGAGTTGATAGGAATTGAAGTTGAAACCATCAGGAGGGCATCATTTGGCAAAGGCTGATCTAGGGGCTGCCTTGTGCCTTACCATTTTCATACACATAGACCAAATGGTCTATATAGGAAAAAGACGAGTTTACAGCGAAGTGGGAAGTAATAACAGTAATTCTTCACATGTACATAGTGCTTTAAAGAGGTATTTCATGGACATTTTCATGCTATAACAGGTGGTGGCTGCTCGATTCATATATTTGCAGGGCAAAAAGATACCCTGCACTTCACACATTATAGCAAATTTATATTTTCCTACCCAAATCTGTGTGTGATCTCCCTGTAGGCAAATTATAATGTGCAAAGTGTTTTGCATCATAAGTGGTACAAGTTTGTGTTTTGAAAGCTGATTTTTTATATATATATAAGCAGTACTCCGTCAAATCAAAGTCATACATTTTAATTTGGTATTCTGAGAATAATTCGCCGCCTAATTGGTTACGCTGGCACCAATATCTAGAAATGTGTCTAGGCAATTGTGCAGTTTAATTATATGCCTTGCTGACTTATGGAATCCCTTTGATTGCCCATGAAATCAGATAACTAGTACATTTATAATTGACAGAGTAGACACACCAAATGCTTACGCAAATTTCTGATAATACTTTAATGCCAAGATTTCAAAAGGCGGGAGATAGCATCATGAAATAAAACCTAAATTAAGCCATCCAACAAACCAACAATAATTGGCTGCTTAGCATAAATGATCTTTATATAAAGGTGAAGCAGAAAACATTTGAGCACCCATCTGGAAAAATGAGCAGTTTCGCAATTACACCTTGGGAGTCTCCTGGAAAGAAAAGGAAATCATCCCAGCAAAACAAATTCCTGCCCATATGTTTTAAAGCTGAAAAAGAAAAGTTCACAAAATCACATCATTACTATCAGAGGCACCAGAAAGAATTGGTATTAGAACACTGAAAGCAGTTGTGACAAAGCGTGTTCTCCAATAAATGAGAGCACGTGTTGCGGTGTGGGCCACCAGGCCAGGCCTCTTGTTGCCAGGCAGGTTAATAGTTGTTCCCTGGCATCATGATTGGGTAACCGGGTTGCTGGGGCAAATTGTATGTTGCAAATTGGGTGGGTGGGACCATAGTCTTTAAATACAGTGGTGCCTCGCAAGACGAAATTAATTCGTTTCGCGAGTTTTGTCGTCTTGCGATTTTTTTCGTCTTGCGAAGCACGGTGTCGGGAAAGTTTTGGAAAAGCTTTAAAAATCACCAAAGTCTTTAAAAACCTCAAAAAAGGCTACCACACCTTGTTCTATGAGTTGCTCCTCGAAGTCAAGTCGCAACTGTATTAACGGTGTTAAGAAAAAGGAAACAAACTTGCAAGACGTTTTCGTCTTGCGAAGCAAGCCCATAGGGAAAATCGTCTTGCGAAGCAGCTCAAAAAACGAAAAACCCTTTCGTCTAGCGAGTTTTTCGTCTTGCGAGGCATTCGTCTTGCGGGGCACCACTGTATTGGTGCACTCTGGTTTCTCTTTCTCTTTGCAGAGTGCATCGGATCACCCGCCCGCCCGCCCTCTTTCCGGTTGACCTTGCTTTGCCTGTCATGGGGTCGTCTGCTTTGGAGCAGGGGCCTAGTAGGAATTTTGCCATTTGGTGATTGGCTGTGCCATTTGGTTTTTGCCTACTACTCAGCAATTCGTCACAACTTGTAAGGTTGCGGTTAGGCATTTGTTATAATATGCTGGTGGTGGAGGGGTCAGGCTGGGCCTGCCCCTCCTATTGCGCTGAAGGGAATTCCGTTAAAGGAATCCTGGGGCTTGCCATGATTTCGTCCAATCCCTGTTATGGGACCAGGGCCGCCCAATCCCTGTTATGGGAATCCTTGTTATAGGACCGGGCAGGCAAGCTTTCGGGGAGCTGCTGGGGTGAGCGGCGTGGGTCCGACGCTTAGCTCAAATGACCCCAAGTTTGACTTTCTCTTCTACTGGCTACCGATCGGATCTCGGGATATCAGTTCTGTCCCATGCGGGAGGACAGATAGTCATAACCAATGTCTAAACAACCACTCACTGATTTTGTATTTTAATAAAGTTGTGGCCAAAATAGTGCCCAAAAACCAAAACTAAAATTACGTGTTATGTGTGAAGTTATTTGAGGGGTGGCCTGGGGACCTACACACGCAAGGGTGGTATAATTAAGCTTAAGGCCAGAGGTTCCAGAAGTTCCTTGAATGAAGAAGGAAATAAGGGGCATTGAAGGGGACAAGGACAAATGTATGTGACCCCTGAGCCATGGAGATAAGTAACTATACAACTTTCAGAAGACATCTGAAGGCAGCCTTGTATAGGAAGTTTATTAATGTTTCATGTTTTATTATGTTTTTATATGTGTCGGAAGCCACTCAGAGTGGCTGGGGAAACCCAGTCAGATGGGTGGGGTAGAAAATATTATTATTATTATTATTATTATTATTATTATTATTATTATTATTAAATAGGACACCCCTCATTTCATCAGAGAAATGTTGGAGGGTATGCAGCAAGTCCTAGCAGCTACACAGTGGTACCCTGGGTTACATACGCTTCAGGTTACAGACTCTGCTAACCCAGAAATAGTACCTTGGGTTAAGAACTTTGCTTCAGGATGAGAACAGAAATCGTGCGGCGGCAGCAGCTGGAGGCCCCATTAGCTAAAGTGATGCTTCAGGTTAAGAACAGTTTCAGGTTAAGAATGGACCTCTGGAATGAATTAAGTTCTTAACCTGAGGTGCCACTGTATACCAAGTTGTTGATTTGTTGTTCACCAATACACACAGCCATTGCAATTTTCATGTCTCCTGGTATTAGGGTGGATCTGTTACAGTGAGTACCCTTCCCAAGCCCATGGGGTACTACACTACCCACCCAAGCCCTGAAATTGCAAAGACCCATGCCAAATGACATTTCCTCCCTCTCTGTAGGTTTAATAAACAACTGTAAGTAATAAGGCTACAGATCTTAAGAGGTGCACTGTATTACGAACAGACTTGACTGGCTAAATGGGAGGAAAAAGATATTCATAGGATTCTCTGGAGAAATATGTGCACAGCCCATAGTCTAAGTCCATAATGAATCTGCCCAGTGCAAGCCCAGAACGTTTTTAATGCCTCTTCCACGTAAGTGAAAAGGCAGTGAGAACTAGAGAAATGACTTGGCAATGTGTGTGTGGAGAACGAAAGGCTTCAGTAAAACAGTCAGGCAATGAAAGCTACTCCCAGCCACCAATGTTCTCACCTCATATTTCCCCCCTCAGAAGCCTGTGTCATCGAACCATCTAAAACGTAAGGCTGGAATACAGAACTTTTATAACCTTTCACTACCACAGAGCCCCGAGTGTTGAATTATAGACTGGCACTTCCTGCCTCTTCCTGCTTCGTTTGATAATGGTATTGATTCATCCCTTTCCTTTAGCAAGTCGGATGGCAAAGCAGAGGGAAAGAAATAGTCTCTTCTTCAGTTCCTCCGTAGCACAACTCCCAGGAAAGCCATCCCAGAGACAGAGAGATTGCCCTCAACCCTTCGGCCTGGACCTGTCCAGAGCTGTGCAATCACCTAATTGACTTCCAGATGTTGTAATTAGATTCACTTAATGGGGAGAACACTTAGTTTTACACCATTTGCTTAATTGGTTACTTTCTTCGGCTTTCCACAATATAACCTCAAGTGCAAAGCCTGCCTCAGAGTGTGCCAGAAATGAAAATGGAGGAAAACGCCAAGACTGTGTCACCTTCGCCGGGAGATTATAAAACAAAACCCTGCAGCAGCTTTACACGCAGACCTTCCTCGCACCCGCTCCCTGCAGCGCTCCTTCCGCTTGCCCAGGACCTTCTGAAATCATTTGGTGTCTTTAAGCTGTTTATTAGTATCAGTGTCAGGCTGCTAATGGGTGCAGGCAGACATATCAATCACATATAGTAAGAATGACACCGGCAGCAAATCAAGGAAAACTGCATTAGCTCCCAAGGCCTCCCACGTTTGGAAGAAGAACGCATTTGACAAAGGCAGCTGATGAACTCTTTCCCTCATTGTCATGTACGCGGTGTGGCAGAAGGCAATTTGAGAGTAATTTCCATAGGCGTAATAAACTTTCCAGATGACTTGTTAATAGGAGCAGCTTGGAGTTAGTTAGTTGGCTAGGTACTCGTCTAGAGGTGATGCTTTTACCTTTAAGTGCACTGAGGCCTGGGCTGCAGATGATGACAATTGTATGGCTTAGAGCCACAATAGGGGATTTAAAAAATAATAATAACAACAACAATAGCAATATTGAGTGGGGAATTTTTTGATCAGGACCGCATTCAGGGAGGGTCATTTTAAACCTTCCCTTGTCAGCCACAACCCCAATGGAAAGTCCTCTATGCTGCAATTAGTGATGGTGTGGTGTGTGTGTGTGTGTGTGGTGTGTGTGTGTGTGTGTGTGTGTGTGTGTGTGTGTGTTTGTATAATCCTGGGGTCGCCAAACTTTTTCAGCAGGGGGCCGGTCCACTGTCCCTCAGACCTTGTGGTGGGCGGGACTATATTGGGGGGGAATGAACAAATCCCTATGCCCCACAAATAACCCAGAGATGCACTTGAAATAAAAGCACACATTCTACTCATGTAAAAACACCAGGCAGGCCCCACAAATAACCCAAAGATGCATTTTAAATAAAAGCACACATTCTACTCATGTAAAAACATGCTGATTCCTGGACCGTCCGTGGGCTGGACTGAGAAGGCGATTGGGCCAGATCCGGCCCCCAGGCCTTAGTATAATCCAATTGACACCATTGCGCCTATGCCGCAGTTGGTGACATATGCAGGGGGCAGGGAGGTCTCTATAACTAATTATCAGGATCACTGCTGGGAGGGAAAGAGCTAAACTTTTCCCCAGCCTGCATTTCTGTCCCAATGGAAATGCACCCATCCACTCCTAGCAAGCGTTAGCAATTATTGTCATTGTTATATTTGTACCCCGCCCATCTGACTGGGTTGCCCCAGCCACTCTGGGCGGCTTCCAACGTATATAAAAACGTAATAAAACATTACACATTAAAAAGCTTCCCTATACAGGGCTGACTTCAGATGTCTTCTAAAGGTTATATAGTTACTCATCTCTTTGACATCTTATGGGAGGGCGTTCCACAGGGTGGGTGCCACTACCAAGAAGGCCCTCTGCCTGGTTCCTTGTAGCTTTACTTCTCGTAGTGAGGAAACCGCCAGAAGGCCCTTGGAGCTGGACCTCAGTGTCTGGGCTGAATGATGGAGTTGGAGATGTTTTAGGGCTTTAAAGGTCAGCACCAACACTTTGATTTGTACTCAGAAACATACTGGGAGCCAGTGGCCTTTGATATTAGGGTGGTCAGGTATGAAAAAAGAGGCAGGGCTCCTGTACATTAATGGTTACGTAAAAGGGGTCTCTTCTCAAGCTACACCTGATGAGATTATATTTTTACTCAACTCTTAAGGGGGCAGAAATGTACCCTGACTGCTTGTAAGAAAGAAGGTGGGGAGATGGGGGCTGCCAGAGGGCAGGCTGAGATTGCTCATTTACCCTAATGGACCAAAATAAATTGATGGTGATGTGTTTTTGAAGCTGGACCAAAATTCCAGGAACCATTTCTTGTAACAAGGAGAATCAGGCACCTGTTGTGCAACATAGAGAATGGACGGCTATTTCTCACTTTCTCTGCAAAGCTTGTCTTTCTGGAAGCAGCTTTATAAATGGTATTGTAGGCCTACATACATGGTAAACGTAAAGTCCACTTTGTGTGTGTGTTCTTTAGAGAGTAAATTCATTCATAAAACAAAATCCCAAACTCCCAGCTGAAATACGCTGTGCAGAGATTAATTTGATTTGAACACAGTAGCGTAAATGAGGCTTTGAAGTGATTTTCAAAATGGCTAAAAATAAAATATTGGCAGCACAGCTGGTGACTGTTTGCCTTTGCTCTTATAAAAAGGGCTGAGATTTTGTGGGAGGAAATAGTTGCAATCATGTATCTAAAGACTATCATAAGACCTAGATCAAAAGGGATCAGGTTAAGGCTTCAAAGTCTATTTATTACAAGCACTGTCTTGCTTTTGGACATATGCCTTGGCATTGTTAATACTGTTTTACTACAGGTTTTGGGGTTTTTTTTTGTTATGTATGATCCTTTGGTAACAGCAGCTATGTGATACCTATGATCCATTAACCAACATGAAATATTTTTACTGCAGTTCAAGTCCTCTGGTCCATTTTAAAAACACACACACAAACCTATATTTGCACAAGACTCGTGAACACTGGAATTACCGTATTTTTTGCACCATAACACTCACTTTTTTCCTCCTAGAAAGTAAGGGGAAATGTCTGTGCGTGTTATGGAGGAAATGCCTACGGGTGGCATGCCTACGGATTTTCCTCCTCTAAAAACTACGTGCGTGTTATGGTCGGGTGCGTGTTATAGAGCGAAAAATACGGTACCTAAGCCACAGTCCAATCCTAGACAAGTAAATCTCAGTGAATTAATGGGACTTAATCCCAAGGAGAGATGTAAGAAGGCTTTCTTTTCTATTCCACCATTTATTCATCACATGCAGAACTGTTTCTATTCTGCTGCAGTTCGTATACCTCTAAAAACTACATAAATCATGTTGTCATTAAGTTATTCCATCTCATTCATTTCAGTGCAAAGGAAACACAAAGCAAACAGAAAGGGGGGGACAATTACATATTGTTTGTAGACTGAAACTGAATTGATTTCTGTTCCAGGCATGAAGCTGAATAAGTGAATATCGCCTATTTCTGCTCCCATTTTCTGAGAATTCTCTGATATCCCTGCTCCTAGATATGTGGCTGTAGAATTCCAGCCTAAATTGACTCTGGCTCAGAGGAACAACTATAATTTACCCAAATAATTATTTCCTTAAGAATATAATGAGAATCAATAGTTAGGTTAGCGGGCCCCAGTCACCTTCAATCTGTTTTTACAATATATTTTTTCATTTAAAAAAAAGAATGTTCAACTTCTACAGAAGGGAAAGCAAATTCACAGCAAATTCAACTATAGCCATCATGGAGTAGTAGTTAGAGTGTTGGTCTATGACCTGGGAGACCAGGGTTCAAATCCCCTCTAAGCCGTGACACCCACTAAGTGACCGTGGGCAAGTCACTGCCTCTCAGCCTAACCTACCTTGCAGATTTGATATGGGGATTAAATGGGGGGGGGCAAGAATGCCACCTTGAGTTCCTTGAAATCTAATTAATCCCCTGCTTTGGCAACCACTATTCGTTTCTCTCAAAATTCTGGCTGTTTCCTAATTGCTAATCTATTCAAGTTCTCAACCATGAGGGGCTTAATGCATTACACCGCCATTTCCAGTTCTTGCAATGCTGTGATGTAAGTGTCCATTCTCAAGGCACCTGGTTCATCTTAGCATCATCCATCAGCAGGTCGCATTTTACACCATGGGAGGACCAGCTGCACAAGCCGCCTCCCTGCATATCGTCCATCTTCTAGGACTTGTGTCTTGCTCTGGCTGCATCCATCCTTCCTTCCTTGGCTTTTTCCATGCAGCTTCTCTCTAGGTGTATCTTCCCTCTGCACTACTTGTGCAGTTTAGACTGTGATCCATCTCTGTCTGCTGTGCAAGGTCATTCTTCTACTCGCTGTGCACAATGTGCTCTTCTTTTTCTCCCTAGTTCCCTCATCCCATATTGCAACTATCCTGCTTGGGTCTCGTGATTGATGTCCTTTGGCAGCCATTGGAGGTCAGGCCTTTTGTGTAGCCCTGTTCATTACTTGCCTCGTTACCTATCTGAACCTCCCCTTATCTCAAACCCATATGTGTTTTGATGGCATGGGGGGGTGGGAATCCTTCATAATGTGCAAATGCAGTTAGAGGCATAAGGACTAGGGGGAAAGTAGCTGTTCATCGCTCCCGTTTTCTGGGTCAAACTAGGCATGCCATGAAAAATCTGTGATCAAATCTCCCGATGTCTTTTTCATTGGTTAAAGGCAACTGCAAGGGTCTAACAGTTCGATCCTAAGTGTGTCTACTCAGAAGCATTATTGAAGTAACTGGGCCTTTCTTCCAGGGCTGCAGTCCTAATTTGGATTTGGGTCACTGGTGCTGAAGGAAGTTGGCTCCTACACTCTCTACCACAAGAATGAGTTTCAAAGCTTTACTGCAGAACAGCCTTAAATACTAGTTACAATAAGATAAAGGTAAAGTAAAGGGACCCCTGACCATTAGGTCCAGTCATGACCGACTCTGGGGTTGTGGCGCTCATCTCGCTTTACTGGCCGAGAGAGCCGGCGTACAGCTTCCGGGTCATGTGGCCAGCATGACTAAGCTGCTTCTGGCAAACCAGAGCAGCGCACAGAAACGGCATTTACCTTCCCGCCGGAGCAGTACCTATTTATCTACTTGCACTTTGATGTGCTTTCGAACTGCTAAGTGGGGAGGAGCTGGGACTCAGCAACGGGAGCTCACCCCGTCACGGGGATTCGAACCGCCGACCTTCTGATCAGCAAGCCCTAGGCTCTGTGGTTTAACCCACAGCGCCACCCGCGTCCCTTTACAATAAGATAAATGTTGCTAAATAAGTAAGGCATTGCAAATGAGCAATGGGCTCCAATCCTTTATGCAGTTCAGTAAACTTTCCTCTCTCTGGTCCCATCTCTTGTTCATCATTGCAGAACTTCTCTGCAATGGCTGCTGCTACTACCTGCCATCTCCAACAAATAGACACAGGATTCAGCTTCCTGCAGCTCATATTTCTGGTGATGAGTCATCAGGTAGCTTAACTCATTGCAATGGAAGGCGCATATGAGCCTTCTCTGACGCTTTTGCTAGAGTGAAACTTTTTTGCTTAAGGTAACCTACTCTTTACAGCATTCCAAATACAATGCATTCAAGCTCACATTGTATGTGCATTAAACTTATAACTTTAACACCAGCCTCCTCTGAGACCCAAATGTAGGGAGAGATAGAGGCAGTACTTTAAGGAACTCAGCTACCTCCTATTATCATATGTGGTGGACCTGCCCCAAGGTGAAAGACTTCTGGGAGAAGATTTATAATGAATTGAAAAAGATGTTGAAATATACATTTATTAAGAAACGAGAAGCCTTCCTTATTGGAATAATAGGTCTGGAATTGCCTAAGAAAGACGTTAGATTGTTTTTGTATGCCATAACAGCATCTAGAATTTTGTTAGCTAAGAATTGAAAATCACAAGAAGTTCCAACAGTGGAAGAATGGCAGATGAAGATGATGGACTTTTCGGAGCTAGCCGACATGACTGGAAGAGTCCACGACCAGAAGGAGGAGGAGTACCAGGAGGAATGGATGAAATTCAAAGACTATCTAGTTAAATATGTTAAGATAACTTAATTGGAAAAACTTGCAAATACCAGATAGGCCTGGGATTTAAATAGGTGATGTTTAGAGAGTAATATGTTTAAAGTTAAAATGGAAAGAAAGAAAGATGTTAAATGAATGAGTTAATATTACGAGGAAAATTGGTTTTGGAAAACTGTTACAATGATATACACTGAAATTCTGCTAGGGAGATTCAAAGAATGCACCTAACAATGTAACTAAGACTGGATTAAGTTCAGTTATGATTTATGTTTGCTTGTCTGTTTAAAATTTTGGAAAATCAATTAAAAAAAATGGGGGGGGGGTGGAGGAACTCAGCGACCTGGTCACTGAGCACTGGATTGGCTGTAATGACCCTAGTTTTTTAGGTTTCCTGTGACGGCAGAATCAAAAAATTTAAGGTCCCTGCTAGATCAGGATAAAGGCCCACCTGGGCCAGCATCCTGTTCCCACAGTTATCAGTCAGATACCTATGGGAAGCCTCCAAGCAGGACATGGACACAATAGCATTCTCCCACTCATGTTCCTCAGCAACTGGTGGTTCATATTCATTGTGGCTAATAGCCATTGATCTCCTTGTCCTCCATGAATCTGTCTAAGCCCCCCTTTAAAGCCATCCTGATCACCCAAATGCACTGGGAGAGATGGAAGGACCAGGAAGGTCAGAGGTCCAAGGAAAGATCTCATGGAGGAAAGCAAATTCAGTTGATTATACTTTAGAAGACTTATGATGGTTGTTTTATAAGTGCAATCTTTCAAACTAAAATTCCTCAAAAGTGCTGTATTAAGGGAAATTGTAATAGCCTATTGACTTGTGGTGTAGTCAATGATCCATTCATTATTGTGTCTTGAAGGCTTTTGGAGTTTGTAAAATAATGTATTATATTATTTCAGAAGTCAATAGAAGCACAAACAGGTTACCACGAGGAGACAAGACAATTAAATGAATTTGTATACACTGGGCACATTTTTTTTCAGCCACCCACCATTTTAATTTGAAATGGTTTTTGTATCAAAAGCTTACCAAAACAAAACAAAAAATAATTAGTATAAGTCGCTTTAAATGAAGGAAAATGGAGGAAATATAGTGGTCATTGTATGGCCCTTTTGTTAGCAAAGTCACTTAAATAACACGGAATCCAGAGAGATCCTGATACCACTTTAGTGAGGAAAACTGAACAAAATGAGTGTATGTTATGAGGAGAAATGAACAGACAGGTTTTGCCTTTCTCAGTTCTAGCCTTGTTCATGGCAGAGAGAAATTCAATCACAGAAAAACAACTCCCTCAGAACTACGCAGCCAATCAGAACACACCAACCTCAGTAGGGATCACGTCATTCTACCAAATTACGAAGCAGCAACATCACCCTCTTGGCTAGTTGACTTTAACACTAACAGAATTAATCTGTGAGCTGCACACCAGATTATCTCTGCTGTTGCACTTCCAACAACTTTTGACATGTTATAAAAGAAAGAAACATCCCCAATTTCTGTGGGGTTCATTTGAAAGATTGGCTGTAGCCTTTTTGAGAACACTGCAGAAATGAAATGTGTGTGGTTGCAAGTTGGTTACTGGTGAATCAGTGGGCTGCACTGGAAAATGCTGGAGGAGAAAGCTCACACCAATGTTGCACTGGGTGGCACTGTGGTCTAAACCACTGAGCCTCTTGGGCTTGCCAATCAGAAGGTTGGCGGTTCAAATCCCCGCGACAGGGTGAGCTCCTGTTGCTCAGTCCCTGCTCCTGCCAACCTAGCAGTTCAAAAGCACACCAAAAAGTGCAAGTAGATAAATAGGTACCACTCCAGCAGGAAGGTAAATGGCGTTTCCGTGCACTGCTCTGGTTTTGCCAGAAGCGGTTTAGTCATGCTGGCCACATGACCTGGAAAAACTATCTGCGGACAAACACCGGCTCCCTCAGCCTGTAAAGCGTGATGAGCGCCGCAACTCCAGAGTTGTCTGTGACTAGACTTAACCGTCAGGGGTCCTTTACCTTTACCTGTTAATGTTGCACCACTAATTTTGATTGGTCTGTCTCCAGACTAATTTCTGTACTTTTATCTCTCAGATACTGTAGGTAGGTGCCTGAAACAGAGAGTTGCCACCAGGTAAAAGTGACACCAAAGTGAACAGAAGGCGAAACTAGTAGAGCTGCTAGGATAGGGACTTTTAATAGCTTTATACCTACAATCCCTGAAAGAAGACAAATGCAATGCCTTTACAATAACTTATTCCACCCCATCTACATTTTTACAAATAGCATGCAAATAATACAGTGAAAAGAATTTCATCTGCTAAAAAGAAATATGCAAAAACTACTTGCTACAGATATTCAGCTGTTTCTTAATTTCAAAGGCCTCAGTTAGTAAAACTTTAAGAGTTATGCATTTATTGATATTGACCTCTTTCTAACAGTCCCCAACACAAACTTATTTCTCTTGGTTCCCTGAAGCATCATTTCACTTCCATATACAAGAGGACAAAGACTATCCACATTAAATGGCTCCATCTCTGCTTACACAGAAGTAAAACTGGCAACCTTTCAATGGAGAACAGCAGCTCCAGGGCATTTAAAAAATAAATATGCAAATTACATGCTCTTTATTTCAATAAGATAAAGTGCTTTGGGAATTGAAAGAAATTAGGATATAATAACATTCATATTGCTTTAATGGTATTTTCTTTGCATTTGAAAAATATGTATCCTTACCTGCACAGCTTTTTCAAATCTATTCAGCTAAATCCAGGTTTTGTCTTTTTGCTTAGAAGGAAATGGATTTCTTTCTTCTTCCAGGCATCCATGCAATTCAATAATATTTAATAACACTACATTTTCTCCTATAAAAGCCTCTTCCAATAATATTTGAAAAAATATTCATGACTGGAGAGCCATTTCCATTTCTTTAAAAAAGTACTTTACTCAGATATCCAAATTGCCTTTTGTCCCATTTAAAATTGACTTGTTTCTCTGAATTATGCCTAAAAGGTTGTGAGGAAACTGTTGACTTATTTAAATCCCACAGGGATTTCACTGATGCTGAACACATATAAGCCACAAGTATGGGGTCAGGCCTGTTTGGAGGATCTGGCCTTCTAGATGATCCAATGCAAACACAACTTTTCAAATTCAGTTAACAAGATGTAAAATATGGACATTGTCGTTATTTCCTGAGACCACCAATGGCCTGGGAGTTCGAATGAAGTAGACTTTCTTTCACTTTCCAGAGATTAAGTGAAGATGCATGCAATGATGGCTGGTGGGGCAGAAGGTAAGGAGACTAACAGGAGGTGAATGCCAATGCCAATGACAGAAAGTGCCACCCAGTGCTGGATTTATGTAAAGGATAAGCAGGCTGAAACCTAGGGCCTTTAAATCCCAAGACTTCATGTGAGGGCAGGACAACAGATTCAAGGACTTTCTATGGAAAGAAGGGGGGGTCACTTTTGGAAATCAGATTTGTCACCTCCCCCCCCCAAAAAAAAACAACCCTGAGACAATGAGCCCAGCCACCTTTTATTTACAGTGGCATAAGCACTACACTACAGCCATAAACCTGTACGTTCAACTACTGAAATATACACCCAATATGTAGCGATGGAGATTTATGTTACTGCTTTATGGATGGACTCTGTATTTTGTGAATTACCTAAGAGCCACCAATAGGGAGCTCTAGAATCTGACAGCTAACCAACTGGGTACTACCAAACAGCAACCCCTATTGCTGTAAGCAGGTAACCAGCAGGGAATGCTTCAGCTCAGCCTTTGCACTGTTGACTGAGCACTCCCTTCTGTGCAGATAATGGAGAAAGCTCATAAATTGTATCCCTTCTGGCATCCTGGCCAACTCTATTATGCTGGTGCAAACCCTGGTGCACCAGAAGCCCAGCATAGCAGCAAATAAAATCCACTCATACGTCAGCGACTGATAAGACTTGTCAACCAGTGTTTCCAAAGTCTTCCTAAATTATAAAGCTCCAAAATACAGGCCAAAGAGAGCAGGTCTGGGAAGAGCAAGGCATATAATGGTCACCACCAGTGAAAAGGCCCTGCTCCGTGTAGCACCTGCCCTGTCATTTGATAGGGTGCCCACTTGCCTTCCTTCTTGACATGGAATGCTCTCTACTGGAGTCTCCAGGTCCAGTACAAAGACCATAAGAAGGGAGAGCAGGGACCTTGAAGTTCCCAACAGCTGTTAAGCAAGCAAGTAAGCAAGCACACAGGTCACCTTTGTCACAGTCAGGACACCTATGTCCTGGCCAGGCTGACACCCAATCTTGTTTTTGTACAATCTGGTTTGTCCTCAGTAACCAAAATTATATTATCAACATATACAAGCAGAAAAGTTGTTTTGCTTCATTTGCAAGGAATTGTACAAAATAAAGTGGCACTAATAAAGAAAAGGGACGCGGGTGGCGCTGTGGGTAAAACCTCAGTGCCTAGGGCTTGCCAATTGCATGGTCGGTGGTTCGAATCCCCGCGGCGGGGTGAGCTCCCGTCTTTCGGTCCCAGCTCCTGCCCACCTAGCAGTTCGAAAGCACCCCTAAGTGCAAGTAGATAAATAGGTATCGCTTTATAGCGGGAAGGTAAATGGCGTTTCCGTGTGCACATGACGTTTGATGCTAATTATTTCCCCAATGATAACTATTCAGAGGCAGCTACAGTTGCAAATGGCAACAAAATACATGCAAAAGGAAGAGGAGCAGGTTTGCTCAAGTGTGTTGCAGGTAGGAAAACTATTTGTAATGAAGTGAGAGCTTGCTTGAATTAACAAATAAGAAAGTTTTGAGAATTTAAATTCTAGATTAAAATTGATTACTTAATTGAGAAGGGGATTGTAACAATAACACTGGGGCGTAATTTGAACAGTAGAGCGCCTGGTATCTGGTGGGCAATCTCATCCTTTATTTCCACACTGTGGCTGCAGACCAAAGCACTTGTCAGGAGAGCTGTGAGATTCAGGTGAGGGTCAGATGCCTTGTCAATCCCAGCAGGTATATAAGAGGACGACCCGGCCTGCCCCAGCCTGTGGCCTGTCCAGCATGAGTGGGACAATGATTTATGGTCAGTGGTGCCATCAAGTTACGACTTTGGGGCAAAACTCCAAAGTACCACTCAGCAAAATGAGCAGGAAGGACACACACCCCTGCAACACCAAAGGGCTGGTTTAGCACAGTTGGAAGTGAGCAAAATAATACGTATTTCCACCTAAAGTGCTTGGACTATGGTGGTACTGATGCATCAAGCCCAGCAGATCTTGACCAGCGGTTAGTTGTTATCTGGCTCTTTGCGACAATGGGCTCTTATCCTTACCTAGCAGCTACAACGGTCAAGTGAAAGTTATTCCCTGAAATGTCTCCAACAATTTCAAAGATGAATCAACCTTCATGTGGGCAACATAGATACAAAAAGATCCTGCGGCTCTGAAATGCCTGGCAGAGAGTCTGTCCTTTTTGGGTCCTTAGGAGCCCTGGGAAATTTGGCTGAAAGGTACATTTTGCAATTTCTTGATTGATCACACTTTTCTCATGCCAGTTGGTCATTATGAAGATGAAAGTGGTTTGAACTTTCTAAACCTGGGCACACGAGAGAGAGAAAGCATTATGGAATGAAGAAAATACTATTAGTTCCAATCTGACTCACCTGAACAATAATTTCCCTGCAGCCTTTTGCCATATCCAGGCGTAATTTAGCCATTTACTCCACAAACTTCAACTTCTACGTTTTCTGCTCTTACAATGCTCATATGATCTCCAGTCAATCTCTTCTTGAGCCCAATTAGATGACAGGGTTGAAGTATGATCATCTCAACTTCATCAGTCTCTGGAGTTGTAGGATTGCCTTGTTTCGTGTCAACTATTTTCTATAGAAACATATTGTAATGAGTATGGGTTGCTCGTGCGTAAGTTGCCGCCTCTCCTGGCTATGTTGCCTGGTTAAACCTTTCTGTCTGGACAGCCCTTCACTTCGTGGCTGCCTCAGTCACTAGCAGAATCTGTCAGTGGGCGTTTCTTAAACCTTTTCCAACATAAAAGTTGTTTGACGCCAAGTCTCCTCCTACTCTCCCTGCGCGGAAGTCTTCTGTGCAGGGAGGGCGTGGGTAGCGGAGGACCCGTGCTCTCCCCGCTAGTGTCTGGTGAAGAGTCCTGGAGCCCTCTCGCCGATTCCCCCATCTGCCCCCCTTTATCCCTGGTGTTGCGCTGATTTGCTTCCCCATCTGTTGAGCTGCCTCTCTCCCTGCTGGGCCCTTCTCCAGCATCATTTGAGAGCCTTCCCTCCACCTCTAGCTCCGATGTCAGTTTCCTGACACATATACTACCTGGTTTTCTTTTTCGTCATCTTCCCTTGGGTCTAGAAAAGAGATGGGGAACCTGTGTGGTCCTCCAAATCTTCTAGACTTATAACTCCCATCAGTCTCAATGAGCATGGCCAGGGTCAGAGATTATGAGTTGTAGTCCAATATAAGGTTGGACCACAGGTTCCCCGTTTTTGTTCAAAGAGACTGTCTGCATCTGGTGCTTGGGGCTAAAGCGATACATCTTGGGAAACAACCTCTCCCTTTGTGTGCCCAGGAGCCAGGCCTCAGATAAATGAGTAGACACGACAACATATTTGGGATTAAAATGGCCACAACATTATTGAATTTAGAAGTAGGGAAACCTTGGCATAGGCATTGGGTGTGTATCCCTCTCAACCCCTTGCTGGGGGTCTGAAGCATGACCAGGTCATTTTGGGGGAGGTGGGATCAATGAAAAAAGGTGTGTCTATGCAGCTGGTCCCTCCCTGAATTGCTATGGGGAGATGGAAATTCCTTTTTGCTTAGGAGTTCCAGGAATCTTTTAAAGGGTAAAAAATAAATAAATAAAATCACACCATGTGATTTTTATGAAGAATATTATTCTCACAATGAATGCTGAATATGAAAATGCTGTAATTTCATTTGCAATGGGAATGTTCATTCTTCTAAAACTGGAGATAAATCACCAAGTGCTTTCTAATCCATGAATTCACATCATTTCTAAGATTTACGATCCATTAGAAAGACAGTTTCAATTTCCCTTGCCCTCGCAAGATTTTAATGTATAGCTAGCAGAAAATGCATTTGCTCTGCATGCTTTTCACAGCAATAGTATCATTTATTGATAAGCCTTTTCCCCCAAACCTCCCCCCCCCCCCCCCCCGTTTATAAAGATATAGTTGGTTACGGTCTTTTTTATATTATTTGTTTATATGCAAGGGTTTTTTAAAAAAATGAAGAGCAAAACCCATAGTATCATGAAAAAGAAAAACTGGGTAGCAGGTCTACCAAAATAGAAATCGCTATATTCCCAATCATAAATAGAATGTGCAATATATACAAGATGCTGTTTTCTATGGTACATGACATGAAAGCAGAAGTTGCAGTGGGTCTGGGTATGTGGCATAGCATCATTCAACCTGGGGAAAGGAAAGGAGCTCTGAATCAAAGACAAAACACAGGCTCTGTTTTAACTCTTGGCTTCTCCTGTTAAACA
Organism: Podarcis liolepis; assembly: GCF_965112155.1. Lineage (NCBI taxonomy): Eukaryota > Metazoa > Chordata > Lepidosauria > Squamata > Lacertidae > Podarcis > Podarcis liolepis. The sequence goes on along the minus strand of NC_139563.1, from coordinate 40,148,828 downwards.
TCCTCAGCTGAGAGCTCCTGGGCAGCGGCCACTAATGAGACTTGACAATACTGGACTAGATGGGCCACTTGCTCTCAGTATAAGGCAACTTCTTGATATCATTTTGCAGCTCCCACATACGAACATCTGCCATCGAGGAGCTAGTGACAGAGGTCCAGTGTTGGTACACGAGATGAGCCCTGCCTTCAAAAATGTAGGGGACTGGAAACTTGATTCCTTACCACTTTCTCCCAGGCAAACCCAATCTTTACTTCTGAATCAGAGCAAACATCCACCAGGTTTTCCACGGATTTACGATTGCTCCGATTCAGCACCAAAGAGCATGTTTTCCTGTGGAAAGTGGTGAGCAAATGAAAAACCACTCCGTCCCATTACAAGAAGAAGAAGAGGAGGAGGAGGAGGAGGAGGAGGAGGAGGAGGAGGAGGAGGAGGAGGAGGAGGAAGAAGAAGAAGAAGAAGAAGAAGAAGAAGAAGAAGAAGAAGAAGAGTTGGATTTGATATCCCTCTTTACCACTACCCAAAGGAGTCTCAAAGAAGCTAACATTTTCCTTTCCCTTCCTCCCCCACAACAAACACTCTGTGAGGTGTGTGGGGCTGAGAGACTTCAAAGAAGTGTGACTAGCCCAAGGTCACCCAGCAGCTGCATGTGGAGGAGCGGGGAATCAAACCCGGTTCACCAGATTACGAGTCTACCGCTCTTAACCACTACACCACACTGGCATGGAACAAGCAGAAAACCACTTGGACCTGTGCTTTCTAGGCATGGAATGAGTGGATAAGTCTGTGGAAAGCTACCAGGCTAAGAATTGCATTCCCATACCCACGAGAGGGTTAGAGCCATGTGGGATAGCGTTTTCCCAGGTGGGTGATTTCCAACCAGCTCTTCCCATCATGTGGCAAGATGGGTCAGTGCATCTGGCTGTTAACCAGAAGGTTGGTGGTTGGAGCCCACCCAGGGACAGCTGTGGGCAGGATTCCTGCATTGCAGAGGTTGGACCAGATGGCCCTAGGAGTTCCTTTCCACTCTATAATTCTATGATTCCTCCCCTGAAAACCTCTCTTCTTCAATTGGACAGTTTTGTAGATAGCATTTTCCTTCGGGTATCTTTGCCCATGAACGCCAGGAAGTCAGGGTTATTGTCAACTTCAGATTTAGGTCCCATGAATGGGGAAAGGGTTCAATCTGCTGTCTGTAATAATTACACAAGGCACATGGGAGATTGCCTGATAGGGAAAATCGGTCAGAGAATCTAGGGGATTGTGTGCAGTACAATAAGTCAAGAAATTTACTGTGCAACTGAATTTTTGGGGGGAACCTTTTGCATACATAAACTTGGACAAGATATGGAGAAACATCGACAGTCCAAAGTTTATTGGAAAAAGTGTGATTGACATTAACAAAAATGAAAGTTAATAATAATAATAATATTTTTTTAAAAAAAAACCCAATGTGTTTTGGCTCATTTCTCCATGGACAATGCTCTAGGTGGCTATGTGGATCTCATCCATGCCCAGATCCAGGGCAGGGGAATTCAGCTTAGGTCTGTAATCGCTGCAAAGTCCACAGAACACTGAGCATTTGCTGGCTCAGATAACGCCGTCCTAGAGACTAAATGAAAGATGATGAAATCATATGCAGGAAGAACACCTAATCAGGCAGCATCTGGAACTGATTGGATTCAGTGATGCTGATAAATTTAAAGCTCATGCTCCACAGTAAATAAAGGTTCATGGCATGGATCCAAGGTGAAAGCATCCAAAAGCTGTGCGGGTTGCTTAAAATGCCTTCTGCAGGCTTGAATCACAGAGTAGCAAATCAGCACAAGCCAAGTTAATTGTTGCAGGCCTGGGCAGGCCGGGTCTTCCTGTTATATACCTGCTGGGATTGAGTAGGCCCTGGGTATTCCTGTAGTAACATGTCCTGGGAGAGGACAGTGGGACAAATGTATCCTACTATGCAACGTTCCAATTTCAGTCCCATTAAACCAGCCGACTACTGTGCCCCTGATTTCCAGCTGCTGCCTCAATCAGTGAGCACTTCCAGACTGTTTTGCAGGTGGTACTTAGTCACGGACTAGGCAAATCCAGGTTGCACAGTTAAAGTGGATTGGCACTCTTGTGCAACAAACCTGTCCCACCCCCACCCCCATGGACTTTTTGTGGTAAGGAGAGCATGTTGGGATACTGCCAGGGAGACATCAGGCAGGCCCCCAGTTGTCTCCGGACGATCACCAGTCTCCCGTGGAACAGCATCAGTCAATTAGCGACACGAGCCTGAGAGACATTCCAAGACCCGTGCACACCCTTTCAGCAGAGTCTCTGTAACAAAAGATGCAGACAGGAGAGCATATTTACAGCTTTATTCAACGTAGTTCAGAACAAAGGAAAAACATGACTGCTTGCCTCCATGGAAAACAGCCGGAATACAAAAGCTCCCAGCAGACAGTGCTGTTAGCTCTCTCTCCTCCAGTTCTTCTTCACTTTGCTGTTCACCCCCCAGTTCGTCCCAACTTTTGTCTTCAGAATTATGCCCCTCTGCAAACCACTGTTCCATATCTATACTGCTCCACTGCTCCTGGGCAGCTTCAGAATCCTGGTCAGGAGCAGGGGGAGGGGGAGGCTCCCACCATTCCTCATCAGAGCAGTACTCCTCAGCCTGGTCTCTGACACTGACCATTGGGCTATGCTAGCCGAGGCTGATAGGATCTGAAGCTCCACAGGTTCCTCATTCCTACTCAGCTACATTGATTTCTATTACATCATTAGATTTTTGTACCCTGTCCTAAATCCAAATCCATTTGTTACTTTAATAGCATTTATCTGGGTTAACACAACTGTTATGTGATCCCACGAAAAGTCCCTCTAGATGCTACCTGGAAAAGTGAAATTTGAAACGTAATGTTTAATTAGACTGTATTCTGCAGGAAAGATCCATATGCAGCAGATGCACAAACAGTGAGAGACAAGTGGAGGTTAAATGGGGAGCTCATTGAAATTCTTGTTTGCTCTGTTTTCATTCCCTTTCCCTGTTTTGCATTTAAATATTTGAACTGTAGTCTGACAGAAACTACATGAATGCAGTGAAAAGCTAGAGCAGGGCCCTGGCAAGCATTTCATGTCGAGTATTCATTAGATCGCACTATCCACACAACCAATGTGTTTTTAATTTGTGCGAGATTATGAAAGCAGGCGTCTATTTGTGTGTATATAGAATCCAAACTTATTATAATTGTCAATGTGTCCTTTCGAAAGATAAAAGTAAATGTCAGCAAACAGAAGTGGTTTGGCCTCTGAAACTCAGGAGTCTCTAACAATCACTTTAATAAAACAGGAAAAAAATTCCCTATGAACTTCCCCTTTGGTTTCTGATAAGCACAAGAGAGGAGGCAAAAGGAAGGGGCAATGGTTTCTAAGGACAGTATAGGGGGACCTAGATTCCTAGCTTTATTTTTTATTAAAAGTCAAAATAGTATAAAATAAGCTCCCTTTATGTGCTATTTGCCTGGAGGAGGTTTCCTGCGATGACTAGGGTGGAATCTACACACATATTTAAAAAAATGCTGTGAAAATGCTTTTTTAAAAAACGTTTTGAAAAAATACATTGAATTTGCCATAGCTCACTCTCGCTATCTAGTGTCACACTTGTATATTGCACTTTACAACACACTTAAAACGTTTTAATTGCAGCTGTATAACAGTCCTAGGAAGCAGACAGAGGTGCTGATCACTGCGTGTGCACGCCCCCCCAAAAGAAATACATTGGCACAACCCTGGCTCTAGATGTCAATGCATTGGGTGTGGATGTCTACACATGTGCAATAACTGTGAGTTTATTTACTAAATTGCTGATTCCAATACATACCTGTACTGACTGGTGACTTAAAGCCGGTGAGAGTGGTCTATATAAGGCTCACAATCTGGACCAGGGCCTCCTGAAAAGACAGGGAGTTCCTACCAGCCACTCCCACTTGAAATAATCATTATACCGTTACATGCTCAAAAGAAATATAGGGACAGAACTACCTAAACTGTATAGAAACTTATTCATGTATGCTACTACAGCAGCAAGAACGTTACTCGCCCCAAAATGGAAAAAGGCAGAAGTCCCAGCAAACGAAGAATACATACAAAAACTTATGGAATACGTAGAAAGGGCGAAACTTACTGGAAGAAGAAGAAATCAAGATAACAAACTTTTTATAAAAGAATGGAAATGGTTTATTGAATGTTTACAGATAAATTGTAAACAGATAAGAACATTGGCAGGATTATTGTAATAACCTGCAGTTTTATAAGAGTATATATTTAAAGTAGATGAATAAATGAGCAAATTAATTTGGATATGCAGAAGATATTAAAAATAAATTTAAGGAACCACAGAAAGAGGGGGCAAGGAAATCAGGTTTTAAAATGTTAAAATGATTGTAAAATTAGTGAAATGTATAAAAGTATAAATCTAAAAAGCATAAACACACACACACACACACACACACACGTGCTTACCTAGAGTTGTGTTACCGTCAGGGAAATCAAGGCACAGTGAAGGCTAGGGTCTTTAAGAATATGGTGTATTAAAACATACCTGGATGTCTGCAGTGGAGGGGGTGAAGAACATTATACCCCAAGAGTATCTCTCATTGCCCCTCTCATAGCTTCAGCAAACTTTGTTCCAAAGAAATAGTCCGCCATGGCTCCAGGTCTTGTGGTCCAAGGGCCTCCAGCCCAGCACCACAGGGAGTTCTGCATTGTTCCCCTTCTCCTTCCCAGCACACCTTTCACCAAAAGCCCAAGCCTCCTGTAAAATGACACTTGTTTCCCTGTCACCCCTCTCTCTCACACACACAGAGGTCACCTTGGCAACCTCTGTTTTGCACACACCTGAGCACCTTCTTGAATGTGGCCTGGTCATTGTTTCATAATGGCCTATATTCATCCAGCCCAGCCTGGCCATAGCTGTCAACCTTCCCTTTTTTTGCAGGAAATTCCCTTATTCCAGCGCCGTTTCCCGCTGCTTCCCGCTGCTATCCCAGATTGTTAGATATCCCGTAGACTGTCCCTGGGACAGGTGAGGCTGCTGATCCCTTATTTTCGAGGCTGCTGATCCCTTATTTTCAAATCTGAAAGTTGACCACTATGAGCCTGGCCAGTTCATATAGCCAGGCATGTCCAACACTGGAAGTCTGTGGTAAATCACTGGTAGATCAGCAGCTCCCCCCAAAGAAGCGCAAAAAGTTCAGTTTGGCTCCCCTAAAAAAAAAATGGGCCTCCCTCTTCCCTAAAAAAAGAGCTCAACAACCTTGACCTGAACCCCCAAAAAGGAGATAGATCACTGCCAGTTTTTAACTCTGTGAGTAGATCGCAGTCTCTTGGGAGTTGGCTAAGCCCAGGAATTTCCTTTGGCACACTTTAGGAGAACTGCTGCGACCCCTCAGTTTCCCAAATATTAGCAGCTACCGGTAGATTCTGATATTCATTTATTTAGTGGGTTTGGGGGGGGTCTCGCCCCTGTTCATAGCAATTCTGTAGTCAATGTCATAGGTTGCAGTATGAGCATGGTACCCAGGACATATCCTCCAGTTTGCAGACGTGCTCACAGGTGGCACCTGGCATTTATACCTGTGTGTGTAACCTCCACATTATCATATAGGTTTGTCTGGGGCCTTATTCCAACCATCCCCTTTCCTCCAGATGATAATTGCCCTTTGGGAGAGAGATCATTGCATTCAACTATTCTGTGCCCATCGCAAATGAAGATCTAAAGATCAGGATAGTCACATCAAAAGCGGGTTTTGAGAACCAATTCATAATTTTGGGTGCCGGAAGAACACAGATAACTGCCATTTTATTAACACTGATCACACGTCAGTCACAGAAACGGTACTCCCAGAAGCAGTTATGCGATTCAGTTTGAGAGTGTTTTTTTCCTGCAGTCCGTGTGGGGGCTCAGTGGTATAGTCCATTCACCGGAGGACATTCAGGACTTTTTATACCCTAATTAAAACTGATGTAACATTAAAGTTTAGAAATTGGCTTGCGATATTGCCATTCAGATAATTATGGCAATCTGTTTCCATTATTCCCTCTAGCTGCTTTATTGAATACTGCAATATTGATGGAATACTAACAGTAACAAATTTCAGGAGAGTGTCAAAGAAACTCCCCAGATTAATGCACAAGGTATTTCTTCCATATAATGCTAATGATAAACAATCATCCCTTATGGTTTTAGGTAGTCTGGCTACCTATCAGCAGAGAGAATGGACGGGAAAGCATATGCCATACTTCTGTACTCTGATTTAACCTGTTCTTTCATGGCAGCTTTGGGTCATAGCAACCTTGGACTTGATGAACATTGCCCCAACACAACATGACCCTATGCCAGAGATAAGGAACCACAGACCTGAGAGCCAAATGTGGCCCTCCAGGTCTTTCTGTCTGGCCCCTGAAACTCTCTCCAATGTGTGTCCCTCACCAGCCATTCTCTGCAGCCACCTCAGATAGCTTTTCTTGGCTTGGAATGGTGTGTGTAGAAAAACTCTCATTTTTGGCTTGGCTGGAATGTAGCCTATCGTACAAAGGTAGGAGTCTTACCTGTAGCTCCACACCCTTTTGTGCCTCTGTCTCTATCCATCATTGGCATACAAACCCTGAAAGGTTTTACATGAGGTAATATGGTCTTCAGGTTGAAAAAGCCTTAAGTTGACACTGTTCCGTTTGGTGTCAGTGCATAAAGATTGCGATTTGCTTCAGCTCCAGCTTTCTGGGGACAAAAATACCAATCAAGTGGGCCACTGAGATTCACTTAGAGTATAAATTTGTTTCAAACCATCCTGTATTTTGCTAATGCAAAGCCAAATATAACTTTATCAAAGCTTGGTCTGGAACCAGTGATCTGTCCGTGTATGAGCGAAAATGAACACATCATCATCTTTTACTGAGCACTTCAGAGTCAAGTCAAATTGTATTGTCTTACGCAATCTACAGACCAATTACAAGCGTTTACACACCTAACCAGAATTGTGTAGATTCTTCAGGTAATTCAAATAATGTGTGATTGACTCAGAGTGAATCTATATCTTCTGCTGGCAATTTGCTATGCATTTTAATAGCGGCAGAGTTTACACAGTACAGTACTTCGCATTATGTTATTGTCATAATCCTTCGAGTAACCTGTAAGGTAATTCAGCTTAAGGGGTGCCAACTTGAATAAAATATGGGGGGGCAGGTAAAGCCCAACCCACATAATTGATCACAATATGTGGTGTGCACACACCATTTTAATGGCAATGCCTATCAACTTTGGGGGCAGGCCCCCTCAAATATTTTATTGGGGGGGCAAAGTGACCTCATCCCCTCAGCTCAGCATCATTACACCCACAAAGCAGAAAATTTGGGGAGACCTGACCTGAAAAATCAGCCTAGCTCATATATAACTTTTAAATGTGGTTTAAACCATTCGTTTCCACGTGCATGCAGGCAAATATAGTCATGGAAAAAGAAATATTTTTAATTTCTATTTATTAAATTTCTATGCCACCCTGCACCTGAGGATCACAGGGCAGTCCGCAACATAAAAACACAAAAAAATGCATAAGATAGTAATAAATAAAAACAAAAAGTTCTAGTCGACATTCTGCAGATGATCGTACGCTGAAAGATTCACAGTCTATCCACCCTAAGCATTGATGTCAGAAAGTGGTTTAGTGAATTTATGAGGTCAGTGACATGGACAGGTTTCCAAAGAAATGCCCAGAATTTTGCAGTGCAATGTTCTTTCTGATATACAACATATTGTACAGTCAACAAAATACCTGATAATCCGCAGTGATGGTAGTAATAAAGCCTTCTTCTCCTTTATTCTATCATACAACATATTTCTTTTTTGCCTCATACAGTGCCTAGCTCCATAAATTTTCCTTCTGCGTTCTTCTCTGTGCAGCTATATACTGCCATAGTCTCGATGAACTGATTTCATGAGCATGCCAGACACAGGCCTATGTGAGCAGCTGATTCAACGTGGACTGATAGCAAGTGTCTCTGAACAATGCTCTGAGACGTTATCTCACTTACATAGGGAAATAAAGGTGGCCTACCTCATAGGAATTTGTGGGAGCAATCTCAGTCGAAATACACATTAAGCGCTTTGTAAATTTGGATTTGTATCAACTGTAAAATAACTGCATCACCTAGTGACATATTATCTTCAAAAAAATTATTTAAAAACTTCCCCTCACAGAGTAACAATTCTCAGAGTAGTTTAACAGTGAATCCCTCTACGCAGGTGTCAGGGAACTGCCATCGGAGCCAGAGGGAGAGGGAGGAGTCCAGAGGGATTCTTGAGAGCGTCCCGGGAGGGAGAGAAGCAGCCCATCTTATGGGGAAGGAAATCAGCGTAGCACCAGTGGAGAAGGGGGGCAGATGGGGGAATCGGCGAGGTGGCTCCATGACTCTTCGCCGGAGACCAGCGGGGAGAGCACTGGCCCTCCGCTGCCCACACCCTCCTTGCGCAGAAGGCTTCCGCGCAGGGAGAGTAGGTGGCGACTAGGCGTCAAAGAACTTTTATGCTAGAAGAAGTTCAAGAAACGCCCACTGACAGATTCTGCCAGCGATTGAGACAGCCACGGGTGAATGGCTGTCCGGACAGTGAGAGTTCACCCAGGTAACCCAGCCAGTGGTGGTGCTGATTTACGCACGAGCAACCCCTAGAACCATTACACCAGGGATTTCTGCGAATTGTAGCTCTGTGAGGGTGACAGCTAATGGTGCTAACAACTTTCACGACACTTCCCAGACTTCTGTGTTGAAGACATGACTGTTTAAAGTAGTACAGTGGTACCTCAGGTTACAGACGCTTCAGGTTACAGATGCTTCAGGTTACAGACTCAGCTAACCCAGAAATAGTACCTCGGGTTAAGAACTTTGCTTCAGGATGGGAACAGAAATTGTGTGGCGGCAGCGGGAGGCCCCATTAGCTAAAGTGGTACCTCAGGTTAAGAACAGACCTCCAGAATGAATTAGGTTCTTAACCAGAGGTAAAGGTAAAGGGACCCCTGACCGCTAGGTCCAGTCGCGGACGACTCTGGGGTTGTGGCGCTCATCTTACTTTATTGGCCGAGGGAGCTGGCGTACAGCTTCCAGGTCATGTGGCCAGCATGACTAAGCCACTTCTGGCAAACCAGAGCAGTGCACAGAAACGCTGTTTACCTTCCCGACCGTTTACCTTACCTATTTATCTACTTGCACTTTGATGTGCTTTCGAACTGCTAGGTTGGCAGGAGCAGGGACCAAGCAACAGGAGCTCACCCCGTTGCGGGGATTCAAACTGCCAACCTTCTGATCAGCAAGCACTAGACTCTGTGGTTTAGACCACAGTGCCACCCGTGTCCATAATACTGCTTCAAATGCAGGTGTAGCTTGGGTCAGAAGCTCTGAAATGGAACTCTTCAGCTATCAAACAAAGACCCCCCTGGGTAAAACAGTAAAGCTGATATAAAATAATGATCCGCCTGTATACCCCCCCACACACACATTTTAAAGGCAAGTTGTTTTGACAATGCTCGGTTTATAGGGAGCCAGCTGAGTGGCCTGGCTGTCGGCAGGATTCCAAATGCACATTTATCCCAGCATTGCAGTGAATTTATGCACATACAGCGGAAATACATCAGCTATCCCACCTTTGCCAAGCTGGCAAGATTAGACAAAGGGTCGATTAACAATGTCAGGGAGGAAACAGACCAAAAACCTACCTAGTCCACTGCTCTCCTTCCCACAAAGACCAGCCAGACTTATTCATTGAAAACATTTTCATATCTCCCTTCATTTAAAAAAAACAATGACAAAGTTTTGTGCGTGTTTCAAACTACATATTGATAAAGACTAGTAGATAAAATGAGCTTCCAGATTTGGTCAATTTTGGGGTGCGATTCAGTTACATCCTGACAAATTCAAGTTGTGCAATTAGAGTTGATTGGGAGGTGCTGCGCAAAAAACCCACTTCTCAAATCTTTTTGCAATAAGAAAATTGTCAGGGAAACATGCGAGAGAGTGTGGGATAGCAAAAACTTTGGCATTACATCATCCAGCTTCCCCACAAACAAGGCAGCGTGAATGGCCATTAAATAGTCAATGTTGTCTAACTTCCCTGGGGTGAAAAAATCAGGATGAATGCTCAATAAACAGTTTGCCTGGAAGCACCCCAAGGAGCAATCAACAATGCATTAAAAGTATTTTAAAACCAATGGCAGATAAAAAGGGGGGGTTGTCTGACACCTAAAAGAAAGTAATTTTGATGCCAGAAGAGCATCCTAAGGGAAAACATAAACATTATAAGGTCCATGCTATTTATATATATATATATATATATATATATATATATATATATATATATTTTTAAAGGTGCCATAGCACCTCTGCATCCATACAGTTAGGGTCAAAGGAGACTATGCGTTAATTGCCAATATCTGTAAGAAGACTGGAGAGACAGGGTAATGGTGGAAAGGTGGATGAAATAGTGGAAGAACGTTGCATCAGGAGAGTGAGGAAAATTTTCAGGGATTATTCACACCCTGGCCGGCACTTTCTTGATCTCCTGCCCTCGGGCAGAAGATATAGAAGCATGATTAGTCGCACCAACAGGGTAAAGAACAGCTTCTATCCATGGGCTGAATGAAAAGATAACAACAGGGCAACTGGCTTCTGGGTTTGGTGGGTGTGCGTCAGTAAATGAGGGGAATTAAGACTAAGAGAGCTGAGTGGGGGGGGTGCTCGTTTAATCTCACTGTATACAAGTTGTACCAGTGAAAATAAAGTATTTCAATTTCAATTCAATTTCAATATTGATTTACATATATAAGAGAAGCATTCCTCCATACCCCGCCCCAGGCATGTAAGCAGCTATATTTCATGGATTCCCAGCCAAGGACTGGGAGAAATTCTTCCTTCCTTGCTAAGTGAGCCTTGAGTTTGCGAACCCAGCTTGCACACCCGGGTCCCACTGCCCAGCATTCACCAAGGTCTGCATGTCAGGATCCCAATTCAAGGTTCTCTGGACCCTGGCTTATGTTTTCTGGGATATTAACTGCACTCCTGTGATTCTCCATTGCTGACTCCATGTTCAGTCAATGCTTTTTCTTATCAGAAAAACAGGACCTTTTTAATTTTACCAGCAACTTTTTTTAAAAAAACACCCCCAACCCGTATAATCAGAGTTGCATATTTTAAATGCTTAAAAGCTTTAAAGCTTCAATGTCATTTTCAAGTGGAAGCTAATGAAAATGTCTTATCTCTTAAAAAAGAAAAGAAAAGAACAAGCTCAGCACAGTCCGCCCCCCCCCCACCCAGGATTTTAAATGTCTGCAGGTGAAGAGCCAGGCTATTGTTTAATTAACACTGGCTCAGTACAACCTGGGATGAGATGGATTTATCTAGTTTGGTATTTAAAATCTACTTTTGGTCCTTGTTAGGAAAAGCATATTGATACTACTGCAAATCTTTTAAGCATTTTCCTACAGATGCTTTTTGGCACAACATCTGCTAGCCTACCTTGCTTTGCAACATGTAGGTAACTTTTCTTCTTCTTCTTCTCCTTCTTCTTCTTCTTCCATCTTTATTGAAAGTTCAAAAAATACATAACTATATGTGCACCAAACATGGTGAGATGCAAACAAAAAAGAGAAAGAGAACCCGTGCAGAAGGGAAAATAAAGGAGGGCAGACCCAAAACTTTATATTTTACAAGGTCGTTATTGTATTTCACCAGAAATTAACCTATTACAGTATTTGTAAAAATGAATTCCAAATATCATTGAATTTATCCATGGCAAGTCTGTGTTTATATGGAAGTCGTTCATATGTTGCGAGTTTGTATAAGTCTTCAATCCAATCGTAGAAGGGAGCCACATTTTTATTTTTCCAGTTCATCAGGATCAGTCTTTTTGCCGTGGCAAGGGCACGGAGAAGGGACGCGGGTGGCGCTGTGGGTTAAACCACAGAGCCTAGGACTTGCCAATCAGAAGGTCGGAGGTTCGAATCCCCGCGACGGGGTGAGCTCCTGTTGCTTGGTCCCTGCTCTTGCCAACCTAGCAGTTCAAAAGCACATCAAAGAGCAAGTAGATAAATAGGTACCGCTCCAGCGGGAAGGTAAACGGCGTTTCTGTATGCTGCTCTGGTTCGCCAGAAGCGGCTTAGTCATGCTGGCCACATGACCTGGAAGCTGTACGCCAGCTCCCTCGGCCAGTAAAGCGAGATGAGCACCACAACCCCAGAGTCGGCCACAACTGGACCTAATGGTCAGGGGTCCCTTTACCTTTACCTTTAAGGGCACGGAGAGTCCACTCATATTGTCCTTTCGTAAGGTTCCGTGTGCTGGGTATATAATTCAGGAGGATATTTTGCTCTGTAAATGTACGGTTGTTCTGTACAGTTCTGTTGATGGTTTCAGTTACCTTCTGCCAAAAATCTTTTAATATAGGACAGTGAAAAAACATATGTTTTAGAGAAGCATTATCCCTATTGCATCTCCAACAGTTACGTAGATACCTTAGATAGCGCTTTTTTAAACAAACATAAAGGGGTCCAGTATGTTCTAAATATTATTTTTTGTTGTATGAGCCTCAATTTAAGATCCAGAGACACCCTTCTTATAGCAGTTAAAACAGTTTCCCACTCTGTGGTTGAGATTGAGATCTCTAATTCTTTATTCCAATCCTCCCTCAATAACTGTATATCAAATTGGTTGGCTAATAACAAATATTTATATATGTTGATGGCCAGGCTTTTTGTTGTGTACAGGTAACTTGCATCTTATGTGGGCGTTATGTTCCCAGCCTTCGAGTTGCTCCCCCACCCTACCTTTTACCTTTTTTAAAAAAACTGTATTTATGCTTTTCAGTTATCATTTTAACATTTCAAAACTTGATTTCCTTCCCCCTCTTTCTCCGGTTCCTTAAATTTATTTTTAATATCTTCTGCATATCCAAATTAACTTAACTTGCTCATTTATTCATCTACTTTAAATATATACTCTTATAAAACTGCAGGTTATTACAGCAATCCTACCAATGTTATTATCTGTTTGCAATTTATCTATAAATATTCCATAAACCATTTCCATTCTTTTATAAAAAGTTTGTTATCTTGATTTCTTCTTCCAATAAGTTTCGCCATTTCTGCATATTCCATAAGTTTTTGTATCCATTCTTCCTTTGCTGGGACTTCTGCTTCTTTCCATTTTGGGGCGAGTAACATTATTGCCATTGTAGTAACATACATAAATAAGTTTCTATACAGTTTAGGTAGTTCTATCCCTATAATTCCCAAAACAAAAACTTCTGGGTTTTGGTTTTTTTACAAACATTATTTTCAACATCCTTTTCAATTCATTATATATCATTTCCCAGTAAGCCACCCCACCTTTTACCTATCCCTATCCTCTTTTTGTGCTGTATCTTTTTGATAAAGCCTATGGCCAGGGACTACCGGTATCTCATTTGAGTTGACTGTATGTATTCCACTATGGAAGGCTTTTTTATAGATAAATAAGCAAACTACTTCAAGGGGAAACCTGAAAGGCTGAATCGCATGCATGTCTGGACGTAGCAGTGAGTTTAATTAGATTTACAGCCAAGTCAATGTTGGCACGATTGTAGGCTCACAGTGTATCTCTCCACATTTTCACTCAGAAGTCCCACTGAATTCAATGAGACATGCCAAAAGCTGACGCTTTGTGGCTAGGGTTAAGCTACTGGGACGTGGGTAATTGTTTCTCATTGAGGTTGCTTTATGTATACTTTTTGGTATTGCTGTTAACCAACTTTGGGATCAGGAAGGCCAGAATATCTTGAGGAAGAAATAAAAGATAAGCAAGCTTTTCCTTGTTCAGCTTCACTGACAGACAGGGAACAAGATTTTGAACTGTTATAATCATAAAAGAAAAACACATGGCAGCTCTCTGCAGTAAGTCCTTCAAGAAGAAAAGGGAAACCAACCATAAAAAGAGATTCTCTACAGCATGCTGGAAATAACCAGTTAATTTAATATATACAGGATAAAAACAAGTGGGAATTCCTACTAAGATAAGAAAGACTAAAGATACCACACAGCTGATCATTGCCGGAAGACTGCGTCTATCTCTCAACTTTTCAGGTCCCCGGGTGCTGATCCTTAGCTTTGGAAATCTAAACATACTTTCTGACTGTTCCTTTCAAAAAAGAATCCACTTCTCTCTGTGGAGAGCATGAAAAGAGAGATAGATGAGCCCTGACCCTGGGAGACATTTAAGTTTCTATTTGACATAAAAACCCGATTTGCCTACAACCTCTCAAAGAAGGATTATCCTCCTAAGACATAGCATGATGCAATTCACAAGGCTGAGTAACGATGGTGATTTATGGATTATTCAGTATGAGAAAAACTGCAATATGATGTGCATTAGTTGACGTGATGCACCATGATTTTCATGTTTGCAAAGCTGAGTGTTTGGGGATGGGTTGCCTGGGGGAGGAAGACAGAAACAGAGTAAGGGCCAATTTCCCACAGGAAAGTGACAGCTCACCATTATGACACCAGACAGCCATTTAATGGAAAATGGGAAGAAAAATCTCTACAATGTTTTCAGTGGAGATCCCACGATTGTCATTCCCAGCTATACTTCTGCTCCTTTGGATCTTACAAAAAAATCCAAAGTAAATAGACTGGCTGAAGAGCAAGAAGTTGTGAAAAAAGGTGAATTCTGTGTTAGGGATCATTAGAAATAAAACGGCCAATTACTATCATCATCATCATATTACAATTTATTTGCTGCCCTTTACTGTCAGGTCTCAGGGCAGGTAACAACAATTAAAACACAACTTTCCTATTAAAGCTCAATATTAAAAAGTTTAAAACAACTTAAAATTGGAAAAATAAGGTACATCCATACACACACACACACACACACACACACACACACACCTCAAGTGTCAAAAGCCAGCATAATGTGGTGTATCTTTAGTACTGGGACTTCTACAACTTATGGGCTACCATCTCCCATAAGTCCCATTTACCCATTTGATCATTTCACTGTTGCTAATATTAATCAGCTTTCTAACCCAACACCATCATCATACACCTAACTTCATATTCATCACCCAAAGCAGTTTTTCAGGAACCCACAAGATGAGAGTTTCCTCATATCCCTACTCATGTTATAATGATAGTACTATCTTCTGCCTTGGTCAGACCACAGCTGGAATACTGTGCTCAATTCTGGGCACCACAGTTGATGAAGGATGTTGACAAGCTGGAACGTGTGCAGAGGAGGGCGACCAAGATGATCAAGGGTCTGGAAGCCAAGCCTTATGAAGAACGGTTGAGGGAGCTGGGTATGTTTAGCCTGGATAAGAGGAGACTGAGAGGGTGTATGATAGCCATCTTCAAGTATATCAAGGGCTGTCACATGGAAGAGGGAACAAGCTTGTTTTCTCCTGCTCTGGAAGGTTGGACTCAAATCAATGGCTTCAAGTTGCAAGAAAGGAGATTACGACTAAACATTAGGAAGAACTTTCGGACAGTAAGAGCTGTTCAACAGTGGGACAGTCTCCCTCAGAAGGTTGTAGACTCTCCTTCCTTGGAGGTTTTTAAAGCAGAGCTTGGATGACCATCTGCCATAGCTGAGATTCCTGCATTGCAGGGAGTTGGACTAGATGAACCTTGGAGTCCCTTCCAACTCTGATATTCTATGGTTCCTCTTTAGGCATAATACATGGACAAGGCCATTATAGCTTCTAAAGGAAGGGATAAGTCAATACTGAAATTCAGGAACTTGGGAGCTTTTCTTTAATTACTGTATATACTGAAGCTAGCTTCTTATTTATATTTTTTATACCATCAAATCAAACTGTTGGGCTTGGGGTTTTGTTTTTTCATAAGACTCACCAGAGCTTTCAATCTCAAAGTCATGGCTTTATAGGTTTTTCAGCTAGCTCAGGTCTGCAGAGACAAGAAGCCAATTACCATCCCAATCCTTTTTCAGAAGAACTGTGTGAACCGGATTGTAATTACCCCCAGATGTCTCCTGGGTTCAGTAACCCTTTCCACAAACCTTGACCAAGGTTCACGAGTATCGAAGGAAGTTTATGACTTTTACAAAAAAGGGAAAAGGGAGTTCAAGGGGGAAAACATTCCAAAAACACTCAGGGTCACTCAAAGGAAATGATTATAAAAAGAATATCAAAGGGAAGCAAAAGAGTAAAAGGCCAACCAAATCCAAATCCAACTATAGTTATTATCCACTACCATCACCACTAAGGCTAATTACCAGAAATTCTGAAACTCTGTACTCCAGTGGTTTTCAACCAGTGTTCAGTGGCACCCCGGGGTGCCTTGAATGATGGTCAGGGGTGCCATGGGCAACACTGGATTCTGTCCCCCTTTCCTCCCCTTCCCTCCCTCCTCTGATACTCTCTCACGTCTCTGCCTCCCAAAGACTTGCGTACCTGTTTATTGCAGCCGCCAACACCATATAATACCGGTCTTGAAAGACCTACACTGGCTCCCAGTATGTTTCTGAGCACAATTTAAAGTGTTGGTGCAGACCTTTAAAGCCCGGCCTCGGTCCAGTATACCTGAAGGAGCATCTCCACCCCCATCATTCTGCCTGGACACTAAGGTCCAGTGCTGAGGGCCTTCTGGCGGTTCCCTCACTGAGAGAAGCCAAGTTACAGGGAACCAGGCAGAGGGCCTTCTCAGTAGTGGCACCCACCCTGTGGAACGCCCTCCCAACAGATGTCAAAGAGAAAAACAACTACCAGACTTTTAGAAGACATCTGAAGGCAGCCCTGCTTTTAATGTTTAATAGGTTATTGTATTTTAATATTCTGTTGGAAGCCACCCAGGGTGGCTGGGAAGGCCTAGCCAGATGGGCAGGGTATAAATATGTTGTTGTTGTTGTTGTTGTTGTTGTTGTTGTTGTTGTTGTTGTTAACAATAATAATAATAATTAAGCTCCATTGGTGAATGGTGCCTCTGGGTGGCAGCTCTCTTTGGGGCAGGGAGGGGTAGCTCAGAGACCAGGGGCAGCAGGAGTGGCTGCCCGGAGGACTCCCAATGCGAGGGGAGAAGAGAGGAGGCTGAGGCAACACTCCACAAGGGAGGGTGTTTGAAAAAGGGTGAGAGGCTGCCACCTCTGCAGGCAAGGGGTGTCATAACTGGGCTCCTGAGCCCCACTGGGGTGCCACAGAAAGGATGTAGTTAGTTAAGGGAGCCGTGGACTCAAAAAGGTTGAAAACCTCTGCCTTACTTTATAATATATAGTCCCCTAGCTGGGGAGATTGATGCAACATAACAAACTCTGCACTGTGTCTCTGAATTCCTGGGTGCATGTTCTGTAGCTTAACTGCATAGAGATGGTGGTTATACAAGCTAGAGCTTCTGACATTTCTTTCATGGGGAAAGAAGAAATCTCATTGCAGTTGATACCCTGCTACAAAGGTCACATCAGAAGAAATCCTATTGCTCAGTAGTTGCTTTGCCTAAGGAGTACTAGTGAGAAGAGGCGGCACTGCACATACGGTTTCCCATGTTAAGTATACTGTAATTGATTTACTTGAGGATGAAATGGTGAATGGCTACATGTGTATTCATGAGGCATTTTCCATGGGACTAAACTGAAGCCATGAATAGGACTCTGAGCTCTGAGTTGATAATTAACTGTTGTTGTTTTCTGCTAGCTAACACATGAGTGTTTAATCTTAGATCAGGTAGCAAATGTATTTGGTTGAAATTCTCCACTTTGAAGGGATTGCCTTTGAGTCTTCGTTCCCAGGCTCTGTGGAGTAAGGATGTGTAAATGGCTCTCCAGAAGCACACAGCTTTGGGGATGGGATGCAGACAAAATGGAGCCTGTGGGGAGAGCATGCTATGTTTTCCAGCTCTGATTCTAAGCTTATTTTATTTCTAAGATGCTGAGCCTGTGCTGGACAGCACAATACATCTTCTGGATATCTTGGATGTGTCTTTGATGCTCTTGTTATGTTTTTGAAGAAAGTTTTGCAAGTAAACTTTTTGAACAATATCTAAGGGGTCTGGACAATGCTTCATTTCTAAAAAGGAGGCAGTTTTCATGCATCCAGTCACTTCAAACTGACTCTTTCCTGCCTGCTGTTGTTGGCTTTCAATCCCTAGTGTCTCCATGAAAGGATGGGGGAAACTCCTGCCTGCAACCTTGGAGACTGAAGAAAAACTGTACGTATGTTAATGTCAGCATCTTAAAAAGCAGAGACATCACCTTGTCTTAAAAAGCAGAGACATCACCTTGCCAACAAAGGTCCACATAGTAAAAGCTATGGTTTTCCCAGTAGTGATGTATGGAAGTGAGAGCTGGACCATAAAGAAGGCTGATCGCCGAAGAATTGATGCTTTTGAATTATGGTGCTGAAGGAGACTCTTGAGAGTCCCATGGACTGCAAGAAGATCAAACCTATCCATTCTTAAGGAAATCAGCCCTGAGTGCTCACTGGAAGGACAGATCGTGAAGCTGAGGCTCCAAATACTTTGGCCACCTCATGAGAAGAGAAGACTCCCTGGAAAAGACCCTCGACAGAGGACGAGATGGTTGGACAGTGTTCTCGAAGCTACAAACATGAGTTTGACCAAACTGCGGGAGGCAGCAGAAGACAGGAGTGCCTGGCATGCTCTGGTCCATGGGGTCACGAAGACTCGGACACGACTAAACGACTAAACAACAACAACATGTTAATGTCTACATTTCAGCTACGTTGCACCTTCTTTTTTCCTTCTTTTAAAAAAATGCTTTTTTAAAAAAGTAAAGCAATATTTATTGCAATGCAAAAAAAGATAGGTGATGAGACTAGCCCCCCTTTTAACAATTGTTTTAAGATTTGTAGCTTAGATGTTCATTTATGCCTTAAGGTTCCCATCTGTGACTTCACAGTTGATATTATAGGCTCTCCACTAATGTGCTGGATATAGTGAGTGTTATCAATACTGTCGCCGCTTCGTTTTGCCATCAAATCTGGGATTTAAGCATGACACAATGCGAGCAGCACAATGACAGATGGTGGAGAGGGAGGTGGGTGTTCTCTGAGAGCAAGCTGCCAAATAACGGTTTTGATGATGGCGAATGTTTGATTACTTATCGCAAGTGTTTGCCCTCGCCTATTCAGAAAGCCGTCTGTGTCAGTCTCTGTGAATAAAATATGGCTTGCCTTTTGCATTTCCAATATGCTTTTCTCAATTGTCTTTTCAACGGAGAGAGAGTTCTAGGTGCTCGTTTTCTGTATGCCAGGCGCATTTTCAAAGGGATTTACAAGGGGAGCAGTCAGACAAAGGGGCGTAATGTGTCTGACTCAATACAAGTGCATGCTTCTGTTGTTAACCTCCACTGAAAACAGCTTCTCCATGCAAACAAGGAAGTGACCTCTCTCCAGATAACAGAATGACTCTTCTTTTCCTAGCCCTGTGGCTGCAATCTCCTGGGAGACACAGATGCACACACACCTCCAAGTGACCCTGGACACTGGCAATCCATGCTACACCACTGGTCAGACATGCAATTCTCCAGTTGAAGCCCAATGCAGTATAGTACAGTAATGATACCTATGATACTTTCACTTTAAGAACACTGCCCTTTTTACATTTGAACACATGGCTTATCCATCTCCATCTCATTATCCATCTCATTTAGATTCCAGTATGAACTGTATATATTAATTTATATATTTATGTTAGGATTGATAAAACATTGCATACCTTCCAACAATTTTCCAATGAAAATGGGACATCCTATGCCCTTATTATTAATGGAATGCCCTCCCATCAAATGTCAAAGAAATAAACAACTATGGGACTTTTAGAAGACATCTGAAGGCAGCCCTGTTTAGGGAAGCTTTTAATATTTAATTAATTATTGTATTTTAATATTTTGCTGGAAACCGCCCAGAGTGGCTGGGGAAACACAGCCAGATGGGTGGGGTATAATTATTATTGTTGTTGTTGTTGTTGTTGTTGTTGTTGTTGTTGTTGTTATTATTATTCCACCCATCTGACATTAAAAAAACTTCCCTATACAGGGAAGAAGAGAAGAAGAAGAGTTTGGATTTGATATCCCGCCTTTCACTCCCTTTAAGGAGTCTCAAAGCGGCTAACATTCTCCTTTCCCTTCCTCCCCCACAACAAACACTCTGTGAAGTGAGTGGGGCTAAGAGACTTCAAAGAAGTGTGACTGGCCCAAGGTCACCCAGCAGCTGCATGTGGAGGAGCGGAGACGCGAACCCAGTTCCCCAGATTACAAGACTACCGCTCTTAACCACTACACCACACAGGGCTGCCTTCACATGTCTTCTAAAGGTTGTACAGTTACTTATCTCCTTGGTTCGGGGGTCGTTTAACTCTATACCCTCCAACATTTCTCCCATGAAAATAGAGACATCCTAAGGAAAAGCAGGACATTCCAGGACAGCTTTAGTAAATCTGGGACTGTGCCTGGAAAATAGGGACACTTGGAGCGTCTGATATTCTTATTGCCAATGTCAGCTGGCAATTTTTTTAAAAAATAGCTCTTTAAATTTCTCTTCTGTTATATTTGCGAAAAGAAAAAAGATGGTATTAATTTTTCAATTTGTCAAAAATTTTTACTAGATTTTCCAATGTATGGGTAATTGTTTCAACAAAAGAAACTCAGGAAAATCTTTACAATCCTATTTGCACACATACACCCATGGTTAAAGTTAATCAGAAACAGATGAAAAATCAATACTTCTTGCACATATGAAGCATGTTTCCATTGAAGAAGCTGAAAACATTTCATAAACATTGATTTGAGCAGGTTGCAGGGCGTAACGTGATGTGCAAAATGTTAAAACATCGTACTGAAAAGGGATCTGTCACAGCACAAGTGGGAAGCTGAAACTCAGCAAGGAGATTGCAGGAGCCATTTTCATAAATGTGACTGATTAAGAACATCAGTGAAGTCTGCTGCCCTCAAATTCACTTTTCTTTTGTGGTGGGTCTGGTATTAGTATATAGGCTGCTGCTGCTTCTTTTTTACAGACGAGCATTTTTCTTAAAATTCAACTTATCAAGGAAAATGTTATTCAGATGCAGCATCTGGTATTTGGTGAAGTCTTGCTTTTCATCCAATTTTCCAGATGAACTGAGAAAAGAGCACAAGGCTTCAACCAGCTGCCTATAGTTACTCAGCAAGCAAATCATTCCCAAGCATCAGAAACCAGACATCTAATATTTACCCAGGGGGCCTTTCCCTTCCCTTTAAGGGCAGGATAGGTATGTGGAAGGCTGCCAGTTGTTGGCTCTGCTTGGGTTTATGTGTGGCCTTTTGGGCTGCCCATAGACTTCATATCACCGTTGGAAAACCACTCTGCCATGTAAGAGAAAAATTGTATTAATAGCCAAAGCATTTATTAAGCTCATCCCTGAGAGAGCGGGAAGTATATTGATGAAACAGATAATGTCTTTTCAGCCCTACATTGAAATGCTTCTGTTAACACACGGCGTAAACAAATGCCATTTGCAAATAATCTAGAGGAAGAAAAAGAAGAAGAAGAAAACTTTCAGATGGAAGATAAGAAAAATAAACTACAAGGCTATTTTTTAATATCGTGTTAGCAAAGGTCAGGCCATATTTGCATAAGCCATGCTGGTTCTCCTGGGGAAAGTGCGGTACCAGGACAGCACTGTTAGGACTAGATATGATGAGAAATTAAATGGAAATGTGCTTACACAATATGCTAAGAAGTCATCAAGGCCAGTAGATGAAGGACAGGTAGAAGGACGTTTATGATCTCTATGGGTGGACCACTGTCCAATCCGTAGAAGACCACCTGTTAAATGCTAGGATTCTTGCAGTTAGTGTTGGGTTAGGCTGGACAATGATCTAATTCAGAAGGCTATTCTTAAACAGGACCACATACTCAAAGCCACTTAATACAGAATAATTATGCTTTATACACTTTCTGTTTCTAATTTATAACATATTGGGAGTGGGGAGAAATCATGCATGTCCAGAATTAGCTTCGCCCTGGTGAAGACTGAGGTATTCACCATTTTGAATGATCAAAGGATCATTCAAAAGGGTCACACAACAATTACTGTTTGTGGAGTAGACGGGAACAATATTAACGCATATTGTTCGCATATTGTGCGAAAAAACGATGACAGTATAAACAGTACAATGAGAATGATTGGAAGACTTGTTTTGTCAGAAGTCTTTTTTATTTGAGTGTTTATTTAAGTATTAGGAAGTTTTTTTACGCACATAAATCTGCTTTTTCTTCTTTCTTTTTTCCATATTTTTTTCTTTTCTTTTTTCTTAATTGTTTTTTCTTTAATTTTCTTTTTATAGTATGAGATTGTAAATTCTTTGTATATGTGTGTAATTTAAATTTTTTATTATTATTTAAAATGGGTCACATTCTAGATCAGTGGTGGCAAACCTATGGCACGTGTGCCAGAGAAGGCACCCAGAGCCCTCTCTGTGGGTATGCGCGCCATTGCCCCAGCAGGGTGGGGGAGGAGGAGGAGAGGAGGGCTGGTGCGCACTGTCCAAAGCCTACGGCACCTGGGCCTGACGAGCGAGCGAGGGGCTGAGCAGGCATTGAGTTTTGATGTGCCAGGGCCTCCCGCTAGTCTGTTTTTCCTACTTGGGAGTAAGTCACCTTAAGTTCAGCAGGGCTTAACTCCCAGGTCAGTAAGCATATAAAGACAGCAACCTAAGAAGGGGCTGCTGGGTTTACACAGAAGCCAGCAGAGAAGAGGCTGTGATCAAACGACAGCCAAACAAATGGCAAAATATAATAGTAGTAGTAGTAGTAGTAGTAGTAGTAGTAGTAGTAATAGCAATAATAATAATACTATATTTCTACCCTGCCCATCTGGCTGGGTTTATTTATTTATTTATTTATTTATTTATTTATTTATATTTGTATGTGCACACACAGGCAATAATTATTATCTCATATTAAAATTTGGAAGGGGTGGCTCTTAGTACAGGCCCTCAGTGTACACTAGTGGCCAAAATTGTAGAACCTTCTGGAAAAAACGTATTTCCAAGGTTTGATGCCTCATAACACCACTTTGTTTTGGAGTAATACCAGTGCTTTTTTTTCTGTGGGGACACAGGGGGACACATACCCCTAAACATTTTGTGAATTTAATGGGAGAAGAAATTCACTGTATTTATTTTTCCCAGTTTGAACTGTATTTATTTTTCCCCAGTGGTGATTTTCTTGAGTCAAAATGAGAGTACCCTTAAACATTTTTTAAGAAAAAAAGCACTGAGTTGTACCATGAAATTATATATCAATGGAAAGATAATTTAATGAAGAATGTAATGCAATAACTTTTATGAACGATTATTTATTACAACAGCAGTCATAAAGAAGAAATGTAAAACACACAGGAAAAAATGAGATATACAGGTTAAATTGCCATATTGGCTGGCACTTTGCGATAAATAAGTGGGTTTGGGGTTGCAGTTTGGGCACTCGGTCTCTAAAAGGTTCACCATCACTGTTCTAGATAATTTGAAATTTGTCAACAAGAGGATGAAATAGGTGAAGTATCAGCATAAAAGGCCAGTAGTTGTGCATTGTTGCGCAGGGTCCACTCCCACTACCCTTGTTGAACATGGCATTTGTATTTTGCCATACATTATGTGCTATCCCTGCTGATTTCAACACAATGCAAAATATACCCTACGGTGCAAAAAGCTGTAATTTCCAAGCTGTACACAGTGCAGCTGTATTGCTCACTCAGGTTCTGCCCAACTCCCTTCTGCATGCATAACGTACGGTAAAATTGAGCCCCATCTTTGAAAGAAACAAGGATGGAAATAACTTGTCTGTTTTTGTGGCGATCACACAGAGTCCCCGGATGTTTGACGGTCTATTGATCCCTGTGCCACCACTGTGATCGCTTCCCCGCTGTCACCAACCCGTTTCTCTCGGGTACACACTGAGTCGAGACAGTTGTTAACATTAAACCAAATAAACAAGTTTATTTTATAAGCATTAACAAGTTTATGGTTTCAGATAATTTTTCTTTTCAGTTTCTTAACCTTAGTTTCTTTACCGGCCTATACAGTGGTACCTCGGGTTACATACGCTTCAGGTTCCATACGCTTCAGGTTACAGACTCCGCTAACCCAGAAATAGTGCTTCAGGTTAAGAACTTTGGTTCAGGATGAGAACAGAAATCGTGCTCTGGCGGCACGGCGGCAGCGGGAGGCCCCATTAGTTAAAGTGGTGCTTCAGGTTAAGAACAGTTTCAGGTTAAGAACGGACCTCTGGAACGAATTAAGTACTTAACCCGAGGTACCACTGTACCTCCCTAATACCTTCTAACTGATTATCGCAACTGTTTAACTCAGTGTTTCCCAACCGGTGTTCCGCGGCACACTAGTGTGCCGCGAGACGTTGACTGGTGTGCCGTGGGAGGGAGGCGGGCGAGTCGGGCGGCGAGAGGCGGGGCGGCGGCGGCGAGCACACGCGGGGCGGCGAGCGAGCTCCCTCCCACATCCCATCGCCGCTCGCTTCGGCTGGCCTACTGGAGGAAGGCACGAAAACCTCACGCATGTGCAGGCCTTCCGCCTGCGACAGCCCAGTAGGCCAGCCGAAGCGAGCGGCGATGGGATGTGGGAGGGAGCTCGCTCGCCGCCCCGCGTGTGCTCGCCGCCCGACTCGCCCGCCTCCCTCCCACGGCACACCAGCCTACCTCCCTGCTTTTTCCAATTAAGGCAACCTCCACTCTCCTGCCCCTCCGCGTTTCTCACCCCAAAGCCTTGTGGGCAGCAGGAAGTGGGGCCGTCCTGCCTCTACCCCACACCGGGTGGCTGCTGACACGTCCCTTGGGCAGGAGAGGCATCCGGCTGGATGAAGGCAGCGACGCCGGGGGAACGAAACAGCACGGCAGGTCTGAGCTGGCGCCTGGAAGGACACAGATTGCTTCATGTCGCTGCATTCCACAGCTCCGAGGCTGGCAGGTGAATGCGTGCACTTCTCTCTCTCGTTTTATTTAATGTGCATTTTAGAAGCATGTGGAAATATCCTGCGTCATCAACCACTTTGGGGAAAGTGTGCGTGTGTGTGTTTGGGGCTAGATTTCATGCATGCCTTTTTTTTAAGTTCTCTTCCTGCTTCATCCACATTCACCCCCCAAAAGGCCATTTTCTGCGTGCTGAATAAATTCTGCAACTTACTATTTCATAATAAAGTAATTATAAAATACTTTCTTTGTGTTTATTTGATTCCTATTAAAGAGAGTTACTTTATATATAGTCAATATAGGCACAGAGTTAATTTTTTAAACATTTTCTAATGGTGGTGTGCCGCGAGATTTTTTTCATGAAACAAGTGTGCCTTTGCCCAAAAAAGGTTGGGAAACACTGGTTTAACTGACTCATCTTAACAGTTTCTCTCACATCAAACTAGCCCAACCCACAGACTTATCCTCCCTCTCTCTTCCCTAACTCCAGACTGACTTCTTAACAACTCTAACTCTAACTCCTCCCCTTGGGTTCCTATTGGTTAATCATTTTACACTTAGTTAACCCTTTCCTTATGACCCAGTATGATGTCACACACCTAGGAGGGCAAACGCCACGGTTTTATGCAATGAAAAGCATGTGAGCAACAAAAGAATATAAAAAGTGCACTCTCCTCTTGCTTCCATTAATTCCTGCGTCAACAGACATGAGATAAATGCATGCTATGTTTGGATGTCATGCATAGGGGCAAACTCCCGGGTGTCCGAGCACCCACAAAATTCCCCACAAAGATGCAGGCACCCACAAATTTTGGTGCCAGGGTCATGCACGCTGCATGGCACCCATGGCCCTGGCCCCCTGTGGTCGGGGGGCCAAGTTGGCTCTCCTGATGTCGTGTATTTAGCACGGATCAGGTACACTGGAAGAGCACACCAGAAGATTCTGTTCCCCACAACCTACAAGAGACCCAAGAGAGATGTGTGCTGTGTTGATCTTATTCAGTTGTAAGTAAGCCAAATCAGCAAAGGCAGTCTGCGCATGGAAAGTGCATCATTGTTCTTGTGGATCTGTGATGTGCCACATATTAAATGGGGCTGGGGTGAAGCTGGGGGGGGACTTTGGGTGTACATGTAGTGATCTTGATATGCATGTGCACTGCTCACAATATATGCTCAGTACAGTCTGTTCGAGCAGTGTTGCCACCCAATTCAGGGAGAGACTTCCTTTGTCATAAATTTTTATTGATTTTCATACAATTGAACAAAATCAATTCGGTTTCCATACAATATTCCCTTAGCATTTTGACTTCCACGATGTTTCTGTTCAAATCCTTTTATCAACTGCCTCAAATAGAATACTTGTTTCTATAACATATATCCCGCATTGCATTCCTTTATCATTCCCGTTCCTTTGCTTATACTTCCAGACCCGCCTGCGATTTCATTTGACTATAATATTTTCTCAGATAATGCGTCAAAGGTTGCCACTCTTCCACAAACATTTCGTCCTTTTGGTCTCTTATTTTTGCCATCAATTTCGCCGTCTCCAAATGGTGCAATATTTTTAAAGCACACTTTTTTTTGGAACCTCTTTCCATTTCTGTGCATACAATATTCTGGCTGAAGTGGTAGCATAGATAGACCATTTAACCAATTCAGAGAGAGAGATTCCAGGTATCACTGCACACTTAAGAACTGATCTGTGCTGGTAGAGTTTACTGAAATGACCAATCATTTGGAAGGGCAGAAGGATGATCTCCAATATGCAACTGCAGTTGAATAAAGCCACCTGGAATGCGTTGGTCGGAATTTCTGCCGGCAGTAAAAACCAGAGCCACCCTTGAAGGTCCACCGAATGCCCTTGTCATTCAGCTGGGCGAAAATGATTTGGCCTACCGGAAAGGCGTGGCCATAATGTGGAACATTTACAATGATTTTGATGTTCTGAGGAGTTCATTTCCAAATTCATCCATAATATGGTCATCTCTATTGGAGAGGCACACTTGGAGGGACTGCCGATGCCCTATCGCTGTAAACAAAGCCAGAAAGATCCTGGAACGCTCAGTGGCTCATAGAGTGGCAGCGCTGGGGGGGGGGGACATTGACCACCCCAACATCCTGTTCAGCAAAGTGGCCCTCTACTGCGAGGATGGCGTCCATCTTTTCGATGTGGGAAATGATGTTTGCCTGGCTGACATATCTGCTGGGATTAGGGATTGGTTGCAGGTCTGAGGGTACTGGCGGCGAGCTTTGCTCGAGTGGCACTTAGGCATTGGTATGGGTATTGTTATGTAGATGAATGGGGGGAGGAGTGCCATCACCTCCCCCGGATATTGAAAGGTAGTCCAGTAAGGGATTCTGGGGGGCATGACCTGTCCGAAGCTTATGGCAGTCAGGGCCTAAGGCTTGCCCCCGAGCGGTGACCCCGGGGGGGTTCCTAGTTGATGTGCATCAGCAGGGCTCCCCCTGCTGGTGTTAACCCTTCGCGGTCTTCAAGCAAACAGGCTGAAGCCAGATAGTCGGTTAGGACCAATGCCTAAGCCAATACCGCTTATCACCTGTAACCAATAAAGATGTGGCCTATTTTAGCCCATTAACCTAAAATAACGTGTCATGTGTCTTTATTCCTACTGGGGGGAGGCGGGAACTCGCAACGCAACCCACAGCTGTATGAGAGTATGTCAGCATGAGGGCACTAGTTTGCTAGGAGGAACCTAAAATCCTCAACACGTTGCTTCTGCAACAACTTTTATAAGACCGTATACCACCATAATTCAAGAAGTTCCACGAAATATGGTGCCAAATGCAATGACTTAGAACTTGGTTTTGAAGACACGTCTGCAAAAAAAGAGAGGCAAGAGGACTTTCTAGCTTAGAAACCAGCACTGTCGTTATGTAGTGGTCATTTTTCACTTACCATTTGTACAGATATAGTGATGGACATCCAAACCTATTTTTGTCAGGGAAGAAAATGCTGGCCAAGGTACTAGTTATTTTCCATTTATTTTAGAGAGCTCCGCTATATCTTTATCTTCCACCCTGACAGCTACCAAGGACAAAGGGAAGACTTCAATTTGGCTTCTTTTTTATATTCCACATATAGTTACTATAAGCACACCAAATAAATCTAATGCAGCCATTGTGCACATTTCAATGGAGCAGTTTCAATGTGAATTAAAACACAGATTTTAAAGGACATGTCTGCCAATACCGAAAGAAACACAGTACCTTCAGGACTTATCAATTGTATACTGTATTGTATTTTAATATGCCGCCTTTCCAAAGTTAAAACTGCCCAAGGCGGCTTACAACATATAAAAACAATACACAAGCACTACAAAAGTAGTCACAGACAATGAAACAAGACATTGAGAAGCACACAACAAAACTGAACAATCTCCACAAAAATTGTAAGATACAAAAGAGACAAAAAATTAACAGTGAAAACAGCAACCACCCCCGCAACAAAACCCCCTAAAACCAGGGTTCTCCAAACTTGGGTTTCCAGCTGTTTTTGGACCACAATTCCCATCATCCCTGACCATTGGCCCTGCTAGCTAGGGATGATGGGAGTTGTAGTCCAAAAACAGCTGGAGGCCCAGCTGGGTTCCTCTCAGCCATTATGTGGGCTGCCTGATGCCAGATACATGCCCAATGCCTTGGCCAAACCTATCTGTAATCAATAAAGTTGTGGCCTAATTCAACCCAGTACCAATCTCCTATGTTTATTTCTAAGGTCTACCCCGCACAGACATCATTCACCTGTGGCTGCTAGATATAAGCATGTTCAGCTTAGCACATTTAGACGCTCCCTCCAAAATGTACTGGCTAACATGGGAAGGCCAGCAGTTGAGGATTAGACAAATTCATGGATGATAAGGCTACGAACCATGGTGACCATGTTCTGCCTCCACTGTCAGAGGCAGAATGCCTTTGAACACCAGTTGTTGGGGCTCATCAACAGGAGAGGACTATTACAGTCATGTCCTACTTGCGGGGTCCCCATAGGCATTTGGTTGGCCACTGTGAGAGTGGAACGTGAGCCTATGATCAGTCTTTGGCTTGACCCGGCAGGGCTCTTTGGTGTACTTATACATTGGTGACGTCACAGCACAGGGGGCCCACTGTGGCAGTGGCATAGTGGGGAGGGGGTGGCAGAGGGGTGGTTGCCTGGGAACACAAAATTCTGAGAAGGGTGCAAC
Organism: Podarcis liolepis; assembly: GCF_965112155.1. NCBI lineage: Eukaryota > Metazoa > Chordata > Lepidosauria > Squamata > Lacertidae > Podarcis > Podarcis liolepis. Next base: position 40,119,631 of record NC_139563.1, on the reverse strand, counting down.
CAGGCACAATGCTCACATGCCCCGCCTCCAGGGTGACCGAGCCGAAAGACAGTGGAATTGCCAAGCCGAGAATTGCCAAGCCACCAGTAGCAACAGTGCCAGCACCCATGTGCCTTGTGAGCTCCTTGCACATGCCTCCACCCCGACTGCCCAGTCCACCAGAGGAGCACAACACTTGCCCGGCACAGGCAACCCACGCTATGCCACTGCACTGTGGGTGGGGATGGCATGTGAACACCTGTCTCCCCTCACCAGTTTAAGCCATCACATGTTGTTCTTTTTGAACAGCTGAAGGGGGCCTTTGGGTTTTAAAAACCATCCGGCTCGATGAACATTTATCCATCCTTCCATTCTCCTGCCCAGCTTCCTTTCTCCAGCTGAGTTTCCATGTCTTTCATCTAGCCACAATTTGGAATAACAAACAGATCACCCTAAATGACAGGCTGCTGTCTGCTTGAAATGTCGGAGTATTCTCCTGTTGTTGGTCTCCTTTTTACCAAAAAACATACCCTGAATAATTCATAGAGGTTCTGACCAGCAAGTACATTTCCAGCTTCCCCCCCTCCCCGTGGCTTGCTCTGTTTCATGGTTTTGGTATGGTAAACAGAATCTCCTTTGCAAATTTCGCTCTCTCATCTTGTCACTTGTGAAGCTCCTCCGTTTTTGTTCTGTGTTCTCCCCTCCCTCCCGTCCTTCCCGCCGTCTGAATTGACTTGACTGTGGCAATATTGTTCTGCTGAGACAAGAACTATGATCAGCACAACAGCGCCGTTAAAAACATTATAGACTCAATAAAAACAATCACATCTGCTGTAAAATGGGAGGTGATCAAGAGTGCCACATCATTCTCATCATAACTTAGCTTGACTTGTCTGGCTGGAGAAACAAATTATGGGTAATTCCTTTGGCTTTCTCCCCCTATTATTGTGCAAAGTGATACAATGTGCCTGAGCACGGCCAGACCTCTGCAGCTTTAAAGTGGGAACAATGGTTTTTAAATGATAGGGGATGTGATTTGGGTTTGCAAACTATCTGGCTGGGGTTTCTAAGTCTTTTTTTTTTTTAAGAAAAGAAAACGAAATAATGCCTAGCATATTTTCTGGGTTTTATGGGGACAGAAAGGAAATATGTACAAGGAGATTTAACAGCAAATGGGAAAGCATCGCTTGAGGAATTCTATATGTCTGGATTCGGAAAGATCTGGCATCAAAGATCCTACATCGGTTTATAGAAGGGGTGGAGAGCCTTTTACAGTGCTGAGTTTGGAGCAAAAGAGCTGTAAATGCTCCTCCAGGAGTCCACACGTTCAAGTAGTCATGGAATCATAGACCTGGAAGGGACCCTGAGGACGATCTAGTACAGGCTTCCTCAGCCTCGGCCCTCCAGATGTTTTGAGACTACAATTGCAATCATCCCTGACCACTGGTCCTGCTAGCTAGGGATCATGGGAGTTGTAGGCCAAAAACATCTGAAGGGCTGAGGTTGAGGAAGCGTGATCTAATACAGTGTGGTGTAGTGGTTAAGAGCGGTAGTCTTGTAATCTGGTGAACTGGGTTCGCATCTCCGCTCCTCCACATGCAGCTGCTGGGTGACCTTGGGCTAGTCACACTTCTTTGAAGTCTCTCAGCCCCACTCACCTCACAGAGTGTTTGTTGTGGCGGAGGAAGGGAAAGGAGAATGGTAGCCGCTTTGAGACTCCTTCGGGTAGTGATAAAGCGGGATATCAAATCCAAATTCCTCCTCCTCCTCCTCCTCTTCTTCTTCTTCTTCTTCTTCTTTTACAACACCCTGCAATGCAGGGATATGCAGCTGTCCCTTACGGGGGATCAAACCTGCACCCTTGTCATTATCAGGACCACGCTCCAACTAACTGAGCTATCCAGGTTCAGTAACACAGGGGGTGAGAAACCTTTTGAGGGCACAGGTCAATGGTGCAGGGGGGCAGAGGGGTGCCTGCGTTGTAGGAGGTTTGAACTAGATGATCCAGGGTCCCTTCCATGATTCCATAATGCTTCTCATTGCAGCTGCTTCAAAATTGTTTTATTACTGGCTTTTATCCTTCTTTGTTCCATTGCACTACGTCACCACTTTCATAAGCCACTCTGAGCGGTATGGGAAAAGGTGGGGTAGGAACCTTTTAAATAAATAAATGTATGGATTGTTTTAGAACCCGTGTAGTCTCGGTTTCAGTTCCATTGATGATATGTGTCCATGTCAGAAGCACGTCTAAAGAATAACAATAGCAGTGCATTATTTGCTTTCCTGCAATTCCAATGCAATTTACAGTGCAATATTACTCAGCAATAAGGCCCACTGAGTTCGAAACGGCTTACCCAGATGTAAGCGAGTGTCTCTAGGATTGCAGCCTCAATCCATTCATTGCCACTGCATCGTTCTACTGAATCCAGCTGAAGACGCTTGCAGGCTTTGCAAGAGACACAACAGGGGAAGAGCAAAGGGGTTTGGGGGAAAGTGAATCCTTTAAATGCATTTCGAGCTCTTAGGTTTGTAGCTTTAGCTGGCAAATCAAAACCTTGACCTGTGAGATATGGGACTGTGCCAGGGTAGCCGTGAGGTCTGTATTATTAGCTCTGAATAGAAGCCCCAAGTATCTCCCAAGGGGATGTGGGCCCAGAAATATCTAAGTCAGAAGCATTATATTGACTTTAGCAGATACAATCTAAAGTAGCCATAAGCCATACAGATGTTTCTGACTATCCAGTGATAAAACTCCTTAAAAAAATACATCAAAAACCTACTTTTGAAATCTCAAAGTTTCTTGGCAATTCAGTGAAACCAGTCGGTTGCATATCTCGAATCTAATAGCAAGAATTTCATCTCTTTTTCAGAAATGTTTAATTTACAGACTTAAAGCATTCTATTTAAAAAGTGCAGTTCCAAAACACCCAAACAAAATCTAAACTTACCTGCTGGATAAAAATGCCCAGTCTGCACCAGTAAGAGAGTTCCCAGTGGCACTGGACCCCTGAAAAGCACTCTTTATTCTTAGTGCCACAGTTTCTGCAAGCGAGAGGGGAGAAATCCAACCATTAGATGCTACACTTGCAGGCTGCTGGCAAAGCACAAGGGGCAGGACAGCCAAAGCTTAGGAACTTAGGAAATAGATATATACAAGAGAAGTCTACATTGGTGAATCTACTGCAGATCTTGATAAAGAACTGCTTTATACTAAGCCAGACCCTTGGACCATCTAGCCTAGTAGACTAGTAGCAGCTCTCCAACAACAACAACAACAACAACAACAACAACAACAACAACAACAACAACAACAACAACTTATTATTTATACCCCGCCCATCTGGCTGAGTTTACCCAGCCACTCTGGGTGGCTCCCAATCAAGTGTTAAAAACAGTACAGTGTTAAATATTTAAAACGTCCCTGAACAGGGCTGCCTTCAGATGTCTTTTAAAGATAGGATAGCTGCTTATTTCCTTCACATCTGAAGGGAGAGTGTTCCACAGGGTGGGCGCCACTACCGAGAAGGCCCTCTGTCTGGTTCCCTGTAACCTCACTTCTCGCAATGAGGGAACCGCCAGAAGGCTCTCGGCGCTGGATCTCAGTGTCCGGGCAGAACAATGGGGGTGGAGACGCTCCTTCAGGTATACAGGACCGAGGCCGTTTAGGGCTTTAAAGGTCAGCACCAACACTTTGAATTGTGCTCGGAAATGTACTCCAAGATATAGCATGCTCCCTTAAAAGTAAAGATGACCTGAGATCATCAAAACTTATCAAGGACCTGTTCTCTTCCTGGTCACCAAGATCATTTCTTGATACAAGGAAACTTTAGCTCAGTAGGGAAGTTTCCTCAGCCCTGAGTCACAGCTTGTCTATCTTGACTATTCTTCACCAGAATGCAGAGTTAAAGTCGAGAGAGAATGAGGTCTTCTCTGCACAGTGTAGTGCCTAGTGTTCTTGCAACCCCACTACAACTTATACATAACCAGAACTAATCCTTTCTCCCATCCTCTAGGCTCTGGCTGTTATCTCTTTAAGACATATTTTGGGTCGCTTAACAAATCAAAGTATTCTCCCCCTTTTTTTGCTGCTTCTCAACCAAATTTGCTGGTCTCCTCAGGAAGCAGCTCAGATGTCAACATAACAAGTCAGATGGCAGGTCAGGAACCCCTTTTATCTTCAGCTGTGGTCCCCATTGCTGGAGGGAATCCGTATGTTGCCACATGCAGAGGAGTTATTCATCTTTTCTGTACTAGGCTGAAACACTGTTCCGTCACTATCTACAGGAATATCACTCAGTGATTCAACAGCTCGTACAAAACAATTCAGCCAAGGCGTTCTTTCTTTCTTTCTCTCTCCTTCAACAATGAAAGAATGTTACTGTCATCAAGTTGCAGGCAGTCAGCAAACTGACAGTAATGGGTCCTCCATTTGAGCAGCAACCAAGTAAGTCTGGGGAACTTGAGAGTGCTCAGTATCTCTCTGAATCAGTCCATGAAAGCACAATATATTGAATACATATGCTGAATTTGTCTGTGTGTGTGTGTGTGTGTGTGTGTGTGTGTGTTTGTGTGTGTGTGTGTGTGTAATGCGAGCAGTGGTCAGCATGGCAAGGTGATGGCACCTACTTGACCTCTCGTCTCCCATGCCTCTGTGGCATGTGAGGAAAGAGAGGGTGAGAGGTGAGGCAACTGTAAAGTCAGCGCAGCGCAAACGCACTGGTGGAGCCAAGCCAGAATTTGCACTGGTTCGCTGCCACCTCACTCCTCCCTTTCAGTACATCACAGTGATGCACCAACCACTTTTGGGTACTGTAAGTTGAGTGGTTAATACACATAATAACTAGCCATTGTTCACATTAGTCAGTCCTCACGGAGAATCAATGAAGAGGGAATTGGGCAGGTTTGCCATTCAATATGCAAAATCCCCAACAGGCCTTCAAAACAGAATTTTGTTCATCCTCCAGCCATTGTGCACATTCTCCTGTCAAAATGCATAGTCTCCAAAAAACATGCTCCTGTTTTCTTTTTCTTGCAATATGGAAAGGATTGCTGCAGTCTGTATTGGGTACCCTCCCCAGATTTTGCTTTATAATCAGGGACACATACTCAATAACACTTAAGAGCAGTGTAGTTTTTCCTTAAAACTGTTGTTCTGAAAGTTGACAGAAAATCCATTCCATAATAGTTCATCTGTGATGGTCACACTTCACATATCATATACCAATAATGAACTGGGGTGCTGAGTTATAACAGCTACGTAGCTGAAACAGGTCTACTGAGAAAGAAGGAGGAGGTATCAGCATGATCAGGAAAATCCCAATATTTGCAGAAGTGAGGAGGGATATTTTGGGTCAAAAATATCAGACTGGGAGGATTGGGAGAGACCCCAGATAAGCATGCTAAGTGGCCAGGGAATGCAGGCTAACGGTTGGAATGAGTGGAATGGAATAATCTGGAAGAAAGTATGGCTAGCCTTCCATGCAAGAGGACTCCATCCTGTGTGTTACAGGTTCCCCTTGTTACAAGATTACAAACCTAGGTACAATTACAGGTCCTATGTCCTTTATCCCAAACCCACAAAGCTTCCTCCTTGAACAACTGGCAGTTACAAAGTCTATGATTCCAAGTTAAATAAACAATCTTCCTAGAAGCAAAACGTTGAGGCTTTAAAATACATTCATTTGTACGCATAAAAATGCTAGTTACCTGTCCAAACTCAAGTAAGCTTAATTAAGGTTTTTCTTTTCTTTTCTTAAAAAGGCAAATTTATTTAATAATGAGTGTCTTATATATCATCTCACTGGAATGAGCAATATCTTGCCTTTAGCTTAGGGCCTGTATAGAGTGGCTGGATATGTCTGAAAAAGGAATGTGTGATCTCCTGATTCTCCTGTTTTAATTGCTGTTTTAACTGTTTTGCTTCTGTTGCTTTAATGAGCTTATATTTCCATTGTGAATGCATATTTCAATATTTTTATAGAAGTGCTTTGTTGTGTAGTTTAATTATGTGTGTTTAGATTTTTTGAGATCGGTTTTATACTTGTAAACTACTTATAAATCACCATTTGCAATTACCGGTAAGCAGCAAATAACAAAAATGGTAATAATTTGTGAAGAACAGCCTTCTTCAGCTTGGTGCCCTCCAGATGTGAGGGACCTTAGCAAACATGGCTAATGTCTAAAATTGTAGTTCAGCAACATCTGGAAGGCCAAAAGTTCTTCACACCTGCTCTAAATAGATATAGAAGTAGCAATCAAGACTAAATTGTTCTTTCCTCCCACCGTACCATGGAAGGTTGGCATAGAGGAATATGACCTTCTGGAAGCCCAGCAATGCCCTTGCAAGAAGTGTGACTTCTTATAATTACAGTGGTACCTCGGGTCACATACGCTTCAGGTTACATACGCTTCAGGTTACAGACTCCGCTAACCCAGAAATAGTGCTTCAGGTTAAGAACTTTGCTTCAGGATGAGAACAGAAATCGTGCTCCGGCGGCGCGGCAGCAGCGGGAGGCCCCATTAGCTAAAGTGATGCTTCAGGTTAAGAACAGTTTCAGGTTAAGAACGGACCTCCAGAACGAATTAAGTACTTAACCCGAGGTACCACTGTACTTGAGACTCTGCTGCATAGATTCTGTACTCCTGGGAAGACAGTTAGTGGCAGGAACAACAAAAATTTAAAAAGGGGGTACAGAAGAGGTAAAGTACTTTTGGAGAAGAGATTTTGTGACACATGCTAGGTTTCTAAAAGAGAAATAAATATGTTACTGCCCCCTTCCTAAACATCTTTTCTGCAACACGAGTGCCATTGATTTCAGTGGCGTGAACTTTTAAGTAAGGATGCTTAGTGTTAAGTTGTGGGAGAACATATCAGACGGCACAGCGATTCTTCAGACAGCTCTTGTTTATTCACAGGCCAGAACAGAACTGAACTGAAGGGTTCAGCCAACCTGCTTATACAGAGCTCAACTACAAAGCAACAGTAACAACTTTCTGTAACTATCCAATCACTGAATGCCACTTTCAATTCCTTATTTGCATATGCGGACCTGAGTGAAAACTATATACAGAATCCCCCTGCTGGCCCAGGGTGAGAACATAACATTTAGGATTGAAGCCTTGTTTTCATTTCCAGTTTGTGATTCAGTTATAATTTGTAGGTGGAAAAAAGCCTTTCTTTTCCATCAAACAACCATGGAATCTAGCAACTGGGGAGGACAGCACTTGCCCCCTCATTCCCTCCCTGGTGCTGCCCTTGGTGACAATTCTGCCATGGGATTGCTGTTTAATAACTCATCTGTATAGGGTTGCTGAAGCTTAGCCCAAAGCCAGGTGCAAGTGAATTAGCTAAATGTATATGGTTAAGAAGAGAATCTAAGACCAACCCTTAGGCAATCAATAGCTGATCTTTTTAAGTACTTGGAGGCAGATGACCTTCTTCTTTTAGATTAGGTATCTGTTTGAGCAGAGTTAGTATTGACTGAGATGATGACCTCTCTGCGGGCACAGGTGTTTCTACAATGCTAATCTCTCGGTATACTCTTGCCGACTGAAAACGTTCAGAGAGATTAGATCAAACTAATTATAGCTTAAGTTAATTAATGAAATTCCATTTTAGCATTTGGGATTGAGTTCCTTTGCCCATATTTATTAACTTCACTTGAAGAAACTTGAAGAGACCATTTCCCACAAAAACAGGGCCTATGTTGGCCCTGTTTAGGAAAGTTTTTAATGACTGATGTTTTAATGTATTTTTAATTTTTTGTTGGAAGCAGCCCAGAGTGGCTGGGGAAACCCAGCCAGATGGACGGGGTATAAATAATAAATTATTATATTGTTGTTATTATAGTGGCCTGAAGACTTTGCTTCTGGTTTTCTGCTGGAACCGACCCCCATGTTCAGCAGCAGCAGTTCCATGTCCAGTCCACCAAACTTCATTGAAGATCCAGCAGCAACACAATACTGCAGGCCATCAGGGTTAGGACTGCAACAGAAGCCACAACTCTTCAGGCCTTCTTTTGGGTGGTGGTGGTCAGGCGTGGTGTGCTGGTCCCGGGGGGGGGGGGGGAGAGAAGACGGTGCGGCATAGTCTGAGTCCGGTCCTAGGTCAAGGGTATGGAGGCTGTCCATCAAGGGCAATGCGGGGTCCAAGGCAAGGAGCTGGGCATGGTGAGGAACTCTGGAAGAGCAGGACAACCTGGGACTGGGCTGACTGGCCTTTATCTCCTCTGAGTCATAGGGTGGTCCCAGCCCACAGGTGACTCGCCTCTCCTGGCCTTAAGGAGAGCACTCCTCTTGTGAGAACTTAGTTCCCTCCGCCTCTCTGCCCTGAGCCTCTGCAGCTCCAGAGAGGCTGGAGGGTTACTGGACCCAGAGGCAACCTCACCTTCCCCTGACAGGGCTGGGAGAGGAGCACCTGCAGGCAATGGGTCCTCAATCACCTCCGGAGCCAGAGCAGATTCATCTGGTGTCTGCTCCTGAGGATCCGGCACAGGCGCTTCAGATTCAAGGCCCTGCCCCGGCTCAGCTGGCCCTGGAGGCGGGGACTCCTGTGCAGGGATTCCTCAGGTTCAGCCTCTGAATCGGATTCCCAGGCCATCGCATGTGGCCGCCAGCTCCAAACCTTTATAGCTACATCAAGTGTGTGAAAATGGCACATTTGTCCACTAAAAATCCTTATATAGTTCAGGCAGAGCGTCAACAGCAATCACGCCGCAACACAAATCCTGACTCCCCTCTCCACCTGATGTGGGATACTTACTAAAAGCTATCATGCAGAGCTGGCTCACCCATGATGCAGCCGCCTCAGGTGATGGAAGTACATTTTTGTGTGGACCTGATCATTCCCCTCAACTTCCTCAATTAAATCCTCTTTTGGGGTGCCATGCTTAAAGCATTTTTGGGCTTTGTGATCTCGCGTGAAGTCATGATCTCGTGCGTTTTGCCCCCAAATGCTCCTTTTTTTGGCTCCGTGATCTTGTACGGGTCACATGACTCGCATGGGTGTGCATCCAGGAAGATGGGTTTGCCTCCAAACCAACAGACACTTAGTCACTCAGGTTTGCTCTTAGGAGGAATGTGCAGGACCTGCAACAAAAAGCTGCAGTGTGCTCTCTCCCTGTCTAGTGAGAGGGTACCAGTCAGCCACATCCTGCTCTAAGAGCCCATTCCACCACCATTTTCCATTTTCTTTTCCAGCTGACAGTCAACATTCCATCGCTACTGAGCATGTTCAGCCCTCGTTGGCCTGTTCTGAGAGATTTCTTTCGCCCTCTTGGTTTATCTATTTATCTAGCACTTCTGCTAGCCTCAGGATTCCCTCGAGCATGCTGATACCTCCATTGATTTGTCTCCATTTCTATTAGCACACACCACCTGAGTTTGCTATTAGAAGGGAGGTGATGATGAGCCTTGCTGCCGCACCTTGAAAAACAAGGCTTTTGCTTAAAAGATCCCTTGTATGAGCAGAATTGCCTTCCATTTGCACCACGGGGCCTTCGGCTCCAATTCAAGACTAGTCAAATTGCAGCGGCTCTGTCAAAGCAACAAAATTATCCCAGGGATATAATCAGCAACTGAAAACAGCATACATGAATGGAGCTATTTTTAAGAGGAATTATGTTGCTGGCTGTGAGGACATCGCTGAATTGAATGAACTGGGCCATGACCCAGCAGCCAAGGGTTCACATGGTTAAATGTTTCCCAATATAAGCAAGAAATGTCTGTCTAGATGTCAGGAGAAGGGGTTCTAACCTAGCCCTCAACCTGACACATTTATTTTCTACATGCATTTGAAAGATCTCGCATCCATTAGAAATATGGAAATTGCGATAGTTTCCCTCAGCATTTTTGATGGATTTAGGCACTCTTATTTAGTCATTCCGCAAAGAGGAAGGCGGAGAGAAACACATTCAAACTTCAAAATTGGAGCACTGCATATGGTCTCATAGATATATGTATAATCCATAAATCAATCCCAACTATTAAAAAAGCTTCAGCCTGAATAGGAAGAGGAAGTCAATTCTAAAATAGGAAAAGGTCCCTAAATCCTATCCTTCAGCATGAAACTTTGCATTGTTTTACAGATGGCATCTGAAATACAGTGGCACCTTAGTTCTCAAACTTAATGCATTCCGGAAGTCCGTTCCAAAACCAAGGTGTGCTTTCCCATAGAAAGTAATGCAAAATGGATTGAGCCATTCCAGACTTTTAAAAACAACTCCTAAAACAGCAATTTAACATGAATTTTACTATCTAATGAGACCATTGATCCATAAAATGAAAGCAATAAACAATGTACTGCAGTCACACAATCTATCAATTAGTAGCTGAACTGGGTTCCACACAGTCACAAAAACAAAACAAAAAAGAGCCGCAAAAACAAAAACACAAAATAAATAGCAAAAGCAGACAGAGCTCAGCGTAACACTCAAAACGGAAGTGTGGCACTCAAATCGGAAGCATAACACTCATAACGGAGCATGTTTGGCTTCCAAAAAAGGTTTGAAAACCAGAACACTTACTTCCAGGTTTGCAGTGTTTGGGTTCCACGTTGTTTGAGTACCAAGGCGTTTGAGAACCAAGGTACCACTGCATAGGGTTCAGCTGCTCTGTGCTCTAAACAGTGGTATAGGCTGTTCAACAGGGTTTTAGTTTCTAATGCGGCAATCTTAACCCCACTTTCCTGGGAGTGAGCCTGGCTGAATTCAAGGGGGCCTCTGAGTAGACATGGTTAGGATTGCTCTGCCAATTGTTACCTGCACAATGTTTTAAAACTAGGAAAGTCGATTTGGAATACACGCCTCAATGCACAGCAGAGTGTATGTGGGAAGTGTGAAGTTTGGATTTGGCCAAACTTGAAACTTACTTTTTTTCCCCTAATGGAATTTCTTCATTAAAGGTGACCTTTACCAGTGGGGAAATCTTCATGTGAGTTGCATCTCCTGCCTGAAAACAAGTAATCTGTCTTTTTTACAGCCTGTCCTGATGTAATGGTAGATCTGCAAAATGTAGGAAATGTAGATTGAATGTCACCTTTTGACATCCTTGCGCAACAGCCTTTTGACCTCCCCAACTTTATCTTCAAATGAGAACAGGAATGCAAACTACGTTTAACATTCTCAACTATTTCAATATTTATGGCACAGTTTTCTTGGTTTTTAGCCTATATATTTAAGCCTCTTTTTTCATTGTTTTGAGGATTTATAGCCCACTTTCTCTTTAAATGTGCAAAAAGGCAGCTATACAATATTATTATTTTAAAAAACCCCACTATTTTAGCATCAGTAGTGCTGCTACTTGCAATGTTTTTGCTGTTTTTATTATTTAATTTACAAGACCTTAGTGGTTTTCAGAAATACGGTATTAAAAAAATGCTATAAAGCAAAATCAAATTGCAGCATAGCCGAAAAATAAACAGAGCACCAGGCAGTAAAAATAATAAAACACTCAATTAAACAGCATATAAAACACTCTTTTAAAAACTTCTCGGAAGCTATAATTACAACCACTGTTCATTTAACACTCAGGCTAAGGACTGAGTCTTGACCTGGTGACGAAAAAATAGTAATGAAAGTGACAAGGGAACTTTTCTGGAGGAGGTTTCCAAAGTACACTAGTGGCCAAAATTGTGGAAACCTTTTGGAAAAAGTGTATTTCAGAGTTTTGATGTCTCATAACATCACTTTCTTTTGGAGTAATACCATAAAATTATATATCAATGGAAGGATAATTTAATGAAGAATGTAATGCAACAAAGTTTGTTCAATTATCTGTATTCGATCAAAAGTTATAGTCAAATAACCAGAAAAAGGAGTGTTTAGAGAGCCAATCAAGTATCATCTTGTTTTGGCAATGATGGCTCATAGCACCTTTTTCTCTTGAGTAATACTATAAAATTATATATCAATGGAAAGATAATTTAATGAAGAATGTAAGGCAATAACTTTTATGAAGGATTATTTATTACAACAGCGGTCATTAAATTATCTTTACAATGATATATAATTTTGTGGTATCACTCAAAAAAAAAAAAGTGGTGTTATGAGCCATCAAACCTCAGAAATACACTTTCTCCAAAAGGTTTCCACAATTTTGGCCACTAGTGTAGGGCTGTACTGTGAAAAGGCCTCCAACCCAGCCATAGCCAACTTCACCTGTGAAGGCAAGGGGCCTTCAGCTAAGAGCCTTCAGTGAGCATCACACCTGTGGAGCTATTGTTGCAGTACAGGGATGGGCATCCTGTGTCAGGAATGTGTGCAGGAGCCAGGCCCTGTGACCAGTAGGGCTTCGCAGGACTGGGGCCTTCCTAAGTTTGTTCTGGAGAGGCAAGGCACGGCCACACAGGTGAGGCCGCTTGGTAACTCACTGCACCTGGTGACAAGAGCCAGGAAGGGATATAAGGTCAGCATTTCCCTTTGGCTCTTTGCCACAGCAACTCATTTCCTGCCTTGCTGCGTTTGGCTCCTTGCTTCCTGACCCTCGGACCCCCGGCTTCTGGACTCTCGTTCCTGCTCCCACCCTGCCATCTTGCCCCCGGTTCCGACGTCCTCAGCCGGGACTTCGATTGCCCGTAGACCAGACCGTGACATCCTGCGCCTCTACATATGTTGTCAGGCTCCAGCTCCCACCAATCCCAGCTAGCATGGCCAGTGGTCCAGGAGGATGAGAGCTACAGTCTACCAACATCTAGAGGGCAGGCGTTCCCTCATCCCTGCTATAAAGGAAACAAGGGTTAATGCATTTCTTCAGGAGTTGCACTTGAAAGGCCAATGGAAGCAGAGGCAGATTTAGGGGAGCACGACCAGTTTGGTCACACCGGGTAGAGAACCTCGGGGGCGCCACAAGAGGTGCCATAACTATGGTGTTGAATGGAAGGCAGGAGGCGGGGTGGCTGGTGGATTTTGGTGTCACACATTTGAGATGCCAAGAGCCACCACTGTTGGAAGATGCAAAGGGACACAAATCTCAGGTTGTCCCTTCTTGGGAGACATAAGCTAACTGGCTCAGTGTGAAGGCTACACACAGAATATATAATAGATCCCAGAAGCAAGCTTGAAGTGGGGAACACAGAGCTCCATGACTCAGCCATGCCTTTATGCTGATATCTGAGGAGTCGGGATGGCATCCGTTGAACAAGAACGCTGCCCACATGCACTGGCGGAGGAATGGGGGGAGCGCAGCGCATTGGGGAGGGGGGTACCATCACAGTCGCACTCCGGACACGCGCCACACACACTCCAACCATGCCAGGTGCCATGCCCCTGCAGACAGTGTGCCATGCCCCCAGGACACAGGGAACACCCCTGCGGGTGGCTTGCCACACCCCCAGGATGCACGTCACACCCCCTGGGATGCACGCCAGCCACGCCCCCACCTGCTCTCCAATCCCAGTGCCAGAGCATGCAGCTCCGCCACTGCCCACATGCTAAGAATTATGGTACTTGTTCTGAATCTATTGAAAAAAATCTCATCTTATAAAAGATGCAAGCGAAGCTGGATGCATGGCTCATACATTTGCAAAACGTTTTGCTTCCTTTCTTCTCACATATGTGGGAAGGGCAACAGTTCCTTAGAATTGATATTGCAGAAGTGAAGAGATCAATTTTTACAGCAGTCCTCCAAAGTTGAACTCGGAATAAAACTATGCTGACAGATAAGATTTTCAGGAGATGATAGAGATAGAGGATACAGGTATTATTGAGCAGCAACAAGAAACTAACTTCATTGCACAGGGTGCTTTTGCAAAGCAATGGATGTTCTGCAACTCGCCGAAGTGTGTTCAGTACCCATGGAATGTTGGTTGGAATAGGAAATGGAGTGGTGGAGGAATGCCATGTTGGAGCAGAACATGGTTGGCTGGCCACCTACTACAAAAACAGGGGAAGTCAATGTGGTGCCCTCAAGGGACTCAAACTCCCATCAGCCCTTGCCCGCATGGCCAATCATCATGGTTTATGGAAGTCCAGCAAAATCTAGACAGCACCATACTGGCGAGCCACATACTAGAAGGTGCAAAATATGTTGCAACTTTCTCCTTCTCATGGCAGTGCATGGCTGTTTCCAATTCCAGTTGGTTCCTATACTTGGTCCTCTTTGCAGTCATCTCTCTTATCTCTTATTGCCATTAGTGGAAATGTTGGTTTGCATAGGCCTAGAATTTCCTAGTCATTCTTGGCTAATGAGCAGCAGTGTGTGAACATAGGAAGGGCCCTGCAGAGAGAGACCAAAGATCCAGCCAGTAAAGGATCCTATTTTCCACAGTGGCCAACCAGATACCTGTGGGAAGCCCCCAAGAGGACATGAAGGCCATCTTCTGCTGATGTTCCTCAGCTACTGGTATTCAGAGCAAAGTAGCTTTCATTTAATTCAGTTGGGGGAGGGACATGTGGAAAGGGGGCAGTTTCCTCCATTGATGTGACTTAGGAATAGCTTGTGGGTGGAGGGATTGCATGTGTACATCAGAACCTCCCCCACCCCCCCAAAAAAGCAAATTTTAACTCTATTCATGTACTCTCATCCTCTACATGTTGAGTGGCAGGCTTGGGCTCACCTTATGTACAGACGTTCAGTACATGTTATTCAGGATGTGGCTGTTTGCAGCTCCAATAAGTGTTGGAAGTGTAAAGGCACTTTTTATCATTTATGGTGGAATTGTAAAATAATTATAAATTATTGGGAAATGATTGAGTTACTTTTACTGTTGTTAGCTGCTCTGAGCCTGGCTTTGGCTGGGGAGGGCAGGATATAAATAAAATTTTATTATTATTATTTTATTATATAATGAAATGAAAAAAAATGTTTAAGATAACCTTTGTTAAAACCCCAGAAGCTTTTTCGTTAAGAATTTTTGGTAAAGATTTGCCGAAGGGAAAACATAGGCTCTTTATGTATGCTACAACCACAGCAAGGATGTTATTGGCGCAAAGATGGAAAAGTGATAAAATATCAACTAAAGAAGAATGGCAAGAAAAACTTACAAAATACAGTAGTACCTCAGGTTACAGACGCTTCAGGTTACAGACTCCACTAACTCAGAAATAGTACCTCGGGTTAAGAACTTTACTTCAGGATAAGAACAGAAATCGCATGGCAGTGGCGCGGCGGCAGCAGGAGGCCCCATTAGCTAAAGTGGTACCTCAGGATAAGAACAGTTTCAGGTTAAGAACAGACCTCCGAAACGAATTAAGTTCTTAACCCGAGGTACCACTGTATGCCGAAATGGCAAAACTAAGTGATAGACTACAAAATAAGGACAAAAAATATTTTAAAGAAGATTGGAAACCATTTTTGGCTTATCTACAGAAACAATACAAAGAATTGGATTCATTAGCAGGTTTTGAGTAAACATTTACAAGTAAAAAAATTTATATAAATTAGAAGATTAAATATAAAAAAATGAATAGAAAGAAAATATGCAGGAATTGATACTATGTTAAAATAAACTACAGAAGGAGGTTGAGGGAAGTCCGGGGAGGATGGGAGGGAAGGGATAATTTGGGATTGATGAATTATGATATTTGTTATAATGTAATTTGGGGGGGTGGAAAATTTAATAAAATTTACAAAAAAGAAGAAGAAGGATGTGGCTGTTTGCAGGATTCCCAGTCACCTGTCCACATATAGCTTGTATGTGCATAGATGCTTTGGCCTGAACTTAGGAGATCAGGAGTGGGGACAGTTCTGTCTGTCTGTCTGTCTGTCTGTCTGTCTCACTCACACACACGTTGATATGAACATGTGAATGTGGCCACCAAACCAGCCAGAAGTATCATGAGAGAGACAAAAGGTGACATGATCTAGGACACGGGTGGATAACCTGTGGTGCAGAGAGATAAAAGCAAACTACAGAGAGGGATTGCATGTCGATGAAGGTTTGTTTACTGAGGGTGAGGGAGTGCATGTCAGTGAATGAAAAGTGAATATTTGAGAGAAGAGTTGCGTGTGTATCTTTCTTTCACTATGGCATAACTTTTTTTTAATGGCTGCCTCTAAGAATGATGTGTCTTAGCATGCTTCCAATCCTATTAAAGACTTCCTGCATCTGTTAATGGCCATGTTCTAATAGCCTATTATGCATCGCCTAATGGTAATACAGTTGATACAGCTTGCTTGCACATGTATCTATCCTTGGTACAAATGACTCCCCAATACAAATGCATGTTCATACAGGAAGGATATGAGCTCTTTGCAGCAAACTTAATGAGTTTGCAATGACTTCTGAGTCAATGTGGTTTGCATCTGGCTCCATAAAAATTCATGGATTTGACACTACTCAGAACATGAAAAGCTACATTTTTTGAGGCGGCAATTATCTGAGTTATTCTGTCTTTAGTAATAAATACCCTTTATGTAAACAAAGAACCAGAAAGTACTTCATGCATCAGGAATATACATTCCTTAACTCAGCACAACCACTTATTGAGGGATGCGGAAGAAGTGAAATGATGGATTTTGCGTGCCCAGGAGGAGACCACCAGAAGGAATAATGACTCGTGGCAACATGTTATGGAATTAAAATTGGGCCACAACTTTATTAATGGAGAAAGATGGAGAAAGACCTTGGTTTAGGCATTGGGTGTGTATCCCTTTCAGCCCCCAGCCGGGGAACTGGGGCTCCTCCGGGTGAATGGGATATGGGAGGGTGCACTGCAAGGTGCTTGTGTACGCAGGCAGCCCATCCCATATTTGCACAACGCAGGGGAGTTCACTGACAACCTTCAGTGTATGGCCAGTGACTCCCTTTTCACAAACCCCTTTAAGAGGGGACCCTGGAATCGCTGCCAGGGGGGTTGAGCCACCACTTCACCACCATCCATTTAAGGAAGATAGACTAAAGGATTCCGCCCAAGGCCTAAAACTGCCAAAGTTGTGACCAATTCCTCTGGGGAAGGCAAACCTGCCAATGCAGAGGAATTCCTTCCTGGCTCTTCAACAGCAACCACCAAAAGACCACAGCAGAACAGGAAGGAAAATGGTTAACTTGCAAACAAGCATTAGACAAAGGGAGAGTTGGGTGGGTGAAGCTCCAGAGCTGGCTGCATGTTTGCTGCCAGCTCCGCCTCCTATTTATGCAACTGGCCCGTCTCCACTCAGTGCTGATAGGCTAACTGGGCTAACTAGCACAGGGAGGCGGGCCAGCCCAATCAGCTGGTGAATCCCACCTGGCCCGAGGTGCTGCGTGTGGTCCCGCAAAGGGCGCCCACAAAAGGATGTGTGAGGGCTCATTATTGAACCAATGAATTGTTTGAAATATTGCAAACTTTCCAGTTCATTGTTTAGAAATTCTGAACCAAAAGAAATAGGTTATACAGCGTAACCTCAGGTTAAGTACTTAATTCATTCCGGAGGTCCACTCTTAACCTGAAACTGTTCTTAACCTGAAGCACCACTTCAGCTAATGGGGCCTCCTGCTGCTGCCGCGCCGCTGGAGCAAGATTTCTGTTCTCATCCTGAAGCAAAGTTCTTAACCCGAGGTACTATTTCTGGGTTAGCGGAGTCTGTAACCTGAAGTGTATGTAACCTGAGGTACCACTGTATTCTGGTGCATGTCCAGACTGCCTTGTCAGGATTCAACCTCAATCCATGGACCACTATCTACTCCCCAACTGCCTTCAGATACCCACACAAGATGTTCACCATCTTCACTGGTTCTGATTTAAACGAGAGGTTAAAGCTGGGTATCATCTGGATATTGATGAACCCCCCGATGATCTATCCCAACAGTTTCATACAGATGTTTTAAAAAGCATGAGGGAGAGGATGGAGCCCTGAGGCACCCCACAAGTGAGAGCCCTGGGGTCCAGACACTCATCCCCCACCACTAATTTCTGAACATGGCCCAGGAGGAAGGAGTGTAACCGCTGCATAACAGTGCCCCCAACTTCCAGCCCTCCTAGACAGTTCACAAGGATGTTGTGGTCGATGGTATCAAAGGCCGCTGAGAGATCCAGCAGAACTAGGAAACAACTCTCAACTTTGTCCCTAGCCTGCCGGAGATCATCAACCAGTGCAACAAGGGCATGAAACCCAACTGATTGTTCGTCCCAGGGAGATTTGGGTGGTGTCTGCATTATACGCCTTTAGGCACCAGGCAACATACTTTCCTCTTCAACCAGGCCTTGGGCTGATTCACATCTTATTCCCTTTTTAAGTGTCTTTGTGGGAGAGGGAGGGTTTGTGGGGGAGGTGTTTTTTGCTCTTGCTTTTATCACACATTTTGTGCTTTTATATTGCATTTTCATGTTGTGAACCGCCCTGAGATCTCCGGATGAAGGGGTGGTATACAGATTTAATAAATAAATAAATAAATGCTGAGGCCTTAAGCCATGTCAAGCTCAAGAGGCCTCATAGCATTACAAAAAAATAATAATGCATATCATTCTAATTCAAATGAACAATGAAAATGATAGTGTCTGTTTTAGTATCTGTTTTGCCATTCTTTTCATCTTTAAGGCAAAACTTGAAATGGGAAGGGGCATGTTTTGGGGGCCCCACATGATCTAAGGCCGTAAACTGTGGTTTTGTGCTCAAATCTGCCGCTGTATGGAGTCTACATCTAGTCACAGTCTTATAATGGAATATGGAAGAATGTAGAGGCACTCACCTGCGCTCTGTCCACTTATGGAGAAATTAAGCCAACCATTGATCCCAATCTCTGGTCATTCTTGCTTCATCATTTTCTTTGTTGTACACTTTCATTTGATTCTTTGGTTTGAACTCAGCAGGAGCCTGGCCCATAGGGTGAAACTCATAGGCTGACTGTGGGTCTGACACTCATCCTGTCCATATCTAGACTAGCAATAAGACAGGTTAGTATCACTCACAGTGCTCATTCATTTCACAACTTTGGGTGGTATTCAATGGAGTTTTACTCATAGTAAAACCAATGGACCTAACTTAATCATGGTCATTCATTTAAGTGGATCTCTTCTGAGTAAATCTTAGTTGAATACCACCCTGTTTCCCCAGAAGGGGCAGTTAAAAGCACCAGATCCTATTGCTTCCTAAACTGGAAATATTTTCCTAGAAGCAGCTGGAAAGATCATTAGGTGAAGAATGTGCCACATTTTACTAATTCCGAGGTGCAAAATTACGAAAAGGACTGCATCTGAATCCAGCTAAAAGCTTCTATCTACAAGATGATAAGAAAAAGAGAGAAAATATGGCTCTTGCTCTCTTCTCTTTATTTATATAAACTTTTATACACCTGTTAAAATGAAAATCCTGCCAGTAAAATGTCTTTATGTACAGCCTGAACAGCAAGAGGACAAGACAAGCCTTTTGATACACAGAGAGTAGCTTGAAAGGAAAGTAGTTTTCACTTGATTGTTTCATTCCTGAGGGAACATCTCCACTTTGGTGTGTAAATTCCACAGCAAAGACCCTTTCTTTTAAAATGTGTTTGTTTATTTTCAACTATGTGTGGATTGCATAGTGTCTTTCAGAAGGTTTCTGTGGTGGTGGTGAATTCTGGGATATAGCGAATAAGAAGCTTCCATGGTTTTAAAAAAAGCTTCAGTCTGCAGAGAAGGTTCTGTCATTTCCTTACCATACAGTAACTGGATTGCAAAAAGCATTTAGTAGTGAATCATCTGTCAACCAACAATAACAGGACGGCAGTGCAGAATCAGGACGTTTGAAACCTAAACGGTTTGAAAGGACAACTTCTAGCTCATCAGAGAAAACAGTTTTGGCAAACTGTTAATCTCTTGAACGATCTTGTGGTTGTCAGCCTCACATAACCTGGAGAAGTCTTTGTTCAAAATACTATTTCTTAGCCCTGAACGCTATAACATAACTGAGTCCTGTTTTCTTGCTTCTGTATTGAATACCCTCCAACATGTTGAGTCCCCAAACCAGGATGTGTGCCTTTCCTACCGTGCTTCTGTACAAGTCACATGACCCACATGAGATCCCAAATCCCCCAAAACACACTTTTTGGGGGCAGGCCCTCATGGTGCCCAAAAATACACTTTTTGGGGTACCATGCAAGATTGTGGCCACCCAAAAAGCATTTTTTGGGAGGACGAAATCTCAGCATGGAATTGTGTGAGATCACAGTGGCCAAAATAGCCATCATGTTCTCACAGGGGGGAAAAGGGATGTCCCAATTTTTCCAGGACATTTGCCTTTATGCTCTTCCTGATGGGGCCCCAAAAAACATCTTCCCAGTGCAATGCTTCCGATCTGGAAGAAGTGCAACAGCAAGGAAAGAGAATACACTGAAACCTCTGTGCGGCATCTTTCATTAATCATCAAGCAATTGTTCTCAGAAGCAACTGAGACTGGTGGGGTGGGGTCCAGGTTTCAGAATGTCACTCACAGGATCAATGTAGAGATGGAAGAGAACTTTGGTTGGGTTTAGTGTTTAAAGGTGAGCCTACCTAATTATTCTTCCCACTTTTGTTGGGGACGAATAGCCCAGTAAAACTGGTGGTGGATATATTTGGCTCAGTGTTCATTGCTATCAAGGCTAAGATGCATCTGAAGAAGTGTATGTGGTCTGAAACAAAGTGGTGAGGGATTATTCCCACACAAAAAAGTACTTCTGAGACTAAATTAAAGAAGTGCACATGCATTTATTATCCTTATTCCTGTGCATTGTCCATCAACTCCATCAATCTGGTCCTACAGCTGAAAACTAGCTGCAGAGATTTCAGTTTTCAACAAGCATTTATAGGATTGCAGGAGTTTGTAATAAGCATCTCTTGAGAGTGAACTACAAACAGAATTCTCAAATCGATTTGACAAAGGGGAGGCATGCATTTTTAAAGACATACACTTATGCTGGCTTACCAACCAATTTTTTATTTTTTTTACTCTATAAAACTCTTGGTGAAAGAAACAAATGGGGGCAGGATGACAGCTTCATTTGAGTAAAACCCAGGATGGTTGGTTGGGGAGGGTTTTCCGAAAGGGCAACATTTTCGTAACGGCGCTGCAGGTTGTGTTTATAGGCTAATCTTGTAGCTGCAGCAGGGGTGCAAAGAGCGATTCCTATCTTATTCCTGGCACATAGTTAGAACTGCAGTGCTTCAAGCAACTCACAGTGTTCATCCTACACACAATAGTCTGAGCGACTCGTAATCCGTCAAACATAGCGGCATCAAATTTTTCAGATTCGTTAGCGGAATCCCGTAGCTACAATCATCTCTCAGGAGGGTATTTTTCATAACTGTACTGCATTAGGCTAAGGCCAGGGTAAAGAGGTGTGTCTTTAGCACACAACAGAAGTTGCATAACAAGCATGCCAAATGTACTTCCGTGAGAAGAGAACTCCACAACTTAAGAGCAGCCACAGAAAATGCCCTCTCCTGGGCTGCCGCCATCCGAAGCTTCTGAGGGTGGTTGAATTGCCAAGTGGTCTACCTCTGTTGATCTGAACATCCTTACAGTATAGGTCTTGAATTTTTAACTTTGCCTCTACATGTAAAAGGTAAAGGACCCCTGGACAGTTAAGTCCAGTCAAAGGTGACTATGAGGTTGCAGTGCCCATCTTGCTTTCAGGCCGAGGGAGCCAGCGTTTGTCCACAGACAGCTTTCCAGGTCATGTGGCCAGCATGACTAAACTGCTTCTGGTGCAATGGGACATCATGACGGAAACCAGAGTGCACGGAAACACTGTTTACCTTTCCGCCTCAGCGGCACCTATCTATCTACTTGCACTGACATGCTTTTGAACTGCTAAGGTGGCAGGGGACAGCCCCCCTAATGTTCCCAAAAATGCGGGCCAAGCATAAAGCCGAGCATGGTGTCGCTTCAGTGGCCAGCTCCTTCTTCTCCTCCTCCTGCCACAGAGGAGAAGGAGTGGTGAAGCTGGTGAAGTCTCCCCCCCCCCAATAAAATATTTGAGGAGACCAGGCCCCCCCCCCAAAGTTGGTGGGCATTGCCATTCAAATGGTGTGTATGTGCTGTGTCATGTGATCAATTCTGTGGTACAGGGCTTACTTGCCCCCCCCCCAATATTTTATTCAAGCTGGCCCCCCTGTTTTCACTGCTTTCCTGGCTCCTCTGATTTCCTAACCTGCAACGTTGGTCTCCCCAATCCCCTCCCCCCCCCCCGACAAGTTGGCGCCTCTGATACCTTGCGTATGAAAACACAGCTGGGTATCTCTCAGGAGCAGCCATAACTCACTGATTCTACAGAGTGGCTGACTTGTGAGCAATTAAACTTTGAGCTTGGTAAGCATGCCAAAAAGGTGATTGGCATCTAATTATGACATTAAGGGACTATGAGGTATAAATAAGAAGTCACAACAAATGCTCTTCTCGTGATATACTGTGGTTCCTGCTCTTCCTAATTTAATCTTGAATATATCCAAGGCCCAGGCTTGTGGTGAATTTTCTGCTCAACCGACAAGTGACCTTCCCAGGCCCCTGTAAACCTGAAATGCCCTCCAGGATTAAGTGCTTGTGGTTACCTGAGGCACATCCATTTCACCACACTTTGTTTTTATTAATAAAAATATTTGTATTCCATCTTTGTAAAAAAGAAAAGCAAAGTTTGCATCACTCCCTACTTGTGGGAGGAATGTGTTACTGTCTCACGTTTCTTCTTTACCTACAAGAATCCTCACAGTTAACCCTCAGATATGTCTCCCCCAAAAAAATTTCCCTGGCATTTACAGTAACTGGCTTTATTCTCTTCAGCTATCTGCTTCCTTCATGGTCTTCAAGAAGGGGTTTTTTTGGACTGGTTATTTGAAAACTGCCTCTCACAAATGTACTCATGCAAGAGCTGATATTGCATTGGCAATTTTACCCAAGTGAGCAGATTTATGACACACACACACACACACACACACACACACACACACACACAGGACTTTATATGTCTTTGCTTTTTCTTCAGTTTGTATTTTTTTTTTTAATTCAGGAACAAATGAAGCCTGTAATTGCTTTGCAGCAAAATACAACTTTAGGGGTTATTATTTCCCTCTCCCCTTAATTCTGATCAATATGCAAACTTAAAGCCCCTTAAACTGCCCTTTTATGAATTGTGCCAACTGTCCTTTTGCGAATTGCACACTGCACATTTCCCTGGAATTATTATCAAAAAACTGCTGAAAGGCAGCATTGAGGACTAATGAGAATGTACATTAGCTGGTTTGAAAAGGAGAGAGAACGAATTGTCTAACGCAGATGTCGCCCGAGGATGTCTGCAAGAGGACAGGGACGGCAAAATGAGATAAGACAGTATGGAAACAAGAACGTTAACAATGCTGGTACCCAGACCTCCAGAAAAACTCTGTAGATGAGACAGGCACCGGCGCATTATGAAAGAGTTTTAAAAATAGCGCCTTGCCCTTGTGTGTTAATGAACGTGAATGCACACAACCAAATGATTGGGAATACAAGGTGGCAATGAGGAGGCAAAGAACTGCAGTACAGCTGAGCAAGCACAAGGCTTTTTGACCTACTCACTCAGCAGCTGCAACCTGATTGATGCTTAGGATGCTCTCTGTAGGCTCTCCGCGTAGCAAGGCATTCTGTTCTCGTGAGCTTACAGCCACCTACTGGTGAGAGGCTGCTACTGCCTCATCTGCGCCCAAAGTTACTTATTTGAAAATTGCATGCCAAGTGATAAATGGCAAAGTGACCCCGCACAACTTCATACCAAATCAGCTATAGATTTTGTTATATAAAATTTATCTCAATAACTGGAAAAAAAACAACACCCGTCTTGCTAGCCAGTCAGCTAATCAGCTTGGGCCTTTCCTCCCCTTTCTCTCTCTCCCACCCCCCCCCCCCTTGCGAATATTGCCCTGGATATAATTTTCAGAGAATTGGACAAATTTGGAATCAGCTCAAGCAGCAAAGAAAAGCAACAGTCAAATTAATCAGAGCAGAGTCCCCAGACGAGACATGCGCTGCTACTGAGCAAACCTTAAGGGGGAAGAAGGTTGACCTTGAAATATATTTCACTAAGCTGCTTTGCTAAGAAAGGGAATTAAGCAATGGAGAAAATAGGAAAGGCTTCAAGGACTGGCTTAATTCATGGAGCAGGCATGGCGGTGTCTAAGGGATGTATGCAGGCCAATTGGGGGGGGGGAGGTCTCCCTTTGAAATGATATTTGCAGCTATGCTTGTTAACCCAGGACATCCAAATTTCATGCTTCGGAACATGCAGTGATGGATGCAAAGCTTGAGGAAATGTTCTCCAACTTTGCTGGCTTTTTTCCCCCCAAAAAAATTTATTCATTTTATAACACAAATAAAGGACACAAACAAACAAAAATACACAAACAAATTCTTGTCATATCCTTATTTTTCTAAGCATGGTTAGGTGGGCTTCCCCAGGTCCCACCTATCTGATTTTCATTTTACTTCCTCTTTAGCAGTTTACATATATCATAGTTTCTAGCCATCTTTTTTTTTATCAGACTTAAAATAACTTCACATTTTATCACTTACAAATAATACTGTTTTAAAACACACTATCTTCTGCTTCTAACCCTACAGCCTATATCCACTTCCAAAGCTATTCAAAGATTTAAATATTAACATATTTTTTCAAATATTCTTTAAACTTCTTCCAGTCTTCTTCCACCGTCTCTTCTCTCTGGTCTCCTGGTCAGTTCGGCAAGTAGTCCATCATCATCATCTGCCATTCTTCGATAGTTGGTAAATCTTGTTTCTTCGCTAGCAATATTCTCGCAGCTGTTGTGGCATTCAGAAAAAAAGTAACATCCTTTTTGGGGATTTCACCCCCCACTATACCAAGTAAAAAGGCTTCTGGTTTTTTAATAAATGTGTTTTTCAACACTTATTTCAATTCATTATAAATCCTTTCCCAGAAGTCTTTTACCTTGGGGCACGTCCACCACATGTGGTAAAAGGTTCCTTCTTTTTCTTTACATTTCCAGCATTTATTATCGTGGATATGATACATTTTTGCTAACTTCACTGGTGTCAAATACCATCTATACATCATTTTTATCCAATTTTCTCTTAATACATTACAAGATGTAAATTTGATTCCTTTTTTCCACGCCAACTTTGCTGGCTTAATGATTATGCTTGAAGATCTGTAGTGTAGGCTCTGTGAAAGACTATTGCTATGGAGAATGCCATCAATAAGTTCAGATTGCTCCTAGGGTTACTATGCAAACCATGTGCATGTCCACCATTCATGTGTATTCATACACACACACACACACACACACACTACCAAGAGATTTAGGATCTTTTGCTAGAGTTATGATGTCCGTTCGTTATGAATATGTGTACAGCCTTATGCCCACAAGAAGTTCTCGCACAAAAGAAGTAAAGATTGGTTCCTTACCTGAAACTTTTTCAGCAGGGGGTCGGTCCACTGTCCCTCAGACCTTGTGGGGGGCCAGACTATATTTTTTGGGGGGAGGGGAAATGAACAAATTCCTATGCCCCACAAATAACCCAGAGGTGCATTTTAAATAAAAGCACACATTCTACTCATGTAAAAACACGCTAATTCCCGGACCGTCCACGGGCCGGATTGAGAAGGCAATTGGGCCTGTTCTAGCCCCTGGGCCTTAGTTTGCCTACCCATGATCTAGTCCATCCCCCTGGAATGCAGGAATATGCATCTGTCCCATACAGGGATCGAACCTCAACCATGGCATTATCAGCACCGTGTTCTAGTCTAACCAACTGAACTGTGAGGTTCTGGAACTGATTATGGGTGGACTACATAGAGTGGCTATCTTGGGTGGGGGCTGTGCTACCTGTCCATTGTAGGATGTTAGGCAGGGATAGGGAGACCTACAGCAATACAGTGGTACCTCAGGTTACTGACGCTTCAGGTTACCGACTCCGCTAACCCAGAAATAGTACCTCGGGTTAAGAACTTTGCTTCAGGATGAGAACAGAAATCGCGCAGCGGTGGCGCGGCAGCCCCATTAGCTAAAGTGGTATCTCAGGTTAAGAACAGTTTCAGGTTAAGAACGGACCTCCGGAATGAATTAAGTTCTTAACCAGAGGTACCACTGTACTGGAGAAGCCAGAGCAGTACAAGGGCTGTTGGTACTTACGCCATGACAGCTATGGGGAACCTGTGGTCCTTCATATGTTGTTGGACTCCAGCTTCCAAAAGCCCCATCTAGCTAGATCAGGGGTGATGGGAGTTGTAGTCAACCAACATATGGAAGAACACAGGTTCCCTGCTCTAAGGTTTATAATGCTGAAAGGATAGAGAATATGTGGGCTCCAACATAAGGGCATAGGTTGTACTAACCAAATCTGCTTGTTCTAGTAACATCTATTTTGACAACCTCCCAATCCTCTTTTTCAGTCATCTATTCAGAGAGCAGAATCTGTACAACTTTTGGGTGGGCCACCCAGGGATCAAAACATCTTCACTTTCGAGCAGGTCATAGCGGTGAAATGCTGACCCTGAAGACCTTTGCAGAACCGTTTTGAATGCAAGACAAAACAAATAAGTTACAAAATGTGTTTGCACCTGTAAGAATGAGCTAAACAATTTGCCAGTGTAAATGACTCTTCTGATATGCGATAAGTAATTCACAAATAAGAAGAGGGAAAGGTCCGCAAAATAACCAGCTGTTAAAAAGACCGGCATATTCTTGATCTGTCATTACTATATTGCTCAGTTAAGAGTAAAAAGTAATAGGCTTTTATCAGAGGCATCTATCATCTCAGTTGTGGCATGAAACAAATTATGTTTTTAGACGAACTTTATGCTTCATATTGTGGTTTAAGGGTATTAGCAATTCCATGTACAGCCAGTATGCTCTTTAAAATTAGATCCCATTTCTCAACACTGCTCACCACATTTGTTCTTATCAAAAGACAATCTAACAATTTCATGGGATGTAATGAAAAGGCATATTGATGATAGACTGTGAATACGCGTACTGAGTAATCACACCCTGATTTCCATGGGTGGACCGAAGCAGAGTGATATATGCTAGCACCAACAAATCTTTTTGCCATCAGCACATGGCAGTTCAGGAATATTTCTTGTGTAAATTCAACTGAAGCAATGCCACATTTTGAAGACTTTTTCCCCCAGGCTGGTTCTTGGCCTAGCTATATGAGGACAACTCCTAGGTCAGATGGACAATGTGGGGCCCTCCATATGTTGTTGGACCATAACTGCTATCATCCTTGACCACTATCCGAAGCTGATGTGAGCGGGGAGTCCAACCACATCCAGAGAACCACAGTTTCCCCATCTGTGCCCTAGGTTGCTCCAGATGTTTTTCAGGAATGGGCTACAGCAAGCCTCACCAACCTTGTCCCCAATTCTGCTAACTGGGGCTAATGGGAATTGTAGCCCAAAACATATAGCAAAGGCTGAACTACAGGAATCCTGTTTTCCTCAAGGAAGTAAATATGGATGATTAAGCTCTCTACTTACTAATTAGGTCTATTTACTAATCAGGTCAGGGCCTTCTCGGTAGTGGTGCCCATCCTGTGGAATGCCCTCCCATTAGATGTCAAGGAAATAAACAACTATCTGACTTTTAGAAGACATCTGAAGGCAGCCCTGTTTAGGGAAGTTTTTAATGTTTGATGCTTTATTGTGTTTTTAATATTCTGTTGGAAGCTGCCCAGAGTGGCTGAGGAGACCCAGCCAGATGGGTGGGGTATAAATAATAAATTATTATTATTAATGACAGAGCAAAGACAGAAGAAGCATCTAGCTTATGGCTTTGTAGCAATTCAACAATCAAGTAAGGAAGTAGCTGAAAAGTCTGAGACTGGCTTTTACCTAGCCCAGGGGTCAGCAACCTTTTACAGCCGTGGGCCGGTCCACTGTCCCTCAGACCATGTGGTGGGGCTGACTATATTTTGCAAAAAATAATGAACAAATTCCTATGCCCCACAAATACCCAGAGACGCATTTTAAATAAAAGGACACATTCTACTCATGTAAAAACATGCTGATTCCGGACCATCCACAGGCCAGATTGAGAAGGCGATTGGGCTGCATACAGCATACTATTAGAATGGGAGACGAAAGATGAAGAGGTAAAATCAGTTATGATTAAATGGGCACAAGATGTAGGTCACAACATTATGATGGAAGATTGGGAAAAATTATGGAAAACTGATTTAAAATTTACAGATTGTTCCCTATTGAAGGAGAATTACATGAAGATGATGTACAGATGGTACACAACACCAGGGCAGTTAGGGAAAATGTACAAAACTAGTTCAAATATATGTTGAAAGTGTAAGGAAAAGGAGGGGACATTTTATCATATGTGGTGGGATTGTAAGGTAAGTAAAAAAATTTGGGAAATGATATACAACGAATTGAAGAAAATGTTCCATTTAACATTTGTTAAAAAACCTGAAGCATTTTTGTTAGGGATTGTAGGGAAAGATCTGCCAAAAAAAGCTGAAAAACATCTTCATGTATGCGACAACAGCCGCAAGAGTTTTAATAGCACAAGGATGGAAGACAGAAGAAACCCCAACTAAAGAATCATGGCAAGAAAAATTGCTGGACTATGCAGAACTGGCAAAACTGACATACAAGTTATGGGACAAGGATAACTGTGACTTTAAAGATGAATGGGAACCCTTTACAAAGTATTTGAAGATGCAACAAAGTGAACTGGACTCCTTGGCTGGCTTTGAATAAACATTCACAAACTTTTTATTGATAATAATCAGCTAAATAGTTTGAGGATCTATACAACTGTGTAACATGCAGAAAACAGCATTTTTAGAGGAATCAAAGCCTAGAACTGAGGGAAGTCAAGGGGTGGGAGTGGGTGGGTTTTATGGGGGGAGGGAGGAAAAATGGGGGGGATAAGGATGATATGTTTCTGGATAATATGTTTTGTTTTAATTTTGAATAAAAAAGTTATTTAAAAAAAGAGAGAGAGAGAATGTGATTGGGCCGCATCCAGCCCACGGACCTTAGGTTGCCTACCCCTGACCTAGCTTGAAGTAGTTGGAAGTTGTCCTGAAGCATGAGAGAAAGAAACATCTTCCTATTTATTTATTTTTAAATGACCCGATCAAAAGTCAACAACTTGGTTAACAATTAGATTAACGGCTATTTCTAGGAATGGTTGATCTGAACGGGCCAGCAACCGAATCAAAAAGTTGCCTTGTTTTTAGTGGCCTCCTTGCCTTTAACAGCAACTTGACACATGACACAGGGTCCGGGAGGTGAAGCTATTCTACATTCTGTGGAAGTGTTCTGTACTTTGTTAATATAAAGGCGCCTTTGTGCCCTGCAAAATGAGTTGTCCGAGTGGTGGTTTTGCTTTGTTCAGAGATTAAGTTATTTCAAGGTATGGCTTAGAGAGCATGTTCAGATCCTCGGGGATGAAAAGTGCTATATAAATGTAAATTGTCACCATTGTTATGCATGAACTAGTGCCAAGCTTTTAAGCTCGCCTGACTATGAAAAATGGCACTCCTGCTGACCTTCCGCTGATGAGAGCCACTAAGATTAGAAAATCTCTAAACTATTTGGACACGGAGACAAACTCCGCTCCAAAGTCTCAAAAGGGTAATATAGTTTTACGCAAGGTGAGAGCATTTGCTAAAGGAAAGAAATCTACTTAATCTAGCGGATAAGACAGTGGCCAATGAGTCAGAAAAGCAGAGCTCTATCTTTTTTAGAGGCGAGGCCTCAAAGGAGTCGCTGGAGCAGAGCGCTTGATGCATTTCAGAAGAGCTTCTTTCCTTGAATACCTCATATTGATTGTTCTTAGGCATTATGTGCTATATACCTCAGCCGTGGTGTATCGAGTGATACGGTTCTGCCTCCTGAACAAACGTGAAATTATGCAGTATTCTGCTGCTGCACTGTGCAGTGTGTGTGTGTGTGTGTGTGTGTGTGTGTGTGTGTGTGTAAATAAAACAGTGAAACCTTTTCCCAAGTGCCTTTCCTTATGTAGGCCAATGCTTGGAGAGAGGGACTCAAAGTTTGCAGAAGTACAGAAACATATCTGAGGAGAAATAACTAACGGGGCAAAAGATCCCAATGAGGACTATGCCTGC
This sequence comes from Podarcis liolepis, assembly GCF_965112155.1. Taxonomy (NCBI): domain Eukaryota; kingdom Metazoa; phylum Chordata; class Lepidosauria; order Squamata; family Lacertidae; genus Podarcis; species Podarcis liolepis. The sequence continues at coordinate 40,089,682 of NC_139563.1, read as the reverse complement.
TTCAAGGGCCTAGGATGGAATGTCCCTGGAAGAAAGCCTGACTTATTAGTTGGGATACTTAGAGGAGCACTTCCATTCTGCAACTTGCCTATCTACAGATGGGGAATTTGGGGTGTTGAATGTGTACTGGTGTTAAGGCTCTAATCAGAGTTAAAGACTTGCTTTAGAGCTTTCATGAAATTCAAATGTGCATATATATATATGGGTGAAATTTACACCCAACCTTTACAATATGGGGTGGGGGGGGGGACGATAAACAAATCCAAAAGCATATATACCCACAGCTCTGGCTGCAATTTATTGAAAATGAGTGGTGTAAGGAAGTGGAAGGGGCAAGCAGAATATAAAATGGAAGACTGGGATATAGCTATAAATGATAAATTTAGGTAAGATTGAGGTAAGATGGGGAATATGCAAGAGAAATGATCTTGAGGAAATATGGAAGCTGTTTGTAGAATTCGTACTGTTAAAACAGAAAGGGGTCAAAGGACCGCAAGAGGTGTTGAAATTTTGGGAGGTTGGATAATTACAATTGAATGGTCTCAGCGGTGGGGTGCACATTTTTATTCTCACTTATTTATGATTATTACTTTGTCAAAACAAAATTAAAAAAAGAAAACTAGAAAACAAGTCGTGTGCAGTCTTAGCATGCCTTCCGGAAACAAACCTGCAGAATTCCAAAATGAAAAGTATTTAGAAATAAGGAAGATCCATCGAGGGAAGGGAAGTCAGTAAGGAAAGCCATGGGTGTGGTGGGAATGGGAGCAGGAGCAGATGGCATGATGGGTTTGTGTCGCCCACCTGACTTCCCTCTGTCTGCACTGCTGACAGCAGTTTGGATGGCCTCCCATTCGGTAGTGGGGTGTGGAGTGGCGGAGCCACAGTGGTGAGGTCAGCACGGTGAAAGTGCAGAGCTAAGCTGGCACTCCTGCTAGTGCATTCGCATCGCAACAATCTCACCGTCGCCTCCCTCTCTTTGTCCCAGTAAGCAGCAGTGACTCAGCTGGAGCACACAATGGGAGGCCGTTATTCTATTATTATTATTATTATTATTATTATTATTATTACTACTACTACTACTACATTTATATACCGTCCTTCATCAAAATATCTCAGGGCGTTTCACAGAATAACATGTAAGACTAAACACAGTAAATAACAACACATTAACCTCCCTTCCCAGATGGTGACACAAAATTAAAAGACGCCTGCTTCTTGGGAGAAAAGCGATGACAAACCTAGACAGCATCTTAAAAAGCAGAGACATCACCTTGCCAACAAAGTCTGCATAGTTAAAGCCATGGTTTTCCCAGTAGTGATGTATGGAAGTGAGAGCTGGACCATAAAGAAGGCTGATCACCGAAGAATTGATGCTTTTGAATTATGGTGCTGGAGGAGACTCTTGAGAGTCCCATGGACTGCAAGAAGATCAAACGTATCCATTCTTAAGGAAATCAGCCCTGAGTGCTCACTGGAAGGACAGATCCTGAAGCTGAGGCTCCAATACTTTGGCCACCTCATGAGAAGAGAAGACTCCCTGGAAAAGACCCTGATGTTGGGAAAGATGGAGGGCACAAGGAGAAGGGGACAACAGAGGACGAGATGGTTGGACAGTGTTCTCGAAGCTACCAACATGAGTTTGACCAAACTGCGGGAGGCAGTGGAAGACAGGAGTGCCTGGCGTGCTCTGGTCCATGGGGTCACGAAGAGTCGAACATGACTAAATAACAACAACGAAACCTCCCTTCCCACCAATACATTTAAAAGGCTGCAGGATATTAATCAGCCCAAGGCCTAGTTCAAGAGTAATGTTTCTTTGCCTGGCACCTAAAAAATATACAATCAGGGTAAACAACCAACACTTTGAAAGCATGCCAGTGCAAGTCGATAAACAGGTACTGCTTCAGCGGGAAGGTAAACAGTGTTACCGTGTATTCTGACTTACATCACGGTGTTCTGTTGCGCCAATAGTGGTTTATTCCTGCTGGCCACATGACCTGGAAAGCTCTCTGTGGACAAACACCGGCTCCCTCGGCCTGAAAGCAAGATGAGTGCCACAACCCCATAGTCACAAATGTGGAGCTACTACAGAGAAGGCCCTTCTTGTGTTGCTACCCTCTGGACTTCACATGGTGGAGACACACGAAGAAGGGCATCAGGTGATGAACGGAGTCCAGGACAGTTTATATGAGGAGAGGCAGTCCTTGACGTATTGCGGTCATGAGCCGTTTAAGGCTTCATAGGTCAAAACCAGCACTTTGAATTGGGCCCAGAGCTACCGTATTTTTTGCTCCATAACACTCACTTTTTTCCTCCTAGAAAGTAAGGGGAAATGTCTGTGCGTGTTATGGAGCGAATGCCTACGGGTGGCGGGGGGATCTGCTGCAGTCGTGAGCAGAGGATCCATGGTTCCCCTTCCTTCCCTCCTCCGTGGCTCGCTTTGCTCGCTTTGAAACAGCAAAGCAGGAGAAGAGCCACTGAGTGGGGAGAAGAGAGGGACAGAGAGCCTGGTTACAAAGCACGGATCCACATAGATCCTCAGGATTTTTGCATTGGGTCACCCCAAATTCACCATCAGATCACATAGCATGTCCATGGCTACAGCTTGCACCAAAAAATCACGCACCCACTGTTGCCCGGGGCCGCAGTGGTGCAAAAACGTGGTTGCAAAGCATGGATCCACATGGATCCTCAGGATTTTTGCATTGGGCTACCCCAAACTCACCGTCAGATCACATGTCTGTGGCCACAGCATGAACCACAAAAATCATACATCCACTGTTTCGTTTAGAATATTTTTTTTCTTCTTTTCCTCCTCCAAAATTTATGTGCGTGTTATGGTCGGGTGCGTGTTATAGAGCGAAAAATACGGTAATTGGCAGCAGTGGGGCCAGGATCAGTGTGATATGCTCAAACCACCCAATCTTTGCGGTCATTTGCCAGTCACCTGTTGCCCACTGCATAGCTTTTGAATATGCTTTGCATTCAGTGCAGCGGGTCACGGTTCCTAGATAAAAGTGATGTTCATAAGACTAATGGCAATGCATTAGTTTGATGCATTTCCGCTTCAGTACCAGGCAAACTTTTATCAGACAATCCATTTAAATCTATTTTCCATGCAGCAGAGCTGAATGTGGCACATCTCTCCTTAAATTCATCCTTGCTTGGGACCACTGGCACTGATCAAACGTCTGAAATATATGTAAGGTTTTTATTTGTTCCACCACTTCATGACTGCTCCATTTCAGTGCTTTATCTGTTGTCCCTTGCCCTAGATGCAACCACTTTGTCTTTTTGGCATTTACTGATACCACGGCGAAATTAAAGGCAGGGTGTAAGAAATCAATTCATTACTAAGCCAGGGAGCATCTCAGGGGGGAAAGAAAGTTCCCGTCCCCGCTGCCACTGCCGCCATGCTCTTAACTGTGCGTGTAGACTTAAAAGTACAGGAACAGCAATCAGACCCCTTTGAGAAATCTTTAAGTTTTAAAGTAGAAGATGCGCCTCAAGAAATTCAGCTTGAGCTGATAGAACTACAAGGAAACAGTGAGCAGACAGGGGAGGAGAGCAGGAAACACAGGTTACACTCACACAATATCTTTAAAGCTATGATGCCACTTTAAACAGTCATGGCTTTCCCCCAAAGAATTCTGGGAGTTGTAGTTTTTTCAGGGCATTGAGATGCGTTAGAAGGCCTCTATTCACCTCACAGAGCTACAGCTCTAAGAGTGGTTTAACAATCAGATCCTCTTCTATGGAAACTCTGGGAACTGTAGCTCTGTGAAGGGGACTAAGGACTTCCTCACAACTTTCAGCACCCTTAACAAACTATATGGCTCCCAGAATTCTTTGGGGGAAACCATGACTGTTGAATATGATAATATGGCACTTTAAATGTTTAAACATGGCAAATGTGGCCACAATAATTCCAGGGAGATTCCAGGGAGTTCCAATCATTTCCCCAGGGCCTGCCTTTCCTTTTGGGGAAAAAGGAGCCACAAGAGATTGGTATCTTTGTGACATAAGGTTTATTTATGCAAACATACAACCTGAGCCTACGATGGAGGAGTGCACAGCATGCATGCTCCAAGAGGCTCTGGCTTCTCGCAGCGACATCATTGCTCTCTGACTCTCTCTCTCTCTCCAGCCCGCTGTTTCCTAACTCTGTGTCAGGCTTCAGGGAATTGGCTTCCTCCCCCGTGGCAACAGATAAGCAGAACAAAGGGAAAGGAGTCTTCTTACCAGTTAGAAACTTTAATAATCACAGCAGGAAAACAAAGAACCCATCTCCTGGAAATGGCGGTGCTCCCAATTAAGGATTCCACCCCCTTACGTCCCTATTAATCTACATCACTTCCACGTCTTGTAATCTGAGCTTGTACCCTTTGTGTTTTGTGTGCTTTCTGTTCTGCCACTTTCTGAGCTCTTCTTGACCTTGGGCTGAGCTGAGGAATGCTTTCTAGAGACAGGGAATCTGTTAACCCTCTCTCTCCCAGTGTTTTGTCTCCTAGCTGTTCCCCATCCAGTATTTCCCAGCTCCTGCCTTCTGAACTATGTCCCTCTGCAAACCACTGTTCCAAATCTATACTGTCCTCCTGCTCCTAGGAAGATTCAGGATACGGATCAGGAGCTGTGGGGGCAGCGGCTGCGGCAGGGGACTTCCACCATTGCTCCTCGGTCCAGCCCTCCTCAGCACGGTCCCTGACACTCTGTTTCATAACTCCCTACCCATCTGACTGGGTTGCCCCAGCCACTCTGGACTGCTTCCAACATATATAAAAACATAATAAAATCCCAAAAGCTCTCCCCTGAAACACTGTCATTGTATTTTAAACTAAATTCTTCAATTGAGGGAGGGAGGAAACCCACTAATTTGCAAATGAGATTAGCCTTTGATCCTTTGTGTTGCCTAAATGGCTCAACCCCAGGCTAACACCTCAAAAGGAAATTATCCGAATTAATTAGCTGCTAACACATGTTGATTCCAAGGGATAAGCGAGGTGTCTAATACACAGTCTTATTACCAAAATCATGGAGATACCTGGTCTGAATAGAGACATTGGATTCTTATCTCATTATACATGATATAGTATTTTTAGCCATCTCACCCCTTGCTTTTTCCTGTAAGACCAATTGCAGTCATTGACAGTCGTCAACAGGTTTACCACACCTATCAGCCAATCACCCATTCCCACCACCCTTCTGAGGAATACCCCTCGCCACCCTCTCACTATATATAAGGGTCTGGGGACTTCTGTTTCAGTGTATCTGAAGAAGTGTGCATGCACACGAAAGCTCATACCAATAACAAACTTAGTTGGTCTCTAAGGTGCTACTGGAAGGATTTTTTTTGTTTGTTTGTTTGTTTCGACACAGTCTAGGAAGTTTGCCTAGCTTAATCACCTTTTCACATGTGCTAATTCCAGAAGATTAAAAGCGTACCTTAATACACAGGGAGCCTGTAGCACAATTGGGCGGTGCATCTGACTGTTAACCAGAAAGTTGGTGGTTCAAGCCCACCGGAGAGGGCTGTGGGAAGGATTCCTGCATCACAAGGTCATGATTTCTGGGGTTCCTTCCAACTCTACAATTCTATGATTTTATGATGACATTGAAACACTTGGTGGTCTGATACACAGCTTTAACACTCAAGCCTTAATTAAAGTCTAGCACCTATAACAATCGTTGTACTGGAATTCTATAAACTGTGCATGTCTGTGGAGAAATATCCTGCCCTCAGGAGATATGCACTAAGAAAAGTGCCTGTGTTTGGGATAACCTGCTGCTGTGAAGCACTGTTTTCAAAGTTCACCCAGGCCAAAGTTTACCATCTTCATGCCAGATTGACAGGTGGCAACCCAGAAAGGCAGCCGAAATTGGTATCCACAACAGTAGAGGCCGACGAGGCTTACAAAGGAAAAGAGGCTGGAGCTATTACACTAAAAAGAGGTCGGGTGTGGAAGATAAGGGTGGATGAAAGGGAAGGTGAAGACCAAACAAAGGAAACCGCTCTGTTATTTGTATCAGAGGTAAGAATTTTATTTTTGCCTTGCCCAATTTAGCCCCATCTTCTTTGCCTCCAGCCCTGCTAAGGATCAGGAAGAATTCGGTTTACATTTAAGCTGAACATACCTAAGGAAGGAAAATGTGGCAGTGGGCAAGGACGCATTTGCAATGCTGAGCTCATTTGTCCTCCCTCTGGGTTGCCTCATCTTATTTCTTAACTGATTTGTGATATGAATCACTGCCAAGGCTGGCCTGAATGGAGAAGGATTGGCATAGTTAATACTAACTTAGCATTCTGTGGAGCTGAATTTGTTACTGGAAACAGCAGCAGCCCCTCAATGAGAAGCTTGCTCTTGACTATAAATAGGACACTGTCTTTATTAGGAAAGCTAATACTAGGTTAGCAACAGGACAAGACATTTAGCCACATTTGTTGAAGGCCAAGACACTGCTTCTCCTCCATTCCAGGTACAAAAGCTGACTAGGTGAGCTGTTGAATCCTACTTCAACACTGGGTCCTCCACTCCACCAGAGGCAGCAGACTAACTTAGTGGCTGCAGGTGGGACACAGTTCTGTCCACTCTGTGCACATCAGCATCTGCTGCCTGAGGCAACTGCCGCACTCTGCCTAATGATAGGGCTGGCTACCATTGGCAAACATTGTTTTTTACCCTGCATTCTGGAACGGATTTCCCACTTAAAAAAACAAGGAGTAGCTAGGACCACACGGATCTGGACCATTAGTCCAGCTAGTGCAGTAAGACTGACAACAGCTCTTCAGGATCTCAGGCAGGATTTCGATCACTGAGCTACAGCTCTTCCCCACTGTACCCTTTTACATAGGTGTAGGGCTTGTGTATGCCCCTGTTCTTCCTAGACTGCTGGCTTATACATTCAACTGGAGTGATGCTGTAATAGCATAATAGGGGAACAAAACAAGTCTCTCCTCTCCACAAAGTAGATCACCTCCAATATGGACCAGGTCCTCTGAATGAGAGCTCAACAAAATGTTGTTGTTGTTTAGTCGTTTAGTCATGTCCGACTCTTCGTGACCCCATTGACCAGAGCACACCAGGCACTTCTGTCTTCCACTGCCTCCCACAGTTTGGTCAAACTCATGCTGGTAGCTTCGAGAACACTGTCCAACCATCTTGTCCTCTGTCATCCCCTTCTCCTTGTGCCCTCCATCTTTCCCAACATAAGGGTCTTTTCCAGGGAGTCTTCTCTTCTCATGAGGTGGCCAAAGTATTGGAGCCTCAGCTTCAGGATCTGCCCTTCCAATGAGCACTCAGGGCTGATTTCCTTTTTCCAGAATGGATACGTTTGATCTTCTTGCAGGGACTCTCCAGAGTCTCCTCCAGCACCATAATTCAAAAGCATCAATTCTTCGGCGATCAGCCTTCTTTATGGTCCAGCTCTCACTTCCATACATCACTACTGGGAAAACCATAGCTTTAACTATACGGACCTTTGTTGGCAAAATGTAGGCCCAGTTAATTTGAACCCTGATTTATTGTTGGTTGGCATCCATCTGCCTCGGAGAGACAATGGGTGGAGGTGAAGCCAAACCATTGGAGACTTATAGTGCCAGCTGAGGCTATACAGGCCAGTATAGGAAAGACATGTTTTGTTGCAGCTGGGGCAGATGAAGGCATCCAGTTGTGCTGCTGCAGATGCACCATGCCATTTCTTCTCTCTGTGCTCCTCCCAGCGGTCATTCTTTTGCTGGTCACTGCTACGGATGTACAACCTGTCTGTCTGTCTCCAGGCACTGCGATCATCTGCAAGGGATTCCCACATGGCGGGATTGATGTCGCCAGCCTTGATGTCACATTTGCAGGCATCTTTGTAAGGCAGAGTTGGTCTGCCACTGGGCCTGGTGCCTGAAGCCAGCTCCCCATAGAGCATGTCCTTGGGGATTCTTCCATCTTCCATTCTGTGGACGTGACCAAGCCAGTGGAGATGTCACTGAGACAAGAGTGCGAACACGCTGGGAATATGGGCTTGGGAGAGCACATTGTGTGTGTGTGTGTGTGTGTGTGTGTGTGTGTGTGTGTGTGTAGATGATAGCTAGCTAGATAGATGATAGATAAAAAGGTAAAGGGACCCCTGACCATTAGGTCCAGTCATGGCCGACTCTGGGGTTGCGGCCAAGGGAGCCGGCATACAGCTTCTGGGTCATGTGGCCAGCATGACTAAGCCGCTTCTGGCGAACCAGAGCAGCGCACAGAAGCGCCGTTTACCTTCCTGCCAGAGCGGTACCTATTTATCTACTTGTACTTTGAGGTGCTTTCAAACTGCTAGGTTGGCAGGAGCTGGGACCGAGCAATGGGAGCTCACCCTGTCACGGGGATTCGAACCGCCGACCTTCTGATCGGCAAGTCCTAGGCTCTGCAGTTTAACCCACAGCACCACCCGCATATAGATAGGTAAGATAGATAGATGATAGATAGATGGTTTGCAGCATTCATCCACCCAGTTATCGTAGAACTACCCCTGGATGAATGTTTGAACTCAGTAATGTCCCAGATCAATGACAGATCTGCCACATTCCAATCACTAAGTGGTACAGCATTTGCTTTGCATTTAGAAAGAGTCTGGGTTCAATCTCCAGCATCACTAGGTAGGACAGAAAAAGAAAGCCCAAAGTGTTGCTGCCAGTCAGCTAGATGGGTGGATGATCTGGCTAATAATAATAATAATAATTTATTTATACCCCACCCATCTGGCTGGGTTTCCCCAGCCACTCTGGGTGGCTTTCAACAGAATATTAAAATACAATAGTCTATTAAACATTAGAAGCTTCCCTAAACAGGGCTGCCTTCAGATGTCTTCTAAAAGTCTAGTAGTTGTTGTTCTCTTTGACATCTAGTGGGAGGGTGTTCCACAGGGCAGGTGCCACTACCGAGAAGGCCCTCTGCCTGGTTCCCTGTAACTTGGCTTCTCGCAGTGAGGGAACCGCCAGAAGGCCCTTGGAGCTGGACCTCAGTGTCCGGGCTGAATGATGGGGGTGGAGATGCTCCTTCAGGTATTGCTATAAGGCAGTTTCCTCTATTGCTTTGGGGGTTGGGGGTTACAGCCCTGTGGATGCTAATCACCTTTCATGAGATAATTGCACATGCAGCAAAGAAGAGCTTGCCATGAATCAAAACTATTTAATATAGTGGACACAATCACCCTCATGCCTGTTCGCCTCCGGGATTAAAGAATGGCATTGACTGTGACATTATTATTTCCGGCTTCAAATATCCAAGTCATAGACTAGTGACAAATATCGTCATGAATTTCTTTTCCTATTTCACTCTAATAACTCAGAAGGAACGGACTGTGCCTCAGGCAAAATGGGGTGGGCAGGAAAGTAAATAGATGGGACACACACACACCCCTACACAAACACACAAAAGCACACTTCCAGGAAATCACTCCGTTTTAGGTAAGTATCAATAATTCCGTCATATCTTTTGGAATGGGAGAGCGCCAGCTCCTCGGTCTCGCTCTGTTTTCTTTTGTGCTATTCCGGCTGTCATTATTTCCACTTCGCCTTTTCATTCTCCTTCCCCTGCTAGCAGAAGCAAGGTTTTAAAAGCAAATATGGCATCGTGTGCTCCAGTACTTTGCCAACGCCGGCTGAGCCAGCAAGTGTAACAACCTAAATAAAATATGTAAGGCGAGCGCTCGGGTCACGCAACTGAAAATCTGCAATCAATCTTCCCAGAGTTGGAATGTGTCATTCATATACTGCTTTATATCCTGATGGCTGCAGCCATCATGTTACAGTTAGGATTACATTTAGGAAATAATAAAAAAGGGAGAAATATGTATGATATTTTCATACTTCTTGTCAGCAATGTATAAATCCTGTATGAACAGCAGGCTAGGATCTACAAATCCTGACCTGCAGAAAGGCTTATAAAGTGGGATATTATTGGAGTAGGAAAAGAAGCTATTTTCATCTTTACTAGTAGTTCCCAGGAACAAATAAATCTTCTACTACAGGGGAAGGAATCCTTTTTTTATTTTACTGTTGTTATGATTAATAATCTGCACCATAATGTCCATTGTACCTTTCCTTACACCACAGCTCAAAGACACATACCCGCCAACCTTCCTCCAATGACAATTGGGGTGTCTTCTTCCATAATAATAATGATAATGGTTGCCCCAGCCACTCTGGGCAGCTTCCAACATACAGTACATAAAAAGCTTAATGAAGCATTAAACATTTTAAAACTTCCCTGTACAGGGCTGCCTTCAGATGTCTCCTAAAGGTTGTATAGTTACTTTTCTCCTTGGCTTGGGGACCACGTAACACCATACCCTCCGGTGAAAATAAGGACATCCTACCATACCCTCCAACATTCCTCCCAATGGAAATAGGGACGTCCTAAGGAAAAGCGGGACATTCTGGGATCAAATCTGAAACCAAGATGACTGCTGTACAACTAGGACTGTCCCTGGAAAATAAGGAAACTTGGAGGGTCTGTAATGGTTTATGAGGTCACAGAAGACCTGGCTTCAGACTGTATTCAACCAAAAAAAGTAAGGCGAAAGCAATGGTGCCTTGTCCCCAAGGTATTGGTAGTTAATAGGAAACAGGGCAAGGAGAGGAGACTGGGCTGCATCCATTTTGAATTGATCTATAAACATTTATAACTTCTTTCATACATAGGTATTTTAATGCCGTATTGGACTTGAATTGTAGTCCAAGGTCATCTCGAAGGCCACAGGTCCCCCATCTATGACTAAACATGACAACATTATTCAGAAGAGGTTATGACCCAACATCTGGAGACAGGTAGAAGGGCAGCACACTCAGCATCTTCAGTTGAGCATCACAGGGACAGGTGTAGGAAAGAGAGAGAGACGCTTGTGGTGAATAACTCAGACAAGCCATGGACCAGAAATATTTTACAACCTGGGCTGGAAAAATGTTCCCAACACCAAGGTGGACAGCTATATATGTACATACGTATATAAATGTATATGATCATTGGAGTTCAATTGTTCCAGACCTTGCCACAGCAATTCTTTGGGATCACAGAACACTACTTCAGACTTACACTCAGTGTTATAGTAAATACAGTGGTACCTCGGTTTTCGAACGTCTCAGAAGTTGATCGTTTCAGCTTTCAAATGGCGAAAACCCAGAAGTAACTGCTTCGGTTTTCGAACGCTTTATGGAACATGCTTGTGGCTTCCGTATTGAGTTGCTTTCGGCAACGCATGGTTCGGTTTTTGAATATTTTGGAAGTCGAACGGTCTTCGGGAACAGATTACGTTCAAAAACCAAAGTACCACTGTACTGCTAATGCTTCTTAAAGCAAAAACTTTGAAGCCATTATATTAATGACTGCACTAAGACTGACTTTAGAAATAAGAAAGTGTGTATATTAATTGCATGTTCATTATAGGCTCAGGAAATGCCAAACTAAACAAAATGTTCCACACTTCACCAGTGTTCACATACTCTGTAATTATTAGCTGTGTGCACAAACCATAAGATTCGGTTTTGACCCAGATTCAGTGCTTTGCAAAACAACCCAATTTGGCTCGAACCAATCTGACAGCAACCTAATTAAAACCTGGGGTCTGAACCCATTTTATTCCCCCCACTTCTATTTACATTGTTAGGGACACCCCTAAATACACACTCATTTCAGCTTATAGACCCTTATAACAAAATCCTGGTTGGTGGGGAATATATTTAATCCCACTTGTTTTATGGGATCAAAAAACCCTTAGCAAATTACCAGCTCCTATGTAATCTATGATAAAATTCTCGCTAACTAACTACTGAGAAAGAAATCTTTCCTGGTCACCTTGAGAAAAATCCTCTATGTTGTCCTTAAACTGCAGCTTCTGTAACTGAATTTCAACAGAAAATGTTACATTCCATCAAGTATTTTGTTTGACATTTTATATCACTCACATCTGTCGCCCAAGTTGCCTAATATGAATTGACGTGAGTGGCAGGAGGCCAAAGTCACTTGTCACACTTGTGATGTGCTAGCAGGAAGATCTGTCTAACAACTGGAGTTCTCTTAAATAGAGGTTAAAGCAATGATGCCTTTATGGAAAGTTTATGGGGATGTCTCTTATATCCCTAAAAATCAGGCATTGTGCCTGAATCAAGCTTTTGCAGAGTATAAATAATAAACTTCTGAGGAGACTACTGACAGCTAAATTGAAATAATGCTTCTCCACACAACATTCCATCACTGTAATTATCAACACACAACAATCTTATTAATATTGATTCCTCACATGACACTCTCTCTGTATTCTACAGCAAGTATACTCCCTGAAATGCCCAAATCTTCTGCAACACTAAGGTTAAGGAAAATATTTCTCTTTTATTGGGTCTCTGTTTATATGTACGGTCGTGCTGAAAATGGCTTCTGTCAATACATTTTGTGCCTCCTTAATACATCTACTATAGCTGCTAAAATTCAGGCATTGAATTCTCATGTACATGTATATGAAACTTGCACACACAGATGTTCCAGTACAAACCGAAATGACTCCTACATCTGGGTTGCCTCATTGCATCATAGTCATTCACTAAGTACAGTGCATTACTCAATCCAAGAGCAGACAACATAAGGCCAAACCAGTCTAGTTTGGAAGTCTACTCTCTGCCAGAAGACAGCAAGAACATGTTTCTGGCACCAAGGAATCCTGTTGCATTTTCTGGGCCAGCAAATCACAGTGGGACATTGCCTTGCTGCAAAGCCACCAAGTTGCGCCCAACATAGAAGGTGTGTGTGTCACGTGTGTATGGTGTCACAAGTGTGATGTGCGCACGTGACGTCACACACATCGCAAGGTCATGTGACTGCCACAGACCTCCCAAATGTCTGTGTGGTGTCTCCCAACACTGCGCAGCCCAGGTTGACCTCCAGCCAGGCTGTGCCAGAACGTGCCAGGCTGCATGGCATCTCACAAGGACCACAGAGAAAGGTTGGGAGGGAAGGGGCAGGCGGGTGAGGAAGGGCTCAACAACCTCCACCCCTATATATTGAGGAGTGGGCTCAACCCCATCCCAACAGACATGGGGGGCAGCTGAAAACACCTCAGCCCTATAGAGTTGGCACCTACGCTTTGCTCTCTATGATTTGTTCTCTGGCTTCCTTCCTCTTTATTATCCCAAGAGAAAGTGCAACTGTCATAATACTGCCGTGTTTCCACAGATGGGTGGCCTAGAAGCAATCTCTACTTGCCATAGGTGACTCCTCAGAGCGATGGACTTGTAATCTGGTGAACCGAGTCCATGTCTCCGCTCCTCCACATGCAGTTGCTGGGTGACCTTGGGCCAGTCACACTTCTCTGAAGTCTCTCAGCCCCACTCACCTCACAGAGTGTTTGTTGTGGGGGAGGAAGGGAAAGGAGACTGTTAACCGCTTTGAGACTCCTTAGGGTAGTGATAAAGTGGGATATCAAATCAAAACTCTCTCTACAAGGATTTGATAGGGTGAGGCAGCCACCACAGGCAATTGATCTGTGCTGTCACAGAAGGGCAGCAAACTATTAGTTATTTAATTTATTATTAGTTGAACAGTTACTGCAGGTTACAAGTGAATGGTTGAATGGTTGCAGGTGGTCGTGGGATATTCTGTACTAAGTGCCAAAATAACTTGAGTGACCTTGATTACTGTGCACCTTGGCTTGGGGACAGGACGGGTAGGCATTTGCTTCTCCCACCCCACCCCCATCGTTCAGCCCAGACACTGAGGTCCAGCTCTGAGGGCCTTCTGGCGGTTCCCTCCCTGTAAGAAGTGAGGTTACAGGGAACCAGGCAGAGGGCCTTCTCGGTAGTGGCGCCCACCCAGTGGAACGCCCTCCCCTCAGATGCCAAAGAAATAAACAACTATCTGACTTTAAGAAGACATCTGAAGGCAGCCCTGTTTAGGGAAGTTTTTAATGTTTGATGTTTTGTTGTTTTATTATTAATAATAATAATATTCTGTTGGGAGCCGCCCAGAGTGGCTGGGGAAACCCAGCCAGATGGGTGGGGTATAAATAATATGTTGTTGTTGTTGTTGTTGTTGTCCACCTCAGGCAGTGCTGAATTAAACCACGTGGGAGCTCCTAGGCAGTCAAAATCTCTGGGTTGCCCTCACAAATTATCTCCTAAAACTAAGAAAACTTGATTGCACTTTTTTTTCAAGATCAAATCAATATTATTTCAATCTGTTGTCACGGGGCCCCTGAAAAGCATGGGACCCATAGCTTGGTGGCTACTCTGCCAGTTTGGTAATCCAGCACTGACCTCAAGTAACAAAATCCCTGGTCCTGCAAAGATGTGCACAATTAATTTCAACAGAACATACTTCCACATAATTTGCTTAGAGAATCACAGTGCTGTTTTTGTTTTGCAAGAAACCCACATGGAATAGAAAGCAAGAATAGATTGTGGTTAATTACTCCAGCATGTGATTTATTCAGTGAGATTTGGCCATCAGCAGTAATATCTTATGCATGATCTGAGCAAACCAAGATTACCTTCCAAATACCCAATCAACCTTCAGATTATTATTTTTTTAAAGAAATAAAAAGTTTTTTATATAAAAAAAATCCAGGCATTACCTCACTTCTCTCTCAGAAGCCTCATTGACTTCCAAAAGAGCTGGCAAAAGCAGAACACCCTGAAGATAAGGCTGCCTAACTTTATTTTAGATTACAGATTTAGGAAAGCTTTGAATTTCCTACGAAGACAGTTCTATAATGGAATAGGAATAATCTAATAACGACGCTGTCAGCAATGCAAAATCCTGTGACATTCCTTGATAGTTCTGCGCCACGGACATGCACGCGATAAAAGAGGCAGGCGGAATAGCACACGGAAATTGAACATAAGGCGGTTTTACCTCCGGCTGAAATTCTATCCGTGTTAAAACTGAAGCACAATTATTAGGCTGCAGTGGATTTAGTTCCATCGAGCTCCTAGTAAACCGGCCTCCACATTACGACGGTTCTAATGAGAAGTAGCGTTCAGCAACCCCCTTCCTCCCAATAAAAGAAAGAAAGACAATATAAAAAACAACAACTGTGGGGAATGACCATTAACGTGTTTATCACACACAGCCCATGACTGTAAAATCTACCATGGCCGGATCCAAAATAAAACAGAACCTGTGCTTTTCATTTCTGTCTTGATTATTTCATATACAGTGGTACCCCGGGTTACATACACTTCAGGTTACAGACTCCGCTAACCCAGAAATAGTACCTCGGGTTAAGAACTTTGCTTCAGGATGAGAACAGAAATCTTGCTCCGGCGGCGCAGCGGCAGCAGGAGGCCCCATTAGCTAGAGTGGTGCTTCAGGTTAAGAACAGTTTCAGGTTAAGAACAGACCTCCAGAACGAATTAAGTTCTTAACCCGAAGTACCACTGTACATGATTTGTTTCTGATTTCCAGAGTATGAGTACTGTGGAGAAGCAGCTACTTTTGATAGTTCGATTGCGTCGCAAGACAAGTATGCAGCATGTAAGCATACTCACATGTCTTGGATATCTGAACTAGATCCAATTTCTTTCTGCTAATCTATTAATAGTGAGGCTCCCCAATTCATTTCCTCACACAATAGCTCTTTTGTGTTTTGTTGTGGCAGTTGTTTTCTGAGGCCGCAATTCACCAGGCACTCTCCCTCTGCCGCCTCCATTCATTTAACAGAGACTAGAATAGTTGTACAGTTTAGTGGATTGCACTTTAACTCTGTTGGGACATTCTTTAAATTTATCTGCTAATAGTCTGCTTAATTTTATTTTTGTATCCCATGGTCCTTGATAACAGCAAACTAATTCCAGTAGCCCTCTTTAATGAAAATGTGCTGATGGAACTCATATTTCACTTCATTGACCATAATGAGCTATTTCATCAAACTGTCCATATGACACCATTAGAGGGAAAATGATAAATTTACTAATTTATTCACTTGAAATTCAGCTCAGAATTAGAAAAGGGAAAAACCAAAGAGCTCTATAGAGAGGGACATTTACACTTCAACCAAGTGATATGTCAGGGTCGCCATGAAACAAAAGCACTGACTTTTGCTACACTTAATGGAGTGTAAACATTAAGTATGTGTTGATTAATTATTTGCATTGTAACAGCTCAGCAGAACAAATATATGCTTCATAAGTACAGGTTTCCTCTTGTTCATATCTTAACGGATTAGGCGTTCATAACCGGCTGAATTACGATCATTCTTAATCTTTGTTCTATTAATCCATCCTTTGCTTGGCTCACTGATTTGAATAAAAGATGGTAGTGGTTGTCATTTAACTCTGCCTTACAAATCATATTTTACTGTGCAGCTGACAGCAAATTAAATCCTTCTTAATATTTGTTTTAGTCCAAGATAGATGGGCTGTTCTGTGCCCCAACCATAGACAGGAACGAACTCCTAGGGGCCAAGGTCCCTTCAGTCCTCACAATAAAATATTTGGGGGGGGCACCCCCCCAAAAAAAGTTGATGGACATTGCATGCTCTTGTGATCAGTTATGCAGGACAGGGCTTACCTGGGGGCCCACAATATTTTATTCAAGTTGGCACCCCTGGCCCCAACATCACAAAACCCTTAAATGATTTAGAATATGGCATCAGATCATATTACCAGATGGCAAAGAAAATGAGTTTGTGGTACCAGACACTGAGTTGGAGTCAGACTTAGTCATGTTCAGAACAGACTCACTGAATTCAATGAGATCAGCCAATATGTGTCCCATTGATTTCAATGGGTGTTCTCCCCACTTTATCCTCCCCTAGGCTCCCAGCTATTGGCTCACACTTGATAACTGTCTTGGCTCTACCCTGACAGCGACTTTGTTTGGTCTTTATATATATGTAAAGATATATTATATGCATGGCCACCAGTATAACGTCTGATGATGACTTAGGTAAGTTTGTGCCCTGCATGAAGAAATATCATTTTTACCCCTGACCTGCATGTACACCTCATCAATTCTACTCAAGCTCCATGTTCCTGTCTATCCGAAAATCTTACCTTTGGTTGCTTCTGTCTTGAAGCACACCAGGAGATTCTTTATAAATAGCTTCCTAACAGATGATACATCGTATCTCCTTTCCTTCTTTAAAAATGCATGAACATTCAGATGGGACACATTGAACTCAGTGGGACTTGCTTCTTAGTTTACATATACAGGATTGCACTGTTGGATTATTTTGATCAAGGCTAGAAGGTTCACCCCTTCTTTCTTATCATTCGTTCAAGTCCAAATACAGTGGTACCTCGGAAGTCGAACGGAATCCGTTCCAGAAGTCCGTTCGCCTTCCCCAAACATTTGGGAACCAAGGCGCGGCTTCCAATTGGCTGCAGGAAGCTCCTGCAGCCAATCTGAAGCCGCGTCAGATGTTTGGGTTCCAAAGAGCGTTCGCAAACCAGAACACTGACGTCCGGGTTTGCTGCGATCGGGAGCCAAAACGTTCGACTCGGAAGGCGTTTGGGATCCAAGGTACGACTGTATATAAAAATGTGAAACAATCTCCTTTCCCTAACTGGGGGTATGGTTCACACTTCAGTTCCTTTCCTGGAAAGTAAAAGGAGTGGGAAAATGAAGACAGATTTGTGTGTTTGCTTCAGTAAGGACCTCACATAATCATCTACATGCAGCCGCATCAATAATCGCTATGCTGAATGTGTGTGTGTGTGTGTGTGTGTGTGTGTGTGTGCGTGCAGTTTTTCTCACTCAGGCTGGTAGGAGAAATCTGATTAGGCTTTTCAAACCCACTGTGAAGTTTTAACCTTATTCCCACATTGCCTTTCAGTTCAGCAGCTATTCCTTCACATTTCCTCTGTGAACCAGTCAAGAATGCCTGCCGGTTCATCGGTGCTCTTATCTACAAAAGCTGTCTCTCACAGCAGCTTGATCCAGAACAGCCAGCTTCTATCAAAGAGGAAACTACTGAAGAAGAAGTTTGGCAAAGCAGCAGCTGCTCATTTTGCCCCCAGAACTGCTTCTTATACAAATCCCGCCACCCCCCCCCCATACTCTACATGTAAAGATCCCAAGCTTTTGACTGCAAGCAGCGTAGCATAGCGGCTAAGACAAATGGAACACATTGCTCATTTTGCACATGTAAGGAAGCAGACTAAAACACCTAACCCTAACCCTACACTGGAACTCCCTGCCCATTGACACTAGGCAGGATACTTCCCCTGTATCTGGAAACCAAGCCTATGAGGAATGGTTGAGGGAATTGGGTATGTTTAGCCTAGAAAGGAGGGGACTGGAAGGAGGTATGATAGCCACCTTCAAATATCTTAACCGCTGTCACATGGAAGATGGAGCAAGCTTGTTTTTTCCTGCTCTGGAGGGCAGGAATCAAACCAATGGCTTCAAGTTACAAGGAAGGAGATTCCAACTAAACATCAAGGATAACTTTCTGATAGTAAGAGCTGTTTGGCCGTGGGACAGTCTCCCTCAGGAGGTGGTGGACTCTCCTTCCTTGGAGGTTTTGAAGCAAAGGTTGGATGGCCAACTGCCATGGATGCTTTAGCTGAGATTCCTGCATTTCAGGGGGTTGGTCTAGATGACCCTTGGGTCCCTTCCAACTCTACGATTCTATGGTTATTTTTGTCACGTGCTAAAAAAATTTCATTTAGGCAAGTCTACCAAGACATGTAAAGTTGATGTGTATTTTAATCTGCAATTAATCTGCACACTTTTAAAACTGTTGGTTTTAGCCATCTTGCTCTTTTTCATAAACTTGTTTTAACACTGATTTTTATTGACAAGTTCAATATGTATTGTGTATTCTCTGCAAGCTGCTGAGAGGTTTATTTAGAGTAAAGTGGTATATAGGTTTTGTTAAATAAATAAAATAAATAAAACAAACCCCAGTCCAATCCTTGCTCGTACTGCTGGTGTTGCTGCAGTTGGGGGTGGGGACACACACACACACACAAATACAATTTGAAATAGGAATGAGTGAATCTGACAGTTTCAGTTTCTCTCAGTCTCACTTTTTTCCGTCATAGATTCACTTCTCCGCGTTTCCACATCATGATTTTTTAAAAAATAAAAATAAAATCATAATGAAAATTTCACCAGCATTTTAGCGTGAATTTCTCAGAGTTAGGGACTCCCCCTGCATGTGAAGACAGGCATGTGAACACTCACTTCCGGGTTTGCGGTGTTCGGAAGCCAAAACGTCCGAGTACCAAGGCGTTCGACAACCAAGGTACGACTGTTTAGGATTTCAGCCCTTAAGTTTGGTATGAATCGTTTTATTCACATGTCTAGCAATATTCAACGTAAGTGAATAAACAGATAACTGCAAAGACACATTAAAGCTCTGTGCAGTCCCCCCCCCCAAGTAGCCTTGGGCTGTAAAAGAATAATATTCATGACATTCTGAAACAAAATAATAATTTCCATCAGTGGATCTGCAGTGAATTTATTAGATGGAAACATGACTAACATTTTATAAATAGAGATGCATTACATTATACCCACAAAACATTAGGACATTTTGACATTTTAACTTGAAAGAGCTATTAATTACAATGCTTTGTTTTTGTTTTTAGAACAAACAACAACAACTTGCAAGTTGGGGTGCCAGGGAAAAAAATACTTACATAGTTTCCATAGTCATAACACCACAAATGTGGTTTATAATCATAGTGGAGAATACAGAAATACAATGGAATAAATTTAGAGGAATATGAGCAGGAAAAAGATTTGGTGCTCATCAATAAATCATTCAGACTCCGCTCCTATAAATCAACTCTACTTTAGAATTACCTGGTTTCAGACCTAGTAAAATATTATTTCCACCATACAAACTTTTAACTGCTATGAGATGTCATATAAGGTTGCTTCCTGGCCGTAGTTTCTTCAAAGCAATTAACTATGTACCTAGGTATTTGCATATTTTAAAAAAGTCTACACATGCTCAATGTTGTTCCAGTCTTCAGGGAGGGAAGTGTTTGTGTGTATGAGTTGGACGGTTGGAGAAGAAGATCCAGGAAATGTCAAAACAATCCATCTGAGTTCAATACCAGGGAAGATACGAGAATAGATTATAACACAGCCAGTTTGTAAGCATATTGATAGCTATACAGTGATTAGTAGAAGCCAGAGCATGGATAAAATTAATCTTCTTTCTTTCTTTCTTTCTTTCTTTCTTTCTTTCTTTCTTTCTTTGTTACTAGTTCATGGATTGCAGGAATGCCCTGGGTGAAAATTATCTCGATTTCAGCAAACTATTTCACATTTATTTTTGGTTAACTGGTTGAATTCAGGTTAGGTGATAATATTAGCAAAGAGGGGAAACTCTAAGCAAACTAGGTAGGAAACTGTCAGTAGAAGGAAAGTGGAAACAGTATAACCAAAAAAACCCTGAACGTCTGTATTTAAAACTCCCTGATGCAGGACCTAAGAAGTTGAAAATGTGTTGGACAACCTAACAGCTGTTTAACAACCAGTGCATTCAATGCTACGTTGCAGGTCTTTTGGGGAACTGGGTCTTGTATAAAGTTAAGACAAACAAGATGACCCATCGGTACACTGACATTAGCAAAGAGTTAGCTAAACAGCTGAAAGTATCAAAGGAACACTCAGATGATGATGACTAATGGATAATAATAATAATAATATTACAAACTAGTACTGGTTTATTTGACATGTAAGGAGCAGAGAACATAAACTGAATTCTCCACAGACATCTCTGGAGGGACCTTTTAGGTTAAACAAGAAAAAAAGTGGTGATTATTTACCCTTTGGGAACATGAGTGTGCTGGCCATTTGTGATAGTAGAGATCTGAGTTTCCTTGCTCACCTGGGTCCCCCTCCCCACTGTGCTTAAATCTTGTTTTCTATGGAGCTGTGGTATGGCTTATGCTATCTATTTTTCATTCAATAAATTTATTATTTTTTTTAAAAAAGAAACCTAAGTAAATGATTATATTGGTTAGACAATCCTTTTCCAAAATGCTTGAGCTCTTTAATATGTCTGCCACATTGTAGAAGACATCGGTTCTGCTTTGGGCAGTGTAACAGCAGCAAGTTACCAACTTTATAGTTCTTGCCTAATTCCAGAGGCGTTAAATGCCATTGCATTGACATTTCCAAACAGTTCTCTTTCAACAATGAGCTCACAGTAAGTTGACTTCCAGGTCCAGAAAGGAATGACTTCTAGAGGCATTTCCCTTTGTAGATTCTTGGAACCTAAAATTGTTTTAAAATGAGCAACGACGCAAATCACTAAAAATCAGCAATTTAATCCAGCACTCATTTTGACTACAGTGGTACCTAGGAAGTCGAATGGAATCCGTTCCAGAAGTCCGTTCGACTTCCAAAACATTCAGAAACCAAGGCACAGCTTCCGATTGGCTGCAGGAAGCTCCTACAGCCAATTGGAAGCCATGGAAGCCATGTCGGATGTCCAAGTTCCACAGAATGTTTGCAAACCGGAACACTCACTTCCAGGTTTGCGGCTTTCGGGAGCCAAAACGTTCGACTCACAAGGCGTTTGGGATCCAAGGTACGACTGTATTTGTTATGTTACTCATGTATTTTATAATGTGAATTTGATTAGGTATTTTACTATTCCCTAAATATCTGTTATGTGTGCCGGCGTGGTTGCTCGAGAGCAAACAGGCAAGACTCCCCATTGGTGTTTTCAAGGCTTTATTATCTGTCCAAAACGTTCACAATGCAGATCGACTCAATTCCATGTCTGCTCAGCCACTAGCAGAATCTGGGAGTGGGCGGTCCTTAAACTTTCCCCAGCAGAGTAGTATTTTGACCCCCATCCTACACCTCCCCTCTCTGCGCGTAAACTGACTGCACAGAGAGGGCATGGGCAGAGGGCGACCCGCCTCCCCCCCCCCCCGCTTTGTTCATGCACCCCTCCCCCACTGGAGACGTGGCTTCCCTCCTCCACGGCTGCTTCTCATGACTTTTGGAGGCTCCCTGTAACCCGACTGCCCTTCCACCTCACACCTCTGAGCTCATGGCAGTTCCCTGACAATATCCCTGCATTTTATTTTATTTTTAAATTCCATCAAGCTGAAAGGTTTGTTAAATCAGACTTGGGAACCTGAAGTTCTTAAGTGTATAAAAACGGGGTAGGATGCACATGGATTTTCCTGGCTTCTCTTCCCATTGCACCTCCTTGAAAATCACTCCTGAAGCATCTGATGTAGTCTAAAGACCTATAATCAGAAGGCAAGCTCAACAAAGCAGCCTGCCTGCCCATGGAAGCTTCTTAGCCGTACTCATAGAGCTCTTTGTATAGAGTTCTTTGCTCTAGTTAGGCATTATCTTTCCTCCTCTAAATCTGTCATGTCAGCTCGAATTATACTATCAGTATAATGGAAATGAAGCAAGTTATTATGCATATACTTTGTTTCGCATAAGGAATTTTTACTTTTGCGAGGAACAAAGTAACAAGAAGAGAATGACAAGAAAAAGAGCAGGGGGAAATTAGAGTCAAATGGGCAATGTGACAGATTGTGAGGCAGGGAACATTAATAGTGGGAAGGAGGGAGGGAGATGCTCAGACTACTAATATATCACCTACTTTACGCTACTTTGAAACAGCATAAAGCTTTAGTCACTTTTCAAGTTCAGTTCTACAGCCATGAGGTCTAGGAACTTGAAAGTTCTTGGAGGGTTTTTAATGAAAACTCTGGAGATATTACAAAGCCCTGAACAAGTTAGATCTAGGGTGTGTTAGGGACCACCTGAACCTTTACATCCCAAGCTTGATCAATGAAATAATCAGCAGGAGCATCATTGGTGTTATGTACTGAAGTTCTCACCCTGGGCCAGCAGGGGGATACTGTAGATAGTTCAGGTCCACATATGCTAAAAAGGGATTGAAAGTGACGTTCAGTGATTGGATAGTTACAGAAAATGGTTACTGTTGCGTTCTAGTGGACCTCTATATAAGCAGGCTGGCTGAACCCTTCAGTTCAGTTCAGTTCAGTTCTGTTCTGGCCTGTGAATAAACAAGAGCTGTTTGAAGAATTGCTGTGTCGTCTGATATGTTCACCCACAACTTAACTATTGGTCATCTCGCTGAGTTGGTAAGGCTCATCTGACAGTGACATGAAACCTTTAGTGTCATTGGTCCAGTGCTCTCCCAACAGAGATTCAGTGGGAACCTTCAGCTTTAACCTTTAAATATTCGCTGCAAATTTTTCTATGCTGCTAAGCAATTAAGAAAATACCATGATTAGTGGTGTCTAGGGCTGGGTGATAGATTGATATACCGGCCAAAATCAGTTTGAAGTCCATATCACGATATTGGTTTCACCATTTCTGACCTGGTGAAATATTGTGAATCATGATGTGTGTTAAGGATGGGCAATATATCGTATAAAACTGGTTTGAAGCCCATATTGTGAAATCGGTTTCATAACTTTTGACCTGGCAATATATTGTGAATCATGATTTGGCATGTGTGTGTGCTATGCAAAAATCACGATGCGGGATAAACTGCGAAGCCAGCCAATGCCTCTACATAGCTCCATCCTTATTTCAGACATCAGTATATCACAATCTTTAGCTGGTGATATATCACAATGTTGAAAACTGGATATCGTTCAGCCCTTCTGTTTGCCTCTACATAGTTCCATCCTTATTTCAGACATTGTGATATATCGGTATATCATGATGTTTAGCTGGTGATATATCACAATGTTGAAAACCTGTTATCACCCAGCCCTAGTGGTCTCTGATTTCAAAATTTTATGTTGTCTTTATAGTATATATGTATGCATGTTGCAAACTACTCTGTCATTTTTATGAATACAGTGGTACCTCGGGTTAAGTACTTAATTCGTTCCGGAGGTCCATTCTTAACCTGAAACTGTTCTTAACCTGATGCACCACTTTAGCTAATGGGGCCTCCTGCTGCCACCGCGCCGCCGGAGCACAATTTCTATTCTCATCCTGATGCAAAGTTCTTAACCTGAAGCAGTATTTCTGGGTTAGCGGAGTCTGTAACCTGAAGTGTATGTAACCTGAAGCGTATGTAACCTGAGGTACTACTGTAGTGGTATATAATTTTTTTATCTTCTGTAGATTGTACACTGGAAGGATGTATTGTAGGAAGAAAACAAGTGTCTGAGAGCATCGATTTAGTCTTGCACCGTTGTCATGTAGTGCTACATGGCTGAATTCTGTTGAAAAAAGCATGCCTTCTTAAGTTTCACTTGCCTTGTTCAAATGTAATATACCTGCCATTTTCAGTTTGCTAGAATTGTGGTGAGTTTAGTGGCGTTGCCATACCGAACACATTTTCACCTCGGCTTCTTCAGCTTTTGAGAAGACAGCTGAATAACCAACTAAATAACAACGGTATAAATCTTCTTCTTAGGGTACATTTTTTTCTGTTAGCGTTGGGCCTTCCCTTGCAATTACAGTTCATCATGCATAAAAAGTACTTGACAGTCTATTAATTTTCAACTAGAATCCTCTATTACTGTTCATTTGAGTATGCAGTTCAAGCTGCATTAGAATCCAAACACTACTGGCCATCATCATGAGAGAGAAATTCTTATTCCGTTCAACCTGTTCCATTTTAGCAACAGAGAACTTTCTTTGGAAAATGCTGCTGGGCTGAACATTTCGGCTTTTGCCCGAGGCCTGTGCTCAGTAACCATAAAGCCATGAATAAAAGTCACTTCTGTAAGCTTGTAAACCGAAAACCATGCATTCATTATGTTCCAAGTGGCTTTCTTATACACACAATTCCCTCCTGCTAAATGGCCAGTTGTTTGAAAGGGAGTCACTTTCAGTTAAGGTTGGTCAGCCATTAGTTGTACTAGTAGTACTACTACTACTAGTAGTACCGACACAATTATATACCACTTATTACCATGATGAGCCAGTGTGGTGTAGTGGTTAAGAGCGGTAGTCACGTAATCTGGGGAACCGGGTTCGCGTCTCCACTCCTCCACATGCAGCTGCTGGGTGACCTTGGGCCAGTCACACTTCTTTGAAGTCTCTCAGCCCCACTCACCTCACAGAGTGTTTGTTGTGGGGGAGGAAGGGAAAGGAGATTGTTAGCCGCTTTGAGACTCCTGAAGGGGAGTGAAAGGCGGGATATCAAATCCAAACTCTTCTTCTTCTTCTATAGTTGGTAGTAACTAAGGACATTTAGCTAGCATTAATGGCTTGTTAGAT
Source organism: Podarcis liolepis (assembly GCF_965112155.1). Taxonomy (NCBI): domain Eukaryota; kingdom Metazoa; phylum Chordata; class Lepidosauria; order Squamata; family Lacertidae; genus Podarcis; species Podarcis liolepis. Next base: position 40,064,513 of record NC_139563.1, on the reverse strand, counting down.
GCTAAGCATGGAGACCCTCTGTCCTTGGGAGCACCAGAGAATTCAAGAACATGCTTTCTGTTTGTCCTTCTACCTCCACCTGCATGCATCTGCTTGCCCTAACTTAATATGTCCCTTTGGGTCTTGTCCCTGGTAAGATTACGGTCAACAACTACCGGTACGTCAAGTTACAAGGAAGAAGATTCCAACTAAATGTCAGAAAAAACTTTCTGATGGTAAGAGCTGTTCAACAGTGGAACGGACTCCCTCAAGGAGGTGGTGGACTCTCCTTCCTTGGAGGTTTTTAAGCAGAGGTGGGATGGTCATCTGTGATGGATGCTTTAGCTAAGATTTCTGCATTGCAGAGAGTTGGACTAGATGACCCTTGGGGTCCCTTCCAACTCTACAATTCTGTGATTCTATGAACTAGCTCTTCAGCTGTAGAATATTTCATATCCATCATGGCTGGGTCCAAGAGCCAGGACCATGCAGAGATATAGCAACAGTTGTTTGTTCCACTGAGAAGTCATGTTTCACCATCTTTTGCTCACTGAAATCTAAGACCTGTGGCTATAGTTACAATTAAAAAAAATATCTATTTGAGTCTGGTTAGGAATAGGGGAGACAGCATCAGACCCCATCAGAGTATGCAAGTTGCAGTCTTAATTGCCTATCAGGCTGAGCTAACTGACCTCGACTGGAACAATTTCAGACTGCTTGGATTAAAGCATTCGACGCGAAGCTCATTCACCGACTGATGGTGCAATTCTAGTGCAGGCTTTGATTCTGAGGTCTCCGAGCAAGTCAAGTATGGGTTGTTAGGACTGGCCTCTTGCATTATCTGCCCTATTTTCAATATCTTTGCGAGCAAAGGATTGTTGCAAAATCAAAGCCTTAACGTATTCCTCGGTGTGTTGGCAGTCAATAATGTTCTCATTAAGACTAACTAATGTTCTTACGGTTGCTTGAAACACTTTATTGGCCTTTGGAGCTAGCTTACAGATTTGCAGGAGTAAATTAATTGTAGCAGTGTTTGAGTTGAAAGTACTCTCATCTACTCATGACCTCCTGAGACTTGATGGTCAATGCCTCTAAATCTAATCTGGAAAGCAACGATATGAAAGCTAATGATCTTGGCAGTTAAATCTCCATCTTCAGGCTTTTATAGATAAGCAGTTATTTGACTGGTAGAATCTCAAGAACTATTAACTACAAGGTAATTGTTAAAAAGTGCTATAGGAGAAAAGGACATCCATTGCTGCGATGTCTGCTGCTCTCATTGTCATTTCACATTTTCTTTGTTCATCACAGATATGTACTTTCATCTTTACCTTCCTTTGTCTGATGCAGTTAAAGCTCCATCCATAGAACAACTTCCAAGTACTTTTGTAATCGGTCAATTCAGTGATTGGACTTAAGTCTGCGTGCAACATGGATAATTCTGCAAATGATCACCATCACTTTTCCCTTGTAGAAAACACCTGTTGCCAGACAAAAAGAACAGGTTCTTCATAGTCACATTAGGTTTGAATGCCTATTTGCTAAGGAAGAAGTGATTTTGCATCTCTGCCATTCCTATTCAAACATGAATTTAATCTGAAAATGTATTAGCTAGAGTTTGTGTACAGCAACCCTGCAAAGTGGCTGCACTTTTCAGGTGACAATCACACATACATAGAACATGCATGGGCAGAAGCAGGATTATGGGGGCAAGCCCCCTGACTTAGGCTTTGTACACATTATGAGCACAGTGATCCAGTTGCAGCAATAGGGAACTACTCTCCCTCCACCAGTTTATGTACCTTCCCCCGACAGGCTGTGCACATGCAGCTGGAGGCTGTGCCTGCATGAAAACTTCCTCTGCTCATCCCTTTTCAGTTCCCTCCTGGTTCTGGGAGGCAGTGTTGCAGGAGAGGGTGGGGAAGCACCTGGCCCTTTACTTGCCTAACCTGCCTCTTCCTCCTCTTCTTCCAACCCATCCTGTGTTCCTCAGCTCTGAAGCCCCTGCCTCCTGGGTGGCGCTGTGGTCTAAACCACTGAGCCTCTTGGGCTTGCTGATTAGAAGGTTGGTGGATTGAAACCCTGTGATGGGCTGAGCTCCCGTTGCTCTGTCCCAGCTCCTGCCAACCTAGCAGTTCGAAAGCACGCCAGTGCAAGTAGATAAATAGGTACTGCTGTGGCGGAAAGGTAAGTGGCATTTCCATGCACTCTGGCACTCATCACAGTGTTCTGTTGCGCCAGAAGCGGTTTAGTCATGCGGGCCACATGACCCAGAGAGCTGTCTGTGGACAAACGCTGGCTCCCTCGGCCTGAAAGCGAGATGAGTGCTGCAACCCCATAGTCGCCTTTGACTGGACTTAACCGTCCAGGGGTCCTTTACCTTTTACAGATCCCCACAAACCACTGGCCCCCTCTCCCAAGTCAGACTCCAGCCCAGCTTCCCCTGGTGCACACCCACCAGCATTCTTCCAGCCCCTGACACTTCCCATAAGCAGCTGCTTGGCCATTGGGACAACAAAATGCTGTGCTAGATGGATCACTGGCCTGATCCAGCAAGCTCGTCTTATGTTCTTGAGGAAATATGGCAGTGTATGCATGACATTAGGGGGACGCGGGTGGCGCTGTGGGTAAAACATCAGTGCCTAGGACTTGCCGATCGTATGGTCGGCGGTTCGAATCCCCACGGCGGGGTGAGCTCCCGTCTTTTGGTCCCAGCTCCTGCCCACCTAGCAGTTCGAAAGCACCCCTAAGTGCAAGTAGATAAATAGGTACCGCTTTATAGTGGGAAGGTAAACGGCGTTTCCGTGTGCTGCGCTGGTGCTGGCTCGCCAGAGCAGCTTCGTCTCGCTGGCAGCACTGGCCCCCGGCCTCTTAAGTGAGATGGGCGCACAACCCTAGAGTCGGACACGACTGGCCCGTATGGGCAGGGGTACCTTTACCTTTACCTTTATGCATGACCACATGTGAAAGTGCACAAGAAATTTTTCATTACGTGATTTTACTTTTTGCTGGCATTGCTTCCTGTCTTCCTGGTTATGTGCTAAAACACAAATTTGGTCTATATTTTTTTTTTTAAGGAAGTGATAAATTTGTGAAACCATAAGCATGCTTAGTTCAGTTAAGAGACCCAAATCTGCACTTACACCACCCCACCCTTCCAAACAAAATTTTCAGAAGTCATCCACTAGCTTCTGTCTGAATGCCAAATCTGAACGTACATACCCAAATTCATGCTTCTTCTTTCCATCTGACAGGTTTGTAGCCAGAACCAGTGGCGTAGCGTGGGCTGTCAGCACCCGGGGCAAGGCAAGTAATTTGCGCCCCCTAACCCGTGGATTTGCGCCCCCTAACCCTAACCCCCAGGTGTTGCGCCCAGCCCCCCCTGCACCCCCCACGCTACGCCACTGGCCAGAACAGAACCCCTCAAAGAGATCTCGGCATCAAGGGAGCCCTGAGGAAAAAATGGGGGAGAACTGAATATGCTCAGTGGTCATAAAATGTTGATAGTATGCTGGAACAAAAAACCGAAAATGGGAGCAATATACGGCCAACTGGCACAATGAGCAGCACTTCATACGGTAGCATTTTGTTGCAGTCATGCATAATAATTATTACACAAAGCTCACATGCGCCTATCAAAAACTGCAAGATAGCTCAAGTGTTAATTTTTGATGATACACTTTTTAAAAACAGTACAAGCCTGTGTGTGTTTACTCAGAAGTAAGATCAAGTGTGTTCAAAGTATATATAGGATTGCAGCCTGAAACTCTTCCAAATAGGTTTGTTTTTTATTAATTAGTGCGTGCATGGATGTTCTCTTGCGAACCACTCGGGTGCCAAATTTAATTGAGCTACATCTGGAGCTGACCGAATATACATAGGCTAGGGATTTTCTGACTGATTAACTGTCTCTGCCTTTTAACCTGGACAAAGAGGCAACCACAAACAGATGACATCTGTATATGAGAAAAACTTGTGGAGGGCAGCAGAAAAGGGAAGAGGAAGAGCAAAAACTCGATGTCTTTGTGCTCAGACATCAATTAAAATGTCACATAAAATAAGGACCTGCAAATACTCCTCTTAGAGTACTATTATCAAAGCAAAGTGCTGTTGTTGGTTTTTTTTAAAAAAAGATTCAATTTGTGCCAAATAAAAGAGATAGAACAAACACGTATTAATATTCCAGTAGCCGTGCAACATTTCGCTGCAGAAGTAAAATAAATGAAACCCAATTTTAAAGCCTTCCAGCCGACAAGAATCAAATCTTACTGTCACCCAGGTGGTCAGAACTGTTCAGCTGGCACAAAGCAGGGAGGGAAAAGATATAGCAAAAATGCTAAAACTAAATCTAAAGAATATGAATGGCAAAAACATGCCAAAGAACCGTAGGAGCTGAGTTGGTATATTTTAAAGATGAAAAACTAGATCATGGGTGGTCCTGTTAGCAAAAGGGCTTCCACCTTCACAATGGGACTACCTCTGTTTCTCCTCACATGTCCAGTCCCCTCAATCTGTTTTTGAGGTTGCTTGCCCCAAATCTCCCAAGCAGATTTGGAGGAGCACAGGAGAGGTCCTGTTGTTCCAGTGAAAGTTTGTGGGCTGTGTTGGATACAACCAGGGCTTTTTTTCCAGCTGAAATTCACCGGAACCCAATTCTGGCACCTTTCAGGTGAGCGCCATTGCCATTGTAAGAGAACAAGGGAGGTGTTCACTGTGACTTCCAGCACATCACTTTTTCTAGAAAAATAATACTGGATACAGACCCAGACCTGCTGAGCTGCTGTATCCTACACCTTCAGACCACGGACTTCAAAATTGGGTGTTAGGTAGGATAATTGTTATTGCTTAAGATAATTATGATAGGCATTAGGGTTAAGCAGGTGTCATAGAGTGGCTAAGGGCATGTACAGATGATGAGCAGCAATCTCAGATCCCTGCTGCAAACTACATGAGACTATAGCAAAGCAGGTGATAATGTGCCAGATAGGAGGTCTAGGCAGAAAGAGCTCACCATCCATCATACTGACACAGAAGCACTCTCTGTAGCCTTCCTACCAGTGGACTGGAGAAGGAGTTCTGCCTAGCCAGTGGTGGGAAGTGAAGAAAGACAATTAGAAATGCTTTAAACTCCCGTTTTTCCAAAATATCTATTTAAATTCTCCTTTCTAAGTACAGTGGAACCTCGGGTTAAGAACTTAATTTGTTCTGGAGGTCCGTATTTAACCTGAAACTGTTCTTAACCTGAGGTACCACTTTAGCTAATAGGGCCTCCCGTTGCCGCCGTGCGATTTCTGTTCTCATTCTGAGGTAAAGTTCTTAACCCGAGGTACTATTTCTGGCTTAGCAGAGTCTGTAACCTGAAGTGTCTGTAACCTGAAGTGTCTGTAACCTGAGGTACCACTGCAATTTATTAAATTTTTTGGTACATTATTTATTTTATTTATACATGGCTTTTCCATTAAAAGATCCTCAAGATGACTTAAGGCACACTGCAAATGCATAAAAACAAAACGTACACAACTCCAAACGCAACACACGAACCCCAGCAGCTCATGGATGCGATCAGAGTGTAATCACAGTATTGGCCACTAGAAGATTGCACCTTGCCTCTCAGGAAGAACGTCACATGACAAGGGAAAGAACAGCCTGGCACTCCTGCCGCTGGTTTACTTCTGAACAGTGCCTTTGAGATCTTCTATGAAAGTCTTTACAGCAAGTCTGTCGGTTTTGCCATTGATCTCTTAAGCGGTCTGCTGTGAAAATACACTCAGTTTGGAAAACAATCTAGCTCCACCAAGTGACCCTTTTTGTAACTGCTGTTCTGAAACGGAGATCAAACTAATGTAAATTTCGACATTTTAAAACCTGTCAAACAAAATGTTATCTCCTTCATAGAACTTATCGAGAAATGGACCTGACTTCATGCGGAAGAAGTTTATCTTCCTTAATTTATTGTAAAAAAAACACACACACGCCTCCTCAGATGATCATGGAGCAAGGTAATAAAATAAGACAAAATATAGTCAAGCAAACATTGCATCATTCCGTTCTATGTTTGTATTTTATAATGCAAACCACAGCTTATGTGGAAAACCTTCAGAAGTGTATAAGGGACAAGAAGAAAAGCAAGTGACATTGCTAAGAAAATGAAGTGCAAACCGATTACACTTAGAAATGAAGATAAAAGATGAAGATAAAAGAATTGCCAGAGCTTTATAAGACTTGCAGCACAATCCTATGCATGTTCACTCAGAAGTGTCACTGAATTCTATGGGGCTTATTCCCAAATACATGTGCATAGTCCTATGTAATGTTGGCCCAGTGAAGACAGTAGAACTAACTCCAGAGAAAACATTAATTGAGATGTGCTGTAAGGGACTGAGAAAGAAAATACGGGGGGGGGGGGAATCTGCCCATGTTCAGCTTTTCTGTCACTCAAAAATCTTGTCATAAAGGAACTTGGCATCAACCAGAGTCCAGTTATTGCTTTTAATATCTCTTTGCCAGCTTCCAAGCTTCCTAGCACTTATAACTACAGACATTTTTTTTCTTCAAACATTCTAAAAAATGAAGAGGAATACAAGCAGCAGGGTTCACTTAAAAAAACATTTACAGTAAGTCATGATGGTATTGAATTTTAAGCCCCTTACCTCCTTATGAAGGACTGTTCTCAGCACTAGGTCAACACAAAGACTAATTTTAATTTCAGCTGAGGTGAGTTGGTAGCTAAGGTAGAAAAATCAGAAATAACCTGCCCCGTAAAGTATACAGCACATGACTATCCTACATAAACACTATGCAAGTATTCTTTTAAGTACATCTTGTAAAGCACGAGGTCTGAGCCAGCCTTTTTAAAATGTTTTAAAGAGGTTCCCTCTTATACATTCTACCTTCACAGATACAGGATCATAGGAAGAGGCCCACAGTGGTGGGAATGTAAGGAAATGAAAAAAATTTGGGAAATGATATACAATGAACTGAAAATGACATTTGTAAAAAAAAAAAAAAAGCATTTCTGTTAGGGATTCTAGGACAAGACCTGCCAAGAAAAATAAAGAACTTATTTATGTATGCTACATCAGTGGCAAGAGTCTTGATAGTACAAGGATGGAAGAATGAGGAAATCCCCACGAAAGAACAGTGGCAAGAAAAATTGATGAGTTATGCAGAACTGGCTAAATTGACATACAAACTGCGGGACAAGGACAACTATGACTTTAAGGAAGAATGGGAGCTTTTTACAAATTATCTAAAAAGACAACAAAATGAACTGGATTCCTTGGCAGGGTTTGAATAAACATACACAAATTTATTGGTTGATAACATGATAGATAGATAGATAGATAGATAGATAGATAGATAGATGATAGATAACGTAAGGATATGTATAATTTTATAACATGCAGAGAATAATATGTGCTGAAAAATCAGAGAGAGGAGCTGAGGGAAGTCTCTGTGGGGGGGAGGGTTAGAAGGGGGTGGTAAAAAGGGGGGGAAATACTAATGAATATTATATGTTTTGACAGTTTGTATGTTGAAGTTGTTAATAAAAATATATTTATTTTTTTAAAAAAAAGGAAGGGCTTTTTTTCCAGCTGGAGCTCAGTTCCAGCACCTCTCAGGTGGGCGCCATTGCCATTCTAAGAGAACAAGGGAGAAGTTTGTGGTGAGCTCTTTTTCTAGAAAAATAGCACTGCCCACAGGTATCATCCAAGACCCCCTCCCCTCACCCTATAACAATATGAAGCTGCTTTGGGTGACAGATTTCAGATGAGGCACCATTTTCCTGCCTCCAGTCTTCATCTTGGTGTATCATAAAAAGGGGTAACTAATAGACAGCAGGAGTGACCATTTTGATTTTTGGGGTTCTGATTCAAAGACCAGTACTGTGCCCTTACTTTCGATCAGAGGGGGGAATAGGGGGAATAGGGGTGACCGCCCTCGAGCCTGAACTTTGGCAGCCCTACACCTGGTGCCCACAGCTGGCAACCGTGCTGCCTGGCCCCTGCTGCCCACACAGCAGGGCTCAGTGGAGGAGCAAGTGCATGACACACAGGAGGTTTTGGGTTCAATCTTCAGCATCTCCTGTTTGAAATGCTGGATCAGCATGGCCGATACAGAGCTAGTTGGACCAATGGTCTTGATCAGGATAAGGAAAACTTCCTACGACTCTCTTCCAAGGCGGAGGGCTTCGAGGTCATTGCCCCTGCTAAAACAGCAGCAAAAGAAGAGGCAACAACAACAGAAAGCCGGGGCTGGGGGGTCAGACGGAGGGGGCATTGCCAGCATTATGTAGAGTAGGAGGGTCGAGAGCCAGGTGGGAGATGATGTGATTTAACCCAGGCCCTGCATCTCGCCTAGGGATAGCCCTGCTTTCAGCTTTTTGTTTGGTAATTGCTGGATTCCAGCCCGATCCTAAAACAACACAGTTCTGAATGAGCACACGAGGTGACTTGTCAATGGTATCACTGCCACATCCTGTGCAAGCCAAACAGGGCATGTCTCTTCTGATCCTATTGTGCGACTGGCTGGAATAAGAGTGAAGTTAACACTGCTAATGCACATTTGTGCTAATGACATACTTGGCATCCCAGTGGTCAGAGCAAGTACAGTGGTACCTCGGGTTAAGAACTTAATTCGTTCCGGAGGTCCGTTCTTAACCCGAAACTGTTCTTAACCTGAGGTACCACTTTAGCTAATGGGGCCTCCCGGTGCTGCTGTGCCGCCACCACACAATTTCTGTTCTCATCCTGAAGCAAAGTTCTTTACCCGAGGTACTATTTCTGGGTTAGCGGAGTCTGTAACCTGAAGCGTCTGTAACCTGAAGCGTCTGTAACCCAAGTACCACTGTATGTACATCCTTAACCCCATTCCTTCCCATTCAGCACCCCTTTTCTTTCACCTTGCTGTTCATCTTGCAATGGCTGTACTTCTTGGTGTAACTATGCCACTCCATGTAACCAAACTTGCAGTACAGTCAGGTTGTGCATTGATAGCAGTGACGCCTTCATCTGCCCAGTGGCAAACCTGCACACTTCGACACCAGGGGCGGAGGTGTGGCTGGCGCACATCCCGGGGGCATGGCGCCAGGCATGGGGGGGTGCGCGGCGCGTGTCCAGGGGGCGGCCGTGATGGTACCCCCCCTCCCTGATGGTGCCGGGGGCACTGCGCTCCACTGCCCACCCTTTCCTCCGCCAGTGCATCTGCCCCACCTGCAATAAAACATGTCTCTCTTACCCATCTCTGCAGTCACAGCAGGCGCTGTAACTCTCCAATGGTTTGACTTTACCCCCGATGGCTCACTCTTCCATTGTCTCCCAAGACAGACGGAAGCCAGCATCTTTGGGCAGGAAGGTAAGACAGAGACCTCCAGGCGCATCACATTGGTCTACGGAGCTGGATCAGTCAGGCTTCCAAGTTTTCCTTTTGCCCCTTTCCACCCCCCCCCCCAAAAAAAACCTCATACCTTCCAGCTACAATTTTTAACTTGTGAAACCCAAGTTATTAAAAAGGTACTTGAGCCGAACGCCTGCGGAGAATGGCAAAGCGACTGTCTCTTGCCAATTCTGGTCTGACTTTGTACCATGCTTACTGAGAGCAAACCTTTCAAAAGCAGTCGGCTGTGACCCAGACATTTTGATGCTAACTGCAGCAATGGAACTTCAGCATGGCTGTTACCCTTTCTGTCTAAAGCAAGGCTGTGGATTTGAATAGACCAGACTTTCCTTCATTCATTCCCTTTGTCGGCAGCTTATTGTGTGCTGGTGCTTTTTTCCTTTTCATCTCTCAGCCTCAAAGATTGATGCTTTTGTCCTTGAGCTGATAATTTTTTTATATAAACTTCAACCATGGGTTTTTGGGGTGGGTACCGAGAGGGCGAAAAGATAGTAGGCAGCAATTTCAGTTATACACTGCTCTCTAGGATCAGGGTGGCACAGAACAGTTTAAGAATAATTGCTTTCATTGTATTATTATATTTCATAATTCCCAATGAACTTCTTCACCGCTTTACCATCGTTATTGTGTTCACATGTGCACTAAGAAAAACATCACTATTATTATTATTTTTTATGCTGAGGGGAATCAAAGGTGGAGAAATTCTGACAAAGACAAAGACCCATGCCTTCAGTCCATGAAAGAGATGGACTTTGAACCAGACTGCTACCTTAAAGTCCATGCCTCTATTCAGTGCACTAACGTAAGGGCTACTTAAAATTCATATTGACATTCACTCAATATTTATTTCAGGCCATGCCTATCCTATTGGCATTCTCAGGAACACATAAAACTATTTCCAGATGTCCTTGGGTAGGGTCTCTTTCCCAAACATTTCTTACTGAGACACAATTATTTCTGAATTAAAAGTGCACACTTAAACATGCTTGCTCCTTAAGTTTCTAAAATAATGAGCATGCATTCCTCATAAAGTTGTGGAAAACCTGATATCGCGCCCTCTCCTTTCAGAGAAGTAACTATGCTTCTGGAGCAGTTTTAATGCTTCATATTTAAATTCTCATGCTTTCAGAACAAATCTTAACTCTCAGAGCCTGTGCATTAAACATTAAGTGCAGGATAAATCTTCTCTGCCTCCCTAATAATTTATCATTTACGCATCCTTGCATTTGCAGGATGGGGAACAGAGGTATTATGGTAGGAAATTCAGAGCTGACATGATAAAACAATACCAGTATTTCATATTCAAGGATGGTGCTCATCATTAGTCATAGAATCTTAAGAGTGGGAAGGAACCCAAGGGTCTCTAGTCCAGCCCCCTGCAATTGCAATAGTCATATATACACTCAGTGAAATCAATGGACTTAAAGCTTCGTTTTGATATGAAAATATGTATTGCATATGTATTTCAATTTTCCCTAAAATTAGCATTTCTTATCTTCTTCTTCTTTTTTTTAAGAAAAGGTAGAACAGCCCATGTCTTCAAAGTTACTGGGAATTTGACATCTCATCCAGAACAGTCTGCTGACTTACCATAGCCAAAAAAAGCTATTGGAAGCTTGGGAAGTTATACCAAGTCCCTTCCCAGCTATGCCAGCTCTCCTCCATGTCTTTGCCATGTTACAGTTTTGCTTGCCACAAAAATGGAAAACAGTGATTTGCCCCAGCAATTGCAGTAAACTTTGTTACCTCATATTATTGGAACAGCAGTATTTTATGCTCCTTTGGTATGCATTTGCTTGTCTAAAGGCTCCTGGAACTAGGCTGCTTGGAAACTGTGTGGTGTTGCTTTGGTACACCTTCCTGGAACTTCTTTTTTCATCTCTTCTAGTCCCTTACCATACGTTAAAGGATTTTGTCGTTCATGTGACAGTTTAGCTTCTGCCTGCAACCTTTTTGCTGCTGCATAAAGGAGTTGTTCTGAAGTCTTGCTGTTTGACAGATCCATAGCTGTCAACCTTCCCTTTTTTTTGCGGGAAATTCCCTTATTCCAGCACTGTTTCCCGCTGCTTCCCGCTGCTATCCCGGATTGTTAGATATCCCGTAGACTGTCCCCGGGACAGGTGAGGCTGCTGATTCCTTATTTTCGAGGCTGCTGATCCCTTATTTTCAAATCTGAAAGTTGACAGCTATGGACAGATGAGAGTTAAACTGAAATCTAAGAAATATATTCAGAGGTGCAATTAGCAAAACTGAAGTGAAATGTGCAAACTTCATTGACTTCCAATGCAATTCTACACATCTACAAAAGTCCCACTGAGCTCCATAGGGCTCATTCTCAGGTAAGTGTGTATGGGACTGCAGTCATAAAGACCCACTTTACTCACTTACTCTCACTTACGCTCACTAGTAGAACTTTCATTAGTAGAACTTTCACTAGTAGAACCTTAGTTTCACAATATCTGAACTATGAACTAACGTTTTTGTTATTTTAATTGCACCAAGGGATAAATATAATCTTTACATCTTATTTTCCACATCTTTATTGGGTTTGTTTTTTAATTGTACAGTGGTACCTCAGGTTACAGACTCTGCTAACCCAGAAATAGTACCTCGGGTTAAGAATTTTGCTTCAGGATGAGAACAGTAATCGCACAGCGGCGGCGCGGCAGGCCCCATTAGCTAAAGTGGTATTTCAGGTTAAGAACAGTTTCAGGTTAAGAACGGACCTCCAGAACGAATTAAGTTCTTAACCCTAGGTACCACTGTATTGTTGTAGATAAGACAGCCAAGTGGACCAAGTGGTATTTAGTTGCTCAGCCCCTCCCTTGTCCCAAAGAAGATCAGCAGGAGCTGTTGCCTGGCATGTTCTGCTCAAAGGTAAAGGGACCCTGACCATTAGGTCCAGTCGCGGATGACTCTGGGGTTGCAGCACTCATCTCACTTAATTGGCCAAGGGAGCCGGTGCACAGCTTCCGGGTCATGTGGCCAGCATGACTAAGCCGATTTTGGCGAACCAGAGCTGCACACGGAAACGCCGTTTACCTTCCCGCCGGAGTGGTTCCTATTTATCTACTTGCACTTTTGACGTGCTTTCGAACTGCTAGGTTGGCAGGAGCGGGACCGAGCAACGGAAGCTCAACCCATTGCGGGGATTCGAACCCACTGCACCACCCACGTCCCTCTGGCATGTTCTACTAGTGAGAGTAAATTTACCTCCAGCATAAGTTGAGTAACCTCCAGTTGCTCAGTCTCACGCCCTTGCCTCGGAGGACATCAGTGGGTACCACTGCTTGCCAACTGCCACTTCTAGGCTATCGCTATTTTCGGGGGAAGGAATTCCATCACATTCCAACAAACTTGGGCCGTGCAAATTAGGGTTGAGCAACTAACTCGCTTCCCCAAAAGAACAGATTTTTTTGCAGCAAAGAGGAAGCAGTTGCATTGGAAAGTGTGGGCCAACACTTGCTTTGATGCAATGTTATCTGTCCTCATCCTGCAAACGAATCAGAACGAATGCTTATTAAGCAGCCAATGTTATCTAATCAAAACAGGATAAATACTCAATAAACAGGCCTTCTGGAAGCACCCAAAATCAAACCTTCAACTACAGTGGTACCTCAGGTTAAGAACTTAATTCGTTCTGGAGGTCTGTTCTTAACCTGAAACTGTTCTTAACCTGAAGCACCACTTCAGCTAATGGGGCCTCCTGCTGCTGCGCCACCGGAGCACAATTTCTGTTCTCATCCTGAAGCAAAGTTCTTAACCCGAGGTAATCTTTCTGGGTTAGTGGAGTCTGTAACCCGAAGTGTATGTAACCTAAAGGTTATGTAACCCGAGGTACCACTGTAGTTAGCAGTAGTACTGTACTGTAATTCCTTAAGTACTATTAGAGCACCAGGATCTCACATGCACACAAGGTGAGAAAACTATATACAGTACATTACAGTACATTACTCTTGCACCAGTTTTCCTATGTTTCAATAGTCTTGAACTCTTGCTTAGTAATAGGAAAAAGAACAGTGAAATAAAACTTATTTCACAGCTAGAAAAGCGACCAGCAGCCTCAGAAAGGCAACATACATTTTTTAAAAATCTGACTCGAAAATATTTCGAGCTAATTCTGGAGTTTGCTTTTATCTGTTGAAATCTTTAAAAACAAATGTTATAAATGAGGGGGAGAGAATCTTGTTAAAGAGTATTTTTTAAAAACACCTCCTGAAAAAATATGTGTGTGTGTGTATCTCGATCGTATAAATTATATTTTCCAGGGCAGAGCGGGGGTCCTTTTCTAATTGGTACTCATTCTAGACCCAGCAACACAAGACTTTCGCAGAAGCAGAAAATCAGCCCGCAACCCTCACCAGCCTACGCGTTTCGACTGGCTCAGCCGCGCGTCAATCAGAGCGCCGTGCCCGCCCCACTTTGCGGCGTTGAGGACGGAGCGAAAGATGAAAACAAGGCTAGAGCTCCACCCACAGGTCCGTAGAAAGAAGGCGGAAACAAAAGAGGAGGCGGAGGAAATGCGAGATGACGAAACGACGACGACGCTCAGCTGGGAGTAAGCCGGCCAATCGGGAAGCGCCGCGGAGAATTTTGAACGAAGTCGTCGCCTGAAAGACACAGACACACACAAAAAACCCCCAACCACCACCAACGGCTTTTTGGGTCGTCGCGCGCACTCGGTCGCGCAGTTGAAGGCAGCTGAGGGGAAAAGAACGAGGGACGAGCGCGCGCCCCTCAGACGCAGGTTCGGCGGTACTTCTTTGTCCGTAATGGCGGCGGGTGGGTGGGAGGGAGCCCGGCTGAAGGGCTCCGTTTGTGGTTCGCCGCCGGCCGGTGGGTCGGGAGAGGGTAGGAAAAGAGAGATGAAGAATGGAAGCAGGGGGGGAAATGGAGGCTCCCGCCATATGCAAAGCGGAGCCCGAAACTGGAGAGGCCGTTTCTGCCCAGGGCGGCTGGCCTCTCGGGCTCTGACTGCTAAGAAACTGAAGGGGTCGGATCCGCGCTTAGTCGTTCTCTTGGAGCACACTTGGTTGAAAGGAGCGGCCGCTTAAAAGTGGCCCGGGTTGGGTGCGACCCAAACGGCCCAGCACTCGTCAGATAGGAGAATTGTAAAGTCGGAAGGGAGCCTGAGGATCATCTAGTCCAACCCGCCCCCTGCAACGCGGGAATCGGAAGCAGGACCGTTACGCGGCTGCGCATTGAAATCAAATCAGGCCAGGCCCAATAATAATAATAATAATAATAATAATAATAAATACCCCTCTCATCTAGCTGGGTTTCCAGTGCCACTCTGCGGAACATTAAAAAGTGATAAAACATAAAGCATTCAAAACTTCCCTAAACAGGGTTATCTGCAGATATATTCTAAAAGTCAGATAGTTGTTTATTTCCTTGACATCTGATGGGAGGGCGGGAGCAACTACAGTGGTACCTCTGGATACGAACGGGATCCGTTCCGGAGCCCGTTCGCATCTAGAAGCAAATGTAACTAGTGACAGCACATCTGCGCACGCGTGCGTTGCTTTTTGCCACTTCTAGGCATGCGTGTGATGTCGTTTTGAGTGTTCATGCGCAAGCGGCGAAACCCGTAAGTAACGTGCTCTGTTCCAGGTTGCCGCGGAGCGCAACCCGAACGCGCTCAACCCAAAGCGCATTCAATCCGAGGTATGACTGTACTGAGAAGGCCCTCTGCCTGTTTCCCTATAACCTCACTTCACAGTGAGGGAACTGCCAGAAGGCCCTTGGCACTGGACATCAGTGTCCAGGCAGAACAATGGGGGTGGAGACACTCCTTCAGGTACACTGGGCCAAGGCCATTTAGGGCTTTAAAGGTCAGCACCATCACTTTGAATTGTGCTCAGAAACTTACTGGGAGCTAATGTAGGTCTTTCAAGACCGGTGTTCTATGGTCTCGGCGGCCACTCCCAGTCACCAGTCTAGCTGCCACATTCTGGATTAGTTGTAGTTTCCAGGTCACCTTCAAAGGTAGCCCCATGTAGAGCGCATTGCAGTAGTCCAAGCGGGAGATAACCAGAACATGCACCACTCTGGCAAGACAGTCCGCAGGCAGCTAGGGTCTCAGCCTGCATACCAGATGGAGCTGGTAGACAGCTGCCCTGGACACAGAATTGACCTGCGCCTCCGTGGACAGCTGTGAGTCCAAAACGACTCCCAGGCTGCAGACCAGGGAGTCCCCCACACAAAGGTTCCAGGTTCAATGCATGGAATTGGATTTGATACTTGGGGGTGGTTTTTTATGGAGGAAGGGTATCTGAAGACAAGTTTGGAAAGAGTCTGCAGTGGATATAGACTCCAGAAGCTCAATTCAGGGATGGATGATAATAATATTATAATAATTTATTATTTTTACCCCACCCATGTGGTTGGGTTTCCCCAGCCGCTCTGGGAGGCTCCCAACAGAATATTAAAAACAATAAAACATCAAACATTAAAAACTTCCCTAAACAGGGCTGCCTACAGATGTCTTCTAAAAGTCAGGTAGTTGTTGATTTTAGTAAGTCAGATAGTTGTTTAATTTACTAATAACAAGTGCAGTGATTGTGCTCTGAAGGTTTTTCTTTATACACAGCTTGTTTGTAAAAGCAAAAACGTCTTAAGTGGTTAGGGTCTGATATCTCTTTTTCTGTGCTTTTTTTTATAAAGTAGGGAACACAGTAGGGAACACTGTTGCCCTACTGTATGCTGAGGGGAATGAGGGTGGAGGGAGGTTAATAAGAAATCTTATTAAGAAATATGTATTTTTAAATGGGTATTATTCCTAGGTGGTTTTGACCATCATGTTTTAACAAGCTGTAGTTCACAGTCTTTAAGACTACTGGTTCAAATTGAATAAGTATATTCTTTCAAATTTATGATTTAAAATAATAGGCTTGCTCTTCAACAATATGTACTGTTGAAGAATAGGCCAGACATTACCTTTTCAGTACCATTTTATGATAAAAACAGATTGCTGATAGATTTTTGGTGGGTGGGGGGTGTTAATATAAGATGGGACAAAGAGTTCATTTTTCTATATTGGTAAGAAAGCCTTTTAAATAAATATTTGTTAAACTGTAATCACTTGTGTGTTTTTTGTGTTTTTTTAAGGTGGAAAATGACTAGAGAAAGGTGCTTGAAAAAGTCATTTAAGGACAGCCTGGAAGATATAAAAGAACGAATGAAAGAAAGGCGAAATAAAAAATGGGCACAGTTGGGCAAAACCAAACAAGTCTTATCTGTCAACAGTAAAATTGCAAGTAAGTATTTTTTAATATTGTATTTTATTCAAGTTTTCCCAGAAATAGAAATTTTAGGAATTATTTCCATTTTTTCCCAGACAACTCATCTACACTGCTGAAAAGCTTTCAAACAAACAATCGAGCATTAGCTCTGGCTTTGGAAGAGGAGAAGAGCAAAATGAGGGAAGCACAAGATACAATCCTGTATTTAAAGAGAGAATATCAGAGTCTGAAATTTCAGGTGTTTGCCTTGCATAGAAAGCTGGCATTACAACAAGGAAAAGAGCATTCTGAGGTATTTTATCTTAATACATGTTGTACATATATAATGTCCAATTAAAATACAGGCGGCAATTGTTTTAGGAGCATCCATTTGACATATGATTGCTGACACATGGGTCCTTTTGGATCCAAAAGAGAGTGGGATGGGGTGCGCTTATATGTGCTCCAACAACACACGCAGGGCCCAGGAACAGAACATTTATTTATCACTTCAGACCAGAACCAGAAGGAGTTTTGAAGTAATTTGCAAGAAGAATAAAACACAATCTGTAAATAAATCCCTTAAAATGTTACAAATAATACTAAAAGTGTTTATCCAAAGAATTACCTAAAAGCACAAAATATCCACTTCAGCTGAAAACACAAATGACTACAAAAGGAAACCACATAAAGCCAGATCATTAGTGCTGCCCCAATGCCTAGGAAAAGAAAAGGTATTTTTCTGTTGCCAAAAAGATGGCAAATGTTAGTGGCAGACAGATGAGCTTGGAGGCATAGAGCTTCTCGTAATTGGGGACTATCACAGAAAAGGCTTGTTCTCTTGTCACCCTGCTGACATACCTTGAGTGGGGCACACAGATGAGGACCTCAGATGTCTTATTTCAAGGTTTGGGTTGGTTCATATGGGGAAGGGTGGTCCTTGCGAATGTAACCTGTGGTAGCAGATAACTTGTATACTAAACAAGAAATAGGATCCACTATTTCCTGTTCATTTTATTTCTAAACAAGCTAACTGTTGTATTGTAACTACATCAGTTAACTCTTTTTGTTTCTGTTAGACTAGATTAATGGCTTTGAAGGAGATTATTTCTAAAGTTGTTCAAGACCTACTCAATGCAACAAGTCTTCTTGGTTCAGCAAAAGATCAATATAACACAGCTCTTGTAAGTCTTTTTCCCATCTTTATATTTATATGTTACTTTCTGACTTTAGACTGTTATCAGTTCTGCATCCATTAAGATAATTGCTTAAATATTTTGCTGTTACTGTCCAATAGTAACAGTAATCTTTTCTGTTACTGTCCAATAGTCTGCCTCATAAGCTGCAGCTGGGAGCCACATTTTCAGACATCTCACTTTTATTATGTGCTTCATGTATGGTCCGTACAGCATAATGGTTTTCAGCATAATATCTTGAATTTTTACAGAACCAGACTCTCAGTGCCTCCAGTGCTGAGGAGTGTGATTCTAGCAATGTAAGAAGCCAAGATTCCTTGTAAGTACACTTAATATATTTCAATTTTTCTGCCTGTTTTTTCCCTTCAAAACAAAATTAAGAAACTTGCATCAATAAAATATATTTTAGATTGTGTTTTATACACGCAGGTGCACACCTGCACAGACACTATGATAATTGAAAGTGGTTTCTGTTAATTTATCACTTCCCCCTCTCCCCCCCCCCCAAAATGTTGCTGTGGGATAGAAAAAATGGTTTTCTCATGTTGACTGGTGGTTCTTGAATTTCAAGAGCTCTTCTCTAAAAAGCCTGTATATTAGATTATGAAAACTATTCCATGAATATATGTACTAAAGTTTATAGTCCATGCTATTAGAGCACTGAGTCAAAATTATGTGATGAGGACAATCCAAAAGTGGAAAATGCAGGGTGTGAGAGAAGAGCTTAGATGCCTTTTGTCTCTCAATTATGAAATGATTAGAATTGAGAAATTTACCAAATGACCAGTTAACAATGCCAAGCTCAAAAATGTTTGCATGGATCTGAAATTATTCAGATCTATTCTGCATATTCTGCAACCATATTTTCTCCATAAGTACCAGTAATTATCAGGGTTGGCCTGTGGGCTGGAGTTTTGACTGAGTGTGGGCCAATGAGTCAGGACCAAAGAGCAATCTGGCAAACCAGGAAGCAAAACCCAAGAGGCAAGTTCAAAGAGCAGGACCAGAAACACAAGGCTCACTCTTAAATGAAGCACCACTGAGACAGGAAACCCATGTACATCCCTTCCTGTCTAGGAGAAAGCAATGGTTAGCCTGCATGAGTGAAGCAAAATCTTGTTGCATGTTTCCCCAGAGTGGGTGGAGTTATGAAGATCACAACAGGAGGCATATTTTAGCAGTTTCTGACAGCGTTATTTCTTTAGAACAACAGTACTTTACCACCAAGTACAGCACTTTTGAACAGGAATGTTTCTTAGAAAGTGTGTTTTAATGCAGTTTTTAATTAAAACATTTTCCCCTGTCCAAAGCCAATTTGAAGTTGAGAAAACTGACTGCCAAGTAGCTTTGTATTTCATTCTCAAGCGCATATTCCTGGAATATACCTTTGTTTACAAGAGTGAAGGTTCTCATTCAGTTTTAATTTAGGAAACCCTTAATTTTTCTTGCGGGGTGTGTGTACCAAAACTGCTGTATGAGAATCTGCTCTTAAAATAATTCAGTGAATTTCACCTCCCCCCCCCCCCCTTAGAGCACATCTAAGGCATATACTTTATGTAGATACAAGCAAGCAAGATAAAATATCTGGAAAAGAATTAAAGGATAATACAGATACAAATTATTCAGATGTTGCAGCTGATTCTCAGCAAGATGTTATGACTGAAGATGTTTTTTCAACATCAAAGAAGGATACAGGTAGGTAATCCCGCATTTAAGATTCTAAACATGGGTCAAAGGCTTTACTATTAAAGAGCATTGGCTGGCTTCTAAAGAACCGAGAACCGCTGCTGATTCTGCATACCTTATATTCTCTTTCTTAAACCACGTGCTTCTTTCAAAGCTGAGTGGATTTCAAAAGCAGATTACAGTATTACTTGGAGGTTTGCTTACTGCAGTGGGAGCAAGGAGTATACCTTTCCTGTCTTAGGAACAACTAAAGTAGGTGTTTGGATTCTGGTCACGGGTAGCAGCATAACATCAAAGAAGTTTCATAATCTTGTGCAAAGCTATTTCCTTGCTATGTGCCATAACTGCAATTTTTATGAAAGGTGTCCCTCTGCTGACAGAAGGCTCATTAATTTAGCAAAGCCTCCTGTCAGTGGAACAGGGATTGAGGCAATCTTCAGTGAGGTAGCCCCTCAGCCCAAGCTCTGAAGAGTCCCCCTGCCTCCAGAGCAGGTGGAAGTGGAGTTGGGGATGCTGGGGAAGATTCATTTACAATTGCCTTAATCTCTGTTCTACTAACAGAAGGCTCTATTTGGATCAAAGGTTTGACAGAGGGATATCAACTGGTTTGCAACCATAATGCATTTTTAATTAAACGTTTTAAGTCAAATTTGCTGCCTTTAATACTCAGGCAGGAGATAGTGGGACATAAATGTACATATAGATTTGGCATAATCAGCTGATTCTCAAGACTCAGTTCTGCAGTTCTCTTTCCCACTCTGCACAGCTTTGGCAAAGTACTTGTAATGAGGTGAAAATGACCTGATACAATTACCTTTGCTTGTGGAACAGAGCAAGTTCACAGATTTCTGTTGTAATTGTCTATGCACAGGCATTATTGGTACATGATGTCTACTTCTGCTGTATCAGTATTATAATGAATAAGGATAATAATGATTTTATTATTATAACTGTTTGTTATAACTGTTCAATCTGATGGACCAATCTGCCAAACCTTACTAAACCATATTTAGCATCTAATTTTTTTCTGTGCTATTTTACTAACTACTTAAAGCTTTAATGTATGTATTTTTAAGCTTCCCTGCAGAATTGACACATTATTTTAAATTACCAGGTTGGCAAAGTAGTTCCCACTGTCATATGGAGTATGAGAACAGAAATGAAGAGAACATGCAATTTGAAAGTAGCTTACTAAAAAATGTATCTATCCGTCGTCACTACTCCAGGATCAAAACTCAGAATCCATTTGATGTATCTGATGGTAGCAGTCCGGAAGTACTTGAGCAGATAACAGAATGTTGCCAACAAGATGAACGTGGCCCCGAGTCAGGCTTGGTAAAAAATAATGAACAATATGAAGAAACTTACGTTTCTCAAGAGAAACATAAGATAAACACAGACAAAACTTTGGAACAGCCTAATATGTTACCTGAATCAAATACCCCAACAGCAGCCCCCAAACAAACTGATTTTAAAATTGTTGGAAGTTCTCAAACACACAAAGAGAGAGACCAGAAAAGAAAATTGGAAACAAAAACTAGGTGCAAGACAAGGTCCAGAAAAGAGAGAAGCCATAATAGGAAGTGCTGTTCCAAAGAAAAAACAGATAGATCAACTGGTTCCAATGATGCTTATGATTTTGTTTTTGAGGAGTGTGTCCATATCACACCTTTCCGACAAAACAAAGTTGAAGAGAATAACGTCCAAGAAAAAAATAATAGAGAAGGATCAGAAACTTCTTATGATGAATCATTTGCTTCAGAAGAGGACTCTGATGATAGTCAGTATGTGCCTTGCATGAAAAAATCCAGGAAAAGCTTAGAATGCACAACTGATGGCAGCCCAAGACACACAAGGCAACAATCAAAGAACGCTGTGAATGAACAGCATGGCAGTAGTCCTGAGGGGAAAAACAGGAATACTAAAAAATCTGTTAATTCTGCAGATAAGGAAAATGTTGAAAGTAAGTTATAATTTTGTTTTGAAAAAAATCTGTATGTGAATAAGTATAGAGATACCGACAGCTAACTCTGAAAAGTTTAGAAATCTAAATTTGATCAAACACAATAGGATTTTTCTTTCTTTGGCTGCAAAAAGGATAAATCTAATTTGCACAAATGGAATGCCACAACTGGATATTTCCTGTAGTTTTTTCTCCACTTTAGAATTGCCAGGAAGAGGGCTAACTAGACTAGCGGTTTTCAACCTTTTTGAGTCCACGGCTCCCTTCACCAACCACATTCTTTCTGTGGCTCCGCTGTGGAAGCCACTTACACTGGGATTGTTACAGGATGCACATAAGTGGGGATTTTCTCATTCTACCCCCAGCCCTTTTTGGCACCATTTTTGGTGCACATGTCAGTGGGAGCGCACGTGCTGACTGGAACCCAAGCAATGCCACTGCTTTGCAGGGCTGAGCTGACGCACCCCACCTGGCAACCTGTGTGTTCCTTTCCTGAAATTAGCGTGCACATAATGGGGGTGGGTGGGACGGAGAGGGCAATACCAGATTAAGATCAGAAGCAGAAATATTTTGTCATTATGGGGAAGGAAACCGAGAAACACAGCACAGGACACACATTCAGACATGCTCCTTTCCTGCAACATTCTCCCTGTCCCCATAAAGCTGGGTGACTCTTAAGGAGGGCGGTGTTGCCACGGGCGGGGGGGGGGGGGGGGAGAGATAGAGAAGAAGAGGGGGGAGGGATGTTGGAGGTAAGGAGTGAGAAATGGAAGACACTCTTCATTTTCAGGGTTATTTTTAAATCCCTCATAGAACACACATCCAGGCATACACATCATCAAGCTACTTTGCTGTTTTTTTGCATTTCTCATGCCCTCTGTGTAAAACTATGGAACTGTTAGTTACTGAAGCTGGGGAGGATTTTTGTTCGGGGAGATTCTAAGAAGATAAACAGTCTTGCAAAAGTGTCTCCGCTTTATTTGCCACCTTTATTTCAGGAAGATAATGAGCTGCAAGTTAAATCTGCCGGCTCCCCTAAACGATCCCCAGAAAGAAAGACATAATGCAGGAATATACAGGCTGCAGGTTAATGAAAGGATGGCCCCCAGGGCTCCCCTTAATGTTCCTCAAGTCCATGGTGCCACAGCACACTGGTGGAAAACCAATGAACTAGACACAAACATGCTAACGTTCTTACATTTTGTCTCCCAATAAAGAGCATTCACCCTCTGGAGCTTCCCAGAGGGAGAAAGAATAGCCATACTCCTTTTCCTGGTTGATTTGCACATCATAAGCTATTAAAAAATGCCTAAAAGAAAACACATAATTTGCACACATTTTTGTCTTATAACCTGTAAAAGGTGGGAAAGCAGCATGTGGGCCAGATCCTCAGTTCCCCCACCTCCCACAGGCAAACTTTGGAAGTTCAAAGGATTTCCTGGTAACCACCAATCACCCTTTGAACTCCCATTTGCAGGCATGGTTTGAAATCGATTCTTGTTTTCCAGCAAGAGCCAAGTCTGGTTTTATCATGAATATTGGTTGTTGTTGTCTTAAAAATCGAATAAACTTAACATTCTGCAGAATTCATATACAGAGTTTTACCAATATTAAGGTGTTGTTTGGAGCCACAGGAAGAGGGTTTGTTTAAAGCTTATTCATTGCTGACATTATCATTTAAACATTTTTCTCCCAGCAGATAAACCATCTAGGGCTCTTGAAAAATGTCATCCCTGTTTCAGTGATATTACCAATTTCGAATCAACTTCTATCCAAACTAGAGTTTCTCACCCACTGATGAGTACTGGAATAAAAGGTACTCCTCGAAAGAAACGTAGATGTACTGATCGCGTGAGCTATAAGGAACCAAGTCTCAGCAGGTTAGTATATTTGTTTCTAAATGGATATGCACCAGTTTCTTTCAAAAAATTATTGTATAATTTAGTTTTTAGAAATTTGTTGTATTAGTTTAGAATTAAATTTTGAATATAAAATCCAACCTTGCTTATGAATCTGACTTGCTTATGAATTTAGTTATGAGGCAAAGTAAGAATTAAAGGTAAAGGTACCCCTGCCCCTACGGGCCAGTCGTGTCCGACTCTAGGGTTGTGCGCCCATCTCACTTAAGAGGCCGGGGGCCAGCGCTGTCAGGAGACACTTCCGGGTCACGTGGCCAGCGTGATGCAGCTGCCCTGGCGAGCCGGCACCAGCGCAGCACACAGAAACGCCGTTTACCTTCCCGCTAGAAAGCGGTACCCATTTATCTACTTGTACTTAAGGGTGCTTTCGAACTGCTAGGTGGGCAGGAGCTGGGACCGCAGACGGAAGCTCACCCCGCCGCGGGGATTCGAACCGCCGACCATGCGATCGGCAAGCCCTAGGCGCTGAGGATTTACCCACAGTGCCACCCGCGTCCCTAAAGAATTACATGAATGCTTTCAAAACTAATGTACTATTTTGCTTTGATAGGAAGCTCAGAAGAGGAGACCCTTTTACAGATAACATCTTTCTGGATTCTCCAATTTTTAAGCAGAAAAAGAGCCGCATGTGTAATTCTCTTAAAAAGAAATCACTGCCCAGATCTAATGAGGTATTTGAATGCGTTGGTTGATTTTAATAACATTTTTAGGGAACAAACCCTTTAACTTGACAATTTAAGTAGTTGTATTGATATAAAGGTAAAGTGTATTTGCTGAAATATCATTACTGGAAAATCTTAACTATGTACATAAAACAGCTTTTAGATTTTAACACACCCTGGCCCAACACAACGCACATACAGTTGAAATTTATGTAATATATGAACAACTAGATTTTATATTAAAAATTGTGAATATCAAATTTGTTGATGTATTTAGTGTTTTTTTCTAGTTTCATGTTACACAGGAAATGGGGATTTCTTTTTGCTTGAAATGTAGATTAATGTAATTCTACTTTTATAGCAAATCTTCAGATTACAGATTTAACTGTTGAAAGTCTTTGTAGTGTTTTCTAAATGATCATATTGAAATAAAATTGTCAATGTTTTTGAAAAAGATAGCTATTTTAGTTTGCTATCTCAGTAGTGCTATTGTTCCAGCATCCATTCCGTTGTGTTTGTTCCGATGTTTCACTTTAACTGCATAAGGATAGTAGCACAGCTATCTTAAAAAGATTCCAAGGTGCATTCTTACGCAGTTACTTGGAAGTAAACCCTACTGATCACAATGATTCTGAGTAAACATGAATAAGCTTACCCTCTGGCTGTCCTCAATCTACGAGTAGGTTCCAAGGGGTGAATTGGAATGCTCAATTTATAAGCCAACATTTTTTGTGCACTTCATGTGAACATGTAATGAAGATAGTTTCTTTTGGTAATAGTTGCACTCTCTTCAATTCAGATCTATTATTGGGGGGTCCACAGGAAAACAGATTAACTACATGGGATAGCATAGTGTTTGGTTCTTGCCATCTGAAAGTGATGGTACAATTGTCAGAAAGTCTATTCACACAAGTTAAATATCTCAGGGGTTTTTTTATATGCAAAGTACGAAATAGCACACAAGATTAATTTTATACATATAATTTAAAACCATTTTATACCAGAACAATAAATAATTTTACAAATGTAGAATTTCACTTAAAGCATTTTTAAAACACATCGTACTATATAGCTTTATTGCACAATATCTATGAAAATAATCTTTAAATTAGAAACCAAATGTTCTCAATATAGAAGAGACTCTAATTTCAAGACAATAAGAATCTTTGAAAATAACACTTTCACAGGATATCAAGCTTAAGAGGTGATTTTGTTGGCCCAGTTTACAAAATAATTGAAAATTACTACTTAAATACTCTAACACACAGCTGTATCATTGTACCTTAAATACAAAGCCAAATAAATTGATTTTTATATAAAGCACTAAGGCATTTATATGTTACCATTTTGACTTAATTTTGTACCGTTACCTAGCAAGGGTAATCTAATCTTAGAATAAACACTACCATAGCCATTTTGAAAATATATTTCTCTTGTAATTCTGTTTGGCAATTTTTTTACATCAGTTTTGCTAGTGAAATATTTCAGCGCATATAAAAACAATGAAACTAGTTCTTGAATACCTTTGTATAAATTAGGAGAAAGAAATAAAATGAATAAATTTACTTTCTTGGGTGTTGCAGAATTGCTGCCTGCTCACATTCAAACAAGTGAATATTTCCTTCCCTCACCTACCTGAATGAAGGTGTAACTCCAATATTTAATGTAATGAGTAGGTAAAATACAGAAGTAATGATCAATAATGTTCTAGTAATACTTCGGTTGAAAATCAGTTTAATGTAACCAAAATAATCCCTATAAACACGGAGAGGTGGGTGTGCTCAAAACTACTTTTATGGGGAAGTTCATGAAACCTTTGAAAGTATCAACAGTATTGATCTAGAAAGTGTTGAACACAAGAATTAAATAATTTGTGGTAGTAGCAGCTAGAGAGGAGACATTTCCATTGGGTAAGGATAGTAAAGGAAGATCATATGGGCTACTCAAATGCACATGTAAATCTGCATGTGCTTTGGTTTCATATGTATGTCAGTCACATCTGGTCAGTGGCGGAGCTTCATGCTCTGGCACTGGGGGGCGGGGTGTGCTGCCCACAGGGCGCAGGCGGGGGGGAGGCAGCCATGGTGGCACCCCACTGGAATCGCACTGCTGGGGGCGGTGCGCTTCCTTCGCCAGTTCATCTGGTGACTGGTGACATCTAGTGTTAGCCTATGTGTGTGAAAATCAAGACTATCTCTTTTCACCCAAGTACTGCAGGACCAAGTGTGACTTTAAGGGAAGAATGGCTTTTCAGGGATAAAGGTATGTAAAAACTTATGCAGACAAAGCTTTTGCTGGATTAGGGCATAAAGGTAGAAATGGTTATCGTTTATCTGAATTAAGCTTTTGCTGGCACTACAAAAGTTTTAAAAAGTGGTTTGTGACTACCACAGATTTTTTGGGAAATGACCTAACACAGTCAAAGTCAGATGATGCTACATATTTAGATTTTCTTTGCAAACTCTAATATTAAAGAATCAAATTCACAGAGGAAGTTTGAACCTACTGGGGTTTTTGTATCTTAGAGGATTTCTCTTTCATAGCACCTTCTTAGTTGAGTGTTTCATTAAAATATATATAAAACTCATTTCCCCCTTCATTAGCATCTTTTGTAAAAAATAAAAAGCTATTTTACAATTTGATACTGCATTACATTAAGCTTAAACATTCACTGCTTGGAAAAATTTCCCTTTTCAAATCCCCAAACAGTTTGTGCAATACTTCTAATAAAAATGTATTATTGAATACACTGCAAAAGGGCATGCAAGTGTACATTTAAAAAGACTTTAATAAAATAAACTCTTCTATATTACATGTTTTAAAAGTGCTAGTAAATAAAATGTTTTTTTTAAAACACAAATTTCAATTCTATTCAAAGATCAACTGCATATTCTGCTCTTAAATTAGGCATCTTGATTGCATGAGAGAAGGACTGATTACTTGTCAATTAACCCAGCTTCTTTAATTTTTGTGTAGAAGAATTTCTCCAATATATTGGCACACTTGTAGTATTCACTTTCAGGAGGGTTGTACTCTCTGCAGTTTGTAAAGACTCGCTGCAGATCTGCCATGAATAACTTCTTAGAGACGTAGTACCTGTTCTTCAGTCGCTCACTCATCGTTTTCAGATCTGTATAAAAACAGAAAAATCAAGTCTTGTTCCTACAATAGTAATATATCCTAGACTTGAATTTTTTTACTATTGTCATCCTCCCCACCCTGTGCTTCTTTAGTGAAAAGGTCCTGTTTCAAAAGTGCTCTTACAGACCTCCTAATTCCTATTTTAAAATGTACACACTGAAAATAGGCTGGTGGTGAGAGCTCTTTCCCCCATTTTTATTTTATTTAAACCTTGGCCCATGGTGATGACCAGACTACAGTTGGAATCATTCCAGCAAATATGAATTATGGGAAATGGGGGAACACAGTGGCCAGAGTTGTGATATGACTGCCACTACGGGCTGCAGTTTGAAAAGTATTTAAAAAAAACCCCACCATCATGGTAAGTGCCCCCCACCAGCCAGACCTGTGGCTCCCATCCCCTGAAATTAAATCATTTGAGTCGGTGAAAATCTCAGTAGCGAAAACTTGTAATTATTTGGAGGGTAGGGCAAAGGTGTTGCTGTAAGCTATACATAAAACACTTAGTTCTGTTACTACAAGTAATTTCCACTTACACAGACTACTAGGGTAGTCTTTATCATAAGGGAAAGGTTTGATCTCTGGTATCTCCAGGTAGGGGTGGGAATATCCCTGTCTAAAATCCCGGAGACCACAGCCAGTCAGTGAAGATAATACTGAACTAGAGGGACAAATGTTCTGACTCAGTATATGGCAGCTTCCTTTTCCTGTTTCCTTTTGTACTATAAATGCAAGAACTGCTGCAGTGCACTGCAAGAAACTTCAGACATTTGTGCAAGATTTCATGGAGCAGTATAAATGAATACCCTCTCCCCCCGTACTCTTGGTTTCTGGGAGAAAAACCTATATACTCAATTTGCTTCTGGTTCATTGGATGCTCTACTTTTTAAAAAGTTGATGGCCTTACCCATGGGGAACCTTATAACTTCATAATATCCAGGAGCTTCTGTTCTCTTCACTGGTTCCATGAATGGCCAAGCGCTTTGATGGCTCTGGTAGATGGGAGAAAATACACTCATGTAACAACGCTCCATAGCGGGAAAAGGTTTCAAAATATTTACAGAAAATTAATGCTCACCTTGACCTGCTGTAGAATGTTTTTTAGTGTGCTGTAAAGCTGATCTGGATCTTTGGGTTCTTTACTTGAAAAAAAAGAAAAGTAGACAAGATTAAAATGTATGATTTGTTTAGTTTCGTAATGCTATTTAATTAATAAAAAGCAATCGCCCACTAATTAAAAATGTACTTTAGTTACTTAGCAATTGTGCAACACATATCAGTGCTTCACAGGTACAGTACAGGTGAACTCTAGAAGGCTTTCTTCCTTGTCGAAAACAACGCTTACCCTTTTTCTTTACTGCTTGGTTTCCAGCCAGTATCTCCTATATAGCAAACAAAAGTGAAGCATTTAAGAATAAATTACATTAGATTACAAAGTAACTGAGTTGATGTGGACCTATCATAGAATTATATTGCATCCTTACTGAAATACCAATCAAAAGTAACAGCTACAGTAATTCCAAGTCCACCCAGTTTGCTTTAGTCAGCACTCCAATATTCAATTATATGTTCAAGTATGTCTAAGTAGGATAAACCACAAAATCCTGTGGACCGCCCCGAGATCTTTTGAAGGGCAGTATACAAATCTGATGAAGAAATATTTTTTTAAAAAACTGACTGATTTATCTATTCATCCTACTTTAGTAAAAATAATCTAATCCTACATGCCCAATGCTGCCCCCTTCCCAGGCTATGTGGCAAACCGCTTTTGAAACTGAGAGGACTTTCAAACACAGTTTGGAGTATGGAATGGGGTTCTGCTATTCAAAGGTGGGGAGAGTAACATCTGCAATTCTATTCAGTTATTTAGGAGTATGTCCCATTGCACTAATTTATTCAGATGCAAATTCCGAAGGACAGCATCCATTGCTGCTTTCTGCAAGCTGTAGCCCTTGTCTATTTAGAGGCCTTTCGTGAATTCTTCCCAACCTCCTGGAAAAGGTTTTAGGCGTATGGGGACTGCAGCGTAGAGGAAGGGGCAGGAGCTGCTTGCTCTGTTGCAGAAGCAGGCTTCTTGTGTAACTGGATGCTTGCTAACAATCCCATGTGAATTTTCTTTACAGATAGAGCTGTGCTCTGTGGGACCTACTTCTGAGTAGGTTTAGGACTGCAATGAAAATCTGTGTAGAGGCAACGATCATTTTGCGTAGCGGTTCCTGAACCCTGTGCGTGTCGGCGGAGCACACATAAGCCCAACCCCTTTTCTGGCCACTTCCGCATTGCAACAATGTGCACATTGTACATATACTGGACAAGTATAAAACAGTCGTTGCCTGTACTAGATAGCAGGACACAAAACATCTGATGGAGAAAGCACTGGCTGTACAGTACGGCATAAAAGCCTGTGGCTACAAAAATAAACCCAACATGTGCATAAAACATCACAGAGCGTCAGATTCAAATATAATCAACTACTTTTAATGCATTATTTCAAAAGTGGTATAGAATTGTTATGAATAACTAGAAGCAAGTCACTTCAACAAAAGAAATTCTCAAGTTTAAACTGAAAAAGAATGAACCCAATGATAACTGATGTATGATGGTACATACTAATTCCGGGAATGCTTTCTATGGGAATCTGCCGTACACCATCTTTGAAACAAGAAAGGCCAGGATAAACTTTCCGAATCTGAGCTTGCTTCCTTTCGATCAACTTTTTAATAATCTGCAACGAAAGTAACACGGAAATTATACTTTTGGGGTGAAGGAAGTAGGTACTGCACCAACAGGCATAGATGAGTAAAGGGGCATTAGAGGTGCTTATGATTTCTATGGATCTAGGTGGCCTTCTCACACATTAGGAGCAGGCTTGAGTCACATCTCGGTCTGCAGTGTGATGCTTATCCATGCTCTACTGAAAGCATGGCTGCTGCACAAAACCAGTCGCCTCCAGCTAAAGATGAACCACAACTAGGGACTTCACTTAGGTGTGTTTATACATCTCAGCTTTCTTCCATCATGGAACTCAAGGTGGCAAGCATGTGGTTCCCAGGTAGTCTCCCATCACTCAACCTCTGACCATGCTACGGGACAATGGCATTAGAGGACTTTTGTACACCAAATTAAAACAGGTTACACCGTCGGATTAAAAATTAAGAATGTTCCGCTTTTCATTTTAAAAGCTGCTCTTTTATTGCTGCGAGGCAGCCTTTGGTGGTGGGGCTACCTGGTCCATGGAACCACTATGCTAGGCGTGGCTAACCTCTGCCCCTGCCTCAAAGACCCCTGAGAATTTGGTGGTTGCGGAGGCACAAAAAAACCCTTCACCCTCCCTCACCAGCAGCATGGGGGATCTGTCATTGAAAGACTGAGCACTTGGCGTAGGCTTCTGTTGCTGGGATGGGTGGAGAGTAATGTGGGGAACACATGGAAAGTTGTCCTGAGCTTGCCAATTGAAGGTCATGGGTTCAAATCCCACTTTTGCCATTGTTTGTGTATATGTGCTAAAGTAGAGTGGACGGTTTTTCATCACACAAACTTTTTGGGCCACTGCTATGTGGCTCTCATGAGAGGTCCCCAGAAGGCAACGCTATCCTCTGGTTGAAAAAGGTTAGCCACCCCTGTTCTACATTATATGCTGTGAACAGGCAGAGCAATCCTATGCATGCTTACTCAGAAGGAAATCCCACTGCTCAACCGAGCTTACTCCCAGGAAAGTGTGCATAGGATTGCAGCTTTAAATAGAAAACAATATTTATAAACAGTGTGTGGGGGGGGGGGTTGGTGTCAAAAATTCTAGTAAAACCTTTTTATTTGTCCAGGCTTTTTGAATTACTGTATTTTTTTTACCTGGCTAAATTATTTTTTTCTTCTCAATTTTCATCAGTCTCATTCTGAGAGCACTGCATGGCTGACAGTGACCCAACAGGATCAAATCTGAGCTACTGGGGCCAATTCAGGGTGGAATATAATTCAACAAATAAATAAATGTTGCTGTATTTTTGTATAGTTGATCTGTGTTGTTTTAATGTTGTATAGCAGATGAAAAAAAAATCTCTTTTGAACGAAGGTGCAATTTATATATTCTTCTGATAAAGTAAGGCTGGCTTGTAACACAACGAGAAGAAAACCCACATTTGTGTACCAAACTGCCAAATTAACACTTCACTACTTTCCATTTCTAACAAATATCGTTCCATACATCAGTATTTTTTGCCTGTAAGAAAAGGAAAGGAATGCTTTCCCATTTCCAAAGCCACTCAGAACAAGCCCCTCTGTCAAAGTTGTGCAATAAACCATATCTCTAAGAAATACTTGCGGGGCAGGTACTAGTAATTCGTGTTTTAAAAAATAATAAAATAAAACATTTGGTTTACATTTTTTTTACCTCTTTCTGCTTCTTAATGATGACTGAGAATTCGGTGTAAGGGATCCTTGGGTTTAGTTCACATCCCATTAAAGTTGCTCCTTCATAATCCTTGATATAGCCAACATATTTTGCTTTTGGTACTTTTATGTCTTTTGAAAACCCCTAAGGGAAAGAAGAGTCATTGTCAACGCACTTTGTTCACCTGCTTTCCAGCAGCCTTTTGGAACCACTGTGAGTTCCGTCCCCGTCCCCTCCCCACCCCACCATGGAAGCACCTTTTGCCTTGTGGGCTTTCAAACCACAACTCTTGAGCCCAGATGAATACATCATTCACCAACTTACACACTGCTGAAATACACATATACCTGTGGCCACTATATACCACAGTGCCCATTTTAGATTGAGTTCACTCTCTACCTCAGATTTTCAAAGTCGCCCTGCAAGCTACATAGGGCCTCAGGAAGACCTCAAAAAGAAAACAATGAAAGAAACCCAAATGGCATATAGATGTTCCAAAAACCTGTGCAATAAAATTAAAGGGGAAAGATCCCTGATGGAACTTCAATAGATGTGGATAAGATGCCTACGACTGACAGCAGTTCTACAAGGAAGGAGATGTGAGTAAGTTGAGTGCCCAAAGGCAGAGACAAAAATCCCACACTGGTTCAGCTACCCTATCTCGATTTTTTGAAATGGAATGCATTAACTGCTACTCTCATGTGCATATTCTTGAAATATGCTTTGAAGAATTAGAGTATATATCCAGTCCCTGTTTGGAGGAAGGAGAGCGGTCACTCAACACATTTTTTTTCCAATGTAACAGCAGAGCACAATTTCAACAGGGAAGTTTGGCATTAGGTCATCATTCTACTGCATAAGAGCAAGCATGATACCCATTTAAAAATGTAAATGCCCCCAAAATTGTGGATGGGATGGGGTGTTGCTTGTTAACGACATTGGCCATAACCCTATACATTAATTATCTGGGATTGAATTCAGTGGAATATACTTCTAGGGAGATATACTGGATTGTGCGGTAAATTAAAAGTGTGTTTGGGAAATTCGTTCAAAATACAGAATGCTCCATTAATGTTCACTGCCATTCCTTGGAAAACCTACTTATTAACAATATTTCTAATCGGACCTAACAAAAATGTTTGCAGGACACTTTACAAAATATTAGGAACACAGGAATAAAATAATTCTGTGGAAGAGGAAAAAATGCAAAATGTGAAACTATGTGAAAGCAACAGTACAATCTCCAGTTAATCCTGGAGCTAATTCCTGCTAATTCTCCAGTTAATAGCTGGTGGGACACAAATTTCTTCCAGTTGTATTTTGAGAAGCAGGGGAAGACATACAGATCTCTGAGGGAAGTGTATCCCATAATTCTGGGGCTGCCACACACACACACAAAAAAAATCCTGGCAGATTACAACCTTACCTCCTTTGAGAATGAAGTCCAATTTATGGCTCTGGCTATAGGAGGAGAACTTAAACACCACTTCACCTGCATAATAGTGGCTTCTTCAGGATGATTTCCCACCACCACCCAGTGATGTCTAGTATTGGTTACTGACTGTTCCCTACCAGCCCCAGATACCCTGTTGGGTGTATGGGACTGGTGCTTTATCGAGTGCAGAAGAGTCACATGATAGCTGCACTAGACAATAAAGCTCATGAATGGCTTTAGGAAGCAGGCAAAGCATGGGTTTACATGCACCACTCTCCAGATTCATGGAATAACATCGTTTTCCACTCAAACATTTGGTCACCGTCCACCTGAAAGACTTCTCCATCTTAGCAAACCGTTCTTCAAATTTCAGTCCCTCGCACAGGATTAAAAGCACTGTCTCAGGGCTACTTACTTGCTTCTTGAAGTAGCCAATTGCATATTCATCTGCATATGTGAGGAAGTTGAGAATATTGTGCTTAATGTGGTACTCCTTCAGGTGATTCATTAGGTGAGTTCCATATCCCTGCACAGAAATTAGGAGGACAATTTATTTTCTGCGAAATGCAACAAGCCAAAAACCTTGAAGCTCATATGTAAGAATCTGAGGACAAAATAACGTTTAATCAAAGAAACATATTGGGACACCAGGAATGCTTTGTGGGTGCCAGCATAACATGCTTCTGACTTCCAGGGCGAAGGGCTGCTGATTTTCCCTTTTCAACTGCACTCTCAGGCCCTGTAATTGGGAAGGGAAGTTTAAATGTTCTGCTGTGTGTGCCAAGTCTGCACAAAGGCCTTTGGGCCCCAGACTGACTATTTAGACCTGGAATCAACTACCCTGTTCTGGTGGCAGAAGCCAGTGGAAGGACTCCCGCTAGTTCAATTGGGCTTTCACTGCTCTCAGAACTGACGGAAGGATCTCCTCAGCACTACAATGAAATCCACCCTAAAAGTTTTTCCTTGGGTGTTCAAAGCGCATCACATATATTATTACTTCAGTAATCATTTCAAAAGAAGCTATCCCCATATTTCTGGTGGAGGCTGAGACTGACAGAATAGCAATTTCATGGCTAAAGTCGAGATTTCAACCAGGGATTTTTTTCCAGTTTTGCAGTTTATTATTATAATGAAATCTCTCTCCGCGATGAGTACCTTTTTCTGCAAAAGATGTCCTATTTAAAGGGTTTTTTATTTTGGGTATGTATCAGCTAAAATGAACAGCAATAACAAAAACAACAATATTCTAATGGTCCATATTATTTTCCTGCCTATTGCTCACACCCGCCACCTAAGTAATTTGCAGTGACTGAGGAGGAAACAGAATAATTTCTGTGGGTTAAGAAAGGGTTAACTGGGTTGGGTAATGATCACGAGCTATGACAAAGGCAGGAGAGCAGAACTGTGGAACGATGTATTTAACCAATGACTGACATAGAAACTTACTTACATGTACATTAGCTGTGGCAAGCTCCACGTGTTGCTGAAGTAAAATTCCCATCATCCCTGACCATTGGCCATGCATGCTGGGGATGATGGAAGCTGAAGTCCAGCAACATCTGGAGGGCCAAAGGTTCTCCACATCTGGTGGGGAAGGACAAAGAACAGATGTCGGAGGTTCCTGCCCTAAAAGGCTCACAATCTAAGATATATGCAAGCAAGCAAGGTGGGGAACAGAGGCGAGGGAAGAAGAATATGCGACTAGTTCAGTTACACTGACATTGACTTTGTTACATGACTAAAAGGCATTCCAGAAAAGGTGAATTCTGAGTTCCTCCTATGTGGTTCATTTCATGTGATAAGAGGCACAGCTGAATGCCTCTTAGAGATGCATGTATTCATAGTTCTGGCTCTCTGCTGATAGCCAAACTACACTTAGGAGAATAGCATAACGGTTGAGACAAAAGCACAACACATTTTCTTCTTCTTTTTACAAGCTGAATTTCCAGGCTTTTTAAAATTTGGCAACCTTTCTACAGCTGGCGTTTATTTCTGCATCCAGGCACTTTTTGGCATGAGCCTGCTGTGGGAGCACCCTCGCCGCCTATGGGGCAGATGTGCAGTTGTTTCTGTTGGCTCAAAGTCAGGGGAAAGGCTGTGTGCTAATCAAATGGGATGTGCCCCTACACGATGCAATTATGCCTGCATATTGTATGGTGAATTTTGTGCCTTTCCCTACCACTGACTTTGTCCTTACCTTGACTTGTTCGTTAGAAGTCACAGCGCAGAAAACTATTTCTGTAAATCCTTGAGACGGGAACATTCGGAAGCAGATGCCGCCAATCACACGGCCGTCTTTGATCAATGCAAGGGTCTTGTGTTTCCTGGAGTTATATACATTTTATGTCAGGCTTGTTTCACAGCGAGTGATGCATAAGCATTAGCATATCTCACATCCACAGCTAGAGCAGCAATAAATAATAAAAGCATTTGATGCAAAGACCTGACGCCAACTTCATGCTCTGCACAGTCGGTAAATACATGATCTTAGCAATATATTACATTAAAAAGAAACAAAGCTGCTGATTCACTTTATTTAAAAAGTAAAGATGCCCAGGAAATTGGGCCATTTCTTAAACTGAAGTAGTTATTGCCGCGTTTTCCAACCCCCTTCCAAACAAATATCTGAACGCTCCATCATACAGTTCTATATTATGTTTTCTACATTATATTGAAAAATTACTTGTTTCTTCAAACTGAGGAACAGTTTTGAATTCCCAACACGAAATTATCATTGTAACAACCACAGGTGCAGATATAAAACAACAGTCCTCTTCCCCCCACCAAACAACAACAACAATAAGATATTAACAGTGGGGCAGGTTTTTGAAACCCAAGTTTGGTGAAGATATTAGACTCCAAAAATAATAAAGAAATACAGATGCCATTAAGCAGGTGGAAAGAGGCTTTCAAGGAACAGCTAAGGAGACATTTTTATTGGCTGATATTAGAGAACCATAATCTACAATGGAGTAATATCTAAAATAGACACATATTAATTTATATGAATCAATGGCCTGGTTCTTACATAATGCTAGCCATGGTTTGTCTAGTTCAAGTGTGATATGTTTGAATGCCTGAATCCAGTCCAAAATGGCTTCTTTATCTTGCAACAAACCATAATGTGAAGTCAAGATTTGCTATTTGCTTAAGAACCATGGATTATTTGGGCTATAGTTTGGCATTGTGCCTGAATCTAACAACCTTGTTTAACCAGAGTTTGTTTGGCCACCGACAAACAGTCACTAGTCTACAGAGTGCACAATGAAGGAACAGCTAGAAAATAAACCATCTGTGGGACTACGAATGGGTTCATTGAGCAAACCATGGTTTAGTGTTTATATATATTTTAAGGTGTTTTAAATGTGCTTTTATTGTTTATTTTGTTGTACCACTGTAAATGGTGGTTTTTATTTATGTATTTTTGTTTGTTCCATTTTGTTTTGTTTTTGGGGTTGGGCACTGTGTGGGGCGGGGATTGGTTTTGTTTGGGCATAATTGTTTTGGTTGTTTTGTTTTCTATTTGTAAATGGAGGTTAATATGAGGCTTGGGATTGTCACCGTGGTGGGGCGAGGGAGGTATGGCGGTGGGGGCAGATGTTATAGGCGAAGGGGATCGAGATATGGATATGCTCGTACCCCTTCCAATCTGCGCCCCATCCCGAGAGACGAGGGTAGGGTGAGCAAGGATTACTCACCTCCTTCACTGGTGTTGTGCAATGCCAGGTCTATAGGCAACAAAACCGCTACCCTGTGAGATTTCTTTATCTCGCAGGGAGTTGACCTGGCTTGTGTGACGGAGACCTGGGTGCGCGAAGGGGTAACTGTTGCCTTACGAGAGATGGCGCCCCCGGGTTTCTCCGTCCTCCACCGGTCACGGACTGTGGGCCGGGGGGGAGGGGTGGCAGTATTAATCCGGGAAGATTGTTCTTTCAGGGCTCTACCATCGCCATCGATCCCCGGCATTGAATGTGTTGGCCTAGTGTGGGGCTCCGAGGAGAGCTTGGCTGTCTGGCTGGTGTACCAGCCACCTAGCGCACCAGCAGCCACCCTGTCAGGCCTGCTGGAGGCGGTGGCCGGCTGGGCCTTGGAGTTCCCTAACCTATTGGTATTGGGAGACTTCAACTTCCACGCTGATGCCACTCCCTCCTCACAGGCTCTGGACCTGGTGTCTTCCATGGCGACACTAGGGCTCTCCCAGTTTGTTTCGGGCCCCACACATCAAGCAGGCCACACGCTGGATTTGATCTTTGGCGCCGGTATAGATGTGATCATGTCTCCTTCGATGAAGGTGCCATGGTCTGATCACTACGCTCTGAAAGCCAGGATTGACTTTCCACCCCCACCCTGCTTAGGTGGCGAGCCGATTTGGGCTCGCCCGCAGAGGCTGATGGACCCGGATAGATTCCGTCAAGCCTTGCGGGACCTTACTCCCCCTGGCGACTCATTGACTGAGCTTGTTGAGGGCTGGAATACC
The DNA here is from genome assembly GCF_965112155.1 of Podarcis liolepis. Lineage (NCBI taxonomy): Eukaryota > Metazoa > Chordata > Lepidosauria > Squamata > Lacertidae > Podarcis > Podarcis liolepis. Next base: position 40,027,049 of record NC_139563.1, on the reverse strand, counting down.
CAGCTCCTGGCAGCCATCGATGAGATCGCACCTAAGCGCCCTCTGCGACCCCGCAGAAACCGGGCTCCCTGGTTTACCGAGGAGCTTCGGAAAATGAAGCGGGACCTCAGACGGCTAGAGCGAGTATGGCGGGGTGCCCGTGACGGAGCCTCAAGAACATCTTATAGGGTTTTTATGAAAACCTATGAGATGGCAGTGAAGGCTGCTAAGAAGTCTTACTTCTCGGCCTCCATTGCATCCGCTAGCTCTCGCCCGGCACAATTATTTAGTATAATTCGGTCTTTAACGTCCCTTGAAGGACAGCCAAATTTAAATAACAATCTGACACACAGCTGTGAGGCATTTGCGAGCTTTTTTGCGGAGAAGGTCCTGATGCTCCGCCATGACCTCCCTGCCAATTTGGATACAATAAAGGAACTGGAGGCCCCTCGACTGTCCTCGGGTCCAGTATTGGACCACTTTGACCGGATATCTCCAGCCGATGTGGACAGATTCCTCCAAGCTGGAAAGCCCACCACCTGTCCTCTTGACCCGTGCCCGTCATGGCTGATTAGAGCGTGTCCAGACGAGGTGCGGGGCCCCCTGGGGGATATCATCAACTTGTCCCTTGGCACCGGGACATTCCCAGGGGAACTGAAGGAGGCGGTGGTGCGTCCGCTCTTAAAGAAAACATCATTAGATCCCTCAGATCTATCCAATTACCGCCCGGTCTCGAATCTTCCATTCCTGGGTAAGGTGATTGAGAGAGCAGTTGCTGAACAGCTTGGTAGGTTTCTGGATGAAACATCTGCTCTAGACCCATTCCAGTCCGGCTTCCGCGCTGGTCATGGGACCGAGACGGCTCTGGTCGCCCTAACAGATGATCTCCGCAGGCAGCTGGATCGAGGCGGGTCAGGGCTGCTGATTCTTCTAGATCTGTCAGCAGCCTTTGACATGGTCGATCACGAACTCCTGGACCACCGCCTTGCCGACGTGGGGATCCAGGGCACAGTCCTTCAATGGCTGCGCTCGTTTCTCTCTGGTCGGGGACAGAGGGTGGCGCTTGGGGGGGAATTGTCATCACGCCACTCCTTGGTGTGTGGAGTGCCTCAGGGTGCAATTCTCTCCCCGATGCTTTTTAACATCTTTATGCGCCCCCTCGCCCAGCTTGTCCGGAGTTTTGGGCTGGGTTGCCATCAGTATGCTGATGACACCCAACTCTATCTGTTGATGGATGGCCATCCTGACTCGGCCCCAGACACGCTGACCAGATGTCTGGAAGCGGTGGCTGGATGGTTACGTGGGAGCCGGTTGAAGTTAAATCCTTCGAAGACAGAGGTCCTCTGGCTGGGGCGGGACGATATGGGATCGAGGGGGCAACTCCCATCTCTTGCGGGGGTGCAATTAGTGCCAGCACCGTCCGTTAAGAGTTTGGGTGTAATCTTCGATACCTCCCTCTCTATGGAGTCGCAGATTACAGCTATAACAAAGGCGGCATTTTTTCATCTCCGCCAAGCTAAGCAGTTGGCCCCTTATCTCTCTCGTCCTAGCCACTGTGATCCATGCGACGGTCACCTCCAGACTGGATTATTGTAACTCGCTCTACGTGGGGCTGCCCTTGAGACTGACCCAGAAACTCCAGCGGGTGCAGAATGCCGCGGCGAGACTCCTTATGGGGTCTTCGCTGCGAGAGCACATTCATCCGGTATTATACCAGCTGCACTGGCTCCCGGTGGAGTACAGGATCAGGTTTAAGGTGCTGGTTTTAACCTTTAAAGCCCTATACGGCCTAGGACCCTCGTACCTACGGGACCGCCTCTCCTGGTATGCCCCACAGAGAAACCTACGGTCTGCAAATAATAACATCCTCAAGGTCCCAGGCCTCAGAGAGGTTAGGCTGGCCTCAACTAGAGCCAGGGCCTTCTCGGCTGCGGCTCCAAACTGGTGGAATGCTCTGTCACAAGAGACTAGGGCCCTGCGGGACCTGACATCTTTCCGCAGGGCCTGCAAGACAGAATTGTTCCGCCAGGCTTTTGGTCAGGGCGCAGCCTGACTCCCTCCTCTGGCAACCTGCACAGAATTTTGTTTAATCGGTTGCCATCAATTTGATTTTAACTAATTTTTATAATGAAATATTTTTAGAATGTGTTATTATTTGATTGTTTATTTGATTGTTGTTAGCTGCCCTGAGCCCGGCTTTGGCTGGGGAGGGCGGGATATAAATAAAAATTATTATTATTATTATTATTATTAGTGTTACACAGCCAGTAAATGTAAATACTGGTGCTTAAGCCTTACTTTTCAGTCTAGCCAAGCTTTGTGGGATTGGTCTATTTTATTAGTGAATTTTTCCAATTTTTTTATGTTGGCAGAAGCCACCTGATATATCGAGCTTTCTTTGCTCATTTCCTACAAATTTCATTATATTATAGATAAAAATGGAGAACTGTATTTTTTCATGTTGTGAACTGCCTTTCATATCTGGCGGACTTGCTTTTATTGTTCATCTTTACCTTTCTTTTTCTGCTCTGAAGATTGCATCCACTCACCACATAAAATCTGAAAGCATGCTTTTTCTAGAAGCCAAATTTATCCAATATAAATATTGCCTTTCTCAATCTACCTTTCCCATGGAGAGGGGAGGAAAAACTTACGGATCAAAGACTAGACGAGTAATATACTCTTTCGGCATTCTGGGTAGCTGATGTGAGAATACATTCTGTAAGCCAACCAGCCACATCATGATTTTCTTATTTGGCTTTTGATTTAGGGAATTTCCAACTACGTGAAATTCAATCACTCCCCTGCGCTCTTCCATCCTCGCTGCTTCATCCCGGGCTGAGTGTGCAGATAGAAAATTAGTCTGCTTTATGAAAGGAAGAAGAAAAAAGAAAAAAGGTTCAGTATACATTTGAGAATTTTGGCTACTTTGTTTTCACAGTCAGGCACACAGCACACCTGGAAATCTGTTCCATTTGTTTTGATAGAACACATTTCTAAGTGTGTTAGAAATTCCACTGAAAAACAACAGAATTTGATTACAATGGGACTAATTTCACTGGATCTTTCTCCATGTGATTAGAGACATGGTGTGATCCTGTGACTTATCTTGATAAGGTGAACTAATCAGCTCCCTTTCTACCTTGGTTCTCGAACTTAATCTGTTCTGGGAGTCTGTTCGACTCCCGAAACCGTTCAAAAACCAAGGCGTGGCTTCTGATTGGCTGCAGGAGCTTCCTGCACTCAATCAGAAGCCACTGAAACCGCGTCAGACGTTCGGCTTCTGAAAAACGTTCGCAAACCGGAACACTTACTTCCAGGTTTGCGGTGTTTGGGAGTCGATTTGTTTGACAACTAAGCCGTTTAGGAACCAAGGTACCACTGTATTAGCAATGTTGCTGTTTTGTTTTAAATGAGCTCTGATGAAATTCAGAATTCACACTTACAAGATTTTACCGTTCCACACCACCTATTCTATAAGAGAAGCCTTTTTTACTTTAAGCATTTCTTAGTTGCTATTTGCAGGAAAGGTATCAGTTTGTGATAACAGGAAGAACGGCATGGCAGGAAGGGAGCTGCTGTTAATCCATGTGAAAAACACTCAGCTGTATGGACCAATGGTTTATTTCAGTTTAAGGCAGCTTCTTATTCCGTAGGCAGTATTAAGTGTCACACTGAATTATGATATTCTGTTGGGAAAGGGAACAAATGCATTGCTTGAAATAAAAGGAAGCTAGGCGTGACAAAACCTACAGACAACTTCTAGTTCAGAGGTTGCCAACCTTAAGGGGCTGATGGGCACATTTGCAAACTGGAGAAAACTACATGTCTCACCTCTGGACCGAGCATTGCAGCTGGATCTGTAATGGTTGACATCACTTCATTGATGAGTTCAATAGGAATGTCTCCTACAACTCTTGGCTTCTTAGCATCCTCCACGGAATAAGGCTCATTGCTTTTTCTCTTCTCCCCTGGATAATATAGCAACAGCAATTGAAATAATAATCTAAACTACTAAAGAAGCTATAACTCTGCCAAAAGGCAGAAATTCAAAGAATGGGAAAATGCCAAATTATGTAACTCATAAGAGATGTAATAAATCAATATTTTAGTGTAGCAGCATCCACACTTTGGAACTCCCTGTCTATTGACATTAATCAGGTGCCTTCGCTGGACCCTTCTGGGTTCTGCCTTCTCCACGGAAATAAAAAGCCTCTGAGCAGGTATCGGTTTATGATACCAGGATGAACACCCCAGCAGATTAGAGGGCCAGCCTAGCCCAGTCCATTAGCCAAAGGGGAAAGCTTGCTTCTCCAACCCAAAAAGAACATTTAGCTCTAACGGCCAGTTTCCCTGGCTCCATCTGACACCAGGGGAACTCACAGCTTCTGGGTTGTGTGGGTTTGATTATATCCATGTGCATTATTGAAATCCATTCTAAGGTGCCTTAAGAAGATGAGTTACACTTCTTATAAATAAAGACAAATGACAGTTTTGGGTTACTGTGTGTTTTTTAAGTGTATCTAAACACCTACATGTTGTGCAACACAAATTTAAAAATAAAAATTATCACTAATTTGCACAAAACGGGGTGTTGTAGCCAATGCCAGTCCTGCTCTGCACAGGCCCACTGAAAGTAACAAACACCACAAACTCATATCCATTAATTTCAATGGATCTACTCTAAGTAGGACTTGTTTAGTCATTTAGTCGTGTCCGACTCTTCGTGACCCCTTCATGGATCACTGCCTTGCCGTGGCGAAGGGGCTTGAATAACTCAGAGAAGCTATGAGCTATGCCGTGCAGGGCCACCCAAGATGGACAGGTCATAGTGGAGAGTTTTGACCAAATGTGATCCACCTGGAGCAGGAACCGGCAAGCCACTCCAGTATCCCTGCCAAGAAAACTCCATGGACAAAAACAACAGGCATATAAAAGTAGGACTAGCCCTGGATAAAACCCATGGAGTATACAGGCATTTCCTATTTGTGTCAATGTGACAAAAGTTGCTTGTCTCCAAGCCCGCCTTTGCACTCAGCTGCCTTTCCCCTCTGTGATGTAAGAGAAGTTGCACACAGAACTATGTGTAGTTATTTGATTCTTTTCTCATTTTCCCAACCCCCAATACAGGGCAGCTGCTGAGATGGAAGATGAGTATGGATGAACAGCTCCTGAACCCTATTCTCCCTGTACTTCTTTCCCACTGAAAATGCTTCTTCCTGCCTGCCTCCCTCTCTGCAGCTGCATTTATCCCTGCTGAAGGATATACGGCTGCATTAAGAGTAGATGTCTCTTCTGGTTCATGAATCAACAAAAATGGCAGTCAAGCTTACATTGTATAACGTTTTGCACATATGGCATTAAAAGCTGCAAGGAGACAGATTGGCACTTTAGGGCCAGGATCAGCTAAAAATAGCCACATTTTGACTTGCTTCATTAACTGCTGGGCAGGGGGGCATGTTGCAGAATCAAATAACTTGGAAGGGAGGAAACACTTTGTCAATTCAGAATGGAAGATTTTAGATGAGCTTTGATTTTCCAAATTGCTCCTGAACAAAACATGGGCTTCAGAAGGTGATTACTGGAGGCACACGAAACATGTATGTGCTTGAAGTCAGGTCACCTAGAGAAGCAACAAGCATCCACCACACCTCTCTGGACAATTTCAGTTGAATTCTTGCAGCCCAGTCCTTGTTTCATGACATTCAATAGGCCATACGTCATAGCAAGCCTTCTTAGAGATTGTGGAGTTCAGATTTGCCTGGGCTGCGAAGGGCATCCTTTGTCTCTTATCTCCAGCAGGCATTTCAATTGTATGGAAGCTAATATCTGCTGAGGGAAAGTCACTCTGCACGCACTCAGGGCTTATCCACCGTTACCTTTCACCCTGCAATTTCCAGGCAGAAATCTGCACTTTAATGCTCTGTGCCTGAGCATCCTCTCCCCTGAGCTTTCCCCACCAAAACCCGCTCTTTAAAACTGAATCAGAGCAAACGTCAATTTGAGTTTTCTGTGGACTGGTGTCTACACTGGTTGGACACACACAGGCCTGGAAAGCCCAGACCACGGCTGGAAAGAGCGGAAGAAAGTTAAGTGTGGATAAGCCCTCATTTAGTTGCTTCACATGTCTGAGGGTTGAGCCCTGCCAAAGAGGTGAAAGTAAAGGTAAAGGACCCCAGTCAAAGGCGACTATGGGGTTGCGGCACCCATCTCGCTTTCAGGCCGAAGGAGCCGGCATTTGTCCACAGACAGCTTTTCAGGTCATGTGGCCAGCATGACCAAACCGCTTCTGGCACAACGGAACACCGTGACAGAAACCTGAGCGCATAGAAACACCGTTTACCTTCCCGCCACAGCGGTACCTATTTATCTACTTGCACTGGTGTGCTTTTGAACTGCTAAGTTGGCAGGAGCTGGGATAGAGCAATGGGAGCTCACCCATTCACTCGGATTAGAACTGCAGACCTTCTGATCAGCAAGCCCAAGAGGCTCAGTGGTTTGGACCACAGTGCCACCCACATCCCCTACCTGCCAAAGAGACTAAATAGCATGAAGCAAAACTAACAGCAGACACCAACACTGTAGTACAATGGCTAGAACCCTTTTTGTTGCATAAACTATCAACGTGGGGCATCACCGACAGCTTTATCTTGCTCAACTCCCATTCTATTCAATGGGGCTTGCTCAGCAGAAATTCCATGCAGATTCCCTAGCTTGAGCACAAAAAAGCTAGAAGCCCACTGCTCTTCACGTTACCTAGATTCGGGTCCAGACTAGAAGCAGCCTTGCAAACAGGACTCATACTTCCACCACTGGGTTGCTCTAGAGAGGAGGGGCTTGCACTGTAAGGAACAGACCTTACCACAGGGGGGCGGCTGATAACTGCAAGGAGACAGAAAGAAAACAACATTGAATGTAGGAATGATCAGCACTAAGTAGAGCCCCCCTGAAGCTATTTACATGTTCAGGGAATCCTCCAGTTGGTGTTAATGGGAGCTTTCCTTGAAATGCAAATAGCAGCTTCAGAGAGGGGATTGTAGTCAGGAAGAGAAAGGGTGAATTTTCCCATTCCCCACCCCATAGGCAGCTCAGGCTGTCCCAACAGCTGCTGTTTGCATAGCATCCATGTCTAATTTGACTTTCATTCTGTCCTGCACCACATTACATTTACCTGTCTGGATGCCTAGCTGGGCACTTCGAGAAGATGATGCTATGAAATCTGGATCCCAGATAGGAGAACTTTGACTGTACACCTCTTCCTCCAGCATGGACAGGAACCTTAACACAGGAATTGAGGCAGCATTAATAGATGGCAGTCTTATCTATCAAGAAAAACATACCTTGCTTCATAATAATAATCAAAGCAGGAACAAGCTGAACAAACAAAAAACACTTTTGGAAAAATGGTCCGTTGCAAATTTCTGATGAAATTTAACAACAGTTGAGAGAAAAAGCACAGTACTGATGTGAAATCATTTGCTTATATATCTAATGCATTTGTTAGATGCTTATAAAAATTCTTGAGCTACTCTAGCTGGCGTTACTACTCATCACAACTGCCGACAATTGTTGTCACCACCATGTTTTTTTTAAAATTCCCCCCTTCTCTACATTGTATAAAGTCATTTACAGTATGATCCTATCCTTGTCTACTCAGGAGTAAGTACATTTCTGTTCAATAGGGCTGACTCCCAGGTATGTCGGTACAGGGCTGCAGCCTTCGAAGCTCACAAGTTTGTTTTGGAGTATTTTCTATACCAGGGATGAGGAACCTGAAGCCCTCTAGATGTCATTGGGCTCTAACTGCCATCAACTTCAGCCAGCACGGCCAGTTCTCAAGGATAGGAGTTGTAGTCCAGCAACATGAGGTGGGGGGCTTGGGTTTCTCATTCCTGCTTCAGAACCATTAGAAGTGAGCTTTTACTTCTGTCCTGCCCCATCCCATTGCCTGGGGCTTGTTCATGGAGGTACTGCCTTCAAGGTCACAGCAGAAAATCTAGGAACATTTATGCTAGAAGATACTGGAAAGCCTTCACTATTTAGGCCTGTAAATAGCTAAAAAAAATCTGAACAAACATTTAAAAGAAGTTTATGCTGCCATTATTCAGATCCTGCTAGGCATTTCATGAATAATACTAGAGAGCTTCCTTTGAAACATCGAAATATCTGACCAGGCTATGCATTAAGATGATAATCATGCAATATTAGAAAACCCTCATACTATTAAGGATATGCCTGCTTAATCCTTTCCCTGAGGTCTGTTGAGAATTCTGCTTTGAAAAATAAGAACTCGCTCAGAATTCTAAACCGAAGTTTGACCAGCTGAGTCACTCGTTTTGTGTGGAAATATTGTTCACCGCAAGAATGATTATTTTAAAAAAAATGATTTAACATTCATGTGAGGCTGCAAGCCCAGCAAACTCAGTGGGACTTCTTTTAAAATAGATATTGCACTAAACCATGGTTTATGACAGCAGAAGAATGTTATTTACCTCATGTCCTACCAGTGGCCTGCCAAATGGCTTCTCTTTGGCCACTGGTGATGCTGGACTAGAGAGGTCTTTGCTATGATCCAGCACAGCTCTTCTTATTACATCTGGACTACAGACCTCTGATTTAAAACACACCAGGGCAATAAACCCGGGTCACATGGTTCAGACGTAAGACGGAACTCTGGATTAATATAAACCAAGCTCTCCACACCAAACCCAGCACATGAAAGCAGAGCAAAATGTGCTCATTTACAGCTTCATGTGCCATGGTTTTACAAAATCCTCAATGATTGGCTGAACTGGGCCAATCTGTCTCTGTTGCAAAGCCAACAAAATCACATTACTAACACAACATCATGACAGTCTCATTCAGGTTGATTTGCAGCGTAATTCCAAGATGCATTAGTCAACTATAATTGCCTTCAGTGTGGTGGAAATATGGCATTGGTTGTGATTATGTCACTGTGGTCAGACTCAGGTACACCCTAACTAATCCCTAGTCCAGTCTTTACCCAAGCTGGTGCTTTCCAGATGTTCTGGACTCCAACTCCCATCAGCCTCGGCCATCAAGATCAATGGTCAGGGATGGTGGGAGTTGTAGTCCAAAACATCTGTAGTCCAAAACATTGGGGAAGGCTGCCCTGGACTCTCAAAGAACAAGTGGATGTAAACAAATTCTGAAAGAGAAAGATATTGTTCCATGAGATGGTGCGAAAACAGCCAGCTCATCAAAAATGACATAGGGCTGGTTATTTTAAAAAGAAAAACCCTTAATAATTCTCATAGAACAGTTTCTTTCACTTTCACAATCTTTGTTCCCACACCCTTAGTTCTAAGAGAAGCAAGCCTAGATAGACAGGCATGAAGATCTTTCTTTATCCTTATCCTATTTGTTCTCTGAAAGATCTGAGTGTGTGGAAACTTGGCAACATTAGATATTTAACTCATCTCATCAGAGACACTACTTTGCCAATGTTTCTTCATGATGAAGCAGTCACTGTTAAAGAGCTGCATGTTACTGCTGAGCAATTTGTTCTTTGCTAAACCGGCAGCTTAAAAAAAAGGTAATTACATGGTACCTTTTGCTATTGTCCCACTAATGTGTTTGAAATGCAAGCAGTCATGAATAAATTATTCCTGTTACAGTACAATTATTATGTAAACTGACATCTTCATGGCTTTCCCCACCAAGCTGCACGGCAAGACACACTACTTATAAAGTCGCAAGCTATGTAATGCACTGCACTGTGTTGATAGGTCTAAAAATGCAAGCGAGTAGCTTCTGCTAAATTATTGAAAATGAAATGAAGGGAAACAATAGATACTTGAACTCAATAGGGTACAAAAGACCACTTTCAAATCCTACCACACAGACACATAAACTAATACAGCATAAAATATTTATATTAAATGATGTCGTTTGAATAACTCTCTCTCTAACACACTCTCTCTCTCAATATATAATATACAATGAAATGCAGCCTGTAAAAGGCTAAAGCGAATTAGCCTCACACACACTAAACCACAACTATGGTTTCAGATGGTGTGGCGAAGCTGGCATATTGCCGTCCAACCATGAAGTTTTGGACCTTTGGAGCTCATTTTGAGTCCTGAACAGAAACAATTTCAATCCAACCCTTGTGGAGCTAAATCTTGGGGTAAGAATTTCATCAACTTTAACAGCAGGTCAACTCCAGAAATGCCTGGCTTGGAGTATACATTTTTGCTCCGTGAACAGAAGGAGCTTCTGTTCACTGCAGGACCGCTTTCCAACGAGCGGAAGCTCTCTCCAGCCACACAGTGAAAACTCAGGTTCTGAGCCAATGTTTATCACATAACACATTCATTATACATATCTTAAGAAAGTCATTAAGATCAGTTAATTGAAAGCTAGACCAAATTTCACTGAGATTTTTTAAAATATTTGTTTCACTGCATTCTTATCCTGCTTTTCTGCCTATGCCCAGACAGAACCGCATACAAAGGCCCACTTCACACGTAATGCTAAGCCAAACATGTCTTAGTGTAAATGGGGGGGAAGTGGGATTCCCAGAGCTAAGATAGCAGCCACAGCCCTCTTTCCCCAGGGCCTGGCACTACTCAAAGCTAAGCTATGGTTTGATGCAGCACTACTTCCAAACCCAGGCTCATGGATTGTCTCCTGCAAACCACAAAAGGCAACATGCCCATTTCTACTGCATGACTACTGCCGTGTGTTGTACATAGGGCTGCCTCTGAAGATGGTACAGAAACCTGAGCTCGTGCAGAATTCAGTGGCCAGGTTGCTCAATGGAACAAGACGGTTTGAAGGGGTACAGTTAGGGTTACCCCAGAAAGCCCTAAAAACTGTTTGTGAATTTCCCCCCCAGCCAGGCCTTGGCGTACGCATTTTAAAAACTGCATTTTCCTCAAAGACAAAAAGCATGAGCTAAGCAGTCCTCTCTGTAACAAAAACGCTGTAACAACTCAGAGCTGAGAACAGAAAAGCTTTCGCTTCCCAGATCCAAGCTAACCTTGTCCTGGTACACTGATTTGCAACATACTTCCGGGAACAGAGCCAGAGAACGAAAAGCAACATTTCTATGTAAGAATCTGTGAAGGGGGAGAGAAAAAAAGGGGTTTGAAAAAAGGATAAAACCTGCTTGTAAAATGTTTTCGGTGCGGCCTGTCTTTTGTGAACTGAATCACACAGGTGCCTTCTGCCCCCACGGATGGCAGAATAAAACGCTCTTTCTCTGGATTAACCCCCTGGTGTTTTTTGGCTCCTTTTGTCTCTGCTCGGGTGCAACAATTATTCCGACCCATGGATTAATAAGGCTACATATTTCTGGTGCGTTGGCCGGGAAAAAGCACGTTCCCCGAGATCGAGGGACAAAGAGGTCCAGGGCGTCACTGCAAGGCGAGCAGCTCGGGATACCGGGTCAACAGTTCCAGCGCGCATCCTGCCAACTTCGTGGGAGGAACTGGCCACCCGTTCCTGAGTGGACACGCGACAAAGTGACGGAGAGAAAGAGCAACGGCCGTGCAGAAAGAAGGTACCTCGAGAAAAAGGTAAGCTCCACAGGGTATAGGTGGGAGCAAGCTCCACAAGGATAGGTGCGAGCAAAAAGAGAGCCTGATCAGCTCCGCCAGCAGGGTAGAAGAAGTGCCACTGGTTTTGGTGTCGCCCAGAAAAAGCAGCAAAGGGTGCTGCTAGGGCCCCGGTCGAAGTCTAAGCGCTGCCGGTTATGGTTGGTTGTTGGTTTTGTGCCCAGAAAAAGCAGTAAAGGGTACTGCTGGGCCCCGGTCGAAGTCTAAGCGCTGCCGGTTGTGGTTGGTTTTGTGCCCAGAAGAAGCAGTGAGGGGTGCTCTTGGGCCCCGGTCGAAGTCGTGAAGCACTGCCGGTTGTGGTTTTTTTGGGGGGGGGGGAAAGGGATTGGGGGAGGTGCATGGGTTTTGTTTTTGTTTTTGTTTTTCTGAATGTGCGTGTGGGGACACTCCAGTGAATGTTTTGAGTGTGTGAGACGTTGAAAGCAACGTCTGGCCTGTGACTGAGTGAAAAAAATAATGTTAGGAGGGCTGAGTGTCCCAGTGTCCCCAGGATCCCAGAGTCATGGGAAATAAAAGAAGTAAAACAATTCTTGAGACACCACTACAGAGCTTTCTGGAAAACTGGAAAAGTGCCATGAAAGCAGAAGAGTGGGGATGTAAACTCAAAAAAAGCAGACTCCAACATTTATGTGAAGTTGACTGGACTTTGTATTTACCAGAATGGCCTCCTGGAGGATCCTTTGATCCAAACTTGGTCAACATTTTATGGAGTAACATTTTCAAGGCCCACACAGATCAGATTCTCTATATTTCTATCTGGAAAGCCAATGTGGATCAAAATCCCTCATGGCTTCGGACAAATAGAATTGTGACTGCCCAAGTCAAACTGTGTTCAGTACAATTACAAGTTACAAAACCAGCAGTCTTGCCAGACCCAGAAGAGGAAGGAGGAATAATTAGCCCCCCTCCACCCTATGCAGCAACTGCACCAGGGCTAAATGAAGTTCCCCCTACCCAACTCCCAAGAAAAGAGACTGAGGGAGAAAAGAAAGAGAAGAGGAAAGTGAGGAACAAGGTGGTATGGAGAATGAATAATTCAGAAGGTGAAGTGGACAAGCAGTCCAAAAGAGTGTTTCAGTATGTAGAACCATGTGGCTTCTTGGTTCTAGAAGCAGCAGAATGCAAGGATGTGAATTGGCAGACAGAAAGAAACAGAGCAGAAGGCTTTGAGAGCCGCATGGGACAGAACTGTTAAAAAAAAATAGACAATTAAACCCAAGGGATTAAAAAAACCCTAGGATTACAATATTGACCATTGAGGAAATCCGCAAGAAAAATGTCCTCAGGGCAGCGGACAATATTGATGTTACAATTGAGGCAGCTAAAACTCCACTTTGATGGCCTCGCCCCACTGAGTGTACAACCCCCTGGAGTCATCCAACGTCCAGGACCACAGACCTCCAAGCACTTTTAATCAGAATCCTTCTTTCGAAGAGGACCTGGCCAAAATAATTAGGGGTTTGTCTTCAAACAGCCAGCAGCCAAAAATGCAATCCTGGAGGGTGTCCACGGGAGGGGCAGAAGACGCCTAGGGAAGAAGCCAGTGTGCCATTTGCAGGCAAGAGGGTCACTGGAAAATGGAATGCCCACAGGCCCCACGCCCGACACACCCCACCCCCACAGGCTAGGAACAATAAGATTTCTCAAAAATGATTTCTTCTCATCTCTGTTCTTGCTAAAAGACTGCTGCAGCTAGAAGCGAGTGAACTAACTGTTTCTAACATTCATGAAAGTAACAGGACATCAGCTTTTTTCCCCCCCTTGTGCCAGGTGCTTGGAGTAGCTTATCTCTTGGCAGCTATCTCAGAAGGACACTGCTGCATTCAGCCAGCTACTCTGACCTGCTACTGCCTGAAGCCAATTAGGATTTACAGTCAAGCGAAAAAACCCAGAATGCCAAGGGTTACCCACCCTCTGCCCCAAAGTACTAACCTGGAAAAGTGACTTTCTTAAAAAGCAAGTGAATGCTTTCTGTGAACTTTGTCAAGTTTTTCTTTTTAAGGTGCAATTTTACTCTGAAAAAGGAGCCGCAGCATAACATAGGAATTTTGAAACTTTGCCAGAAGCAAGGAGCGCATTGTTCTTTATACAGACACTGGCAAATCAACTGAAATTTGCAACATGGCTTACAGGCCACGAGAGCTCTGAAACTTAGAGCACATGAATGAGACTTTTAAAAATCTCGGCTGGCAAACTTAACCCAAGGAACAGAACTGTTAACCCTTTGCAAAGTTTCCTGCCAAGCATCCCCTTTGAGTTAATATACCTTATGTGCAAATGTTATCTATCCATTTGTTCTGTGCAATCGCTGCCGTCTTTGTTATCTCTTCTCTTAACAGGTGGACTTTTGCCAGGATACCTCTGCATCCCTATGAACCAGGTGAAGAGGACCCAGACGCCCAGACATCGCTCCAGCCTTGTTGGAAGGGACCCAAGATGCCCAACGCCCACCAGACGACCTGACGCCCACCAGACTACAGCCCTGCTAAACGTCACTCCTGGACGCTGGCGTTTTGCACGGCTCAAGAATCCAGCATGGATTGAAAAAGGACATTTTCACATTTTCTTTTCTTTCCTTTTGCAAAACTGAACTTTATTGAAGGTACCTGGGCCTGGTTTGCTTTACGCCACCCCTGCAAAGGACAGTGTCTAGTGGATCTTTCCTTTCAGCGTAATTACACCCCAGCCCACTCTCTAGCACTTACCTAAGCCCCTCCCCGTCCATACAATGGCTCAAATACGACTGTGGGTCCCCGTGCTGGTATTTCTGCTGCATTTGACCTTTGAAATGCCAATACCACTCACAGTGACCAGACAACTGCTGCAATCGTGGGGGGCCCACCACACATATAATAAGTGGATTCAGGTTGCTGAGATGGTTGCGTTCTCTGCAAATCGGACCAATTGTGCCGTCTGCACTCTGGCCCCTGTAGATGCTCTGGGAGGAATGCCACTCCTCCCTGTGCCTTGGAATGAATCCTTGGTTACAACTCCACTTGTTGCCTTCCAGCCTCTGGGCAACCATTCTTCTTTATGGAATCATTCCGTCCCTTTCCAGGTTCACAGGATCACTGGCTGCCTTTGTGTCAACAAATCAAATGACGCCAAGGACGCTCAGACCTATGTGGGCACTTCCCACTGTGATCGTACCTTCCCAGCCCCAACTAACATGCCTGAGTCCGAGACAGGAACTTTTCCTGGTTCCAATTTGACTGCCTGCCTGGCCCGCTTGCTGAGAGGCACCATATCTGCCCATGGTCAGGACGTTTACTGGGTGTGTGGCAGGAAGGCCTATCATGCCCTCCCAAGAGGATGGTATGGGGTCTGTTTTCCAGCCTACTTAATACCCCCCATGTGGATTCCTGACCAGATACCCTCTGCACCCCCTAGAAGGAGGCGTTCGGCTGACCTGGCAACACTTGCAGGTGGCAGCTCCCAGGATTGGGGCAAAAATCAGTGGCCTCCGGAAAGGATACTGGCCCATTATGCTCCAGCCTCATGGAATCGGAGAGAGAAAATCTCTGGAGCACGGGGGCCGATCTATAACTTGAACCGCATAATCAGACTCCAGGCAGTGGTAGAGATTGTTGCTAACACGACAGCCACGGCCCTTAGGCTAATTGCCACGCAATTGGATGAGACACGCAATGCGTTTCTCTCAGTCCGATTAGCGTTGGACTTTCTTCTGGCGCAACATGGCGGCTTTTGTGCAGCGTTAAATCTCACAGGTGGGGCCTGTTGCTTTAACATCTCTGATCATGGTGAGGCCATTCGCAATTTGGCAGGAGGACTTGAAAAAGTGGCCCATATTCCTACCCAAACCTGGGAGGGATGGGACATGTCATGGCTTGACTGGTTGCCAAACCTAGGATGGGCAAAAGGCCTGTTTTTGCTGCTGCTTGGCCCACTTTTCATTTTGCTAATTTTTTGCTTTTCTGTACCTTGCTTCCTGCAATGCTTGCATACAATGACACGCAATATGATTTCTCGCATGCTTCGCCCCCAGATTATAGCTCTGACCCGAGAATATCAGCCTGTGCCTTCCTGGGACGAGCCCTTTTAAGAAAAGGGCTGTCCAAAATTGAGAGCTATGGAATGAAGGGGTACAGTTAGGGTTACCCCAGAAAGCCCTAAAAACTGTTTGTGAATTTCCCCCCCAGCCAGGCCTTGGCGTACGCATTTTAAAAACTGCATTTTCCTCAAAGACAAAAAGCATGAGCTAAGCAGTCCTCTCTGTAACAAAAACACTGTAACAACTCAGAGCTGAGAACAGAAAAGCTTTCGCTTCCCAGATCCAAGCTAACCTTGTCCTGGTACACTGATTTGCAACATACTTCCGGGAACAGAGCCAGAGAACGAAAAGCAACATTTCTATGTAAGAATCTGTGAAGGGGGAGAGAAAAAAAGGGGTTTGAAAAAAGGATAAAACCTGCTTGTAAAATGTTTTCGGTGCGGCCTGTCTTTTGTGAACTGAATCACACAGGTGCCTTCTGCCCCCCCGGATGGCAGAATAAAACGCTCTTTCTCTGGATTAACCCCCTGGTGTTTTTTGGCTCCTTTTGTCTCTGCTCGGGTGCAACAATTATTCCGACCCATGGATTAATAAGGCTACAGGCTGCCTCTGAAGATGGTACAGAAACCTGAGCTCGTGCAGAATTCAGTGGCCAGGTTGCTCAATGGAACAAGACGGTTTGAGCATATTGCACCAATGCTGGCCTGACCACACTGGCTGCCAATTAGTTCCCAGGCGCAATTCAAAGAGCTGGTTTTGACCTATAAAGCCTTAAACGGCTCAGGACTGCAATACTTCAAGGACTGCCTCTCTCCATGTGAACCAACCTGGACCCTGAGATCATCACCTGAGGCCTTCTTTGTGTTCTCCCAGTGTTTGAAAAGGAAAAGGTTCTGACCTCCTCTGCCTGGTCCTCAGACCCCAGTCGGCACAAAGAGTACTCGAGAAAGAGTACTTTGCAGAATGCTGATTTTATTCTAAAAAAAAAAGTCTTCTCCAACTAGAACCTACATATCATGACTACATTAACTATGAACTACATATCAAACGCAGCCAACTTTCTACCATCCAACCAACCCACAACACACACAATCAATGACCACTCTAGACATAGGTAGATAAAGGTTTGCACGAGTCATGTAGGCTTTGCCGATTCCTTGTAGGCCGCTGACTCATGCTGACTCAGTTCCTTTTGTATTAAAGAAAGGGCGGCTAATTTTAAGCTGTGACATTTTCCTCCTCCTCAAGAGGTCTGGAGGGTGTCAACACAAGAAAGGGCTTTTTCTGTTGTGGCTCTCCATTTGTGGAATGCTTTCCGCAGAGAGGTTTGGCCTTCATGATACACCTTTAAGTGTCAGGCAAAACCTTCCTCTTCAACCAGGCCTTTGGCTGATTAACATCTGATACCCTTTCAAATGTTTTGTGGGAGGTGGAGCTTATCGGTCTGTTTTTGTTTTTACTATGCATTTTGTGCTTTTATATTATATTTTGATGTTGTGAACCGCCCTGAGATCTGTGGATGAAGGGCGGTATACAAATTTTAATAATAATAATAATAATAATAATAATAATAATAATAATAATAAAATACATTTTAAGTTAATCAGAAAGTTCACAACAAAAGCAAAATTACTTAGGAAAATGTGTGAGTATTAGCGTTCGTTTCTCAGGTGGAAGCTTGTCCTTTTCCTGTCTTGCGTGTTCTAGGAGTTGCCTTCTCATGACGGTAAAGACGGAGCGCAGCAGTGTTCTCCCAAAAACTTGTGTGGTTTCGTATCGAGGTAGACTGTCACAAAACTGGGGCACGTTGCAGTAACACAACCACCTGCGAAGGGGGAAATATTAAGATAGAATAAACCCAGGTAACGGATCCAAACTAATATGAAAAAATATCTCCTTTCAAAACCTAACTACTCTATTCACATCAATTCACCTTAGAGCAAGGATCCTCTTAACAAAAAGTATATTTAATTAATATCCAGAATCACGACATTTGCAGCGAAGAATCTGGTTAGAAAACACATTAAAATTCCGTAGCTACATGCACACTAGAAAACTTCTAGCAGGTCCAAATTGTAGAATAAGAATTGCAAAACTGGGTCAAACGTAAGCCACTAGCTCTTCCAGCTCAGGCATCTACTGACATCTAAACAAATTTAGACCGTACATAATACGGAAAGGGCAAATGGCACCCACTACCTACCGGAACTGATCCTACAGGTACAAATGAATACCTGAAACAAGACACTGTTACCTTGTGTAGTTCACTTTGTAGCTAGCAATGTCGTCATTAGGTGACCTCTGTCTTCGCTGGGAAGGTGTCTCCAGGTGCCAGTAGTTGATGCGATTCAGGAACATTTTAGCCAGCTCTACTATCGTTTGCCTCTCTTTCGATGGTAAGTGACTAAATTTGTATTGCACAAAATTATTAACTCCCTTCAAAAGAGACGACAAATAAATGAGACCATTTGTAAATCAAAAGGAAGACGAGGCTCTAAATGCATATTTAGGATTTTATTTATGTTAAGTGATGAATTAATATGTTTAATTCCATAAGGTGAAGATTTAAGGATGTTAATGTCTAAGTTAAATTTTATAAGAATTAGGATTTGGAAAACCGTTAAAAGGACATGCAATGAAATTCAACCAAGGGGAAGCGAGGAAGTCACTTAACAAAGTTAATAATTCTCAATAAGGCTATGGTTTATGTTTGTTTGTCTTATGTGTTTGTTTGTTTGTTTGTTTATAATACTGTGAAAACTAATAAAAAATGGGGGGAGGACTAAATGCATATTTCCTATTTAATGACTGCATTCTCTCTAGTGGCTAGTTAAGATCCACTTCACATTTTATCTTTTTCAAAATCCAAACAGCACAGGTGACACGTGTAAGTAAATCTCTGGAAGAGAAACCGAAACCACCTCTTCAATAAAAATAAGGACTTTCTCCCATAGATGTAGCTTGTCGAATGACCATGCCACTGGCTGTCACGGATTATTTTAACAGTCAAATGAATTTGGAATCTACTTTCACCCAGACTCTACTGAAAAGCAAAGTGTGTGCGTGTTTGTCTGTGTGTGTTTTGTCTATCTGTCAGCTCTGACCTAGACAATAGACGCAACAAGACAGGGAGGTGCAGACTCTGTGTCAAAATTCCAAATGTGCCCAAAAAGGTTTGCACTCCCTGATTTAGTACAACTGAGGGCCGTAAGTAGGGTTTTAAGCTCCCCACTTCAAGCAGCAGACTAGCCTCCACCGCTGGTAACTCACAAAAGGTCTCTTAGCAAAGCCAGGGAAACCATCTAGAGCAGTACCTTTAAAGACAGGATGGGCAACTGTCTGAATGAAATTGCAGAAGTGTGAAAGGGGGCAGGGGGTCTTTCCTAACTGCAGTCCAGAGGTGCATATGTGCTCCCATTGGTAAGCATGGAAACCACAGCTGAGTGAGTGTTCCCAATAACAGGGAAGCCCCACTTTTGCACATAAATCGAATCTGCACCAGCCAAGCTAACTTCAGTCAACTAGCATGGCATAGCTAGTCTGCAGACCTTGTTTCTCACTGGGTACTTGATCTATAGCACCACCTAATATTCCTAAAAGTCTTTAGTCATCATTCTTAGCCCCAAGTCAGCAAGACACTTCATATACTGATAGGAGATGACTCTGTATAGGTGTTACTTTACCTGTTCAATACTAGGTTTCTCAAACGGGGGGCTCTCCAAAGATCCTTCTACAACAGGTTTTCCCATCTGTAATATACACTTCCTCAAAAGCTGTTGAAAAGAGATTTTTAAAGAATAAATAAATAAAATAGATTCTAACTAGGGCTGGGTAATAACTGGTTTTCAATACTGCAATATATCACCAGCTAAACATAACGATGTATCACTATATCACGATATCTGAAATAAGGAAGGAACTACGCAGGGGCGAACAGGACAATGTCCTGGCAACTGCTGCTACTTAAGGGTCTAAAACTGATAAATGTTTAAATTATCAATCACCTCATGGTCACTTTCAGCAGCAGGCAAGCCAAAATGCATCCAAATGAGACTTTTGGTTTTGGGCTTGGCTAATCTGAGAGTCCCAGATTATTTGTATTTGAGGCATCTGATCAAGGCCTGTATTTTAAAATGAGTTTAAAGATATATTTGCAAATGTTTGTATGTTTCATGCCAGGCAGAAACCAGCTGGCTAAGTACTTTGGCAGTTGTTTATGTTCCTGCTCTCCTGAACAAGGCCCCCCCCCCCTGATTTATAGCAGTAGCAGGAGACAAGTTTCTCAAAGTTGTAAAAGGAAATTACAGGCTGGGAGCAAATGTTACACTGACCCTACATATTACAGAATACAATCAAGCTGCAAAAACACTAATTAAGAGTTGGTAAATAGTAAGATTTATTGTTTAACAGAAAATAATACCATGTGCCTCCCATCAGACTCTAGCCATATTTTCCTAAGGTTTAAGGTATACTGAGAGAGTTAAAGGGCAATAAATTTTGGGAAGAGCTAATGGGAAAAGCAGCTGGCTGGGAAAGGGGGGTGTAAACTGAAGAGGCTTCTTTTGAAGCTGTTTTTACTGAGTTCCTTTTTTACTTTGCAAAGGCCTTTTCTTCTAAAAAGCTATCTATGTTATGTATGAGATTTGTTGGCTTAATGTAATTATGCAAAGGATTTAGAAAGTAAGAAATGTTAGATTCTTATGTTAGATTCTTATTTCATTGATGGTGTGTGAGAATGTGAACCCAAGATCTCTGTTTAGATAAGATTTAATACCATGAGCCATTTGTTTATAGCCATTTGTTTTGGAATGCAGGGGCAACAGGGGCAAAAGGTGATCTGGTAATTAAGGTGCCTTGTCGAGGCAAATGTAAGATATATGGCTACTTGTCTGCCATTTATGGATAGAAGGAAATATAGCTCTTTGTCTCCCATAAAAGGTAATAGGAAATGGGTGTATCTTTTATGATTGGTTCTAGCAAACAGCCAATAGGAATTTCAACCAGGCTGATTGGACAGAGGCAGCCAAAGGAGGAGCAAGGGGGCTGGGCTGAAGAAATATAAGTGCTGGCCATCAGGGCTGGAGGGGGCAGAGCTTTGGTAACCATATACCACTGTGCCTATCATTTATTTGTCTGACAAATAAATTATTATTTTAATTTCTCTATTGCTGCATTGAATATTTCATTCCAGCTAAGCGTTAACCACGAGCAGGGTGCTACATATTCACCATGCTTTGGACTGTCCTGAATATCACCATTTGGTACTCCAAGCCCAAAGTATCCAATGAAGCCATCCTGTTTGTGCAAGAACTTCTGCTTGTGCAAGGGAACTTTCCCCTCTGCCTCCTCCCCACATGCCCCAAATCTGTTCTGCATGTTCCCTGAGGCCTCTGGAGGAGATCTGCAGGGGGCATGTGGCAAGAGGAAAGGGAGGGGGAAAGATCCGCGCACCAGAGTGTCGAGGAATGTCTTCACTGGATAGAACCTATGGTTTGCAACTACAACAATTATACAATAATATAATAATAAATTTTAATTTATACCCCGCCCTCCTCGGCCAAGGCCGGGCTCAGGGTGGCTAGCACCAAATATGAATTACAATAAAACATGATAGAAAAACAACAACAGCAACAACAACAAACAAACAATTAAAATACAGCTTAAAATGCAGCCTCATTTTAGTAGTAGTCCATAAATCAAGACCATAATGGGAGGAAACATCAGATCTTCACCTGAGCCAGCTATCCATGCTGGTCCTACATGGGCCAGCAAAAAAGCCAAGGGAAAATTTATATACCAAATCCCATATAAGGGGTCAGAGTGAGTCTAAGCCGAAGGCCAGGCAGAACAGCTCTGTCTTGCAGGCCCTGCAGAAAGATGTCAAATTCCGCAGGGCCCTAGTCTCTTGAGACAGAGCATTCCACCACATCGGGGCCAGTGCTGAAAAGGCCCTGGCCCTACTTGAAACCAATCTAACCTCCTTGAGGCTTGGGACCTCCAAAGTGTTGTCATTTATGGACCTTAAGGTCCTCTGCGGGGCATTACCTACAGACTCTATCATATATAGAGGAAAGGCACTACGCCTTGTATGAGTCAAGCCCAGAATTACCGTCACACTGGATCCAAGCCAAATACAGTGCACTAATTGATGGTAACATTGCTCAGTTTTTGCATCAATCTCTAGGGATGCTTTACGCAAGATAACAGCAGCACTGAATGTATTCCGGGAAACAAAACAAAAACCGGCGACTTGCCTTGAACAAGTAAAAGTAGACTTGCTTGGTATCTGCATCTTCTTCCTTGTGAACACAGGCAAAGAGATACTCGACATCCAGCACAATCCCCAAGAGCCTGTTCATTTCGTCTTCAGATACATTCTCCAAATGGGAAACGTGAGCAGCTAAACAAACAAGTAAATCCAAAGCTTAAAGGGAAAGACCTGAGCAAATGGAAGAGCATTTATCTGTTCTTTGTTAAATTGGCCTGTCTCGGGAATGGGCAACCGACACACATAAGCCAAAGGGAGAATCTTTTTTTCAACCCGCTAGAGATGCTATCACAGACATTAACACATCAAGTATTTTCCACATCCAAACAGTTACTGTCAGATTTGCACCCTGCTGTGTTAAACACTTGAAACAATAACAAAATTTCAAATATAAAAAACCCACACAATTAATATTGACTCCCCTCCCCCCCCCCACTTCCATGGTGCATTTTATTACATTCTTTTCCACCACATATTCTAATTTCTCCCCATTTTATATCTCGGTATTTTTAACTGCTGAATTTATTCTATTACTGTTAACATTTTTAAAGTGCTTGCAACATTTCTCCAAATAATCTATAAAACATTTCCAATCTTCCTTGAATGTTTTTTTTATCCTCATCTCTTACTCTTATCTGTCCATCTTGCCCTTTCTATATATTCTATTAGCTTCATCTACCATTCTTCCTGGGGACACGGGTGGCGCTGTGGGTTAAACCACAGAGCCTAGGACTTGCTGATCAGAAGGTTGGCAGTTCGAATCCCCGAGACAGAGTGAGCTCCTGTTGCTCGGTCCTTGCTCCTGCCAACCTAGCAGTTCAAAAGCACGTCAAAGTGCAAGTAGATAAATAGGTACCGCTCCGGTGGGAAGCTAAACGGCGTTCCATGCGCTGCTCTGGTTCGCCAGAAGCGGCTTAATCCTGCTGGCCACATGACCCGGAAGCTGTATGCCAGCTCCCTTGGCCAATAAAGCGAGATGAGCACCGCAACCCCAGAGTCGGTCACGACTGGATCTAATGGTCAAGGGTCCCTTTACCTTTTACCATTCTTCCTCCGCTGGTATTGTATCTTCCCTCCAATTCTGAGCACACACCATTCGTGCTGCTGCAAAAACTGTATTAGCAGTGGCTGATGACATGTTGAGGTGGTGACACTCATCTGACCTCCGGTCAGTCATGTTGCTGTGTCTTACCGAGAAAGAAGGGGGCAAGATAGCAGCGAGGCCAGTGCAGAGCGAACACAGTGGTGAAGCCCATTTGTGGCTCCTGTAGGGTGTTTGCACTGTGCTGACCTCCCTGCCACCCTACTGCTCAACCTCCCAGTAAGCCACAGCAACATGACCAACCACAGGGCAGGTGAGCACTACCATCCCACCACACTGTCCGCTGCTGATTATTAACCATTATGTGTAGTAAACTATAGCGTAGTGCATGAATCAGTCCTGTTTTCTTCTGTTTCAGAAAATGTTATCTCTCCTGTCCTTTACAGTGTGCCATTTAGATTCTCCATAGCTGAGAACACATTATCTACTGTGTTGATAGGGCTGGGCGATATAGTGATATATCATCCAAAACCAGTTTGAAGTCCACGTTGTGATATTGGTTTCATAATTTTTGACGCGCAATATATCACAAACCATGATGTGTGTGTGTATTCTACACAAAAATCACAATGTGGGGGAAACTGTGAAGCCAGCCAATGCCTCTACAAGAGCTCCATCCTTATTTCAAACATTGTGATATATTGCACTGTTTAGCTGGTGATATATCACAATGCTGAAAACCAGATATTGCCGAGCCCTATTGTATAACATATCTTTGCAATAAGGATATTCCTAACAAATTCATATGTGAGAGATTTCTGTATGTCTGCTAGTAGGAAAGCGATCCGGTTACAGTTTAGATATGTGAGGAGTCCCCAAACCTCTCCGAAATAATATTGTCAATCTGAGATTTCTCACTTATTTCATTCTATGGTGCATTTGGGTCTCAGAGATTTGCAAAAGATTATTTGCAAGATCTCTGGTGTAACTTTATTGGAACAAATTAGTTCTCCTAAATGTCATCAGGCTACCTGAAGAACGCACAGGTGCTATAGCGTAAAAACTTGGAGCAAAATTCTTTCCTAGGCTACACGAAGCATATCCCTGAGAACCGAAGAAAAGCAAATGCTTCAATGTCTTAGAAGCTTAATAAATGGCAGTTGTAACCATCTAACAGCAGGAGGCTAATTGGGAAATTAGTTACACTGTCATTTTAATGACAGCAGGGTCTGAACTGTGAAGACACGTCTGTTATCAGCTCCTATTCTCAATAGATTATCTATTCTCTCCAAAGGAGAGAGAAAGGAGTCCGACATTTCTGAGCCTGTTCAGACTCAAGGTCTTATTGTCCCTGCAGATCTAACCAAATGTATTCAGTGGCCCTATGTTGTAATAAGAAAGCAATTCTGTTTTCCATTCTACGGTATTTAAACTTACCTCCAGTCCTCACAAATAAAGGGAATATTAGAAAATACCTTACTACATAGATATTCAGCAATCATTAGCATACTAGTCATAGAAAGCTGTTTTAAATTTTAATATATTTATGTTTGAGGTACAGCAATATTGAATTTTAGCAAACTTGTACATTTTGCAGCTTTCTTGTGGAGCTGTGGCTATCAGTTTTTGGTACAAAATTGCCTCCCTAGATCTGCTGAAGAAACTGCTAACAAACAACAGCAGAATGACATAACTTTTAATCCTGCTTCTTTGCTACCTCTTGTTTTCCATACTTAGTTGAGCCGCGTAGGTATATGCATAATCTTCAGATTTATTTTGTTTTTGCAGCTGAACACATCTTGAGTCATTTGAATGTATTTTGTTCACATTTCTGTGACGTGACAGGAAAACACTGTTCCAAGAGTCTGATCTGGGAAAGCTACTTCATGCACTGAAATCCTGAATCCGTACCCAAATCCAGGTTGATAGATATAGCAAAACAAGCAGCCATGGAGGGCATTACGTTTGAAGAAGAAGAAAAACCCTATATATGTAATTTGACTTCTTGTATTAGCTATTTTTGCTTTAAGGTTTCAAACTGCAGCCTTGAAAATAACTTTGGAGACTGACCCATACAATAAAATTATTTATGGTGCTTTCCCCACTCTTTTGGTTATTACCAAATTTTTTGAAGTTCTACATGAATCAGGTATTTCATCTTCCTTTTAAAAAAAAATTGTGCAGGTGAGTTATGTCATGTGCTGCACAACTGCACATAAGCGCATATATGTAACAACAAAAATAGGAATCTTGCCCCTCACAGTACATTATCATAATAATTATGAATCAATAATAATAATAATAATAATAATAATAATAATAATAATAAATGTGTTTTCTATGTAAGGAATTCTGAGTGCAGAACTTGAGAGCCACAATATATTAGAGGCTTTTGTTGTTGTTGTTTTTAAAAAATGATTTTACTACTATCCAGAGTAGTAGCAATAGATAACCATAAATTGGGAAATTCAACTTGAAAAGCTTTGCATTACATTCTCTTTATATAATGATTTTATTTTAAAATTGTTTAACTGTAAGAATACCGACAAATAACAATAGAAAAAAGGAGAAGAATGATAACTAAAAAGAGAACAAAAATTTATGCACTGTCAGGCCTCTGCAGAACTAGTGAATATCTCGTCTTGGTTCTACTCTTGTGCTCCGCTTTAGCATATTTTCAAATACACAGTATATTTAGGTCCATTTGTTTTTTCTTAATTTACTCAATTTCCTGTTACCTTCCCCGAACCCTTGGAACTGGGTAGGCTATGAACTTCAATTAAGTGCACCTTGGGAGTGCAGAGAAATACCAGTACCCGAAACTTTACTGTCGGTCAACTTTCGTATTAGGTTTGTATTTATGTGCTTAAGCCAAAATTGTTGTTTTGTTTTGTTTTATTGCAATAACTGAACTTATCCTGTATTTGCTTAATTTCTGGATTTTGTTATTTTGAATAATAACAATTCTGAATAATATTTGTGGGTTTTTTATGTTTCTCCATTTTAATGTTGCAAATGGGTTTGCTGTGAGCCGCTTTTGGGCACAGCTTACTGTGGGGAAAGCGGCGTATAAGTAATAAATAAACAAACAGAAATTCCAGAAGAAAATGCTACAAAACCTACCTAGTGCATGATTACAGCTACGACATGGTTCGTTAAGACTCACAACCGCCTGCTGTAGTTCTGCTCTGGGTGGAGTTGGAGGTGGGTTAGGGTTTTTCCAGCCATTACATTTACAAGATTCCTCAGCCTGTAATTTTAAGAAAGTGGGGTGGGGGATAGGGAGACAGAGAGACAGAGAGAGAGAGAGAGAGAGAGAGAGAGAGAGAGAGAGAGAGAGAGATCGTATGAGTTTAGAGAATGTATACACATTCCCCATATTACTAGTAATGCTAGGAAAGGAGAGCTTTTACATTGCCACAACACAGCTATTTTCTTGACTTCTGTAAGATGCGCTTGTGTTTATACACAAACACAGAAGAAGAACATAAGGAAAATCCTTCTGGATCAGGCCAGAAATGGAATCCAGCATCCCTGTTCTCAGTGGCCAACCACATTCCTATGGGAAGCCTGAAAAGCAAGGCCTGAGCCAGGGGTCAGCAATCTTTTTCAGCCGTGGGCCGCTCCACTGTCCCTCAGACCTTGTGGTGGGCCGGACAATATGGGGGGAGGGGGTGAATGAATTCCTATGCCCCACAAATAACCCAGAGGTGCATTTTAAATAAAAAGACACATTCTACTCATGTAAAAACACACTGATTCCCGGACCGTCCGTGGGCCGGATTGAGAAGACGATTGGGCCGCATCCAGCCTCCGGGCCTTAGCTTGCCTACCCTTGCCTGAGCCCAACAGTTCTCAATCCACTTGTGATTCCAAGCAACTAGAATTCACTGGCTCTGACAATGGAGATAAAAGCATAGCTGTCATTTCTACTAGCCATCTTCTATGGATATAAAGACAGAATATTACTCTATGCTCCTGCTCATGTAAGGGGGAAGAAGATGATATTCACCACCATCCCACAAGCATCTGCTACGAAGGGCTGGAGGAGCCTGACGGAAAATAAGTAAAACTCACTTCCCTGCCATCGATCGTGAATGGAAGCCTCTGACGGATCATAGCCCCTTCACAAAAGAGTAACTCTGGATCTAAGCCATTATATAAACATTACAAACAGTATATTCTATATGAAATTATATATTAGATGTGGAAGAAGTACTGGCTGAAAAAAAGTAGGCAACATCGTCAAAGGATTCTCCTAGCCATTAACGAACCAAAAGCTACAATGTAATTCTGGGCATGCACTACATCTAATCATGATGTTATAGGTCAATGTTTTCTCACCCTTAAATGATTACACGTGCCAGAAATACTGTGGATTTCTACTGGGAAATTCCCATACATTTTTAATGAAAACTTCCACAAAGGTTAACATTAAACCTTTCATTTGTTTTTGTTTTTCCTGGAGGCCACCAACATTCTCACTATCCCAAACGTAACATGCAGACAAAGCCTGGCATTGCTACTGAAGTAATTCAGTATTTTTTAAATTAATAAAACACATCATAACACACAACACCGTAGTTTTAGAGACATACATTACTGCAAAATTTCCTATTAATATTTTAGTAGCTTGGACTACGCTATTTATGCTAGTAATGTGCTTTTGGACATACTACATATATTACAGGAATCTGCAAACGCCACACAAAAACTACTACTGTATCTTGCAGTCTTTCATGTCTCAATAAGATCAGGCTTTCCCTCTGATCCACGTTTGGATTTTGTTACCTCCCAGTTTAGGAGTTCTAACAGAAAGATCACTGGAATCTGTAACTTTTCATGTTTCAGAACAGAACATATCTGAAAGTTGTGCCAAAGCAACTTTTTTCCAACAACCATTTGTTTTATTTCACTTGCATTACAAATCTGTTGAACATTACAATGTGTTCATTTATTTATTTGCCCTTGGTATGAACTCTGTGTATGTGTATGATTGTTTTTGTGTGTGTGGAGGGGATTTGTTTGTTTGTTTTACTAAGTATGCCTGTTTTTAAGAAAAACACTGGAAGGGTTGCTGCCCAGGTTTGTAAAGGGTAAGCTTGCTGCTGTGGATCTGTAAATCATTGCTGTAAGAAAAATAAATTTAAAAGCCTCTGTATGGTGTGCGAGCGCGCGCGCGCACACACACACACACACACACAGTTTCTCCCAAATATGAATAAGCACTTGATTTTAGAACACTGTGCCATAATTATCCCAGAGCCCCAAACCCATAAAGACTGAGTACCTACACAAAAATGTAGCACTGCACACTAATTAGCATCAGAGATGCAAACAGATGTACCAATATTGTAGTCGGAAGAGCTAAACTGCCAGGAATGAATACCAACCCTCCTACAGGAACAGAGAAAAAAAGTGTTTTGTTTTGCTGGCAGGCATTCGTTGCAGCTCTCAGTTTTATTTCTAGCAAGCTAATTCTTGTTAAACAACCAATCTCGGGTTCCAAAAAGGAAGGGATTCGGAGCAGAGATGCTCATATGCTTCCAGAGGCATCCTGTATCGAGGCCACTAAGGGCTTTAAAGATGAAAAGGGGCACTTTGAATGGTGCTAGGAAACAAACTGGAAGCCAGTAAGGTTCTTTCAGCACAGGTGCTTCCACCAGCTAAGAAAAAAAGCCGCTGCGTTTTGTTTCTGAGTGGTTTTCAAAGGCAGCAAATGGCATTCAGATCCAGCATTCTTGCTGAGGCCATATGCCTTCTGTTCTTGACCCCAGCAGTGAAAATATTTTGCCCTCAATAGTGAGCGCAGCATTCCTAAGGAGTTCAAATTACACCCCGCTGAGTGGCTTTTGAGTCTTTTGCAATGTTTCCTCTCTAGCGCAACTCAATAAAATGTCACTCCTCTGCTTTTCATTAGGAAAGAATGTATGAAATTACCTCTTTTGAGAACTTGAGAGTGATGGGAAGGAGCTGGGGAGAGTAGTTAAAAAATATTTAGTGCCAACGTTATGAAATATTGTACAAATTGTACAGTATGTATATGAGGTTAAGAAATGAAGGCTGTGGGTACTTAATAGCAGGGGTAGACAACGTGGTGCCCTCCAGATTTTTGGACTCCAATTCAAGAGAGCCAGCCTGTCTCCTCAGGTTGCACAAGCTAGAAGCAAGAGGTGCAGAGAACTTTGCTGTTGATTTAGCTCATGCAGGAGATAGTTCAGTTGGTTAGAATGCGGTGCTGATAATCTCAAGGTTGCACACGCAGGAGATAGCTCAGTTGGTCAGAGTGCGGTGCTGATAATCTCAAGGTTGCAGGTTCGATCCCTGTATGGGACAGCTGCATATTCCTGCACTGTAGGGGGTTGGACTAGAAGATGATTCTCAGGGTCCCTTCCAACTCTAATGGTCTATGATTCTATGTACATTCCACTGGTAAGTACGGCCCCAAAATAAGATACAACAAACTGTAGGGCATTGAATTGACTATGTGTGCTTTAGAGTGTTCCACAGAGTTTAGTCCACTTGGGCAATGATCATCACTCTCTTAAACAAAGGAAGATTTGTCATGCTAAGGGACGATTACACAGACAAGGAACCATTGCTGAAAATGGCTCCCCTGTGTTGAGCTCCCCCCCCCCCCACTCCCTCAGAATACGCCAGGTGATTCATGCTCCAAGGTCACCACATTGTGAATTTCTGACCCCTGTTGGTAGGAAAATGTAGGACATAATTATGACAGCAGGATAAGAGCAAGCGATCCTACATGTTTGGGGGGAACTCAACAGGATAATGCCATTTGGGAAGTGGAGTGTAATGTGTTGTTCAGCCCTCAACATTCAGCCCACGAACTCAGTCAAGCCAAAGTACTTAGCTGAGCATGTCTTTGTTTTCTATAATTTACCAATTAACTGGATCATTGTGTAACTTTGCATTACTACCTTCCCTAAACTGAAACTCTAATCAATGAGGAGCCTTGGCTCTCATGAGTCGCCCACATTGGAAAATAAATTACTGTATGGATTTGGTTTATGATGAACATTTTTCTAATGATATGTGCTAGCACAATATATGGATTGCAGATTATATACACCACTCTCAAAGACCACTGTGATTAATCTATATATCCACCACATGTCTAATTATATCTACTGCCCTTTCTTCTAATAAATAGTAAACAGTGAAGTGCTAATAATTAGGAAGATTAATGTAATAATGTTTTGGCTGTGATCCAGAGAGCTGTGAATCTACTTCTGTAAGCACAGAAGGACTGTATTTATTGCCTGACAAGCTGCTCTTGAAAACCAGAGAGTTTCAGAATGAGTAGGTGCTGCTGCTGCACTGAAGAGAGATTTAAGTGGTGAATTCAGGCTTGCCCAAAGAAACTCACAGTCTCCGAAGGTGTTTACGACAACAGGGATCTTTAGTTTCCATTGAGATAGACACACAAATAATGAGACAGAGAGCACAAGTATTCAATTACTATCTTTCACATCTGAGACCTTCTGTACCAAAGTGCATAAGCTACGTGCACAGAGTCCTCAGTTCAGATCCAAAGGTCAAACTACAAGTGCACTGTTGGAAATCACGTCAAGAGTTTTACAATTCAGAATCACAGGCTTGGGTGGGCATCATTTAACATGCGGATGAGGGACCTTTTATCATGCCACGGGCTTTATTCCCATCTCAGTCACATGCCAGTGGTGTTGAGGGCCAAACGCAAATGTGGTTAAAGCAAAAAATGTGATTTTTTTACCTTTGGACAGTAGGCTCGTTTCTATATACTTCTCTCACTCACTCACTCTCCTCCATCCAGGTGAGAAAAAACAATGGATTTTTGTTGTTTTAAGAAACACTTCCAAAAATGAACATTCCCAGTATCTCCAGGACTGTTCGTGCATCATCAAATGGGCCTGCTTCCTTATCTGCACCCATCCAACCATCTGCCATAGCTTTTCATGTAATTTTTCGATCCCTTCAGCCCTAACTGGTGCTTCCAATTTGTTAAAAGTAAGCAAGTTATGCAGTTGCAAAGATTAATTCTTCATATTAATTACTGCTGTCAAACAAACGGCATAAAGAGGGATGAGATGTGGATATGCATGGACGAGAGAGAAGCAGACTCATGTTAAACTGTGCAACATGACAAATAAGAGACACTTGGAAATCAGACGCAAAGTACAAGATTAGATAGATAGATGATTAGATAGATAGATTAGATTAGATGCTAGATAGATAGATCCCCTTTCTGCCATTACATTTATGGTTACGTAAATGCTTGGGAGGGTAGCAGAGATTAGTTTGGGACACAGGTGGTGCTGTGGGTTAAACCACAGAGCCTAGGGCTTGCTGATCAGAAGGTCGGCGGTTCGAATCCCCGCGACGGGGTGAGCTCCCGTTGCTCAGTCCCTGCTCCTGCCAACCTAGCAGTTCAAAAGCACCTCAAAGTGCAAGTAGATAAATAGGTACCACTCCGGTAGGAAGGTAAACAGCGTTTCCATGTGCTGCTCTGGTTCGCCAGACGCGGCTTAATCATGCTGGCCACATAACCCAGAAGCTGTACGCCGGCTCCCTCGGCCAATAAAGCAAGATGAGCGCCGCAACCCCAGAGTTGGCCATGACTGGACCT
Organism: Podarcis liolepis; assembly: GCF_965112155.1. Taxonomy (NCBI): domain Eukaryota; kingdom Metazoa; phylum Chordata; class Lepidosauria; order Squamata; family Lacertidae; genus Podarcis; species Podarcis liolepis. Next base: position 39,995,540 of record NC_139563.1, on the reverse strand, counting down.
AATGGTCAGGGGTGCCTTTACCTTTATTTAAATGCTTGGGAGGTTAGCAGAGATTAGTTTGGTAGGTCTGCCCCCATTGATGTTCTGGTCGCGCTCTAATTTGGGGAAGATTATCTTCTAGAGTGTGATGCCTTCTATACTCAAAGAAGCTCTCCAAACACATTTTAGAACCCTGGAAACTCAGGGTTCTAAAAATGTGTCAGGAGCCTCCATAAGGATTGGAGGCTCCCCACTTCAGTGCCGGCCACCAACGTTGGAGGGAGATGGGAAAAGTGGCAGGGTGGGGCTGATGTTTTTATCCCTGCTGGCCCCCCTCGAGTGTTTACCTAACTACAAAGCTAACCCCCTAAAGAGGGCTAAAAGACAAACTGCATTCATTTACAGCATGGTTCATGCTTAAATGCTTGAACGAAAATAAACTCTCGGATCTGAGAACTTTTGAAATCAGTCTAAAAAGACACACACACACACAATCAAATTAAGTTACTCCACTGATTCCAATGGATCTAATCTTGAGTATGACTTACAACCTGCTGGTTATTTTTATTTCTAATCCTCTAAAAACATTATGCAGAAACCTCCAAATGCATGCCAGTTATTTTAAAAAAAACAGAAACAGTGGCATTTGCTTTCAGGCTTGCCTACAAAGGGGCAGTTTAAAAGGATTTTCTGATTTGAAATTTACCCGACACTGAAGAGCATTTGGAGACATTGCACACTGAACCACTCTAATCTAAGAGGAGTGAACACCATTATGTAAAGTTCACAGGAAATATTAGTTCCCAAACACAGGAACATATCAGTACCCCAACACTACAGCACTCTTAAGGCTTATGTTCAGAGGAAGCCAACACAGTGCTGGCCAGATGTTGTAGACTACAACTTCCATCATCCCTGAGCATTGACCGTGCTGGCTGAGGATACTGTGATTTGTAGTCCATCAACATCTAAAGGGAACCAGAGTGCGCTGGTAACTAGAGTGAAATTCCCAGCCAATTCACTATAAATTACTTTTAAGTAAACTTGTTCAGAGCTGAGTTGCACGTGTACAAATGTTTTAACAAACAGTTTCCTCTATTCAACCTCACAACATAGGGTTGTTTCATGGACTAATTTATCAATGGAAAACTTTTGTCCCTGTTCTAGAAGCATGATTATTATTACTCCTATTACCCACAGACTATTACTGCATGACTCAGGGTATTAAAATGACAGGAGGCAGAGAGTGTTCCAGCAGGAACTAGCATCTTTTGAAGTATTATTTCCACTATTGGAATGTAGGGGTGTTATGTAGTGTAGTTTCACCCTGGGCCAACAGGGGGATACTGTACATAGTTTTCACTCAGGTCTGTAGATAGTTTTCACTCAGGTCCGCGCCAGTTATTTTAGGCGGGAACTCTGGGCTGTGGTGGTTACAATGTTGACAGCCGGCTGCCTATAAATACAGGCCGGCTGAGCTGTCCGCAGTCAGTTTTATTCCAGCTTACCATAATAAAGAGCTACTTGAAGAAATCGCTGTGCCGGCTGCTATGTCAACCCACGACTTAACACTGGCGACGAGGATGGGATCGATGGACATCAGAGCACAGCCAGATGCGGCCAGCCTCTGAACTGAGCTGAATCACTGAGCTGAATCACAGAGCGAAATCACTGAGCGAAATCACTGGGCAGAACCAATTCAGAGCTGACTGTTCTGGCTAGAGCACTGTGTTCCATCCATCGCCCTTCACGCCGGCATCGGAATCATGGCTTCAGTTGTGCCTCTACCGCCGTTTGCGCCAGCCTCTGAATCATGGGACTCCTACCTCGCTCGGTTCGACTGCTACCTCCAAGCCAACGAGCTGACAGCAGTATCAAAGGATCGGAAGCGGGGCCTATTCCTCAGCCTCTGTGGGCCTGAGGTGTTTGAGACGGCCCGAGCGTTGGTTGCGCCTGAAGCAGTCCAGGCAACACCATGGGACACGATCCAAGAGAAGCTCCGCAACCACTACGCACCAAAGCCGTCCAAGATTGCTGCCCGCCATGCGTTCTACCACCGGAACCAGGCAGAGGGGGAGTCAATCAACAACTACACCACCGCCCTGCGACAGGCTGCAATGCACTGTGAGTTCCGAGACTTAGACGATGCCCTGATGGATCGAATCGTCTGCGGGGTCCGGGACATCCATCTGCAACGGCGTCTCCTAGCCAAGCCAGACCTCACGCTACAGAAAGCCATTGAGGAGGCTGTGGCCTCAGAAGCTGCTGAACGCTCCGCCCAGGAGATCCGCAAGTCCAGCAGCCCGCGTCTTGCTAGGGAGCCAGTTCCGGTGCATCATGAAGAGGCCAGCAGTGAGGAGGCATCCTCCAGTGAAGACGATGACGTGCACCAGACAAAGCGGGAGCGCAGGAAGTTCCAACAGAAGTCCAAGGGCCAACCGGAATGTGCTGGCTGCAGAGGCAACCATTCCCGTGCCAAGTGTCGATTCAGAGACGCCATCTGTAGGAAGTGTTCCAGAAGGGGCCACATCGCTAAGGTCTGCCGATCGGCTCCGTCTGACACCCCCCCTTCATCGACTCGCAAGTCCAAGTCTTCACTCCAGTCTGCCAAGGAAAGTTGTTTCGCTCTCACCAACTGCCGCTGCCCGTCTGGAACCACGATTGGCCAAACCGACTCGCCTACGCGACGCAAGCTGAACGTCACGGTGCTCATTGAAGGAGCTCCATGTGACATGGAGATCGACACCGGGTCTGCCCTGTCCATCGTGTCATGGAGCACCATCAAAAGACTGGTACCCAGAGTGTCCAAAAGGCAACTCGACTCTCACCGCGTACACCTGAGAGACTACCAGGGAAACGACATTCCCGTGGTAGGCGTTGGCCGGTTCCGGATCGCCTTCAAGGATTTTTCGGGCCTGCTCCGGTTGGTGGTGGTCGAAGGTCAGCGGCCAAGCCTCCTAGGGCTAGACTGGTTTGATGCCCTCGGCCTGGAAGTCACCGGCATCAACTGCATCTCTAACGCAGAGACTGAGGGTCTGGTCAAAGACTTTGCCGAGGTTTTTGACGGCACCTTGGGCCAATATACAGGTACGCCCATCTCCTTTAGCCTTGATCCACAAGTCGCCCCCATCAAGCTTAAGCCACGCCGGGTTCCCTTTGCTCTCAAGGCTAAGGTGGACGAACAACTGGACAAACTGATCGCCCAAGGAGTTTTGGAGCCGGTTGACCACGCAAAGTGGGAAACCCCCATCGTCACGCCTGTCAAGCCAGATGGGTCGGTGAGAATCTGCGCTGACTACAAGTGCACGATCAACAAGGCACTTCAGCAGCACGCTTATCCGGTTCCTGTTGTCCAACACCTGCTGCATTCCCTGGGTGAGGGTAAGGTCTTCGCTAAGCTGGACCTTGCCCAAGCCTATCAACAACTGCCAGTCGATGATGCCACTGCTGAAGCCCAGACGATCGTCACCCACCGGGGGGCATTCCGTTGCCGCCGGTTGCAGTTCGGGGTGAGTGTGGCTCCTGGCATCTTCCAAAGCCTTATGGAGCGTCTCCTGCAAGGGCTTCCGGGCGTGGTACCATATTTTGATGACGTCTTGGTGTCTGCAGACTCACACCAGCAGCTGTTCGAGCGCCTCCGTGCCGTGCTGACCAGGTTCCAGGAGGCCGGGCTCAAGGTAAAGAGGGAGAAGTGCCAGATCGCCGTTCCACAGGTAGAGTTCCTGGGCTATCTTATCGATGCCTCCGGTCTTCATCCAACCACATCCAAGATCCGCGCTATCCAGCAGGCCCCCACTCCAAAGAACAAAACGGAGTTGCAGGCATTCCTGGGGCTGCTGAACTTTTATAACATGTTCCTGCCCCACAAAGCCACAGTGGCTGAGCCTCTTCACCGACTCCTTAGCACTAAGACGCCTTGGGCCTGGGGTCATCGGGAGACGGCGGCCTTCAACGCGGTCAAGGCTCTCCTTTCTTCAGACAGTGTGCTGGTACAGTACAGTGAATCCAGGCCGCTGGTCCTTGCCTGCGACGCCTCACCTTTTGGCATCGGTGCTGTCCTTAGTCACCGTTTTCCAGATGGAAGAGAAGCACCGCTCGCCTACTTTTCCAGGACACTATCTCCGACGGAACGGAATTACAGCCAGCTCGACAAGGAGGCATTGGCACTTGTGGCTGGAGTGAAGAGGTTCCATGAATACCTCTATGGCAGGACTTTTGACCTCATCACTGACCACAAGCCACTCCTGGGCCTCCTCGCCGGTGATCGTCCAACTCCACCGGTCCTCTCACCACGCATGCTGCGATGGACTGTTTTCCTGGCTGCCTACCACTACCGGCTCATCCATCGCCCGGGGAAATCGATGGGCCATGCCGACGCCCTCAGCCGTTGCCCTCTTCCAGCATTTGTGGAAGACCCGGCTCCAGCTTCATCGCTTCTTCTGATTGAGGATCTTCCGGCAGCGCCTGTATCGGCTGCCACTGTGGCCTCCGCATCTGCCCAGGATCGCACCATCAGCCGGGTGCTCAACTGGGTGTGGAGGGGGTGGCCACAAGGGCCCTTTGCATCGGAGTTCCAGCCCTTCGCAACCAGACAACATGAACTCTCAGCTCATCGCGGCTGTCTGCTGTGGGGAGACCGCGTCGTGATTCCCCAGGGACTCCGTCAGCGCGTCCTGGAGGCTCTGCACGTTGGCCACCCGGGAATTGTCAAAATGAAGGCGTTGGCTCGGTGTTACGTCTGGTGGCCTAATATGGACGATGCCATCACTGCCTGGGTGTCCGCCTGTCAAGCGTGCCAGGAGTCGAGGCCGGCACCACCGGCAGCTAAGGGACACACCTGGGAGACGCCAAAGACACCCTGGTCGAGGGTGCACATCGATCTGGCTGGCCCCTTTCACGGCCGGACCTTTATGGTAGTGGTGGACGCCTATTCCAAATGGCTGGAGGTCGCCCTGATGCCCTCCACCACTACCGAAGCTGTCATCCAGGTGCTGCGAGGCCTGTTTGCAACGCATGGGTGTCCTGATGTCCTTGTCTCTGACAACGGACCGCAGTTCACGTCAGGCACGTTTGAGCGGTATCTTTTGGGACTGGGCATCCGCCATGCCCTAACGGCACCCTTTCACCCATCCAGCAACGGGCAAGCGGAAAGAATGGTGCGCTCGACAAAAGAGGCACTGGCGCGCCTGGACCGGGGAGACTGGCATGAGCGGGTCGCCGAATACTTGTTCATGCAACACATCACCCCTCATGCGGCCACAGGGAGGAGTCCTGCTGAACTGCTTATGGGCCGCCGCCTCAGGTCACCGCTCGACCGGCTACACCCAGACTTTGCCGTGGCTGAACCCCCAGGCTGTGCCAACGCACCACGGTCATTTGTCCCAGGAAACCAGGTCTTTGCCCGGAACTATGTGGGGGACATCCCTTGGGTGCCAGCCACGGTAGTGGGAGTCACTGGACCTCGCTCGTACCAGGTGGCACTCGAAGACGGACGCTTGTGGCGACGGCACATAGACCAGCTTAGGCGCAGGGTTGGGGACTTGGACACTACCGAGGTGCCCCCAACTGCGCTTGCGGCTCCAGAAGAGACACGTACAGATGGTGAGGCCCCACCTACGCCTCCCTCACAAACTGCCAGCGTGGAGCCGAACCAAGCCGTTTCAGAACAGACTCAGACCACTCCACTTGCGGAGGCTCCACTCACAGCAGCGGATCCAGGGGAGTTGGTTCCAACGCCACCTAGGGTCGCACCACAGCCTCAGCGAGAACTGTGTGGCCCTCCGGACTTGGCTACCAGTCCCCGGCGGTCTGGCAGAGTTTCCAAGCGCCCAACTCATTTAAAGGACTATGTTGTTGGACAGGTATCACTGTTGGTCTAAGTATGGGAAATGTAACCGATATGCTTTTGTGCCTAATTGAACCATTACGCGTAGTGCTGTATATAAGGAAACCATTACGATTGTAACTAACGCCTTATCTCGGTGGGGAGGGGTGTTATGTAGTGTAGTTTCACCCTGGGCCAACAGGGGGATACTGTATATAGTTTTCACTCAGGTCTGTAGATAGTTTTCACTCAGGTCCGCGCCAGTTATTTTAGGCGGGAACTCTGGGCTGTGGTGGTTACAATGTTGACAGCCGGCTGCCTATAAATACAGGCCGGCTGAGCTGTCCGCAGTCAGTTTTATTCCAGCTTACCATAATAAAGAGCTACTTGAAGAAATCGCTGTGCCGGCTGCTATGTCAACCCACGACTTAACACGATCAAAGCTGAATTATTTAAATTCTCATCCCCTATTGTAACTAAGCTTGAATAAGCGAAGTTTAAATCTACCCAAGACTGTTCCCCATTTACACACACACCCCATCTGTTGTTTCCTCTACGTTAAATTTTAGGTTGTACGCTACTTGGAACAGAGAGCAGTACACCATGTAAGCAATGTGCAAAACGATGACATATATGTATATGCATGATTTAAAAGCATTATTCTGCCAGTTTTACTAGCTCCTAATGTCTCATTGCCCTTATCGCCACTCTAAATATTGGTGGTTGGAGGGACATGACAAAGTTAACGGGGATTAGGCAGCAACTTCTAATGAAGTTTTCATCCAATCCTGCCTAATCTTATGATTTGGCCATTTTTAACAAGCAGGTCATGCTGTGCACATTATCAGTGTTAAAAACAATTCCAGGCAAAGAACGACTTTTTAATTTTTAGAAACTTCAGAGTACTAAAATGTTTCATAGCAAATTCTGAGGGCCAAACTATACCTTAAATACACAGTGTACAACTAGTATTTAAATTAATAGTAGGTGTATTTGGAGGGGCGTTGTAATCCAGAATTCACGACACAGGGAGGGGGGATTAAACCCTTCCTCACATCCTGACAGAATGCATCCCTCCCTGATGGGTGGCGCTGAGGTCTAAACCACTGAACCTCTTGAGCTTGCCGATCAAAAGGTCGGCGGTTTGAATCCCCACAAAGTGGTGAGCTCCCGTTGCTCTAGGTTGGCTCCTGCCAACCTAGCAGTTCGGATGCACACCAGTGCAAGTATATAAAAAGGTACCGCTGTGGTGTAAATGGCGTTTCCGTGCACTCTGGTTTCCGTCATGCTGTCTCATTGCACCAGAAGTGGTTTAGTCATGCTGGCTACGTGACCTGGAAAGCTGTTGGACAAACACTGGCTCCCTCGGCCTGAAAGCGAGATGAGCGCCGCAACCACATAGTCGCCTTTGACTGGACTTAACTGTCCATCAGTCCTTTACCTTTTATACCTTTTTTTTTTTTTTAGCTTGGCATGGGGAGGGGAGCTGTCAGTGGGGATTGGGCAGTGGCAAGGACTTTTATTGGGAATACTGGGAAAAGGTCTTTATAATCTTATCTTCAGATTGCAGAGGGGGGTGAAGGCCACACCCAAGCACAAAGAAGATGCTGTCAATCTTATTTCGCTATAGAATATACTGCGTATTCCAAATATGCTTGTTTCATTCACACATTGCATTACAGTGGTACCTCGGGTTACATACGCTCCAGGTTACATACGCTTCAGGATACAGACTCCGCTAACCCAGAAATAGTGCTTCAGGTTAAGAACTTTGCTTCAGGATGAGAACAGAAATCGTGTTCCGGCGGCGCGGCGGCAGAAGGCGGCCCCATTAGCTAAAGTGGTGCTTCAGGTTAAGAACAGTTTCAGGTTAAGTACGGACCTCCGGAACGAATTAAGTACTTAACCCAAGGTACCACTGTATGAGGTATAGAAACCCAGCCTTAGATGTAGCCTTGAGTGTTTGCAAACCAGTGTGATAAAGTGGGTTCGAATACTGGACTAAGACTTCGGAGAAATTGAACCCCACCCCCCTCACAGAGTGCAATTGGGCCAGACACCTACTTTAGTTAGGCTGTTCTAAGGATAAAATGGGCAAGGAGGAAGATGCACCACAATGAGTTTCCTGGAGAGAGAAAATGATAAAAATGAAATAAATAATTTCCAAATTATTCTTGGTTCAAGTTACTGCATCTAGCTCGTTTTTACTGTAATAAAGAAGAGCAGGGGAAGATCCTTCACCTGCGCTCTCCTGAGGCTGAGCTTCGAGCTTCTCATACTATTGGTAATCTGGGTTTCCCGTCAGCTACAGGCTGCAAAAAAGGAACAAGCCACAGTCTCCACCTCCTTCAGCTGTCATCCTGTCAAAACAAAGGCTCTGTTGCCAAGACCAGGCAGAGGGAAAGGGGGGGGGGGAGCTTGGGAGGAGTTACAGCTCAAAGCGCCCAATCTAAGCTTCTCCCTCCCCAAGTAACACTGGCATTGCACACAACTGGATACAGAGTGCTGGAATGGCTTTCTTGTGCAAACAAAAAAGAAAGAAAGGGGGGGATTGTTTATCTCTTCAAACAGACACACACAGCAGGCACTTAAAGGAGTTTGTCTCTGTGCTCAATCCTGTGTTTACATGACAAGCAGCTGGGGCACCATTTTACCAAGCAAATAATAGAGTAAAAGAAACGGCTGGCATAACCTGCTGGGCCTGAGTTTTCTTTTCTTCTGAAAACACAATGTTCTCCCTGGTTTGTTTCCCTTCTCTCTCTTTCTCCATATCACTTTCTCCAAAAAGATGCACTGACATCTCGCCTTTTCGACATGCATTCTCAATCCTGCGTTGCCTTACAGCTGCCTGCAAATTGGTTCTTTTCCCTCCCTGTGCAGAGAACTGCGGAACATCTCCACTTAAACACTGTACAGACATTGCAACCTTCAATCTTGCCATGGGGCTTCCTTAAAAACAGAGCAGGGCAAGTAAGGAGCTTTTTTGGAAAGACCTTCCATTGGGCTGTCAAGTAGAAATGAGTCATAGAGAAACTGAAGGCAGACAAAGTGCAGGGAAGGCTAAATTTCACCCAGTTCTGAAAGATGTCTCTCATGCCAAGCTTGGGACATATGGCGCAAAAGCAAAGAACTGAGCAGCTCTAACCATGCACAAAGTGCAAATTACTCCCTTTTTCTTAAGTAATCACAACCTGTCCCACAATGTGGATTGGGGAAAGGGGTTTGGTTTGGATTATACCTTCAGGCGCCCTCCAAGTCTGTGGTTTTATATCTGTACAATGGGAGCCTGGTCAAGTATAAATGTATTGCCATAGAAACAATTTGTTAGTGATGCCTCCAGCCCCTAGAGAACGATAGGCCAGGGATGGATAGCTCAGTTGGTTAGAGCACGGTGCTGATAATGCCAAGGTTGCAGGTTCGACCCCAGTAAGGGACAGCTGCATATTCCTGCACTGCACAGGATTGGACTAGATGATCCCCAGGGTCACTTCCAGCTCTACAATTCTACTCTGGAATAGACTTGCATGGAGCTGGGAAAATACAGAGGCTTGACTTGCTCTCTGTGCTGTAACCAAAGCTAGGAGGGAAGGGTCCCTGGAGACCTAATGGGGTATTAAGATCTGCTGGAATGTTAAAGCTGTGAGTCCTTCTATCTTATGCTCAGGTTGTGTAAATGTGGAGGGAAAGCTATATTTCAAAAAGACACCACAGTGATCTTCATGCCAAAGAAACCGAAACCAAGATAAGCTCTGGCACTCCTAAAGTATCCCACTGCTCAGAGACTGTTTGTGTGTGTGTTATTATAATTACAATTAATGAATTATTTGCATTCTAAACCAACATTTCAAGACGATTTACGCTTATGATAATTGATAACAGTTAAAACACACACACACACATATATATAAAGACTAAAACCCTAACAAGTGGGCACTTGTGGTAAAGAAGAAGAAGAAGAAGAGTTTGGATTTGATATCCCGCCTTTCACTCCCCTTCAGGAGTCTCAGAGCGGCTAACATTCTCCTTTCCCTTCCTCCCCCACAACAAACACTCTGTGAGGTGAGTGGGGCTGAGAGACTTCAAAGAAGTGTGACTGGCCCAAGGTCACCCAGCAGCTGCATGTGGAGGAGCGGAGACGCGAACCCGGTTTCCCAGATTACGTGACTACCGCTCTTAACCACTACACCACACTGGCTCTCTTCACCCAGCCTTCACCCAGCTGGGAAAGGCTGTTAGAACAAAAATGTGTCCAACTCTTTCCAGAAACTGCAGATAATACGCACCTGTCATATCCACAGGACAGGGCAACCACACAAAACACACTGCTCCAAGTTACTGGGGAGTGTGCTTCTGAGAGCTTTGGAACTTGCAGGAGAAACTGTCCCACAGACTGCAGCAATCTACTGGGAGTATAAGAAATAAGGCAGTCTCTCAAGGAACCTGGTCCTGAGCTGTACAGGGACTTATGTGCATACCAACACCTTGAACTTGGCCCAGTAGCAGATTGGCAGCCGGTGCAAATCCTTCAAGCAAGGTGTCACATGCTGGCAGTAGTTTGTCTCCAACCACTGCAACCACATTCTGCACCAGCTGCAGCCTCCAGGCCAACCCAGAGGGCAGCCCCACACAGAGTGCACTGCAGTAATCCAACCGCATGACAACATAATACTGTGTGCATCACTGCACCCTGAGCCAGTTAACCCACAATAACTACCAACCTCAATCACAGTTAACAACGGAGCTTGCAGGAGCTAATGGGAAATGATCCTTCTTTTTTATTTTCAGCTACGCTGGCATGCATGCATGCATGCATGAACTAATCCGAATCAGGCGATCGCGCAACGAAACATAGCTACAGGTCAGGAAGAAGAAAATTAAGCAAATCGCTGCTTCCCCAGCGAACAACCTGTTGCCAGGCTGCCTTAAGTGCGAGAGGCAGGAATGAAAACACCCGTTTGCGCGTGCGTGCACATACACACACACACCCTCCCCGCACACGCACTCACCGGTGCAGCCGTTCCCTTTTTTAAGGGCCTCCTATTTGCTCCGCTTTCCAAACGGGCCGAAGGAGTAGCCCGGCCGGGCAGCTCCGGCGCCTCCCCTTCTGACGGCAACTAGCAAACGGCAACAGCGGCAACGCTGGACGCCCCCTGGGGGCTACAAGGGAACAGGGCGACGTCTATGGATGGATGCCGCTGCCGAGTCCCTTATTATTATGGTTATGATTATTATTATTAATTATTATGATTAATTATTATTACTATTGTGTTTTATTTTTCGTTTCCGCCCCCCCCCCAAAAAACCCCCGCACCGAGCGGCTTACCTTGCAGGCGGAGTAGACGCCCAGCTTCTCCAGTTTCTTGGCGCGCGGCGCGGCGCGGAGCTGCGCCTTCTTCCCTACGACGCGAGCCGAGCCAGGGCCGCCGCTGCCCGGGCCGCCGCCGCCTCCCGCTGCAGCAGCAGCAGCAGCCGCCGCCGCGGGGCTCTCGGCAGTCGCGGCGGCGGCGGCGGCGACCACAGCCCGGACGGGTCCGCAAGCGGCCAGCCCTCCGGCGGCCGGGGAGCCCTGCTGCAGCGCTCCGTTGCCGCCGCCGCCGTTTCCCCCGCCGCCGCCGACCGCGGCTGCTGTGGTGGCGGAGGACGCTGCGGCGGCGGCTCCCGCCCCGGCCGCGCCAGCCTCAGCCATGCCGCAGCCCGGCCGGCACTACGAGGCTCGCCGCCAGGCTCCTCGCCCAGTGCCCGGCTCGGTGCGCCCGTCGAGCGAGCGCGCTGGATGGAGCCTCCCCTTTTCCCCGCTGCCGCCGCCGGCTGCTCCCTCCGGAGGGAGGGAAGGAGGGGACAGGGCCGCACCGCGGGCGGGTCCTGCTGGGCGGAGAGGAGGAGGCGGAGGCGCCGCTAAGAAGAAGCCAGCGGGGAGGAGGGGAAGGCGACGGACATGTTGTTGCCGCCAGCGAGCCTGGCTTCGGCTGTCACCGCCCGGCAGCCCAGGAGGAGGAGGAGGGAGAGGGAAGCCGGGCGGCCGCGCGGCCTGCCTGGCCCTTCCTTCCCTCCTCGCCTGGGAAGCGGCGCAGTGGCGTCTCCGCCGGTCCTGGCCATAAAGCGCGCCAAGTGCCTCAGCAGCTCAGATTTGCCCGTCCGGGTCGCGCCTCTTCGGGGCCCCGCGGAAGAATTTAGCAACAGTTCCAGAGGGCATCTCTCTCTGAGGAGAACTGGCGGCGTGTGTCTGTGTGCGCCACTGCGGCGTCCCCTCAGGGCAAGTCATAAAGAGGAAGCAGAAGAGTCCTAGTCCGGCACTTAAAAAATAATAAAATAAAGCAACGTATAAGTCCGTCAGGCTTTCAAGCGCCACAGAGCTCTGGAGGGGCGGGCGGGTCTCCGCTTTTGCCAAGCGGCTTCTCCCGCTGCCGTCGGAGCGCGCTTGCAGATGCGATTCATGGGGGAAAGAGGACGGCGACTCGGGGAAGCCGCCAATCCTGCAATGCAAAGCCGCCCCGCGACGTGATTTTAGGGTTAGGCGAGCGCGAGTGGCGTCGAAGCGCTCCCGCTTTCCTTTTCCTTTCCCTCGAGGGCATTGCAGTTTTTAGGACCGGGGAAAGAAGAAGGAGCCTTTTTATTTTATTTTTTTAAGAGCACTCCGCTCGTTGTTATTTGTTATTTTATCTTCAACCAAGTAGTTTTAATGCTGGGCTCTTCGCAAACTTGCAGGGAAGGAAATGGGCTCTTTAGACGGGCCGCAGCAGCGAGTTGGGGAGAGGGCTCAACCTGCCCTTTACTGTAGAGTTCAAAGTGAACTCTGTTGGGAGTTCATTGCCTCTAAAGGTAGACACCCGAAAATAATAATAATAATTAATAATTATAATCATGCCAATGGCCCACCTCCTACAGCATCCTATTCTCACAGTAGCTGACCAGATGCCTGTGGGAATCCTGGAAGCAGGATTCTAGCACAAGAGCCTCTCTCTTGTGTCTACTAGTGACTAGTGTTCAGAATCATTGCTGCCTCCAGTTGTAGAGGCAACGTATAGCCATCGGCTAGTAACCATCCATAGGCCTCTCCGCCAAGAATTTGTCTAATCCCCCTTTAAAGCCATCCAAGATGGCATCCATCACTGCCTCCTGGTGGAGCGAGTTCCATAGCTCAGCTATGTGCTGTGTGTCTAAAATAAAGTACAGTACAGTACTTCCTTTTATCTGTCCAAAGTCTTCCAACATTCAGCATCATTGGATGTCCCCAATTTCTGGTGTTCTGACAAAGGGTTTAGCTGAGATTCCTGTGTTGCAGGGGGTTGGACTAGATGACCCATGGGGTCCCTTCCAACCATAGCTGTCAACTTTCAGATTTGAAAATAAGAGATCAGCAGCCTTGAAAATAAGGGATCAGCAGCCTCACCTGTCCCAGGGACAGTCTACGGGATATCTAACAATCCGGGATAGCAGCAGGGAGCAGCGGGAAACGACGCTGGAATAAGGGAATTTCCCGCAAAAAAAGGGAAGGTTGACAGCTATGCTTCCAACTCTACTATTCGATGATAACTTCTTTATCCATCTTTTAAAAAACCCACTGCCCAGTACCTGCTGTTCAGCTTCTCATGGCGTTAGTTGTATCTGGAAATGGCTGTTTCACACAAGCACAACAGTTATCTATGGAGAAATGCCGCAGTTTGAATAAATCAAAAAGAGGTACACTCTTTGCTCTGAGTAAATTGGCATGAAATAGGGAACAAAACAAACTGGCTGTAATGTGATATAGTGAAGTGAAACCGATACTGTGCATTTATTTAAAAGATGTACATGCCTCCCACCAGCAAAGCTTCGCAGGGACATTTACAGAAACATAGTAAAATACAAAAGTGAAAAGAGAATAGAATAAATCACAACATTTTAACAATATCTTAAAATTGCAATCAGGGTGTTAAAAGATGGGGATGGGTGGATTATAACTTTGGTAACCCTAGTCTTGTGGTTTTGTATCTATTAGGCAGGAGTCTGTAGTTGAAGTGGTCAAATCAGTCTTGGTTACGCTAGCGCTTATATGAGCCCATTTTACATATCTAAACAACTAGCTAGTGATGTTTGCAGAAAAAGGAGGTAAGACAGGAGTTAGTCTCTTCTGGACTTGGAAAGACCTTCAGGCTTGGCTTGCTGAAACCCAAGCTATGACGGGGGGTGGGACTCCCTGGAAACCATGGGTGTAGCCAGGGTTTATTTTAGGGGGCAGGCTTTATGTTGGGGGGCAGAACTGAGTTATCCATGATGCAATTGGTCAGTTAGTTAATTATTTTTATTCATTTACTTGATGGGGGGGGCAGCTGCACCCCCTGGCTACGTCCATGCTGGAAACCTAATGGGGGAGCAACTTCTATTGGAGTATTAGTGCTGTGAGTCCTTCCATCTCATTCTTAGGTTGTATACGTGTGTAAATAGAGCAATATGACAAAAAAACAAACAAACCACCACAGTCTCCAGGGACCATTACAAGGAAATCTAAACCAAAGTAGGTGCCGGCACCCCTGAAATCTCTCACAATCTGCAGTGTGTGTGTGTGTGTGTTTGTGTAAGTGTAACAATATGCACACTTAGGTATAAGGTCCATTGAATTTAAGAGACTTTTTAGGATTGCATTGTAATCTTAGGATGCCACGGACTTTATCTCATATGAGGATGATGGAACAGAGCTTTGATACAAAGGCAGATTAATAATGCGCAAGTTAATGCAGAAGCAAACATTCCTTCAGCTACCTGCATAGGGTTTTTAAGGTAAACACCAACTCTTGAATTGGACTGTTACATGGACCGGAAGGCACTGGAGTTCTCAAAGTGCTTATACAATATATTTAGTCTCAGTTTATACAGTATGCATTTGCAGTTTCATTGTCACAGTGAATTAATTCACATGAATTGGTTTTATCAGTATGAAACAGAAGTAGAAACGGATATAGAGTGGTACCTCAGTTTAAGAACAGTCTGGTTTAAGAACTATTTGGTTTACAAACTACGCAAAACCAGAAATAGTGTCCTGGTGTAAGAACTTTGCCTCGGTCTAAGAACGGAATCTGAACAGTGCAAGGGCACTGGTGACAGGAGGCCTTATTAGGGAAAGCGCGCCTCTGTTTAAGAACGGTTTTGGTTTAAGAACAGACTTCTGGAACGGATTAAGTTCATAAACCAAGGTACTTGGTTTTATAGTGATTTGTAAGTGGCGTTACAGCTAACAGTGCAAAAGACGAAATGTAAGTTCCATTACATTCTGACAAAAAGTACAATATAGCAGAGCGATACTGAATTGACATCGCTCCCTCATTTTGGGGTGGTGGTGATTGTAACCAACATGTGCTGAGGACTATGACACAGTATGCCTCAAGACCTGTTCACAAGACAACTGCAACAAGGCTGTTGTTTTTGCCAGGGTGGAGGGTGTGTTTCTTGATCACATTCTTTGGGAAATACAGAGGCTCTGTAGCACCACCCACACCTTTTAATCTTGATTCTTAGACAAACCAGAACAGCATCTTAGTGGCTAAGGATACGGTTACTATAGTAATAACTGTAAACACTGGAAAGGCACCGCCAATCCTGTCCCAGTGTTCCAATAGCAACAGAGGGAAATGGCTTCCAAAGAATCCACAACTTCCTAGGAGTCAGAGGTATGTTTTTTACAGAATTTCATTGAGTAAAACTTTATTATTTATTATATTTTTCAGATATATACATTTCACTGATTTTACAGTCATTTTGACATTTTAAATCTTAACTTCCTCCCCCCTCTTTCTGCAGTTCCTTAAATTTATTTTTAATATCTTCTGTATATCCAAATTAACTTGACTTACTCATTTATTTACCTTCTTTAAGTATATACTCTTACGTAACTGCAGGTTACTACAATAATCCTCCCAGTGTTTTTATCTGTTTACGATTTATCTGTAATAGTCAATAAACCATTTCCATTCTTTTATAAAAAGTTTGTTATCTTGAGTTCATATTCTCCCAGTAAGTTTCACCATTTCTGCATATTCCATAAGTTTTGTATCCATTCTTCCTTTGCTGGGACTTCTGCTTCTTTCCATTTTGGGGCAAGTAGCATTCTTGCCGCTGTAGTCGCATATATGAATAAGTTTCTATATGATTTAAGTAGTTCTATCCCTGTAATTCCCAAGAGAAAGGATTCTGGGGTTGTTTTTTTACAAACGTTCTTTTAAATATCCTTTTCATTTCATTGTATATCATTTCCCATTGAGTAAAACTTTAAACAAAAGAAAGAATGAATGTAAACAAAATCAGCTGAGGTCTGAAGACACCTTAGCACAAAGGCATAAATGAGGATCAGAAAAATCATTGTACGTGGAACAGGGAAACTGAAGAGCTATTGTTAAAAGTCTTTTTAGGAGCACCTTTCTAACTAAGCTAAAAAGTGGCTCATCCCAAAGGCAGCGACCAATACAAACCATAAGAAAATAGGTTGTTTTTTTAAAGTAACTGTTTCCAGATGTTCAAGTTCCCTGGACTTGCTTGCAGTTCAGGAGCTGGGCTCATGGAGAAGGGTGGTCCCTGGGGATTGTCTTGCCCAAGGTTCCTCCAAGATCTGGAAATGATACTAACTTTTGGACTTGTATGGGGATACCTGGCTTTGAAGCCCCACTTCTCATGAAGGTAATTTTGAATCAGTCAATGCAGACTCAGCTTAAACCATCCTTTCATTGCTTATTCAGTTCCCCATAGTTTGCTCTTGATTTCTTCTAGTTAGAACAGGGGTCTGCAACCTGCGGCTCCGGAGCCGCATGTGGCTCTTTTACATCTTTGCTGCGGCTCCGGGGCGGACACTAGCGAGGGGAGGAGGCGCATTGTGCGCCCCGACACTCCTCACTGTGGCGGGCGCTGTACTGGCTGTGACGTCGCATGGGGGCGGTGCGTGCGTTAGTCACGCACCGTCCCGACGTCACCTTCCCGCCCGCTGTCAGATCGTGGCTCCAGAGATATATTGGTTTTAAATGTCGCAATGGTTTTGCGGCTCCCAGTTGTTGTTTTTTCTTCGGAAATGGGTCCAAGTGGCTCTTTTTGTCTTAAAGGTTGCAGACCCCTGAGTTAGAACATCACTATTTAATCAAGTAGGCTATTAATTTTTTTTAAAGACCGCTTTCATAAAATTGAAGAGTTAGAAGGGGTCCCAAGGGTCACTTTTTTAAACACCCAGCAATGCAGGAATCGCAGATAAAGAATCCCTGACCAATGGCCACCCAACCTCTGTTTAAAAACCTCCAAGGAAGGAGACTCCACCACTTTTCAAGGTAATCCATTCCACCATTGAGCAGAAAGCTCTTCCTAAAGTTTAGTCAGAATCTCCTTTCTTGTCATTTGGCTCCATCGGTCGAGTCCTACCTTCTGAAGCAGCAGAAAACAAACTTTCTCTATCTTCCACATGGCAGCCCTTCAACGAAAAATTGCCACAGTTAAAAAGACAGTACATTAAAAATATATATTAAGATGACTTTAAAAATTAAGCACTACTTTAAAAAGGTCATTTTGTCTTTCACATACAGGAGAATTATCTTCCAAGATGAAGCCTGCTACAATATACAGGCACATGATCTAAGAACAAGAAATGTATGGTTCCCCCACACACACCTTCAGTATGATATTCCCACCCCCTTATATGTTGATTTGTGCAAATTCAATTGATTCATTAATATTTCCTTCATTTGTTACAGCCCTAGTTTCTACGCTTCCTGAGGTGAACTATTTCCCAATTCATCAGACAAGTAAGTACATATTCCATGTTCTGTCCACAGTTGCCGACCAAGTGGCCATCAAGGAAATTATCCAAATGTGGAGTCCATAGACCATGAAGCAGCTGACTGTGGAGATCAGTTACTAATGTGAAGGAGCCTTTAAACAGCCTCTGCCTGGCATTTTTATTCTGTGTGAGGTTTGTTATGTACGGAAGTTCTCACCCTGGGCCAGCAGGGGGATACTGTATATAGTTTTCACTCAGGTCCACATATGCAAATAAGGCATTGAAAGTGGCGTTCAGTGATTGGATAGTTACAGAAAATTGTTAAAGTTGCGTTGTAAGGTAAAGGTAAAGGTACTCCTGCCCGTACGGGCCAGTCGTGTCCGACTCTAGGGTTGTGCGCCCATCTCACTTAAGAGGCCGGGGGCCAGCGCTGTCCAGAGACACTTCCGGGTCACGTGGCCAGCGTGACAAAGCTGCTCTGGCGAGCCGGCACCAGTGCAGCACACGGAAACGCCGTTTACCTTCCCGCTATAAAGCGGTACCTATTTATCTACTTGCACTTAGGGGTGCTTTTGAACTGCTAGGTGGGCAGGAGCTGGGACCGAAAGACGGGAGCTCACCCCACCGCGGGGATTCGAACCGCCGACCATGTGATCGGCAAGCCCTAGGCGCTGAGGTTTTACCCACAGCGCCACCCACGTCCCTTACAGTTGCGTTGTAGTGGAGCTCTATATAAGCAGGTTGGCTGAACCCTTCAGTTCAGTTCAGTTCTGGCCTGTGAATAAACAAGAGCTGTTTGAAGAATTGCTGTGTCGTTTGATATGTTCACCCACAACTTAACAAGATTCCTTCTCCTGCTGAAAAAAAAGGCCCGGAGATTGCATCAATATTATCGTATTTGGAGTTACTAAAATCTTTCTATATCTGAAACAAAAATAATTCAAACACTTCATATGGTTGTACAGTATCTTAAGCTTGAAAGGATAGGGCAACTTTATCATTGTTATTGTTCTGCTCTTCTTGCAAATCTTTACAAAGCAGCTCTGCTCAGCTCAGTTACGAAAAAGCTAGCTCCCCCCTCCATTGCCAGTCACTTTGTTTGGGGGGGGGCTCTAATTTATTCTGGAGAAATAGCCCTGTTGACACTATGTAAATATGTCCTGTTACACTATAAAGACAGCAATGCCCCACAACTTTACAGATATTTTTCATTTGAAATTGTGCACCCCCACTGGGCATAGCTCTCTCCATTATTTATTTATTTTTAAATGTGAACAGTAAATACATAGAGTCGCCATATTTCAAAAAGTGAAAATCCAGACACAAAAGTTGTTTACCTTTGGAGCCGGGCGGGATTGCCAAAAAATCAACACTATGTCTGGGAAATTACGGATGTATGGCAGCCACATACATACATAATTTTATTTGTATGCCACCTTTCCACAGTTCAAATCATGCTCCAGGCGGCTTACTACAGGGGGAAAATAATACAGTGGTACCTTGGGTTAAATACTTAATTCATTCCAGAGATCCGTTCTGAACCTGAAACTGTTCTTAACCTGAAGCACCACTTTAGCTAATGGGGCCTCTTGCTGCTGCCGTGCTGCCAGAGCACAATTTCTGTTCTCATCCTGAAGCAAAGTTCTTAACCTGAAGCACTATTTCTGGGTTAGCGGAGTCTGTAACATGAAGCATATGTAACCTGAGGTACCACTGTAACTACAACATAACAAAAGAAGCCATAGACAATAAATAAAACGTTAAAAATATACAACCAAACCGAATGGTTTTCAAATGGTTTTCACATGAATCACAACAAGATCTCCACTAAAGATACAAAAAAACCCCAACAGCAACAACCCCCTCCCCAACAACAACCAAAAAACCCCAAACAATACCCCAGCTCAAGAGTCTGTTCAGCAGCCTCAGTTTTTGTAGCTGGAGTCAGTCAGGGTCCTGCTCTCCCAGGCCAGGTAGAAAAAGGCCTGCAAGGCAGACATCAGGACTCACAGCCAATATGGTATCTGGCCTCTTCAGCAGCCTCAAGGTTGTCGCATGGAAAAGTTGTCAAACTACATGTGCCACATCTACATTACAGTGGTAGCTCTGGTTATGTACTTAATTCGTTGCAGAGGTCCATTCTTAACCTGAAACTGTTCTTAACCTGAAGCACCACTTTAGCTAATGGGGCCTCCCACTGCCGCCGCACCGCCAGAGCACAATTTCCGTTCTCATCCTGAAGCAAAGTTCTTAACCTGAAGCACTATTTCTGGGTTAGCGGCGTCTGTAACCTGAAGCGTATGTAACCTGAAGCGTATGTAACCTGAGGTACCACTGTACTGTATGTTCATGACAGTATGGTGTGTGGGGGTGTTGTAGTTGGGGGTGAGAGAGATAGTCTGGAACATTTAGCTGAGATTCCCCTTACCAGGGCGTAATGCAATTACAGTGGAACCTCAGTTTTCGAGCGTCTCGGAAGCCGAACAGCTTCCGCTGCGTGTTTTTCAATTTTTCCAGTTGAATTTGCAGCCAGCCCTTTGTGCCTTGGTTTTTGAACATTTCGGAAGTCGAATGGTCTTCCGGAACGGATTACATTTGAGTACTGAGGGGACACACTACTGTGTTGCCCGGGCATATGGCAACCCATGTTGGGAAATTTCATTTTTTCCAGAGATTTTGCAAAAAACAACAACAAAACTCAACAACTTTGCCCAAAAAAGTGTCTTTCAGTAAAACAACTAACTTCCTCTCTTGTCTTCATCTCTAAAGATGAAGGGCGTTTTAATTTCTGTCCAAACAGGTATTGGCTCTCACCATGATTGGGCAGCTATTTTAAGGCTAAACAGACCCTGACAAAACTGGCATGGTGCTGCTCTTGATCATCTATACACACTGAAAACCCTTTCTTGTTTCCAGTTTTGTTGACAGTAGAATTTCATGCAGCCTACTTTGTTCGGAGTTAGGTTCTTGTCATGTACTGAGCTGAATCCTAGAACAATAGGATCCAGAATGCAGCAGTCTGATTGGTCCGCAGGAGCCACCCAATCCAGCTCCAGATGGAAGTGAATCAGCGACCTGATTGGCCTGCAGGAGCAGCCCGGAATTAGCCAATCACGCGGGGCCCATTGTGTAAATGTTTTGGGGATGTTTTGGGGAAAGTTTCATTCATTGCTACTATGAGCTGAATAAAGAGCATGAAATTCACACTCGACTCTGAGTATATTTCAGTTCTCTTTGGTAATACTGATCATATTTCCCAATTTTCCTAACATGGAAACTATGCATTGTAGAAATAGATATTCAGTATATACTATATAGTGTAGGTAGCAAGCATATGATTAATCTCTCATTTGCTCATAAAGGGGTATGAATTAAAACTTAAAATTGATATCTATTCTGAAAAAAGTCCCAGCTGTTCATGAAATAGTACTCCTATATATGTGTGCATAGGCTGCAATTTGTTAGAAGTCCCATTGAACTCAGCAGTGCTTACTTCTAAATAAGCCACATCTATACAGTATGGCATTATTTTATTTCTTACACAAATATTGAGGCACATGATCACTCAGTGCTGCCGCTATATGCAAATGTCTGGATCATTTAAGTCTATATAGAACCTTTATTCTCAATAATGATGGAACTCCCTGTTGGAGAATACTTTTTTTTTAAAATAAATCTTTATTGTTTGTAAAGGAAATCTTTGTAGGAGTTAATATTTTATTATCCCTTTGGAGCTGTCTTCCCACGCTGTGACGCTTTATGGTTTGATTTTTAAAAGATTTTTAAAAAACATTTTCCTTTTTGTTATGTTTGTACCAGTTTTTTTGGTTAACAAAGCAAGAAAATTAAAAAAGGGAAAAAAATATTTCCTCTCTACCCGTATTCCATATCAGATGGCTTTTAAACTCTTTGAGAAGCAGTTGATCATATTGTATGCAGACTATCAGAAAAACGCGGTCCTAAAGCCCCATTTGGCATGTATAACTAATTGCAAGGTTCTTTTATGAGTATTTCTTGGTTTCGTTTGAGAAGGATAGTTGAAACACATTTTTCTTTGTTTTTATAGAATGTCGTGGGAAAAAGGATCTCCGCAATGTAAATCCAACAAATCTGAAGAAGATCCCACAAAGGTAGTTAAGATTGACTTCAAGAAAGTGGACAAACTCGATATTACAGTACTTTGCTCCATATGCCAACAAACGGTACACATTAGCGAAATTCTTTTCCATAAAAAAGTCCACCAGGCTCTGGCAGTACTGGATTATCGCCGGCCATGGGTGGAATCCATAGATGTAAATAAAATAGTTCTTCAGAGAAAACGTCTGCTTTTAAAAATGAAAAAATATAAGACTCCTAAGTATGTTGAACGAAAGACGGAGAAGA
This sequence comes from Podarcis liolepis, assembly GCF_965112155.1. Taxonomy (NCBI): domain Eukaryota; kingdom Metazoa; phylum Chordata; class Lepidosauria; order Squamata; family Lacertidae; genus Podarcis; species Podarcis liolepis. Next base: position 39,973,626 of record NC_139563.1, on the reverse strand, counting down.
TCGGCTGTTCATTTGATCTCCTTAAAGAAAGCATGAAGCCTACTCCATATTTTTGCATTGATAGTATTGCTCAAAGTTCTGTGCACGTTGAAGAAGTTACCAATCCGCTGATAAAAGCCATCGCAATATGTCAAGACAAAAATGCTCGTTGGCATGAAAACTTGGAAGACGTATTTGTCGTGTTAGATAATTATGGGAACAGGGCAGGTACGTGCTTTCTTGGGGTTTTTGATGGAAGCAATGGAATCTCTGCTGCAGAGACGACGTCCGTGGAACTTCCCGTTTTACTCCTTGACCAGCTTTCTCATGAAGATCCCTCTTACCAAGTGAGTGAAGCTGGGAAAGAATTCATAGATTCCTTCCGCACCGTCTTCAGGGCAGATTACATAGTGAGGGAGAGACTTTTCACTCAGAAGGGCGCCAGAGGCAAGAAGTCTTGGCCAGATGATTATGAATGGATTCACAGAGCATATGCTAAGTCTTTCTGGCGTATGGACAGGCTTTTACGGCTCGGAAGAAATGAAGTTTCCAGAGTCTGCTGGAGCAGTTGTACAGCTGCCACCTGTATAATAGAAAATATAGGCAACGAAAAGGAAAACCAACAAGAAGAAGAGGAGGAGAAAACACTTGAAAAGGTAACTGATGAAGAGGAACAGAACGTCGGACAACAGAGCGAGGAGGAGATGCCTAAAAGGATATTCATAGCAAAGAAAAAAGGTGACGCAGAACAGGGAGTGGCTCTGCTTATAACTAATAAAGAGAGGGGCAGTGTCACAGAACAGCAGCCAGAGGAGCCACTTGGAGGAACCAACGGCAAAAAGGAAAGCAGCACGGTAGAGTCAGAAAACAATGAGCAGATTGCCAATAATAAGGATGTGATTCAGGAAGAGAATCTGCTTGAAAGCAAGGAAGAGCAGCAAGAAGAATCACTTGAAAGAACAGATGATCATGCCAGAGAGCCAGGGGACAGTGTTCAGATTGCTGATCACATAGATGGGGGCAAGGAAGAGGGTCTCCTTGAAAACATGGAACAGCAGCAAGGAGAATCACCTGAAAGAATAAATGATCACATTGGAGAGCCAGGAGACAATGTGCAGATTGCTGATCATATTGATGAGATTCAGGAAGAGAGTCTTCTTGAAAACATAGGACAGCAGCAAGGAGAGTCATCTGAAAGAACAAATTATCATGCCAGAGAGGCAGGAGACAATGTGCAGATTGCTGATCATATAGATGAGAGCCAGGAAGAGGGTCTGCTTGAAAGCATGGAACAGCAACAAGGAGAGTCATCTGAAAGAACAAATGATCTCACCGCAGAGCCAGGAGACAATGAGCACGTGGCAGATAGCATAGATGGGAGTCAGGAAGAGGAAGAGCTTGAAGGCGACAATAGTTCTGCACCGACAGAAGAAAAATTTGGACTCATGCATATTGCTAATATTGGTATGTATGGAACACTGTTACCATTTCCCACTACCCTACCCCATTTTAAAATTTTAGCCTGTCAGTTTTGAATGATACAGCAAGTGCCTGCAATTTAATTCAATACTGCATAGCCTTGGGTCCTAACTCACTCTCCATAAACAGAAGGGCTCTTTCCACTGGCAGAGGAAATCGGGCTCCAGCATAGGTTTCTGCCTGAGTACAGGGTGGCGTTTTGTTTTTGTTTGTTTTTTGTCTCTCACCCCACCCTCTAGAGCAGATCCCCCCCCCTTTTAAGCAACGGGGCTTATGAACAAAGGGGAAAGGGGATATGAACAAAGAATATCACACAGACCTTCCCACATGGTGGGAGTATCTTGTTAGCAGAATTCCGTTCACAGAATATTCTCGCCAGCAGAACCTTAGGATCTAAGTTAACGTTTGCAAGATGAAGCACTCTTCAACTATCTCAGCACCAAAAAAATAAAGAGTGGGAAAAAGACACATCAATATGGCATGCAATAATTTTGAATAACAGATATCTTCTTTAATGGGATTGTTCTCACCTAAACTTTGAACTGAAATAGGAACAATAAGTCTGTATTCCTAAACTGTAACAAGCTTCCCTTCCCAAATATTATTTTTTTTGTCATTGGTCTGTTTCTTTGTTATGTTCAACAAACACAATCTCTCAGCAAACCATAGTTTAGCCAGTTCCTAATTCAGATGCAATAGACTATTGTTACAGACAGGGTATGTGCAAAATGGATCATCACGTGAAAAACAGATACCATCTATCTGTCTTAGCTATATTTACAAATGCCTTGGAGAAGTCAGATGGCTAATGGCTCTTTTTGGGGGGGAAGAAATAAGACCTGGCAGGTTGGACATACCCCTTCAGTCAATTTATCTCCTTTTTAAGGTTTTCCTTTTCCCCATATGAGAAAACCAGCCTCAGTCAAAGAAACATCAGCTTATTTAGGAACCAGAAGGTTGATCACTCGTCTGTGGATATGGGGAGTAGAAATAGCTGTGATATTATGTGTGAACTGGGTTGTTGACTTGTTGAAAGAAGGGGAAAATACTATTGGTAAAATCCTATCAAATGCATTTCATGAAAAACTGCTTAGCTGAAATCCTCAGTAATTTAAGCAGAAATACTGACGCAAGCTTATGGTAGGAAGATTACCCTTCCTGCCAACCCTTGTATTTTAATTTGTATCTCTCATAAACCTTTTCTGTCAGATGTCACAAGGAACATGCCCACTTTACTTACATAATTGCTTCATTCTTTTATTCCATAATTGTATTCATCATTTGCAGCTCTAGAAATGGTGAAATTCCATGATAGAGATAATTAGGAAAGGGGTTGAAAATAAAACTGCCAATATATTAAAGCTGCTATACAAATCTGTGGTGTGACTGTACTTGGAATATTATATACAATTCTGGTCACCACACATAAAAAGGATATGGTAGAGCTGTAAAAGTTTCAGAAAAGGACAACGATGACGGGGATGAATCAACTGCCTTATGAGGAAAGATGATGATGATATTTATATGCCACCCATCTGACTGGGTTGTCCCAGCCACTCTGGGCGGCTTCCAACAAAATATTAAAATACTGTAGTACGTCAAACATTAAAAGCTTCCCTAAACAGGACGGCCTTCAGATGTCTTCTTAAAGTCTGGTAGTTGTTGTTCTCTTTGACATCTGGTGGGAGGGTGTTCCACAGGGTGGACGCTGCTACCGAGAAGGCCCTCTGCCTGGTTCCCTGTAATTTGGCATCTCTCAGTGAGGGAACCCCCAGAAGGCCCTCGGCGCTGGACCTTAGTGTCTGGGTAGAATGATGGGGGTGGAGACGCTCCTTCAGATATACTGGACCGAGGCCGTTTAGGGCTTTAAAGGTCAGCACCAACACTTTGAATTGCGCTTGGAAACATAAGGGAAGTCCTCCCCCCCCCCCCGCACCTCCAGTCATACTACAGTGGTGTCTTGGTTTACAACCATAATCCGTTCCGGAGGTCCGGTTGTAAACCAAAACAGGTTGTAACCCAAGGCGCTCTTTCGCCAATGGGGCCTCCAAAAAAAAAAAATGGGTTGCCATCCAAAAAAAGGGACATGCACTTCCAGGTTTGACGTGTTTGTAATCCAAAACGGTTGCAAACCAAGGTACCACTGTACAACCCAGGGTTATCTATTGAAGGAAGATTCAGGACTGATAAAAGGAGGTACTTCTTTACACAGTACTAGGGTTGCCATATGTCTGGAATTTCCCGGACATACCTGGAGTACTGAAGCCAGCAGCAGTGTCTGGGCAGAAATCGACTAAATGTCCAGGAAAATCTGGACGTATGGCAACCCATGTCAGCAGTGTCGTTTTTGCCAATTTCCCTTAAAACTAGCTCAAAAACTTCCTTTTATTTCTTTTTTTTTTTAGCTTTTGCCCAAAAACTCAGCAACTGTCTGGATTTCCACTTCTTGAAATATGGCAACCTTGTACACAGTACATAACTGTAATATGTAGTACTGGTCACCAACTTGGATGGCTTTAAAATGAGTTTAAACAAATTCGTGGAGGTTAAAGCTATCAGTGGCTACTAGCTATTATATCTCTCTACTACCTCCAATTCCAGAGGCATTGTTGGGGAGCGCAAGTGGAGAGAGTTGCTTTTACACTCATGCCGTTCTTTTGGGTGGCCACCATGAGAACGGGATGCTGAACTGAATATCAAAGCCTTTGGCTCTTCTTAAATGACTGCTGCCGCGTCTTATGGACAAAACCTCGGCTCCAAAGAGATAAATATTTGCGCTTGACTCAAAATGATCCAGATTCTTTTACTACCTGAGTTCTAAATCCAGTCTGTTGAAAAGTTGCCCTCTAAGATCCAACATGTTTTACTTGCACACACTTTCATTTGGAACCAGATATTATTATTTTTGAACATATTAGATCTTTTTTTTGGCAGTGACTGGCATCTGGGAGGTACCCAGCTATAGATGTGACAGAAGCTACATAGCAGACATGGAAAACAGCAGCCCTAATGATCTCATAATTTTCAGGGAAGATAAGTGTAGCTACTAGGCGTGATGCCTTTGCTCTGCCTCCATAGATGAAGTAATGCTTCTGAATACCAGTTGCTGGAAGCACAGAAGAGGGGAATGCTATTGTGCATGGGTCCTGTTTGCCCACTTCCCACAGCCATATACCTGAAGGAGCATCTCCACCCTCACCAAGGGCCTTCTGGTGGTTCCCTCCCTGCGATAAGTGAGGTTACAGGGAACCAGGCAGAGGGCCTTCTCGGTAGTGGCGCCCACCCTGTGGAACACCCTCCCATCAGATGTCAAGGAAACAAACAACTACCTGGCTTTTAGAAAACATCTGAAGGCAGTCCTGTTTAGGGAAGTTTTGAATGTTTGATGTTTTGTCGTGTTTTTAATATTCTGTTGGGAGCCGCCCAGAGTAGCTGGGGAGGCCCAGCCAGATGGGCGGGGTATAAGTAAATTGTCATCATCATCATCTAGGTGTCCACTGAGAACAGATTGGCTTGATCCAGCAATCCTTATATCTAATTGTACAAAGCCTATTGCCATGTCACTGTACTGCACATTTTTCTCCCCTCATTGGACACAGAATCTCCATGCAATTGTGATCCGACACAAGTGTATGTGGTGTTAGGGGAGGGGTAGTACCTCTGGTGAGGGACACACCGTGCTCCTTCTAGGGTAGTTTGTCAACCTTTGGTTCCTACCCTCCACTCTGCTCTCACCTGTGACTCATAGAAGCTGTCAGCATGTGGCAGTGGCCACATCCTGGGAATGACTTTGACTGGATGTAGCCAAGGGCTCTGAAACCCTCAGCGAGTTAGGGACTTCCCTTGCATGCGAAGACAGGTTGAGCAGAGACCAATGGTCAAAAAGGTGGTTTCTACACGGGCCGTAGAGGGAAGTGAGGGGCAGATGGGGCTCATCAAGCTGGGAAGGCAGCCCATCTAGGAAAAGGAAAACTGATCCTAAACTTCCGCTGCCTTGCGTGGTATTTTTGGGAGAAGAGAAGGCTAAGGAATAAACATAAATCTGGAGTGCAGTCCCTAATATGGTTGGCTAGTGCCTTGCACGCCTCCTTCTGACAACAACTGCAGCCAGGTTGGTGCCAAATGTATAGCTGTGATTTCCTTTGGACTACATCAGAGAGGGCGAGAAGGGGGTCTTGTTGTCTGGGCAGCCCAGGACGACTTCCATACACACTGCCTGGAGAGGTCACTTCGGTGCTGCTAACACAGTGGTTTTGACTTCACCCCTAGAAGTGCGCTCCACTGTCTCTTGAGACAGATGGATGCAAACTATTTTGCACAACTAAAACAGCCTTCCCCAAACGTGTTCCCTCCAGATGCCTTACGCTACACAATTCCCATCATCCCTAAGCATTGGGACCATGCTGTCTTGAGCCAGTGGGGTGTTTTAGCTTAATGCATCTGGAGAATACCAGGATGGAGAGGGCCTTACGAGATATTGCCAGTGGAACCTGCTCTAGCCATGTTTGCATCTAGGGTACTGCAAGATGTAAAAACGATTTGATCAGGAAAATCCACCACCACTCTTCCCATTTTTCTCCTCCAACTTCACACTTTCTGTGGTTCTCACAGGCCAATAAGCACACTCAGTCCTCATTGGGCTGTTTGAGCTTTTTGCTATTTTGGTTTTGTAAACGGATGCGACGTTTCTACATACTTCATGGCTCTCTTCTAATATGCCAATACATCCTCATTTCTTAGTGGCCCTGTTTTGTATCCAAACCTATTGGCATTGAACCACCCGAGTTTGCTATTCGTTGAAATGATAAGATGGATCAAATTTGCCATTTGCAGCCCACTGGCTCACATTGTCTAGTTTCAGCCTATAGATGTAGTAATTTAGGTATGTAGAAAGTAGCACTTGACTTGGAATCGTGGGAGGGTAGGTAAGATAAACTGAGCATTTGGGACTCAGCTAGACTTGTAAAGAAAAAGTGATTTATATGCATTGTATGTGCGATATAACATTGTGCTACCAGATGGTGACACAAGAGTCCCATTTTTCTCTACCTGCTTTCCCTGTTTAAATTTACAATTCTTTGAACTGAAATGCTTCTTTGATGTGCCTAGAATCCAGCTTTAGACTGGTTATCTCCATGAATGATGAAAGATGGCAGAACATGAATTGTGTATAGAATCTGCACAGCATAACGTGTAGAGGAAAAGCAACAGCTGAAGTTTTAAGTGCTTTCAAAGATCAATTCAGTTACGTTATACAGTGATAAGTTGTGTGTGTGTGTTTTAATTGTAGGCAATGTTCATGCTGTTTTATGCAAAAATGGGAAAAGCTATTGGGTTACTAAAGAACACAGCACTTATTCTAGAGAAGAAAGGCTCCGTGTTCTTAAGAATGGTGGCTATATCAGCAGCAATGAACCCAAAGGACTGATAGAAGGACTTATCAAGAGCACTCGGGGCCTTGGCCACCACGGCAATCCAAAGCTGAAAAATACTGTCATTCCTGTACCACATACAATCTCCTTTCCTGTTGACGATTCATGCCAATTTCTTATTTTAGCTTCTAATGGACTCTGGGAAGTTCTGGATAAAAGTGAAGCAGTACTATTGACATTAACAATGTTTTCTGCTTATCTGGAAAAGTATCAGCGCTCCCAACTGAAGAAAGCCCACATGTCCAAAGGCTCCGAGTTACCTTCGAATGATTTGGAAACTGAATTCTATTCATGGTATTTAAATAAAGATTTTTTGGCAGATATTGACTTACAAAATTTAAGGTCCTCAAGTAGCGTTGTGCAAGAAGAAGAGATGGTTCAGTCAGGTTCCTCAGCAGAGCAAGAATCAGAAGCAGAGGAAGAATCAGAAGAAGCAGCGGAAGAATCAGAAGCAGAGGAAAAATCAGAAGCAGATGAGGAAGAAGCTGCAGAAGAAGAAGCAGAGGAAGAAGAAGCAGCAGCAGAGGAAGAGGAGGAGGAGGAGGAGGAGGAAGAATCAGAAGCCACTTTAGAAGTTTCTGGCTCATGGGACTTAAGTGATGATACAACTCATGAAAGCACAGAACAAACTCTAACCCCAGAGTTTGCGATAAATGTAGAAGAACCTGAACCTGAAAGTACCGAATCTTCACAAATATCAGAAGATTCAGAAATCAATTCTAGGACATTTTATGCCCTTGCAGCTAAGTATATTAGTAAGCACCTTGTAGAAGCTGCACTAAAAGCAGGTTCCAGAGATAATATTACTGTTCTGATAGCACTCTTAAATGGATGTGATAAAATACCCACTTATATTTAGCATGTATACTGTGCTTAGGAGGATAGTTCAAGTGAAGGAAAGCTATAGTACAGTTCATCCATTTTATGATAAAAGAAACTGCCACAATAAATTCACAAAGTGAGTTGTTTTGTATTAAAAAAAGACTGATTACAATTATTTCCTTTTTTATACCACTTTATTCAAACCTGAGCACCTCAATATAAAACTAAACACTGGTGAACTGTCATTTTCCTTGCTAAGCCCAATTACTGCAAATTTACAATCTGCACATGTAAGTTTCTGCTAGCAGTTCAACATTTAAATAGATTAAATCATCTTTTCTGACACTTGGTAGATTTCATATAATGAAAATAACTAAAGAATTAGTGCAATATACTGGACAGATCAAAATAAAATGGACTTTGGAAAACAAAGTTGCAGATTTCATTACAGACAGACAGTAGTACTTATGTTACATGTACAGGAGCATCATTTATTACTGTTCTAGCCATTAAGGAAGAACTTAATCCCCTTGAGATGTGGGGGAAAGAAATGTTAGCTCTTGAAAGTAACTGTACATATTGTATACTTTTAAGCAACTCTTAAATAGTACAGAGTATTAAACAGATGTAGACTACAATGCAGTACCCTATTTACAGTACATTAATATCCCAATTTAAAATCAAGTTGAATGTACATAATTGTTAGTGCACTGACTGATTTTATTCTGAGGGGAAAGATAATTGTGTTATGGTCAACAGTGATTAAAACCAAAATCACGATATCTAGTTTTTGTTGGGCATGTCTCAATAGTTTATGATGAGGGAAATTTTGCATTAGATGTTGAATTCATTAGCTGTGCCATTTTATAAACAGGGGAAAAAATTGAATTAAACTTGATTTTTACTTTAAACTGGGTTGACACATTTACATATAGTGGAACAACTAAAAACCAATTGTTCTGCAAGCACAGGATCCATAAAATTGTTAATGCTGCACATATTTTGCAGTTACATTATGGAAATGTGGAATGTATATTTAAATGGCAGATACCCACATAAACAACATTTTGCATAAATACTGTGAATAAGCTTATAGGATCTTTAGAAGGTGTGTTATAGTTAGGGTTTTCCCCCCATACCACAAAGGGAAAATCCCAATTCTATTTCACTAACAGTAACCAATATCCAAAGCTTGAGGAACTAACCAGTTAGCTGCAGACCCATGGAGTAGTTCAGTCTCTATCCCTAATGACATGTGATACAGTTTATAAACCTTTCAACTGAAGCAAGACTATCCAGCTTCCATTTCCCCCCTCTTTTGCTGAAACGTAACAGCCAGTGATACATGCATGTTATTAAAAATTAGGACAAAGTCGTTTCTAATACAGAATGATTATTTTGTAAGTCTCTTCGATTTTGGAAGCTGTATTGGGCCAGGTTAAACACTCCAAATTCCTTCGTTATTAACAAGTTAGGAAGCAGAAGAATATTCAAGACAGTTTAAAGCAGCTGAAGGTTTAGTTACTACAGCATTGACTCTTAGTTGGTTGTGTTGGTTCAGTAAGATCTACTCCTCTTCCTCGGACAGAGTTGGCCCCTGCATTCTGTTGTTCATTCTTCGGCAACTTTTTAGCTGCAAGGAAAGGTAATTCTTAAAAACTAGCATTGAAACTTTTTTTGTAAGCGTTTCCTACACACGTCTGCATCTACCCGTATTTTTCGCTCTATAACACACTCCCAACCATAACACGCACATAGTTTTTAGAGGAGGAAAACAAGAAAAAAAATTCTAAACAAAACAGTGGATGTATGATTTTTGTGGTTCATGCTGCGGCCACAGACATGTGATTTGACGGTGAGTTTGGGGTAGCCCAATGCAAAAATCCTGAGGATCCATGTGGATCCGTGCTTTGTAACCATGTTTTGCAACAGTGGGTGTGTGATTTTTTGGGTGCAAGCTGTAGCCATGGGCATGCTATGTGATCTGATGGTGAATTTGGGGTGACCCAGTGCAAAAATCCTGAGGATCCGTGTGGATCTGTGCTTTGTAACCATGTTTTAAGTGGGGAGGGAAGGAAAAGCACTCAAGGGACAAGGAACACGCGTGGGGTGGGTGGAGAAGGATGCTGTTAATAATGCAGAAGAGGGGTATAAGAGGAGGAGGCTCTTATAAGAGGAGTGGGGAGGAGAGAGAGACAGAGAGCCTCCTTGAAAAAACGTTGCTGCTATTTAGCGAGTGGGGAGGAGAGAGAGACAGAGAGCCTGCTTGCTTTAAAGGAGCCAACCGGACATGAGCTGCTTACACTCTCCTCTCCCGCTTTGCTCCTTTAAAGCAAGCAGGCTCTCTGTCTCTCTCTCTCTCCTCCCCACTCAGCGGCTCCTCTCCCGCTTTGCTGTTTCAAAGCGAGCCACAGAGGAGGGAAGGAAGGGGAACCATGGATCCTCTGCTCACAACTGCAGCAGATCCCCCACGCCACCCGTAGGCATTCGCTCCATAACACGCACAGACATTTCCCCTTACTTTCTAGGAGGAAAAAAGTGAGTGTTATGGTGCAAAAAATACGGGAATAAATGACAATTCTATACAAGCACATAAGGGTATGCACGGGATCCTAAGTAAAATCAGGCCAATTTGGAGATGTATGTGACTCGCTGCGCCAAAGTGAGACCGCTCTGAATCACCCCCAAACCAAATCAGAGACCTCCAAAGTCATTTGGACCTTAAAAAACTGCAGTGTGTCTGCAAAAACCATAGGGTGGTATACAAAACTGCTGTTCTACTTGTACAATGAAACTTTTCCCTTTCATTTCCCCTTCAGCCTCAAAATCTTGGGGACATTTGGGGGAATAAGGGTGAAGGAGAAATCCTACTGAACACAATCCACTTCTCCCAAACCTTGCCATGTAAGGAAAACATCAGGGCTGGGAGAGACAGTTCTTGTGGCTGACAGGAGAGCTTCTAATCAAGAGGGAATAAATTTACCAGGCCTTTGAGGAAGAGATGATGAAGCGATGTACAATATTGTTCCTTTCTGTTCTGTACTGTTTTGCTAGTTCTGCAATGGTGCTTGCTTAGAAAACTCTAGATATTCAAGTCCTTCTGCCTCTGCGCCACATGCCCATATTCATGTCAAATCAGCTTTGCACTTAATAATTTCTGTGAATTTTGGTACCAACTGACCAGAGCAGAAGCTTAAGTCTCTCTCTCTCTTCCCCACCCCCATCCAATCTACCCTAACTATAGTTCCTGCATCTATCTTGCTGGTTACTCTCCAAGGGACACCACTGATACACCATTTTTCATACTAAAATGAATTGCTGCCCACAAAAACCAGAGTGGGGAAGCCTGCTTGCATCCCACCCACCCCAAATCAACTTTTCAGATACCTAGTATAAAAACTACTCCGCTCTTCTGAAATGTGGCCGGGGGGGGGGGGTTTAACCTATGGGCACTTCTCTAATGCTTGCTATTTTCCTACAAATTGCTCACAGAATAGGGGAAATTAAGGAAATGCTTTTTTAACCACTGCCTGCTCCAAGGAATCAAATGAGGGCAGAATAAAATGGAAAACATATATGTGACTCTCTATTTCACTAGCTCCAGTTAGCAGAGGAAAAACACTGTACTCTTGGGTTATCACACCAGTATGGAGAAGTTATCCCGCAACGTGGACAATGTGAGTTTTGGTTCTGTTTAAATCAAACGTTAGCAAATAGTGTCCCAATAAAGAAGTTCAGAGTTTACCTGGACTTAAAAAATGTGTGGTGGTCCCCATAGGCAACAGGCTTCCCCACCCTGCTTTCCACAGCTTCCCTATAGGCTCTATAAAAAGCCACTAATGAAGGTTCGGAAAACCCACAAAATGTGCATACATAGCCATGCAACCATAAATCATCAACCTTCCACCTCAAATGCAAAAGCAGAAATGCCTTCCACATTCAAAGGACATTTGGGATTTAAGCCACGGTTTAGTAAAATACTCACAAGCTGACAACATATACTTCATTCTGCAGATAATACAAAATGTACTGTTTTCTGGTAGACTCATAAGAATTGGGGACTGAAAACCAGTCGTGTCATAACTCTGAAATCCTTAAATCTACATTTCTTTTCAATATTCTGCATTCCCCTGATATTAATAAATAAAGCTTTTTAGATTTGTACATTCCTTCACAATATTCTAATTTTGCTCAACACTGCCATTTATCTTGTTTGTTCATTGTAAAAGGTCAAACAATGTATGATTTAGAATGGCAAAAGCTTACTGAGTAAACAAATCAGTGCTCAGAAACAATGGCTCCATTAAGCACTACTATCAGATAACTTGTTTGGTGAATGCTATTAAGTCCCACACTCTTCAATGAAGCACATACAAATATGTTTTAAAAATGTACCTTCCATTAAAGCTTTACTTACCAATTGCCATGAATATTTCATTTACATTCATTGACGTTTTAGCCGACGTCTCCATGAACAATAAACTGTTGTCATCCGCATAAGACTGTGCTTCCTGTAAATTAAGCATACAAGTTTATTATTTCTTCATATAGTTGTGGACTATACACAGCATTTTTTTTACTGCCAGCTTAGAATCTACTGTTCCTTTTCAAAGGCTAAATGTCACCATTGCCAAGTTTGATAAGCTCTTTTCCCTCCCCTAAAAAACAAATAAATCAGTCTTTAGGGTTTCAAAAGGCTACTGCACAAATCTGTACCAATACAAAAATACTGCAAATCACAAATCTAAACAATTCTGGTGTAATAAAAATGATAGGTGAGTATGAAAGTATGCAGCAATTGTGGGAATGAAAAATAGGAGTAAAACTTTTTAAAAATCCCCAAAAAACACCACTGACAAGTAACCTTTCTAGAACCCAGAAAAGCTCATCATCTTAATGCTGGAATCTAGAGCTATAGGACTATGCAGTAAGATTAGTATCAGTTATTCATAAATCTTAAAATAGGAGCAGAAAACAAGCTTTTTATGAATGCAAAGTCTCTCCACACTACTATTTTTATTATGGAAAAGGCATGTTATGATCACAGCAACTTTAGAAGACACAGACATCATTACAGTGCTGCCTGTATCGGAAAACATCCAATTTGCACAACAGGACATTAGGATCCTCTACTTCCTGCTCCCAACCAAAGAAAGAAGTACCTTTACACAAATCAGTTATCTTTCTGGCTCAGAATGCATCTTTAAAAAAATGCACTTTTCAGACTTAAGTGGGCCTTCACTAAAATACAATGGAAGAAAAACCAGCTTATGTTGAATAACACACCATCCATGAATATCTTCAGCTCCAAAGACAGGTAAGCCCAGAGCAGTCGCTTTTTGTGTCTTAAAGTCATGTTTCTAACATTTGTGGCTACAAATACAGGTTTGGAAAGGAGACTGAAGGCTAGCAGTAACATTATCCAGAGAGGCAAGTCTAAAGTCAAACTAACTATTCTCAACATATAAATATTTGACAAAACACTGAATTTTTTCCTAAAATTGCCCATTTTAGGAAAGAATATTGTAGTAGACTTGACCAGTAGCAAATTTGTTAGTTGCTAAATTCATGAATATATTCTGCATGTATTCAAATCAGCAGCGAACTTGCATATCTCAATATAATGTTGATGCTTCCCTCAGTAATAAATTGTACACCCTTCCTTTAAAGCAGTTAATGGAAGGTGCCATATAAATGCTTACATAGGGAATTAAAGAAAGATGTGCCCCTCCCATAACCACTGTGTGTGCAGGGACATTTTCCAGGTTTTTACTGCTTGAAATTTTTCAGAATAAGGCTCAGTGGTAGAGTATCTGCTTTGCACGCACAGGGTCCCAGATTCAATCCCTGACATTCCAGTGTATGCACTGGGGTTGCAGTATCAGACCCAACCAATATTGCTTTCACTAAACATATTGCGTTTATATTCAAATTAAAAGTTAACACACAGGTATTTCCCCCCTTTTTCATACATTCAATAACCTTGTTAGGCAGACTGTGATGTTTAAACAGGCCCACTATCTGCTTCATGAATGAGTGGAGCCTTAACTCCAGATCCTCGTACAAACATAATGTTCAACTTACCCCACTGCAAACTTATTTACTGCCATCCCTTCTAGTAGCTTCACAGGAGAACGCTATACAGTGGTACCTCGGGTTAAATACTTAATTCGCTCCGGAGGTCCGTACTTAACCTGAAACTGTTCTTAACCTGAAGCACCACTTTAGCTAATGGGGCCTCCCACTGCTGCCGCGCCGCCAGAGCACAATTTCCGTTCTTATCCTGAAGCAAAGTTCTTAACCTGAAGCACTATTTCTGGGTTAGCGGAGTCTGTAACCTGAAGCGTATGTAACCCGAGGTACCACTGTACTCTTCAGATCTGCCTACATCATTATATATTGATTTATGTGAGAAAGAAGGTTGTGCTGTCCCACTTCCCCCAAAAGCTCATATTTTATTGATGTTTGCAGGAAATAAGAATATGTTGGTCAAGGCAGTGGGTGAACTGCCCTTTCTACTTGTAACATACACATAGATTATCTGGTAGAATAAATCCTTAAAACGGCTTGCTTTCTAAACCACTTGCATTCCCAAGTTTGTGCGTGTGGTTTCCAAAGCAAGCGAAGTAGGAACAACACAAGTTAACAATATAAAAGGTCAGTGCTGCCAAAGACCTGCAGCAAAACAATAGCATTACTGAGGGGGCTTTAAAGTTCTGTATAATATTCTAGAAAAACCAGAACTTCTGATCAAATATAAGAGACATAACTTACCTGAAAATCTACAGCCCTTTTGTTAGCTAAATCAGCTTTATTTCCTGCTAAAGCTATTACAATGTTAGGACTTGCTTGCCTCTGGAGTTCTTTTACCCAATTTTTTGCTCTTGCGAAGGATTCCTGTTAATCATTTAAAGAAAGAAAAAAAAGCTCATTTATTCTTTTCCACCTTCATTGGTTTATACCACAATCAGAATTTAGAAAAAGAGCAATGGTGGGCGCTCATTACCCAAAAGCACATTATAATATTATCCCTTCTCTCCATATCCCCTTTGTTACAAAAATTTTAATTAGCAAACCCCTAAATTTTACTTACCGTATTTTTCGCCCTATAGGACGCAATTTTCCCCCTCCAAAAATGAAGGGGAAATGTGTGTGCGTCCTATGGGGTGAATGCAGGCTTTCGCTGAAGCCTGGAGAGTGAGGGGGGTCAGTGCGCACCGACCCCTCTCGCTCTCCAGGCTTCAGGAAGCTATCTGCTAGCCATGGGAGACGCAGCTCTCCCACGGCTAGCGGAGAGCTTGCCGGCACCCTGAAGCTTGGGGCACGATGAGCTCAGCCCGGCCCAAGCTTCGGGCTTCGCGCAGCCCTCCGCTAGCGAAGCTCTCCCACGTCTTGCGGATAGCAGCCTGTTCTGGGGGCTGGGGTCGGGGGAAGCTCAGGCTTCCCCCACCCCAGCCCCACACCTGGGGGGAAAATATATTTTTTTTCTTTATCCCCCCCCCCCCAAAACCTAGGTGCGTCCTATGGGGCGAAAAATATGGTATATTTACTTGAGGAGGAAATCCTCTTTGCATCAATTGAATTTTGAAGATGACTAAAGATTACTATTTAGATAAGGCTTCAAATGCAGCCTTTAAATTATGATTTTACTTTATACAAAATCAAAACAGGATTCAACAAATTTAAAATAAAATACGAGTTTTAAAACAATCCATGAAACTCTGCTAAAGAATTAACCTACATTATGAAAGGTATACCGAAAATATAGTTATCGCAAAACAAACAAACAAAAACAAATCAGTCAGCCAGAAACTGGCCGTAAATTGAACTTAGAACATAAAAACAGAACTATTAAGAATTTCCCCTTTTTAAAAACAATTCACGAATACCTCAATAACGAATGCAACACTAAAAAAGAGAGCAGATTCATTCAGTTTAGTTCACACATTACCTCGTTGGTAATATCATATACAACTATAGCTGCTTGGGCTCCTCTGTAATACATTGGTGCCAAACTGTGATATCGTTCTTGACCAGCTGTGTCCCAAATCTCAAATTTTACTGTTGTGTCATCAAGACATACGGTCTGTGTTAGAAAAGCAGCTAAAGAGAAAATAAAGCAATAGGGTTTGTGACTCTACGTATGCTCATTACATTTTATTTTATCTGGAAACCACTTAACGTTAAAAAATATCTGAAGTGTACAACATACAATAAATCACAATCCCACATCGCAGTAGAAAACCAAAGAAATGTTTTCATATGTAGAACATTCTTTTTTTCTTTTTTGCCAGGAGATGAATATAGTGTGTGGAATTCAGATGTTGACTCCCAACTCCCATCAACTGCAGCATATATGATGAAGGAAAGAGGTAGCAAAATCACAAGAGCCACAGATTCCCACCCCCAATGCAGCCCCCAGTGCCACTCCAAATCAGCTCAGGATCTGCAGGAACAGATTTGAAGAGGACACTGTGGGCTGCAGGGAGGAAGGAGCAGTAGGGGAAAACAGGTATGCAAAATTCTGGCTCTCCAGATGTTATTGGGGGTCTAACAACACCTGGAGCAGTGTTAGAAACTGAGATATGAAAGCTAGGAGCTAAACAGCACCTAGATGGTTATGGATGCAACAACCGAATGTCTAGGTGTGCTTTTTATAATGAGAATACAAAGCTGAAAATGAATGAACTGAACTAAAATCTTATGTTCATTATGTACATTTTTATGGTCTAGTCATCTGAAGACTGCAAAAAACAAAGCCAAGAAAAAACAATTAGGTAGGATACTACAGTTGCTCTAATCAGGAAAGCCTGGTCACATATACAACATACAAGCCTTAATTCTGAGAGGTATGATGGGTTCTTGAAACAGAAAAACCCCTCTGGCAGAGTTTATATATCTTGGGAAGTACGAGTTAGGCACAATGACCTCACAAATGCTGTTGTATATCGTAGAATCATAGAACTGTAGAGCAGTGTTTCCCAACCTTTTTTGGGCAAAGGCACACTTGTTTGATGAAAAAAATCTTGAGGCACACCACCATTACAGCCCCGTGACGTCAGCGCGCAGCGTCACACCGGGAGGGACGCACGAAAGTGTAAGTTTCAATTGTTTCCCCTCCCCCTTGCCGGGGAACCTCCAAGCTTTGGGGGTGGGGGGGGGAGGCAGCAAAGCGAGGCAGGAAGGAGAGCACGGCTTGGCTGAGTGAGCTTTGGCAGGGGCAGAGAATGAGAGCCGCGAGGCGGGTGCTGAGGATGGAGGCGCTGCCCGCCGAGCTCGCAGGCAGCCAGGCAGGCAGACGGCGAGAGCCCTGCGCTGGGCGGCCTCTCCTCACCGCCGCCGCCCCGCCTCTCGCCGCCCGACTCGCCCGCCTCCCTCCAGGCAACATCTCACGGCACACCAGGCAACATCTTGCGGCACACTAGTGTGCCGCGGAACAGTGGTTGGGAAACACTGCTGTAGAGTTAGAAGGGACCCCAAGGATCACCTAGCAATGCAGGACTATGCAGCTGGTTCATATAGGGATTGAACCTGTGACCTTGGTGTTATATAGTGGTTGGCATCCAGAGGGCAGCACAATAGGACTCAGACTTACAGCTGTTTTCAGGAACACAATGAACGGCATACCAACAGACAAACAGGCTCCCTCGACCTGAAGCAAGATGAGTGCCACACCCCTTAGATGCCTTTGACTGGACTCAACCATCCAGGGGTCCTTTACCTTTTTTACAGGTGTTAGGCAGCATCTAGTTTTAAAGAAGCTGAATACGAATTAAAGTAGCTATGAGCTCATACACCCATGCCACAACTAGCCCAGATCTTTATGCAGGAGCTGTAGTTCCTCAATGAAGGAGGCAACTCCTTTTAAAAGAAAGAACAATAATACATTTTGCACACAAAGCACCACCTCACACTTTACTAGGAAGTTTCCTATCTTACTATATGAGTGAGCTATTAAACCCATTTACCCCTGTCTTTCAAAAACTTTAATGCAAGTATCTGTTGTCAGCTGTGGATTGGCTTCACCAACCTGGCGCCCTCCATACGTCTTCAACCCCCCCCCCCAGCCAGGACACACTAGGGGGCATCACAATGGGGAAGAGTGCTGTATGTGTACACCTTGATTTCTACACAACTCAAGCTTCCACAAACCTGTTACAGCAGAAGCTTAAAATTAAAAGTTACCTTTTAATCAACAGAAAAATTCAAGATAATGCAATATTCACAACATAACAAAAATATGGGGCAAATAAAAATAATTAAAGCACTGGATAAAATACAACAGGCCCACCTTGCCATCAAAACAAGAAATCTTTGATGGAATGTCCCCCACCTTAAAATCTGCTTTGGATGGCCTTCTAGAGCAAATTTGGTGGCATGGGGAGGATTACAGCAAGGGAGGAGAGAGAAGGGGAAGTTTGCTTGTGCAATGTTTGCTATTGTCCAATGAAATTTGATTTTGGATTGACAGCAGTAACAATTCCCAATAAATATACAGTGATATACATAGATACACAACATTTTCTCACCTCCAATCGTACTCTCTTGAAACTCATGAAACTGGCCTTTTACAAAATGAAGCACCAGACTTGATTTGCCAACTGCAGATTCTCCCAGAAGAACTAACTTGAATTGACATATTTTATTTCCAGCATTAGGCCCATTGGGTCTAGTTGCTCCTCGGTTGGCCATGTCCAAACTAGAAAGGAGTCCCTTGTTTCAGATTCTTAAAAAGACGATTCCAGGATGTGAACCTCGATGTGCCTTCAACTCAAATAACCTGTTTCACAAAACAGTATTCAGAAATTAGTGACCACACTTTTTTTGCTGTTAGGCAATAAAATTGTTAGGCAATAAAATATATCCATTCAAATTAGGTATGCGTCTACTTCAGGGGTGCCCAAACTTTTTTCAAAGAGGACCAGATTTGATGAAGTGAACATGCGTGAGAGCCGACAGGTTGTTGAGCTTTTTTTTAGGACTGAAGTTGTTGAGGAGGCGAAATACTGCCGCGGGGGCCAGATTAAATCAACCGGCAGGCCGGATTAGGCCCCCGAAATGGACTTTGGACATGCCTGGTCTTCTCTACTCTCTTCACAGCAATTCATAAATCGAAAGTTACCGTATTTGTCGCCCCATAGGACGCACTTAGTTTTGGAGGGGGGGGGAAATAAAGGGAAAAAAATTTATTTCCCCCCCAGGCGCGGGGCTGGGGCAAAGGAAACCCGAGCTTCCCCCGACCCCAGCCCCCAGAACGGGCAGCTCTCCACAAGCCTTGGGAGACCGGCACGACTTCCTGCCGGGCTCCCATGCCTTGCGGATATCTGCCAGCCTCCAAACCACGTCGGGGGACAGCAGGAAGGTGGCGTTCCGCCTCACCGCTGCCCCCCGAGCTTGTGGGGCTGGCGGCAGGGAGAAGTGCGCTTCTCCCCGCTGCCAGCCTCCAAACCAGATTGGGGAACTGAAGCCCGGGGCGCGCTCTGCGCGCCCCGGGCTTTGAGATGCAGGCTGCTATCCGCAAGCCTAAGGAGCCCGACGGGAACTCCCCCGGGCTCCCAAGGCTTGCGGAGAGCTTCCTTCAGCAAAAGCCTGCATTCACCCCATAGGACGCACACACATTTCCCCTTCATTTTTGGAGGGGGAAAAATGTGTCCTATAGGGCGAAAAATACGGTACATTTTAGCAGTCTTCAGAAGAGAATGATCCCTCCAGCATAGATAGATAAGCTCAATTATGCTAGACATTGTATACTTCACAGTAGATGGAATTAAGGTTCATCATATAACCAAACTTAACGTGCCAACTAACAAACTCACAGCTAAGGAAGCTCTTGTGACCCGTTAACTATTTTATTCACATTAAAAATAGCTTTAGGCACACTACTGCAGACCTTGCCTGTCTCTGTGGATAGCAGTGGTGCCTATCTGGTGGACTCCACAGGTTGTATTGTCACTGGGACTGGAATATACAAAATAGCTAAGAAATCTTTCTCTAATGCACATGTTATAGCACTGACCATTTCAGCTTGTCCAACAACAGAGGCTGATGAGTATGTGCTAGGTACAGGGTAGAATAAGGAGATAAAGAGTTGGGTAGGTTGGTCTGGGAGTCTCTCATATTTTGACAGACTGAAGTCAACTGACCATGAACTTCAATAACTCAGCCCTCTGCAAGTGGTATTCCAAGGCAATGTACTTGGTAGAGGACCAAGAATGTTTATGGGAGGACCAATGATGTCAAGGGGGGTGGGGGTGGATGATCTGTTAATTCCCCTCTCCTTTGGCCCAAATGTGGCTCAACCTGAATTGCTATGCCACACCATTTATCAGGCCTCTTTGAAAGTTGATCCAACAGAGCTGGTTTGCACAGGAACTTATCAGTTGCTGCAACAAGCCTGCTTTATCGCAGATTGCAGACACAGCAACTGCTGGGTTTTTGTGTACTAACCAAAAACCCTGTTAGAGACATTTGGCAAAAAACTTGAGTAAGCAGAGGGATAGAAAGTTTTTCACGGACCACATTCCCTCCACCCCCCCGGCATGTTAGTACAGGTTTCCAGTTTGTCTGCTACAATAACTCCAACTGAATTCTACCTGCTCTACATAGCAACTTCTACAGAAATACCCACTTTCTCCATTAACTCATCTGTCATTATCTACCCTCTGGTTACCAATTCTCATGCATGCCCCAACTTTAAAAAAGACAATTCACAAGAATAATAACTTGTTGATCTAAGAAACAGTATCAAATTCAAATCCTAATTGTTTTATTGCAGCCTGCAACTTTAAATACTGTGTGAACAAATATATAAATTGTTTCTGCAATATATTCACAGAACAACAACAATTTCAACAAGTGTTTGTTCAAAATCCAGATGATCACATTCAAAGTGCTTCCACAAACATGTTAGGAGGGAGTAGAAATAGTTGCCCCTTGCCCATGAATGTTAGGTGGCATTTCCTGAAGTGTGTGGGGCTGACACATTTGTGTGATGACAAACATTCTATATGTCACATCAGCACAGTAACCCTGCATAACAGTCACAACACAATCCAGATCAGGATTCTAACTTGTATAGCAAGTCTTCACATGTACAGCAGAATGCCTGCCACAGACACTTGTCCTCCAACATGTGGAGGGCAGCAAGAACACGAAAAATGAGGTAGAGCCAGCTCGTCATTCTAATTACACCCCGAACCTACATAAGGTTTCTTTATGACACTATATCACTGCAAACAAGAAAATGCAAGGTCACATTTAACATGTCTGCCAAATCTGAAATCAGGAACCATGGGGACCAAGTCCATCCTTGCTGTTCTGTGGTGCCAACAAGGTTCTAGTCTTTGCCTAAACCCAGCTAATATTCACTACCATTTTCATGTGGACTGTGGTATGTTCTGGATCCTGGATTGGTCATCATCAGCTACCTTTTAAAACACACACAGCTATTTGTGACTAAATACTTGTGAGGATGGAAGGCCCATTCATTGTACTTAAATCCTGCCTACTAACTGAACTTGCTGAAGTGGTTTACAATATATTTAAAAAACTTTAAAAAGGCAATAATTTTTAGGGCAAGGCAAAGGTGTATATGGTTTTATCTCTAGTTCTTATATATTCCAATTTTCACTCTGTAGCTGAATCTCCTAGAAATTACTGATTAAGAGTAGTTGGATATTAGGTCTCACATAGGCCAGGGCTTCCTCACAGGACTGCTGCTTTGGTCTCTCGCAGCTTTTCTCTGTTGCTGGGTATACAAACTGCTGTCAAAAAAGTGCTACAAGCATTCCCCTAGTTCTAAAATCTTCTAACTGCCACTCTGAAGCTGAACCTCTGGACCACAGCAGGTCTCTTAAATAATATTGGTATACAAGTGCCTAAGTAGACTGATGTTAAGTCCTTTACAGCACAGAGTTTCCTCATGGGACTACTTATGTCTCCCATAGCCTCTGGCAGTAAATGCTGGAAGGACACTTACCATTTAAACATTTAATGCAGTGGGACATATTCCAGAGTCAACATAAACACTGCATATAAATCCTGTCTGACTGCTTAAGAATTTCCTCAGAATTATTCCACTGGATCGCCAACTATTTCACATCCTGTTCTGCATTAATCAGGCCTTACTCAGCTCAGTGGCACCTTTCTACATCCTGGACAAAATGAAACTGATACTATACAGAAAGGATGGGTGTAACAAGACTCTGGTTGCTTCTCCACTTATCGTAATGGCTACTTGTAACTTTGGAAGAATGAAATGGTTTCCTCAACCTCAAACAACAACATTTTCCTTTATATAGCTTCATCCTTGTCAAGCAGGTTAGCAAAACCCAGCTCACCCGAGAAACATCTATTCAGCTCCAACATAGAAGTTTCCCACTAAAAACATGAATAGCTTAGCTGTTTTCTATCTGGATCTCTAGACCATACTACAAATTTCTATATTAATACAGATAATAATTTTAAGAGCTCAGAGTTTATTGTTTGACAAATGAGTACTGCAACATTGGAAATAGGGCTTTAAAAACCTATGGTATATGGCGGTATACAAATTCAATAAATAAATAAATAAAGATATCTTGCTTGCGTGTATGGATTTCAATTAAGACTGCTATAAGTCTTACGCCTAAAAGTTTGTGTTGCCTTATTCATTCCTACTTTCAAAATGCACAAAACAAGCTTACACTTGGAAGGAGCAATGATCAGCAAATACTGCAACTTGAGGGGTAAAAATAATAATAGATAGTATTCAATCCTCCTAGTTATATAGATTTTCGGCTGTGGGTGCTCTTGGAGCCATCACTGAATCACAAAGTCCAGACTGCAGAAACATACTTTTACACAATGTGCCTGGTGAATGGTTGTGAACATCTCTAAGATATGGATTAGGTCAACAATCATCATTCATAGGTCACTAGTTTGGTGTAGTGGGTAGAGTGTTGGACCAGTACCAAGAAAACCCAGATTCAGCCTCCACTCAACCATAAACTAACACTGATTAAGTTTGAAGAAACAAGGGCTGAGAATGGCAACCCTATATGCAGCCCAAAGTTCTGATAAGGTGAAATAAAAATGTAATAAGCGATGCCTTTATAACCATGAAGATTGATGACTGTAGCATGTTTTACATGAAACTGCCCTTAAAAACCATTCCAGTCCAACCCTCTTGATGTGGACAAGTTGCTGAGAGTACATTACCCCATGGTTCATCATCTGTACACAGTCCAGTGCCAGAAGCTCAGATATATAAGCCAGGCACCAAATGGCTCCTTAAACAGGTTTACAGATGCCAAAATGGAATGGCTATTTGCCAGTATGGGGCCAGACAGCTTGAAAACTGTATTTCTCAATACGACTTTTTGGTTCCTGAAATTCATTCTGATTGTGCAGATAAAATATAATGGATAGAATTCTACAGGATCTGTTGCTAGTGTGCGAAAACTGACAAGATCCAAGGATCTCCAGGCATGCACCTCCAGATAGTGGAGTGTTCAGGCACCACCATCCTGTCATACGTTATTGACACAAATCAAGGTTCATGTTTTGATTTCAAGTAATATAACAAACTTGAATCCTATTACTACCTTCTGCCCTTCGCCTGATCACTGTCTTAGCTTACATACAACATACATCTAACAAGTCCGAATACCACATAAAAGTAGCATTCCCAGTGGGTGGAAACCTTTGTCCCAAGCTCCACCAACGTTCCAAGTGTGCACATATTCTGGCGATACCATAAAACTTTCTAATTTGGCCAAACTAGTTATTCCTGCAGCATTTTAAAATGCTTACTAAATATTTTACAATTTCTTGCTAACTTCCGTTTCCATAAAATTGGTTGCTCCACCTTAAGCCTCTTTGAGAAGGACATAAACCATTATCAAGATACAAAGAATTTTGCAGCTAGTGAGCTTAGTACAGCTTGCAACCAGACGCCACCCCAACTCAAATGTCATAAGGCAAATAAATAGCTTTTAAAACTGAGGGGAATGGCAAAGGAAGTTTGTTGTAAAGCATGAAGAGCAGCTTTTATTATCACAAGCTCCTTTCATGAGCCTAAGCAGCTATTTGAATACCAGACAATTTACGTTTATTTATTAAATTTTAAATGAAGTGTTCATTACTACATTTCAAGCTTTTATAGGAAAAGTCCTTTAGACACTTTCCGCAAAAAAGAATCAATATTCCTTGCATTTATAGAAGTCAAATGTTAGATATTTTAAGTCCTGATAAATTAAAAGAAATGTGCTGATTAAATGTTTTAATCTTTATAATGCTCTGACTTTAATAAGACTATATATGCTTACTTTTCTTTATATAGCTCCTCTAACAAAAATATGTTAAGTCTTAAAGTGTACACAAGATAAATATTAAACAATGGGCAAACCTGTTGCTCTTGTTATTTTTCAACTCAATGCCAAAATGTAAACAAGGAAAAAGAATGCACCAACTTCTCTTGTTTGTTACAACTACAGAGGCATTTCCAAACAGTCCTGAAAAGATGGCCATCTGCTCCTAACCTATCTTAAAATATTACACCATGTTATTAAATACTGCAGTTTCACCAAATCACTGGATAACAACCACTCAAAATTATTCAAATTCAGTTACTAAATGCTTGCATATCCAACTTTCTCATTTGATGCTTCATTCCTGCTTACTTCAATGAAAATCTAAATTAAATACAGTGGACGCTCGGGTTGCAAACGTGTGATACATGCGGCAGGCACATTCGCAACCAGCAGCATTCGCAACCAGCAGTGCTGTGTCTGTGTGCGTGCGGGTTGCGATTTGGCACTTCTGCGCATGTGCAAAGCGTGAATTAGCGCTTCTGCGCATGCGCCAAAACCCGGAAGTAACCCATTCCAGTACTTCTGGATTCAGCATGGTGCGCAACCTGAAGCCTCTGTAACCTGAGGTATGACTGTACTGATAATCTGAAGGCCAAAGAAAAATATTGTTCAAATAGTCACACACATACCCCGCACAGTGGTATGTGTGTGACTATGAGCAGAAGAGGGAAAACTACCCAAGCAAACACTGCAATTATCACCAATGATTGCTAATACTTCAGCTTTTGTGTTCCTGGTTATACCTCTTTACAGAAAAAATAGGGATTAAAAGGGGTTATAGATTCCCCCTGCCTTCTTTAGGGCTGGGCGATATCAGTTTTTCAACACTGCGGTGTATCACCAGCCAAACATCGCAGTTTGATGATATACCGCGATGTTGAAAAAACAAGATGCATTGACCTCTGCCCGTGAGACACCAGGTGAAACTTCCCCAGCTCTCACCTTGAGAGCTGAGGTGGTTTCACCCAGGTGCTTTTGGGCTAGGGCAAAGCAGCTTATTTGAGCAGCTCAGCTGGGGAATGGGAAAGTTCCCCCTCCACAGCTGAGACAGCCCTGGTGCTCTCCCCCCTAGCCCTGGAGTAGGCCGAGCACCCGGGCTCCTTTAACTGCGCACTGCGGGGAGCGGCAACCATGCTTCCCTCAGCTGAGATGTTTCACAGAGCCCCACCCCCAATCTGCCTCTGACTTGTGGGAGCCAGCACTGGGCTGGGGGCTCCTTTAACTGCTCGACTGAGGCAAGGGCAGCTGCATACTCCTCAGTCGAGCAGTTTAAAGATGCAGAGGGAAGAACAAGCTGTATTGATGCCTGCGCTGTATGAGGGCAGAGTGGGATGATGGTTTCACTCAGCGATATATTGCTGGTGAAACCGCTGCCACTCCTGAGTCCCTCTGTTAGCATCACCCACTGGAGGAAAGAGTTCTTGACTATCTCTAGCAGACACTGCTAGCAGAGGGACTCAGGAGCAGTAGTGGTTTCACCAGCGATATACCACTGAATGAGGCCAACATCACAGTCTGCTCCTCATAGCAGTCATGGGCAATATATCAATATATCGCTTGGGCCTAGCTAGCCATCTTTATTTAGAAATGAATTGTAGGGTGCAAGAGGAAGGGAGAAAGAAGAAATTACTAGTGAGCCAACCATACCTAACTTAGGTCAAGGGTGCACAACCTGTGGCCCTTCAGATGTTTCTGGACCACAACTCCCATCAGCTCCAGACAGCACAGACAGTGATCAGGGCTGATGGGAGGTGTAGTCCAACAACATCTGGAGGGCCGCAGGTTGTGTACCCTTGACTTAGATGATGCTGTGCACCCACATAGAGTGGAACAAAATTACAACGTTTTCTAAGACAATGATGTTTCATAAAAAGAAACAATATCTGGATTTACAGGTGTACTAGTTCTAATTTCAGATATACTTTGGAATTCATATGAATGCCAAACTTTCTCCATATATTGGAAAAAAATTTTTTTATAACTTTATCATGGTTTAGTATCACAATACAACAGTCAGTTATTAGCTTGCAAGTTTTTGCACTCATTTGCTTATTTATTCATGAGGCTGATGGATGATGGAGAACTCCATCTTTCCTTTGCAAGCCCATCTTAGAAGTAAAAAGCAGGTTAGTAAAATCATTTGTACTTTAGAAATGCAATCACCTTGTGGGGGGGGGGGACATAATGTTACCTGCCTCGTCCACCAGCCCTCTTTATTTCTATGCTGGACATGTGATGACTGGGAAGGAAGAGGGTTCATGGAAGCCAAGCAAGCTGGTAAAGGAGGAACATGGAATTCTCTGTCCCTTCTCCACTTTCTTGCTCTTTCCTGCTGGCCAAGGAATAAGTGGCTTCGCTTCCTTTGTGGCCAGCATGGAGACCAAGCAAGTGGCAGATGAAGGACAGAAGAGGCCATTCTTCCTCTATCAACCCACAGCCTGACCTGCATGGAATATCTGGCAAGTAGTTAAAATGCAAAGCTGCTGTAACTCTCATCAAAATGTCCAGCTGTAATATTAGTTTACTTGTTAATACAGCACTGAATACTTCTTAACTCTTTTTCAAGTTTAAATACATATATGAAAATAATCAAACTGTAATAAATCAATCAGTACACTACATCATAAAACACCAGGAGGAGCCTCTGAGAATACCATTTCACTGAGGGACAAAAAAAAGGGGGGGGGATTCCTGTGTGTAAGAAAATAGATATAAATAGGGGCCAAAGTTGGAGAGATACATGAAAAGAATTTTCATCCAAATTCAATAAAAAGTTGGTGCTATGCAACCTAATTTTATGCATTTTTATTCAGAAGTTTCAAGCAATTCAGTCTTTACTGTACATGTGATTGCTACGTAAGTGTGTTTAGGAAGATATCATTTGTTGTTTGTTTAATATATGGAATTGTTCAGTAAGGTATGAAATTGTAACTTCGTAATTTCTGTGCTTTGTATATGTTCTAAATTATTTCTAAATATTTTAACTCCCAAAGAGTTACTAGTTTATTAGAGTAGTGCTTCACATTGTTATTTATGGTAAATTTTACTGCATACAAAATGAGTTTGTATGGGAAAACAAAGTGCGCGCCCAACAAGTTATCACACAATCAACTACTCAATACTTTTACATAGATATCTAATGCATTTGTCTGCTGACTATTCACATACATACTGCATTGTAGTTGCAGACTCCTTATAAACAAATCTTTACATAAATTAACAGATTCAAACAGCACAAAGTATCTGAAACAGTTTAAAATAAAGGGATTTCCACTTAAGCTGTTTTAAACATTACTGCACTTTACATGTACATCCCAGACATTGATCAACCAACCAACCAAAGTAGTGGGTGACACATATTAAGTCTGAAGTGCTCAAATTTAACGATTTGCCTCTAATTCAGTCAATAACTGATGGACAGCTACATAAATGACATAGTAAGGAACTGGAAGTGACGATATTGTAACTACCTGTGCTTCATTCAAATTGATCGAGCCTTAAATTTTCTTTAAAGCACCTTTAAACGATGAAGCCAACGTTAATACCTACTAGTCTCTCTCTACACATGTTAAGAACGGTTCAGGAGATCGTGCCCCTGATACACCTGGAATTGCTTGGATTTAAAACACACACACACACAAAAACAAGTTTTTCTTACCCTGATCTTGCATTGCCACCACAGGATAATCAAACTAGCACGACCGCAAAGCGTCCACCGAGATAAAATAAACAAGCTACTTTCTTAATTCTACCTCCACATAGACACCTTTTGCACATCAACCCCCCCCCCTTTTGATTCGCCACAAGCGTGGGAAACCTGAAAGGAAGGAGTTGTCTTTCCCTCCCGGCCACTCTGCAGACCGAAACACGCCGCTTTTTCTTTCTAACTCTTTCCTGGAGTGGCCCCGTAAGCCTTCCCTCCCTCCCTCCCTTCTCTCTCTGCTAGCCGGGATGGCTGCGTCGCCCTCCCCGCACCCCGCACCCCAACCCTTCAGTCGCTCCGCGGACCGGGCGGCCCTCCCCATTCATTCCGCCAGCCGACTCTCCCACCGGCCCCGCCTCACTCGCAGGCCCGGGAATAAGAGGAAGTGGGAGAAACGGGGGCGCCATTTTGAGGGTGGAAAGGAGAATCCGGCCGACTTAAAAACGACGACACCGCCGGATTCGGGGCGCCGCTGTCGGAAGGAAGGGGCGGTGAGGAGAAAATGAGGAAGGAGCGGAAAGCGCGCGCGGGGGGGTCCCCGGCCTGTTTCGTTAAGGCCTTTCCGTCTCTTCCCCCACGCCCCGCCATACCGCACCCCAGCCGGCAGGCCCCCCCGAGTCGTTACCTGGCTCTGACGGGAAGCTGCGGCCTCCTCGCCACTTCCGCCCCCCGGCGAGTGTC